>NC_080682.1:105133592-105793809 GCF_030445035.2 Dasypus novemcinctus | reverse complement strand
TGAGTGCTGAGGCTGGTCCGGGTGGGGAGAGGGGTGGCAGGGCCCAAGGACCCCACATCTCCATGGGAATCCTTGTCTGGCAGGCAGGAGCCTGGACTTCCACTGCTGTGGGGCTGGGAAGAGGGGCAGCTTCTCGGGCACGTGGGGCCAGTGTGAGATTGATGGCCATCCAGGATGCGAAGGCACTCTGTGACGCGTGGAACGTGACGCACGTGTGTGTTTTACAGATGCAAACCTCAAGGCCCAGGTTGGGAAGGTGAAGGTAATAAACTCACAGGTCTTAAGAGACTGTCTAGCCCCATGCATATCCATCAGACGAGGAGACCGATGCCCAGAGAGGGACAAGGGTGTGAGCAACGACACACAGCAAGTTCTTTTACTGGTTTTAAAGTTTGTGCTTTGACTGTGGATGAAGGTGCAGAGAAAAGAGCCCTGACTCTGGTATGCTGCATGCCCCATTCTGAGCCTCAGTTTCCCCATGTAGCCAGTAAGCAGACTGGACTCCACTGCTCTGAGTGCCTTTGAGTCTCTGGCTCTCTGGCTCAAGGATCCTCCTGGCCATGATGGCCACTTGGCCCCGGGCTTGAGGATCACCTGAGGGGAGGAGAGCGTTGAATCTGAGGGAGCCGATCCCTCAGCTCCTTCACAGACTCCAACAGACCAAGCCCTTGGCTCTAAGCAGCCGGGCAGGGCTGGTTTACTGACCAGATAGGATAGGATGGGCAGGGAGTGGGGACAGAGAGAGGTGCCTGGCAGGGGCGGTTGCCCCTCCTCAGAAACAGGGCAAGGAAAGGAGTAAGGTGAGGTCTCAAGTTAGACAGACTAGATGCTAATCCCACGTCTGCTGCATACTAGCTGTGTGACCTTGGGTGAGTTGCACTGTCTCTCTGAGCTTGTTTCCTCACATGTAAATGGGGGTGATGCCACATACCTCATAGGGTTGTGTGGGGTCAAGGCGACAATGCAAGTAAAGCACCTGGAAGGTTCCTAGGAAACTGGCAGCTTCGGTTATTTTCCTGAGCCAGTGGGGACTCGAGGAGGCAGGGGTGTGGCTGGGGGCTCGGGGAGGCTCTGATGGCTGGAGCCCTGCTGCCCTGACCTGCCCCCCTGAGTAGCCTCTCCTGTCCCTCCAGGAGTCAGGGCCCAGCTGGTAAAGCTGGGACTGCCAGTGGGAGAGCGGGCGAAGGAAATCGGCTGGTAAAGGTTAAAACCTGCCCAGGACATGAAAACTCAGCGGGGCAGGGCTCTGGCTGGGCTGCCTGCTGAGAGGCCTGGGGCCCGACAAGGACCCGCAGAGGCTGAGCAACAACTGCAGGGCCTGCGGGGCAAAGGGCAAGGGCAGGGCGCAGGCGAGGGCAGGAGGGTGGCTGGCAGAGACGGCCGCGGCCATGGGGGTGGTAAATGCTGATGGGCAGAGCCCGTGGGCAGGGGCATTGCTGAACTGGGGGTCTGGGTGGGGCAGTCTTCCCTGCCCCCTGGATCTGCTTCCTCTCAGGGGCCCCTCCCAGGTCTCACCGGCAGAGACAAGCAGGGCCCTGGGTGTCACGGGCACAGTCCCTGGTTCCCACCCAGGACCCTAGAGCTTTGAGATTCTGAACTCCCTTCCCAGCCTGAAGTGCCTGGAGGTCAGAGTTTCTTGGGGAGGGAGTGGCTGTGGCCCAGGGAGAGAAAAACCCTCCAGTCCAGTCAAGGGAAAGCGTAAGCAGGTTGGGGCCTCCAGGAGGAGTCTGTAGCTCCTAGGTCTCCCCTCCCTCTGCCAGCCGAATCCTGAGCTCACCCGGAAAGCAGGGCATGGAAAGGTGGTCTGGGAAGGGCCCAGCCCAGGCAAAGGGCTGGGTGCTGGTCCCAGTGGAGTTTTGACAGTAGCCTGGTGTTCAACGTGACTAGAGGAGAAGGTGCTCCGGGGCATGGGCCGAGAGAGGTTTGCAGGGACAAGACACCCAAGCCATAGAACTGGACTCCTCAGGAGACAGAGAGCAGGGGGACAGCCTCTCGGGCAGCCCAGTGGCCTCCAAAGGACAGTGTCTGGGCTCTCTTTGCACCCAGAGCCACTGCCAGTTACAGGTCTGGCATAACTGGTGCTGCTTGGTGCGTTTTCCAGCGTGGGGACTCCGTTTGCACAAATTCCTCATGTGCAGTTGTGTGGGCCCTCAATGCCTTGCATCGCCACCCGCCGAGGGTGGGCAGTAGCACCCAGCGGCTGGCAAAGGGCAAGATGCCTTTCACATTGACCTTGCGTGTCCCTGCTGGGCTCCTGCGGGGCAGCACTGCCACCTACAGACCCCCTTCCAGCAGACCTCGCAGGAGACCCTCTGGGCCCTGCAGGGATCTTGGGGTGAGCAGGAGACAGCGAGCCCCGGCTCTGCCAGGAGCTCCTCAGCATTCACGAGCCTCTGCGTCCTCTGTGAAAAGAGAGCGGCCCCCGCCCACCCCGCGTCCCACCAGCTCTTATGGGATTTATGCACCAGCCCTGACGTGGTACTTCAGGCCCAACCAGGAAACGGCTTCTGGCTTGGTGCCACCTGAAGTCCCCTGAAGGCCCACCAAAGAGCTAGTGCAGAGAACGGGCAATGCTCTGTGTCAGAGGAGCTTCTGCCCCCTTGGGCTGAAGGTCTGAGCAGAGCTGGGGAGATTTCATCATCGCCAAGCAAACACTGCACAGGAGGCTCAGGAGGGTGCAGTGCCCTGCCCGGGGTGTGTCCCTCGTTGTCAGGAAATGCTGTCCCCATAGTTCTGGTCAGAGCCAGCTTGGGGCAGCACAGGGCACCTCCCTGAGCCCCCCTGTCCCCACCACCCTCACCTGGGACAGCCCCTCAGCTCCCCCTCAGCGCCCAGGCCTCCTCTCAGCACACAGGGGTCTCCGCCTGAGTCAGAGGGGCTCTTGGCCGGCTGCTCGCCCGGGCTGGGAACTCCGGCTTACACAGCCTTGAGGACGGGGCGCTCCCTCCCTGAGACAGCTGCTTCACTGGGGGAGAAGGGCTGTCTTCCCGGGAGCTGGGGCCGGCCTCCTGCCATCCTCCTAGGAGTCCCACCTCTGCCTTTTGCAGGGGGAGCTGGTTCAGAGGCCCCTGCCCGCAGCCCTAGGCTGCCCTGAGGGGCCTGGGGGCTTCCACGTCCCCCCCAGCCAGGCGGCTCTCCAGCAGGGCTTCTCAACCTCTGCACTGTTGCCATTTAGGGCTGGAAAACTCTCTGCTGTGGAGGCCTGGCCTCACCCCTGCCCTCTACCCACTAGAGGCCAGCAGCACTGACCCTGAAGTGTGACAACCAAAAATGTTTGCAGACATTGCCAGATGTCCCCTGCGGGGCAGGGGGCCAACATTGTCCCTGTTGAGGCCCACTGCTGGTGGGTGGGGGTGGTCTCCTCAGCTCCTCCTCCCTGGCCCCATCAGCTCTTCACTGGCTCCTCTTCTGCCGACACCCCCAGTCCCTCCTCCACACGGTGCAGGACCAGTCCAGCAGTGACTCCCAGCACACCTGGAATGAAAGCTAATCTCCACGGCAGCCTGAGGGCCCTGCACCTGGGCCTCTGCCCACCCAGCCCTCACCCGCCTCCCTTGCCCCTTTGCCGCCTTAGTTTTCCCAATATGAGTCACGTCCCTGGCACTGTGCCCTTACTTGAAGTGCCTTTAAGCCCCGCTGCCTTTCACCTGGGGATCCCACAAGGCTGGGCCGGCTGGCTGTGCCCACGGGGCCAGGCTGCCTGGGCCCACCTCCTGGCCCTGCCTCTTTACTAGGTCAGCGGGTGAGCAAGGTCATTACCCTTGGGTCTCGGATTCCTCATCTGTGCAATGGGGGCAGCGACGTCCGTACTGCCTCACAGGCTTGATGGAGGATGACGCTGCATGCAAGGTGCCTGGCACATAGTAGGTGCCATGGTGCCCGCCACATCTGCCGCACTTTCCAGATTTCCGGGCCTGGCATGCACTGTATCTCTTCAACGCTAAGACATACCAATATTTTATGTACCAGTGAGAAAAACTTCTTCCAGTTAGAATAGCCAGCGCCTCTTGATTTCACAATGTTAAATATGAAAACATGTGCATCTCAGAGCTGATGGAAGAGTGTCTGTGAGATGAGGGCAGGCCTGAGGAAGGAGGAGAGGGCAGGGCCAACACCTCACCCCAGAGGCCGAGGAGGATGGACACTGGCCCAGAGCCATGCAGGGAGTCGCCGCCTGTGCCAGGGAGATGCCAGGCCTCTCCAGCCATCGGGCCACCATGCACAGGTGCAGGGAAGGACCCATCCTAAAAACTGCAGTCCCCAGGAGAATCGCTCTTAGTAACCTGAGCAGCTTCACACAGTGGCCAAATGGTGGAAATAGCTGAAATGTCCATCAACTGATGAAAAGACAGACAAACTGCGGTCCAGGTAGACAATGGAATAGTATTCAGCCATCAAAAGAAATGAAGTGCTGATTCATGGACGACCCCTGAACACATTAAGCTGCGTGAAAGAAGTCAGGCACAAAAAATCACAAAGGACTCCATTTATGGGAAATATCCAGAAGAGGCACATCTATAGAGGCCTAAATTAGATTAGTTGTTGCCAGGGCTGGGGGAGAAGGGGAGAACAGGGAGTGATTGCTAATGGGACAGGGTTTCTTTTTGAGGTGTTGAAAGCATTCTGGAATTACACAGCAGTGTAGGTTGCACAACCTTTTGGATGTTCTGAAATCACTGAATTGCACAATTAAAATATGGCATACAAAATATATTAGTAAAAAAAATTAGCAACATCCAGAGCCTAGTAACTTGGCTCAGCCCCCTTGCCTGGTGCCAAACCAGCCTGACAGCACAGGCACCCAGTCAGAGTGCGCCCCAGACATCAGCCCATCTTTGCTTAGTCACACTCCCCTATCCTAATGGAACCGAGGGGGCGAGACAGAGAACACTGCACTTTACAGTTTGTAAATCTCTCCCCTTCTCTCTGTATATCCCCCTGGAATCCAACCGTGACCCTGCCAGGGAGGCGTTATCACTGTTCTGGTGAGACAGAGGGAAAACTGAGGTACGGAGGGGGCAGCAGCCTGGCAAAGGGCACGTCATGAGCCAGCGGCAGAGCCTGGCCTGCTGCCTCTCTGGAGCAGGGCCATTTCACCTGCAGCCCAGGTGACACATTGGAGCAGGACAGGAGCAGGCGCCTCCTTCCAAGGAGGCTGCCTTGGCCTCATGCACCCGCAGGCTCATTCCTTCATTCCTTCACTCCACAGCTTTCCAGAGCATCTGCCCTGTTCCAGGCCTGCATGGGTGCTTCTGGTACGTGGGCTCTAATCTTGAGCCCTCACAGTGCTGGAATGAGAGACCGGGGCACAAGGGACAGATAGAAGGCGGTAGTGCAGAAGACACCAGCAAAGAATATGTCCGGGGAGGTGCAGACTGGGCCTTGGGGGGCAGTCATGGGCCCACCAGGGCCCACTCCTAGACGCGAGCAGATGCGTGTACAAACGCTGGCACCCGTGCCTGGACACAGGCCCTAACATCACCAGCATTTTTCTCTACACAAATTTGTCTTTATGAAGGAAGTAATCATTCATTCATGCATTCACTCGTTCTTTCATTGTTCATTTATTTCAACCTGGTAATATGATCTTGTTCAAGATGCACAAGAGACAAAAGGATATACAGTCAAAGTCTCCCTCCCACTTCATGTCCCATCTCTCAGGTCCCTTCCCCAGGGGTGGCGTCTACTAGCAGCGTTTGGGGTGTCCAAATGCAGACGATGTATTTTTCCCTCCTGTGCCCAGTTGGTGGCATTCTGCACACACTATCCTGCCCCTGCTCTTTCACCTGCTGATCTGTTGTGTTCCTCATCTCGTATCAGGACAGGAAGAGCTGTTCACACTTCTCTATGCACAGTGATCCACCTTGTGTTTCATAATTTGTCAAAAAAAAGTCTTGTTGATGGGCATTTGATGCCATGTGTTTTTTTTTATTTTCTTTTCTTTGTGTGTATGTGTGTGTGTGTGTGTGTGTTTGAGGTACTGAGCCTGGGAATTGAAACTGAGACCTTGTATGTGGGAAGCTGGTGCTCAACCACTGAGCCACTTGGCTCCCCTGAGTTGGTTTTTTTGTTTGTTTCCTTGCTTTTTTTTGTTTTTAGGAGGCACCGGGAACTGAAGCTAGGAACTCCCATTGGGAAGCAGATGCTCACATCCATTTCCCCCCCGGGGTTTTTGTTTTATTTATCCTCTCTCCCCAGATGGCGCTCTCCTCTGTCTGCTCATTGTTTGCTTGCCTTCTCGAGAGGCACAGGGAACCGAAGCCAGGACCTCCCATATGAAAGGCGCGTGCCCAACGGCCTGAGCCACATCCGCTCCCCGCAGGCCGCAGCGGGGCTGGCTTGTGGCATCTGTGCATTTAGGTGTCTGCTCACTGCAGCGGGTAGGGCATCTGCTCATCTTCTTTAGGAGGCACTGGGACCCGAGCCCGGACCTCTCCTGTGGTAGGTGGGTGCCCAACTGGTTGAGCCACATCTGCTCCCCTCCCCAAGTTTTTGATATTAACAAGGATACGTTAGTGAATAACTTGCATAAATGTGATTTTGTACAAGGGTGAAAAATTCTATAAGCTCAATTTTCTGCAGCAGGGTTAAAAGGGTCAATTGTGGTTTTTCAAAAATTTTGATGAATACTGACAAATTTCCCTTAAATGGAGATTGTACAAAATTACCCTTCTACCAGCAGAAAATGAGAACTTAAAAGCAAGTGTTTCAATGCACTGAGCAAGTTATGTTTTTAGAGAAACCACACCAGGTAGATTCCTGAGGCAGCACTTGTCTCAGGGAGAATCCCCAGCGATTGCTCTGCTCTGTCTATATTTTCACACCCAGCAAATCCCCCAGTGCATGAGGGGAGGAGGCTTGTCCTCATCTGGGGAGGCGTTGGGCCCTGCAGCCCTTCTGCGAAGAGTCAGTGGGTCTGTGGGAGTGGGACAGAGGCCAAGTCCAGTCAAGGACAGGTGGGCCTTGGGCTGGGAAGCCTAGGTGGGGCACCCAGGCCCCGTTGCTACCTCCCAGGCCCCTCCAGGTCCCTCCAGGCCCTCCAGGAATCACCTGCTGAAAGGTGTATCTTGATGGCAGAGTGACCTTTCACGTGGGTGAAGCTGAGTCATCATGGGAAGGACAGCAGATTGCAGGGCCCAGGCCATCAGGGTGCTTCCTGCCCAGGGGTGGGGGTTGGGCCAGGAGCCCTGGGGACCCCTTTCCCCAACTCCAACTGGCTGTGGCTTCCAGAACAGAGGTCACTCTGAGGGGGGGTCCACAGTTCCTGGCCGAGTGGGGATTGGATGGTCTCCTGAACAAACACTGGCCGTAGCAGACTCGGCTACACTGCCACCTCTCAGGACACCTGCCGCGAGCAGCGTTTGTTAACTCAGTCCATCCCCACACCATGCCTTCAACTAGAAGCTGCTAACCACAGGCAGGTCTCCCCCACCCCGCAATCTATAATACGACACCTGCAGGGACCCCACGCCCCCTCCATGCTGCAGGCCTGAGCAGACCCAGGCACATCGCTGTGCTGGAGCTCCCTTGGCCAGGGAAGGGAGTGGAGGCAGGGCAGCAGGCCTGGCTGGGGGGAAGCAGAGGGCCGCAGGGTGAGAGACTTGCATTGCAAGGAGGAGGATGCAGGACTGGAGCCAGCCTCCTGGGCTGCCTGCTCTTTCAACAGGAATCCACTCTGATATATCCTCTCAATGTTCACTCACAGGTCTTTTTTTTTTTTTTTAATATTTATTTCTCCCACCCCCTTGTTTGCATTTGCTCTGTTGTTTGTTGTGTGCTGGTCTTCTCTTTTAGGAGGCACCGGGAACCCAACCATGACCTCCCATGTGGGAGGGAGGCACCTAAATCACTTAAGCCACTTCTGCTCCTGCTTTTTTTATCTCTCATTATGCTTTCCTCCTTGTTTCTCTTGTTGTGTCAGCACTCCCTGTCAGCCCCGCACATCAGCTCACTGTCTTGCTCTCTTCTTTAGGAGGCACTGGGAACCCAACCGGGACCTCCCGTCAGTGGTAGGTGGGAACTCAATCACTTGAACCTGATCCTCTTCCCACTCACAGGTCTTTTTTTTTTTTTAAGATTTATTTATTTATTTATACCCCACCCCCGTCTGCTCTCTGTGTCCATTCACTGTGTTTTCTGTGCCTGCTTGTCTTCTTTTTAAGTGGCACCAGGAACTGATTCTGGGATCTTCTGGAGTGGGTGAAAGGTGATTACTCTCTTGCGCCACCTCACCTTCCTCTTCTGCTGTGTCTTCCTATTTTCTCTCCTCTTGTTGCTTTATCTTGCTGCATCAGCTGACACTCCTGCACCGGGCAGCACTCCTGGATGGGGCAGCACTCCTACACAGGGCAGCACTCCCACACGGGGTGGCATTCCCACACGGGGCGGCACTCCGCATGGGCCAGCTTGCCACGCGGGTCAGCTTGCTCTCACCTGGACATGGAACCCTCGACCTCCTATATGGTAGACTGGAGCCCTCCTGGTTGAGCCACATCTCTTTCCCTCACAGGTCGTATATGCCAGGTTTTCTAACATTGTTTTCTTGCCATGGGCCTCGCTGGGCATGGTGGCGCCCGGTGTGGCCCTTTGGTGCCTTCAAACTATATTCTGTGCCTTAGCTTTGGTAATCCCAGGAGCAGCGGGCATGCTGGTTCCAAATACCGCACCTTTACAGATGACGGGCCTAAGGCCACACAGCCGGGCAGTGGTGGGCAGGGACGGCCACCCGGGGCCAGCGCGGGCTCACCAGGCCTTGTCCCTGCAGCTGGTCAAGACCGCGGAGCTGGACCCCTCCCGGAACTACGTCGCGGGCTTCCACCCCCACGGGATCATGGTCGCAGGCGCCTTCCTCAACCTGTGCACGGAGAGCACGGGCTTCTCTGCGCTCTTCCCGGGCACCCGGCGGTACCTGATGGCTCTGCCCTTGTTCTTCCGCGTCCCCTTCCTGAGGGACTACTTCATGAGCTTCGGTGAGCCTGGGGCCCGGCAGGGGCGCTGCAGGGCCGGCTGCCCGCGGGGCCGCGCCCTCCCCGCGCATGCGCAGTGGGAAGGAGGCGCCAGGGAAGCAGCGCCAGCAGCGGCGCGGGGCCGCGAGCTCCGGGAGAGCTGCAAAGAGGGACAGGGCTTGAGCGACCCCGTGGGCACTGCTGGTGAACTGCACCCCGAGGCTGCCGCACCTTCCTCTCCCCCCAGGGCTGGTCACGTCAGACAAGGAGAGCGGCGCGCACGTGCTGAGCAGGAAGGAGGGCGGGAGCCTCCTGGCCATCGTGGTGGGGGGCGCCCAGGAGGCGCTCGACGCCAGGCCCGGCGCCTACACGCTGCTGCTGCGGCACCGCAAGGGCTTCGTCAGGCTCGCGCTGGAGCACGGGTACCCGCCTTGAGGAGGGGCGACTGCACAGATTCTGTTTTGGTGGGAGATGTACCGGCCGTTTTCAAATGCCCAGAGAAGTTTCCACTAGAGGAGACTCGGTGTTCAGAGGGACTGGGTGGGAAGGAACGTGTTCCCCAAAACTGACACTAGATCTGAGACCTTTGGGATCAGGGAGAATGAGGTGTGCGGTCCATTCCAAAGCTGTTCGACCTTGGAGTAGGCCTCATTGAGGAATAGGAGCCAGCTGGGATAGGGGAGATTTTTCTCGAAAGTTTGGAAAGATGGAAAACATCACGTGAGGTATTCTGATCTACCTGTCATGGTGCCAGTGAGGGGTCGTGGTCCAGAGAGGGGCAGAAACCTGCCAAAGGTCGGCGAGGGAGGCTATGGCCAATCCGGGAGAGAACCCAGACCTCCCATTTCCAGCACAGGGCTCTGTCCTCCACCCCAGATCCTGGGTGCTGTGTCCCTGAGGGAAGCGAGGTGCCTTCTTGGGAGATTCGTGCATGTCCTGACTCTTCTGTCTCTCTCCAGGGCAGCTCTGGTGCCCATCTTCTCATTTGGGGAGAATGAACTATTTGACCAGGTAAAGAATCCCCCCGGTTCCTGGTTGCGCCAGATCCAGAACCTGCTGCAACAGGTCATGGGCTTCTCCCTCCCACTCTTCCACGGCCGTGGAGTCTTCCAGGACAGCTTTGGCTTCCTGCCCTACCGTCGGCCCATCACCACCGTGGGTGAGTTAAGACCCAAGCTGGGAGGAGGTAGGCTGCAGGGACAGGGGCTTGGGCTGGGCACTGCAAGGGCACGTGGGGATGGGCAGGCACCTCTCTGTCCTCAAAGAGCGTATATTTCTAGCCAGGGAAATGCACACAAGGGCAGATAACCCTAATGCAAGGCAGCCTGGGATAAGACCGTAACACAAAGAGCAATAGTCCCTGCTGGTTACCGAGCCGCTGTGTGCCAGGCACAGCACTGGCTGACTTACATGCACTGTCTTGGTTTCTCCTAACCACCTGCATGGCAGGGATTATTATATCATTGACAGCAAGCTGAGTCCCAGAGAAGTTAAGTAACTTCCAGAAGATAACACTGCCTCTGAAAAAGCAAAATTGAGATTTGAATCAGGATTTATTATGCCAGAGAAGGAGGATTTTTAATTCTGACCCAAGGGTCTCAAAGCACTTATTGGAGAAGGTGGGTGAAGGGAGGGATGGTCCAAGCCTGGGTACATTGTGTGTCCCGTAGCAGTCAGTAGGCTCCGAATTCGAGCCTGCAGGATTTCCTGTGAGCAGTGGGCATGGACTTTAGTGCATCCCCTCTGAGCTGTCAGGAGACCTCTGCTTCTAGGATTCATATCAGGCTCCTCTGCCCAACACTGTAGAGAGAGGCCCCTTGGTCTCCTTCCACTCCTGTTAGTTCAGCAGACTTGGTGAGCTTCTAAGCCCTGCCTTTCCTGTGCTTTTCCTGGCTGCGTGGCCTTGAGCAAGTTACTTAATCTCTCTGAGCCTCATGGCCTTACATGCCAAATAGGAATGATAACAGATTCCATCCCCCCAGGAGTGCCACAAGGCTTAAAGGAGATAATGCAGGTAAAGCACATGGCACTGTCAGCTGCTGCTCTTGTTCTATCAGTACCGTGCCGTCATGCCCTAACCTCTTAGAACTGATCACCTGAAACTAGAGTGTGGAAGGGGTTTTCTACGAGCACTTTCCTGGGGCGATGCCCATGGGGTGCGCGCCTGCACCAAGGGCCCGTGTGGCCCCAGGTGGTTTCCACTCTGAGCCGCTGCCCGCTTTTGTGCCTTGCAGTGGGCAAGCCCATCGAGGTGCAGAAGACGCTGCATCCCTCAAAGGAGGAAGTGGATCAGCTGCACCAGCGCTACCTCAAGGAGCTGTGCAACCTCTTTGAGACCCACAAGCTCAAGTACAACGTCCCCGCTGATCAGCACCTGGAGTTCTGCTGAGCGCCTCCAGCCAGAGGCGGGCTGTCCCCAGAGGCAGGGCTGACAGCCATGGAGAGCATTAGAGAGCCCAGCTGGAGCTGCTGCCATCTGAGAGGGCTTCCTGGTGGCATTTGTTGAACACACCATCTCCAGAGACACCCCCACCCCCACCCCCAGACTCCTGCATATTCCACCCACGCCAGGTCCCAAGTCAGACCCGCAATGTGGGAGAGCAGGCCAGACTCTGGCATCTGTGATCCGCATGCCTGCTCTGAAACCTCTGCAAGTCTCTCTCTTCTTGGCCTCTGTCTGCTCACCTGTGCAATGGGAGAGAGGGCTGGACAAGAATGATTTCTGAGGTCTCTGTCCTCTGTTGTGATGTCACTCAATGGGCTGAGGAAAAAGAGCGGTGACTGGGTTTTTCTTCCTTTACCACTGAGTGACAACACAAAGAACAACCAGCCCCCAAACCCCTCTCCTACAAGTCCCTCCATCCTGCAACTGCCCTCCTCCCCCAAGCTAGACAGGAGGGGGTGGCCACTACGTCCCCTGCACTCTCCTGAGGCATCTTCAAGTTTCTGAGTCCTTTGGGCTACGGAGTGGCAGCCAGAGGGTTCCAGAAGGTGGGTAAGGAGAACTGAGCTCCATCACTGATTGTTTCTGCATGACCTTCCCCTGAGCCTCAGTTTACCTGACTGGCTAAGATGACCTCTGATTCTCAGGCCTGACTCCATAGGTTCACCCCTGACTCACCCTTGGTAACCTCAGCCCCTGACCTCGGCACTAGAAGGGACCTCAGCAAATGTGACTGTAATAAATGGGTTGGGCCGCCTCTCCTCCTGGCCCCAGGCTGTGTCTTACTCCTCCTGAAGGTGGGCCAGGCTGGGCCAGGGGAGCCCACACTGGTGACTTCATGGTCCTCAGCCCCAAGCTGACGACTCTGGCTCTCTCCTTCAGGGGCAGAAGGAAAGCGTCTGGTAGGAGGCAGGGCAGACTAGCCCAGGGAATGGAGCCACATGTGAGGTCTGGTGTTCGCAAGTGTCCCCAGGGTGGGTGAGAGGGCACAAGTGCCCTGACGAGAAGTCTGGATTCCTGGGTTTGGGACATGCGTCCCTGTAGCCCCTGCCCCCCTCTCCACCTTCCAGGGCCTTCTCTTTGGCAGCGGGCAGTGAGGGGCAGGGTGTGGCTGGGCAGGCTGGCGCTTGCGAATCCCCCTCACACCCCAGCAGCGAAGCAGAGGCCTTGCCCTCCAGGGCAGAGCACGCGAGGAGCTATGCCATGGGTGGCATTTGGAGATGTTTCCATTAGGGTTTGAATCCTGGCTCCACCCCTTCCAGTGACCCTGGGCTAAGCCACGCTACCTCCAAACCTCAAGCTCATCATCTGAGAACGATTACAGTAACTGACCCCTGGTTTGTGGAGCGTGTCCTAAGAACGTCAGCCACTGCCTCCTTTAGGGGTGATGTAAGGTAGCAGTCAGACGGCAAATGGGCCCAGTGTCTCCAGAAGGTGCCTGTCATCCTATAGGCAGCATGGCGTAAGTGTCACAGGAGAAGCAGGGGTGACGGGCAGTAGGGGTCCAGAGGAGGGAGCGGAGATTCCCAGGCAGCGGGGAGACTTGGGGCAAGGGACATGAGGGCAGGGCCTTGAAGGAAGCAGGGAGGTGAAAAAGCACCCTGCCCACCCCACTCCCATCAGTTACCTCCTGCCGTGTAACAGGCCCTTCCAAAGTGAGGGGTGAACCCACCAGGGTTATTTCCGCCGTTCTGCGGTTGGCGGGTGGTTCTCCTGGGGCTTGCATTCGGCTGGTGGGTGCTCTGTGGCTGGGACCGGCGGAGGAGCCGGAACAGCCGGGCCTCTCCACGTGGGCCCTGGGCCCCTCTAGACTGACGGCCTTTGACATGATGCTGAGTGGATGGCAAAGATGAGAGCCGAGGCTGGCAGGCCTCCCGAGTCCGAGGCTGCACGGCCTGCCCTGCGTCCCTCCCTCGGCCAAAGCAAAGTCAATGACAGCCCACATTTGAGGCATGAGGGACAGACACCCCCTCCAGAGGGGAGGGGCAGTGAAGTCATAGTTCAGAAGGACGTGGGCACATGGAAGGGTCCTCGTGGCCGTGTTCACAGACAATCTACCAAATTGTACAGGAAAGCTCACCGCAGAGCCCCCCCCCCACACTCGCCCTGGAATTCCTATGTGGATGTGATAAAAGCCAGTTTATCCCAAGGGCCCCATCTCACTCTGCCCAGGACACCCTTCACGCGGCAGCCAGAGCCAGCGCCTGAAACACAGATCTCACTCCCCAGCTCACAACCTGCTATTGATGGGGGCTATGGGTGGGAGGCTGCTGTCTCTTCGTAGATCACCTAAGCTGTCTGTGTCCTGACCTGTGGGTGTGGGACAGTGAGAGGCTGCCGTCCTGCCCTTGGTGACCATGGCAACGGCTCCAGTCCCAGGAAACAGTTTATCAATGCAAACTCTATCCACTTTAAATATTCAGGGAAAATGCAAACCAAATGTGCTAAAGCTTATCTAGACCGTATGAAGTCCATGCTAAAAGCTTACCGAGGATGTGGAAGACATATGCTAGTTCAAGCCTATTGAGCACTGACACAAAGAACCCTTTGGCCCTTCCTCTCTGTATAAAAGGAACTCAAAGATCTTGTTGGGGGCTCGGATTTTGGAATGAGAAGCTCCAAACCCGGCCAGTCTTAAGTAAATCATTTTTCCTTCCCAAAAATTATTCCTGAGTCCTGTACAGAAATAACTAAAGCTCTGGACTTCCACCCCACTATGGCCCTCCATCGCTCCCCAGACAGAGTTTGTGTTAATCTGGTCCCAGCAGGCACCAGATGACATTAGGTTTAATGAAGGAGCGCTTTTCTGGGGTGTGTGCAGGGCAAAGGGTGGGGGCAGTAACCCGGGGCTGTGGCAGCGGGCGAAGCACTGCTGCCCCCTTGAGGCCGGGGAGGCAAGTGCAGGCCGCGGGGACTGGAACCCACAGGGAGGAACCATGGTCTGCCAAGGGATGCAGGGTGGGGGGACCCCCGGGGGTGAACATTCCCACCTCCCTCTCCTCCCTCTGCTCCATCTCCCGCCAAGGCTCCCCTGCCTGCACCCAGTCAGAAGCGAGAGGGTGCCAGGTCTGCGCCACCTTCTGCATGGGGAGGTCTCCTGGGAAAGAGTTCAGTGGAGGTCATGGAGAGCAGACGTGCAGAGGTGGAGGAGGACAGACGTCCACTGCAAGGCCCACTGCTCTCCGCCAGCCCCGGTGCCCCCAGCCTCAGCTCCCTGCCTCCCTCGCCCCTCTTCTCCCGTCACACTGAGCCACCTGCAGCCCTTTATATCCCCCGTGGTCTCTCTCTGCCAGGACGCCATCTCCCCCCCACCAACCTCATCCTTGGTCTGGAAAATCCCACTCAGCCTTCGCGAATTTCACCCACTCAGGAAAGCCTTCCCCCATTCTCCTAAGACAGGGGTCCCTCCAGGTCCCCCAGACTGCCCCTTCCGCAGCACCCTGGGTGGTCACCGCATGAGTAAATATGCACTGAGGTCCCCGCCTCCAGCCTTCCCACGTGCATCACCCGAGAAATCTAAAATAAAATGGTCCCCCAGGCCACACCGTAATGCCAAAACCCCTGCTCAGGCTGGCAGGCAAGGCCCTTTATCCTTCTGCCCTTTGATTGAGAAGATCTGGAAGGCATGCCCTTACACTATTTACAGGGCCTTTTGTCTAACTGAATGGTGTTCTGAGGCCCTGCTTTTGATCCTGCTGTGTTTTTAACAAAGGGTTAATTTTTGTACTGTGTTTTCCTGGGAGTGCCTTAGATTTGATCTTTGTTTGGAAGTCATTTCTTCATTTTAGCCTTGTTTGCCATCTGGAGAAGCTGGGAATCTTCAAAACCAGTAAGTCCTTGTTCCTTTTTGCTTCATTCTACTATAATCCATTTTATGATAAGCCACAGGAATAAACCAGACAGCACCTTCACCACTCTGCCTGGAGGTCTCCTTTTCTAGACCGTTCAGGACTCTCCTACCCCACATTAATGCACATGACAGTGCGGCTAAACTGTCTGAGGCTAGTAACAAGCATCTCCTTTCCTCTAATTTCCAGTAATGTTTCTCTCACTTTCTTCTATTCGCCCTTGCTTGCAGCTTTATCAAAGTCATGTGGCTTCTATTAACAGTTTTTCATTTTGTTTGAGGGTTCCAGGCCAGAGATTGAACCTGGGACCTCACATGTGGGAAGCTGACATTGGCTCCCCGAGTTGGTTTTTTCATGTTTTGCTTGTTGGTTTGTTTGTTTTGCTTGAGGAGGCATCAGGAACTGAACCCGGGACCTTCCACGTGGGAACAGGGACTCAACCGCCTGAGCCTCATCCGTTCTCTATTAACAGTTTCTCTGTGGCATTAATACTCCCCTCAAGCCCGAAGCCTGCTTCCAAAACCGTTCCCTCATTTTAGGTTTCTGTTATGGCAGCACCCTATTTCCAGGTACCTAAATGTGGGCTACCTATTGCTGTGAAACAAATTACCCCAAAACTCTGCAGCTTGGAACAGTAATATCGCATGTAGTTTCCGAGGGTCTGGAACCCGGGTGTGACTTGGTTGAGAGGTTCTGGCTCAGGGTTTCCCCGGAGGCTGCAGCCGGCTGTTGGCAGGGACTGGAGGACTCACCTCCAGGCTTACTCCCGCAGCCTGGGGGAGGGGATGATGGCACAAGGGTACCAGGAGGCAAGGCTAATTGAGGGCCAGCCTGGAGGCTGGTTATTGTGGGGACAGAGGACTAACACTCAGAAGCCAGCCTGGGCTACTCCAATCCTTTGTTCTGCCGCATGAGATCACTTGCCCAAGGGACAGAGGCCGAGCAGGCCATGAGTGAGGTACACACATGGGTGGGAGGCAGCAGCAGCAGAGCAAAGGGGTCTAGGGAGGCATGTTAAGCATGACCCACCAGGCTGCTGTGATGGCCTACAAAGGCCATTAGACTTGAGGATGCCAGGAAGGGAGATGGAGGGAGGCAAGTGGAGGTACTTGAGGGGCTGGGGACAAGAGGCCTCTCTTTTGCAGCAACTTTGGATGCCTCCTGTTGAAAACACTGGCCACCCAAGATAGAAGGACAGGGCCCTGTCTCAGGGAAGGCTGCCCAAGAGAGCCAGCCAGCCAATCACATAGGACTTCATGCAAGCGACAAACGTCCTTTTCTTGTGCCAAGCCCCTGAGTCTGGGGAGTGTTCATTACAGTGGTTGGCCTGCTCGATTAAGGCCAAGTGCTAGGAGCTGACAGATGAAGGTGCAGGCAGTAAGCGGCACCATCTGCACCTGCTCTGGCCCCAGAGCCCACCTTGCCAGTGGGTGGGAAGACGGTTCCCCTGGCCCCAGCACACACGCAGATGCAGGTGGCCAGAGGAGGACAGGGTATGTTCTACGTGACTAGAGAGGGTCAGAGGCCCCAAGCGATGGGAGGCTAGCATCCCCTGGAAATCAGGCTCCCCTTCCACCTGGAAGAAGTTCTCAGATATCACCCAGAGGGAGCAAAGGGCTGCAGGGCCCCGGCCATCAACAGCACTTTATGGCTGGCTGGGCCGGGAGTACAGGGACAGGGTCAGCCAGCTCAGCGCTGCAGCAGCCACGTGGCAGGGGACAAGGCTGCCCTCCTATGGGGACTGCACTTTGCTAGGGTCTGAAGGAGGCAAAGAGGCTGGGAGGGCATCCACCCAGAAGCTGCTGTGGCGCAAAGCTGGGGGCAGCGCTGGGGTGGTGCTTATGACTCAGGTCCAAGGGCGAGGCTCAGGGGAAAGGCTCCTGGAGGCTTAGGCCTGAATTCGGCCAACACTTCTGAGCGCGTGCTGTGGGCCAGGTGCTGGAGAGAAGGGTGAGCAAGGAGACAGGGTCCTGACTTGGTTTTGCTTATTGTCTGATAGAACTCAATGTCCAGCCAACAAGCCAGGAATTTACCCCCAGGGTGTGGAGGGCTCTGGAAGGTCTCTGAGATGGAGTGGGCCATGGGCCAGGCCAGAGGGGAGACGATGGCTTGGGCTGACCTGGGCATTTGTCTCAGTGACCCCATGGAAGGGCAGAGCTGCACCCTCAGCTATATACAGAGTCCCTGCTAGGTGCTAGGCAGTGGGCAGGAGGCTCTGCGTACATCCCTCAAGGACACTGTGACCCCTTTTTCACAGATGAGGGTCACATGTCAGAGAGTTTTAAGGACATTCTAGAATCCCAGCCCTAACGTGAAGGCTGCCTTCCCAGACAGCTGTGATATGCCCACTCCCACCCTGCCAGGTTCTGGCTTAGATGAGGGCAGCATGGGCAGTGGAAACGGCAGGGGCCTGAGAGCCCAGAGCCAGCTCCCATCCCGACCTGCTCCCTGCATGGCTTTGTGGCGCTGTGCAAGCCACGTCCCCCCGCGCGTCTCAGTGTCTTCCCCTGCCATCGGTTCATCCACAGCCAAATATTCAACAAATCCTAGTTCTTCCCTTCCCCTTGCTAAGGGCCAGGAAATGACCTGGAGGACTTATGCCCATCTCAAACAAGGCTTAGGCATGTCTTTCTCTTCCTCCCTGCCAGAAAACTGGTCTGAGTGTTTCTCTCTTCAACCAGTTGAAAAGTGGCAAAGAACCAGGCATGGTTTTTCCCCTAATTTGTCGTGGACATATATATTTGTAAAATACCAACTAAATGAACTATAAGAAAGTGGAGAAAACAAAGAGAAACATAGTACAGGTCCCAATTTTTTATTAGAGTCAACAGACAACAAATTACCCTATTGCATTGCTGTAGGCGTTTATCAAGTTACTCCCAATTTCTGTACTAATTTCATGAGACATCAGTAACAAGCAGTGTGTGGGCCAGTGCCTGCCCTCGGAGCCCACTTGAGTAGCTCTGCTCTGGAACTTGTGGCTACTATCATCATCATAAGGTCGTTGTGGGGAAACGGACTTTGGCCCAGTGGTTAGGGCGTCCGTCTACCACATGGGAGGTCCGCGGTTCAAACCCCGGGCCACCTTGACCCGTGTGGAGCTGGCCGTGCGCAGCGCTGATGCACGCAAGGAGTGCCGTGCCACGCAAGGGTGTCCCCCGCGTGGGGGAGCCCCACGCGCAAGGAGTGCACCCGTGAGGAAAGCCACTCAGCGGGAAAAGAAAGAGCAGCCTGCCCAGGAATGGTGCCGCCCACACTTCCCGTGCTGCTGATGACAACAGAAGCGGACAAAGAAACAAGATGCAGCAAATAGACACCAAGAACAGACAACCAGGGGAGGGGGGGAAATTAAATAAATAAATAAATCTTAAAAAAAAAAATGAGGTCGTTGTGAGTTAATGCACAGAAAATGACTTGGTAAACTGCCAAGTGCTGCACGGGCTTGGTCGGGGCTGCTGTTTTGTCCCCTTACATCTGGGCGAGCTCAGGCAGGTGGGAGCAGGTGAGGCCTCACCTGCAGGCACAGCTGGGGAGCGGCAGCTTGTAACTGGGGCACCACTGCTTCCGGCTCTCAGCCAGGACTCCGTCCACTCTGCTTTACGTGGGGATGCTGGGCTCTGCCACCCACATGCTCCTTCATGGAAGGACTTGGTGCTGTCAGGAAAGGCTATCAGCCCCTTCTGGGGTCACCTCAGCTGCCCCTCACCCGAGGGCACCCGCATCCCTAAGTGGCCACCTACGATGCCTGGTCCCAGGAGGATGGACTATAAAGGCTCGGCCATTTCAGAGCAACCCTGCTGGGCCACGTCAGCTCGACTTCTCCCTCTGCTCGATGCCCCCGCCTTCCCTTCCTTCCACAGGTGGTGTCCCCAAGGGCCGTCCAGAGTAAACACCCCACAGGCTGAATCCCTCCTCAAAATCTGCTTCTTGAAGAATCGAACCCATGACCTCATGCGTATATGAAGAATTAAACCCCAGTGTGAGGCTCAGAGAGATTAACCTGTCCCAAGTCACATGGTTTTTAAGTGGTGGAGTCGGGATTCAAACTCAGATCTGCCTGACTGCAAAGCCTGCTGTCCTGTAAGGTGTGGCCTCCTGACTACCAGCTTGGGAAACAAAGGAAAGATCAGAAAAGTTGGATTTAAGCTCCATAACTTAAAATAACTCTCACTCATTCAAAATGGCACAGCCTCTTTGGAAGACAGTTTGGCAGTTTCATATAATAAAATAATCTAAACTTGCCAAATGACCAAGCAATCACACTCCAAAGTATTTACCCAAATGACTTGAAAATGTATATCCACACAAAAACCTGCACATGAATGTTTATACCAGCTTTATTCATAATCATCAAAAGTGGATGCTACCAGGATGTCCTTCAGGAGGCGGATGGATAAACCGTGGTAATTCATGTCATGGAATATTATTCAGAAATAAAAAGCAGCAAGCCTCTAAGCCACACAACATGGATGAATCTTTTAAATAAGTTTTTATTCATAAACACTCTATACCTACCAATCCAAATCTTCCCCTCTTCCCTCTTAATCTCTGGTAACCACTAATCTACTTTCTGTCTCTGAAATTAGAATTCACTAATTCTATATATTTGATATAAGTAACACCATACATTTGTCCCTACATGCCTTGCTTATTTCACTGCTCTATTAAATGCATTTTTCCTAAGTGAAAGAAGCCAGACAAAAAAGCCTACATACTGTATGATTCCATTAATATGACACACTGAAAATGACAAATAATAGGAATGGAAAACAGGTCAGTGGTGATCAGGGATTGGGGAGGGAGTGTTGTTTGGCCAGCGGCAGCACAGGGAATTGCTTAGCGTGCTGGAACTAACATGTACAGTACTGTGGTGGTGGAAATATGATGCCATGAATTCGTCAAAACCCACAGACCTTCACAGCACAAAGGGTGAACCTTAATTATACAAATTAAATTTAAAAATCACCCAGAAGTTTGGGGGTTTCCAGAATAGATACAGACTGTGACAGAAGAGTCTAACTGTGCCACAGAGAAAGCATGACTGAAGGGAGCCAGGAGAAAAGGTGCTGGCCCAGGAAACCCTGGTAAACGGGCTGTGACCGGAAACTGTAAGACTAACCATAAAGTGAACCGTGCATTAACACTGCACTCGGGTTGGAAATGGTTTTTCTCGTGGGGGTACAGGTAACAAGTCTGAAACTGCTGTAATGTATCCTGACACTGAACGAATAAGCAGAGAGGTGGTGGGTGGTGGGAGCCAGTTTTCTCACTGTTGGAGAGAATGGTAAAGCAAGGAGTGCAGAGAAGAACGTGTGGTTGGTAAGACATTAGAGTAGGAGAAGCAGTGTGAACTCTTTGGCTTCGTAAAGCTGTGGAAGTCATTACAAGTTGTGTGTAGGCGGGGTTAGTGCACACACGTCTCTTTCCTAGCTCTGTCTACTCAGAGACCTGGAAGCAATGTCCCTCAGCAACAAGGGCATCTAAAGCCCAGATCCTGGTGTCTAATACCATGCTCTACTAGAAAAGAGCAGGGATCTTTGGAGAAATGGCTGATTCTAGGGCTGGGGAAGGGAAAGTACAAGATGAGCCTAAAGCACCCTGCAATGCCAGAAAGAAAGAAAGTGCTCAAAAAACAAAAAGATGGGGGTGTGCCAAAGGGACATGGGAGTCAATCTGAAAGAGTACACAAAGGCCATGGCTAGAACAATTTGAGCAACAAAACAGATCATACAGTATTGGATTATAATCCAAACTATAAAATAAACATCCACAAGTACATACTGATATAAATAAATGACTGAGGGAAGTCATTTATTTATATCAGCTCACCGTGTGGTGAGCTGGCCCACGTGCAGTGCTGCTGTGCTCAAGGAGTGCTGTGCCATGCAGGGGCGCCCCTGCATAGGTGTGCCCCACACGCAAGGAGTGACCCCACAAGGAAAGACGCCCTGAGTGAAAAAAGCACAGCCCACCCACGAGTGGTGCTGCAGACACGGAGAGGGGACACAGCAAGTTGATGCAACAAAAAAAGAGGTGCCATTTCCCAGCACCACCTGAAAACAAGTGGTTGCAGAAGAACACACCGCGAATGACACAGTGAGCAGACAACAGGGGGAGGGTGGTGAGAGGAGAGAAATAAATAAACTAAATCTTTTTTTAAAAAAAAGAAACAAGGAGAGGAGAGGATGTGGCTCAAGTGGTTGAGCTCCTGTTTCCCACATGGAAGGTCCTGGGTTCAGTTTCTGGTGCCTCCTAAGGAAATGGAAACAAACCACAAGCAAAAACAAACGTAAAAACCAACTCAGGGGAGGGATGCAGATGTGGCTCAAGCAACTGAGCTCCCGACTGCCACATGGGAGTTCCAGGTTTGGTTCCTGGTGCCTCCTAAAGAAGACAAGCAAGACCGCAAGCTGACACAACAAGATGATGCCACAAGAGACACATGGAGGAAAACATAATGAGAGACAAAACAAAGCAGGGAGCAGAGGTGGCTCAGGCAACTGGACCTCCCATGTGGGAGGTCTGGTGCCTCCTAAAAAGAAAAAAAAAAGACCAGCACACAGCAGACACAGCAAATGCAAATGAGGGGGTGGGGAAAAATGGACAAATAAAATAAGTCTTTTTATTTTTATTTTGTTTAAATTGCAATAAAATAAATCTTTAAAAAACAAAAATGGTGGTTGAGCACCAGCTTCCCACATATAAGACCCCAGGTTCAATCTGGCCCCTGGTACCTGAGAAAAACAACAACAAAAGTCTTAGAAACACTATCAGTCTAGAGGAGATGAGGAGACATGATAATTAAATGCAGTGTGGAGTCCTTGATGGGATCCTCGAACAGAAAATGTCATTAGGGAAAAATGAGTGAAAACTGAATAAAGGGGGGGATTTGTAAAGAGTCATGAACTGCTCTCCGCCCCTCAGGCGTGACTCACAGCAATAACGTAAGATGTTTGCCATCGGGGATGGGGGGAGAGGTACATAGGTCCTCTTGTACCATCTTTGCACTTTTCTAAAATCCAAAAGTATTCTAAAATTAGAAGTTCATTTAAAGGAAAAAATTGCCGTAGGATGTTGTGTCAGTTTCCTGCGGCTGCTGTAATCACCTCAACGTGGGCACTTAAAGCAGCAGCGGTCGAGCCTCCCGCAGTTCTGGGGCTAGATGCCCAGAGTTAGTTTCACTGGCCCAGAGCCCAGTGTGCAGGGCCACATTTTCCCAGAGGCTCTAAGGCAGGTGCTCTTAGCAAGGAGTCCGTGAGCTTGAATTGAAATTCTAAAAAGCATTATTCCTGTGGGGACGTGTTGGTGCAGGTGTGGTCTATTTATTAAATAACACACATGCAGTGTGGGCCTAGGAAGGGGTCTGTGGTTTTCACCTGACTGGCAAAGGGCTCTGTGGAACAAAAAAAGGTTAAGAACTGCTGTTCTAAGGTAAATCCATTTCCCTGACTTTTCTAGCCTCTAGATCTACATTCCTTGGCTCGTGGCACCTTCCTCCATCCTCAAAGCCAGCAGCACAGCATCTTCGGATTTCTCTCTCTGCTTTCATCATCACATCACCTTCTCATCTAGTAAAAATCTCTCCGCCTCCTTCTAATAAAGATACATGCTATGGCATTAAGGGTCCATGTAGTTAATCCAGGACAATCTCCCTATCTCAAGATCTTTAACTTAATTACATCTGTAAGGACTTTTTTCTTTCTTTCTCCATGATAAGGTAATGTTCACAGGTTCCAGGGATTAGGGTGCAGATACCTCTTAGAGGGCCATTTTCCAGCCCACCACAGATGCCAAAAAAGTTAGGCATCCTCCTGAACCTCAGATTCCTCATCTGGAAGTTTACATCTGCAAAGGTATGTAAATCAGGTGGGATGATCTGCCCCTGTGCCTCCAGGAGGGAAGGGAGGAGCCTGAAGAGCTCCTTGTCCTGGGCAGGTGAGTCCTGACACCACCTCTTTGTCCACATATGCCTCCCCTCCAGGTGGGCTGGGTCCACAGTGACCCCGTGGTGGTAAAGAGAAAGGCACAGAGGACCGGGGATCCAGAGGTCTGCGTGTGAAAATCCCAACTGTTACCAAATCGCCCTGTAACCTCAAGCACATCACCTGCCCTGTCCCAGATACAGTGTGATTGCAAGATGTGCGTGTATGCTGGCCCTGTCCTGGAATGTGCGTGCTGGCCCTGCCCTGGGACATGTGTGCTGGCCCTGCCCTGGCATGTGCATGGTGGCCTTGCCCTGGGAGGGAGCTGGAGTGGGAGCTCCCAGGTCCTTTTCCCCTGAGAAGCTGAGATTACAGGATGTGGCTGAAGGACCTCAGACCCTCCCAGTAACAAAGATGCATTTTAACTGGAGCCCCCTGGAGGGCTGTGGCTGCTGCAGGGGTGGGGTGGCAGGGAGCCTCCTTTGTTTCTCTCTCACTTGGCTGAGCCTCATTAGTCTAGATCAGGGGTCAGCAAACTACAGCCTGTGCTTGTGTGACCTGTGAGCTAAGAATGGTTTCTACAGATAAACATCTGCAAGTGATCTGATGATAAGGAACAGTAACTCTGAACTGCAATGAAATGCCTTTACCCCCCAAGAGAATTTCATTCTTCACATCAGTAGCCATGTATTACAAAAAAAACTGCATTTGATCATTATTTATTTTGAAATTCGTCCATTCAAATTTTGTAGAAATTTGTTCCCTCTCTTGTTAATAAGCAGCTTGATTTTGCCTCCTGGCCTGCAAAGCCTCTTCCTGCCCCCATTTAATCAGTCACAATCTCAAATCCTGCTTAAACCATTCCCAAACCCACTCTCCACTTGGCAGCCAGAGGCACTTTCCAAACATGGAAGCTGACCCTGTCATCCCTGATTAGAACTTCCCAGTGGCCTCTCGGGCTCCTGGCTGGCTCCTGGCCCTCCTCTACCTGCCTCATGCCTTGCTGGCAGCTGCTCCCTACTCCCCAGCCGCACTGAAATTCCTCCAGCTTCTCAGTGCCCCTTGCTTCCATGGCCTCCAGAGTTTTGCACAAGTGTTCCCTCTGCCTGAAATGCCTTTTACCCTACTCGCTATCACCCAAGCCTAATTCCTATTTGTCTTCAAAAAGTCATTTCAGAAATCACCTCCCCCAGGAAGTCTTCCCTGATCCACCTCTCTCCAGGCTGGTACGTGCTTCCTCTGGGCTTCCCGGGCCCCTTTCCTTCTGCCCTAGCACTGGTCACACTGTTTCAATGCCCATGACCTCCAGCAGGCTGGGAGCCCCTCGAGAGCAGGGGCCGGGCCGACTCAGCCCTGATGTCCCTGCTGGCCACTGGCTGTGCTCCTGCCGGCGCCTGCCATTTGGGGAGAAGCAGGCCAAGGCTGGGGCTGGGGGCCAGAAGCCCCAAGTGTCAGTCCTTCTCTTCCCTGGCCCGCAGAGCCTCCCCTGGTGAAGGGAGCAGGGGCCCTGGCCCCGACAGTCTTTGGCCTGACCAAAGGTGGGTGTGGACCCCGGGGCTGGGCATGTGGCGGAGGAGCTTCTAGACACCTTTATCAGTCCCACCCCAGACAGGCTCGAGCCTGGGCTCTGGGACCGGCGTCATCTGGGCTGTCCCAGCCAAAGGTCAGTCCTCAGTGCCCAGCTGCAGAGGGCCTGGGCCTGGACCCTTCCCTGCCACCCCCATCCCCTCCCCTCCCCTGAAATCCAGACAAAAGGACTGTGGCTGGCTGTGCTGGATGCGTGAGTCTGAGGCTCTCTCTCAGGAGAGTACCTGTGCCAAGTACGGGCTTGGGACGGTGCGTGTACCCCTGTGCCCGGGTCAGTGCGCCCGTGTGCACCCAGGTGCGTGCTTCCACGTGCATGTTCACACAAGTGCCTTCTTGTCCCCGTGTGTCCTGACTGTGCGTGACTCCGTGCGTGCATGCTGGCAGGACTTGAGAGGGTGGAGGAGAGTCAAGCTGCCTTGGCCCTGCCCAGCTGTGACACCCGTTTCCCCGGGGCTCCCTGGCCCTGTACCTGCCATGCTTACACCGACGCTCCTGCTCAAGCCACATGTTCTAGGCTCCTGGTGTACACGTGCCCTCAGCCCTTCTCTCATCAACCCAGCGCTTCTGGGGAGACCCGGAATCCCGAAATAATCGGCTGACTCCTGAGGGAGTTACAGGGATACCCGGGGCCCCCAGGCCCCCTTTTACCATTTCTGTGCCCCCCCTCCAGCCCCCGACTGCATCGGCGACTCTCGGGCTGCTGAAGGCGCTGTTCCTCCTGTGCAGAGCGCTCCCCCTCCTCCCACCCCTCCAGGTGAGCCTGAGCCAAGGCTGCCCGGCGCGAGGGCAGCTGCCTTGCTGTGGATGGAACAAGCTCTGGCATCTACCTGGCACCGCAGAACGCCCCTTTGGGGTCAGGCGGAGGCTGCACCTGGCTGCTGCTCTCCCCGCGTGGCCTCCCCACTCCCGCAGCTCTTTTTCCTGGGAGCCTTTCCTTAACAAACACGGGCCCAGTGAAGCCTCATCTCAGCGTCTGCTTCCAGGGAGCCCAGCCAAGGCAGGGAGGATGGGCTTAGAAGCCACCATGCCCAATGCTTTCCTGTCCCCTGCCTCTCTGCTTAGCCCACTACCACCCACCCTCTAACAGAGGAAGGCGCATGCTGCTGTGTACATCTACAGGCTGGGGCTCGCGAGCTGTGGGAAGAGCACTGCACAGAGTCTGGATCCTGCGTTTACACCAGTTTTACCCATTATTACTAGGTAAGCTTGAGCTAAGCTCTTCCCCTCTTTGGATCTCACTCTGCTAATGTCAAGTTGGAATTGACAATATCAGATATGCACACCCTAAGAGGCCCTTGTCATGGCTAAATTAGGTCATGAGTGTGAACAAACTTTGATTCTAAACTTGAGTCCCCGATTACCTACATTTTGAGATTTATAAGTAGGTACCAATCCTTTGGGGCTGACAGCTCCAAAGCCACCCTCCAATTCCCTCCCCACTCTGCTCCCTCATATACATTCCAACAGTCCCAAACTGCACTCTACAGAGAGACACTAAGGTCCAGACTTGGCCAAGGACTGAGCCAAAGGTCACACAGAAAGAGTCCTGCCCTCTCCTACCCAGGTGAATCACTTCATTAATTATCCTACCCCAGTCTTCATAATACACTCATATAAATAAATAAAAACTTCATAGCATCCCAAATAGTCAGGACTGAAAGGACTCTTAGAGACCATCAGTATTAATAACAATAGTAATGGTGGTACTTTTACTGCTACTACTACTATTAGTATTACTAATGATGATGATGATGATGATAGCAGCTAAGGCTATGTGCCAGGCATTATAAGGGCTTTATATAGGGACTTTACTAATAGTAGTAGATGTTATTGTTTTATTTAGTAGTAGATTTTATTATCTACATTGAACAGATTTGGTAACTGAGGCACAGAGAGGCTAGGTAACTTGCTAAAGGCAGATACTGGCAGACCGGATAAAAAAGCATGGCCATACTATATGCTGTTTACAAGGAACTTACCCTAAAACCAAAGACACAAATAGGTTAAAAATGAAAGGATGGAAAAAAAATCCATGCAAATAACCAAAAGAGAGTCAAAATGGTATACTAATATCAGATAAAATAGACTTGAAGTCAATAATTGCTACAAGGATTAAAAAGGACACTATATATTGATAAAATGGTAAATTCATCAAGATGATATAACAATTTAAAACATATACATGCCTAAAGCAGAGCCCCAAAATATCTGATGCAAACACTGACAGATTTGAAGGGAGAAACAGACAGCTCTACTTAAGTATGAGACTTCAATATACCACTATCAGTGATGGACATGACGTCTAGACAGAAGATCAATAAGGAAATAGAGGACTTAACTATAATGTAAATCAACTAGACTTAAAAGATGAAATAGAACACTTGACCCAGCAGCAGCAGAATACACATACTTCCCAAGAACACATGAATCATTCTCTAGAATAGACCATATATTGGGTCACAAAACATGTCTCAATAAAATTTAAAAATATTGAAATCATGCAAATCTTCTCTGATGATAACAGACATAACAGACAGAAGCTAGAAATCAATACTAGTGAAGTATGGAAAATTCACAAATATGTGGAAATTAAACAATATATCCTTAAATATCCAATGGATCAAAGAAGAAATCACAAGGGACTTTAAGAAATATCTTGAGATGAATGAAAACAAAACAAAACACAACATACCAAAATTTATGGGACACAGCAAAGACAAATGAAGAAGGATGTAAAATCAGTAGCTTATCATTACACCTGCAAGAACTAGGAAAAGAACTAACTAAACCCAAGGTGAGCAGAAGAAAGGAAATAGAGATTAGAGCAGAGCTATATGAAATAGAAAAGAGAAAAATAATAGGAAAATCAATGTGATAGTTAATTTTATGCACCATCTTGGATAAGTTATGGTCTCCTATTGTTTGTTCAAGAAAGAACATGGCAGGTTGCTAATATGAGCGTGTTACACAGATGGATGTAATTCATTAGTTATTTGATTGCATATTGGCTCATTACATCCACAATCAACAAAGGAGACTGACTTTAGCCCTGAGGAGAGTCTCCTCATCCAATCACTTGGAAACCTTAAAGTGAGAATGAGGATTTTAGCAGCCAGAAAGAATTTCTGCCTCTTCTTTAACCAGCCAACTTCTCATGGAGAAGAAAATTTCACCTTCTTGTAGTTTCCATCTTGCAGCCTGCCCTGTGGAATTCAGACTGCTCAGTCTTATGGTCACATGAGCCGATTGTTATATCTCCTTATAAAAATATCTGTTGGTTCTATTTCTCTGGAGAACCCTAATATAACTGATGATATCTAAAGTTGATTCTTTGAAAAGATCATTGAAATTGACAACCTTTAGCTAAAGAGTGGCAAAGAAAAGAGAGAGGACACAAATAACTAAAACCAGAAATGAAAGAAGAAACATGGCTACCAATCTTACAGAAATTAAGAGGATTATACTAATATGAACAAGTGTATACAAACAAATTAGATAACCTACATGAAATGGACAAATGCATAGAAACACACAAATTACCTAAACTAATGCAAGAAGCAATAGAAGATCTCAACAGATGAATGACAAGTAAAGAGATAGAATCATTAATCAAAAATCTTCCATCAAAGAAAAGTCTAGGACCAGATGGCTTCACTGGTGAATTTTATCAAACATTCATAGAATAATTAATACAATCCTTTTCAAACAAAAATTGAGGGGAGGAAGCACTTCCTAACCCATTCTATGAGGCCAGCCTCACTCCAATAACAAAGCCAGATAAAGATATGAAAAGAGAAAATTACAGACCAATATCATTATGAATATAGCTGCAAAA
The DNA here is from genome assembly GCF_030445035.2 of Dasypus novemcinctus. Lineage (NCBI taxonomy): Eukaryota > Metazoa > Chordata > Mammalia > Cingulata > Dasypodidae > Dasypus > Dasypus novemcinctus. The sequence continues at coordinate 105,765,229 of NC_080682.1, read as the reverse complement.
ATCCTCAGCAAAAACTGATGAACCAAAAACAGCAGCACATTAAGAGAATTATCCAACATTATCAAGAGGGATTTATCCAAGAAATGCAGGGATGGTTCAACATAAGAAATCAATGTACTATACTAAATTAATCATAGGAAATGGGAAAAAAGGGGATCATCTTGGTCAATGTAGAAGAGGCTTTATAAAATGCAGCACTCTTTCTTGATAAAAACACTCTGAAAACTAGGACTAGAAGGGAACTTCCTCCACATGATAAAGACACCCATGCCTAAATCTTACTCAGTGGTGAAAGATTAAAATCTCTTACCTGAGATCAGCAACATGCTAGGATGCTTACACCACTGCTATTTAACACAGTACTAGATGTTCTAGTCAGAACAGTTAGGCAAGAAAAAGAAAGAAAAGACATCCAAATTGGAAAAGAATAAGTAAAACTCCCTATTCACAGATGGCTTGATTCTATATATATGTGGATAAGTCTGAGGAATTGCAAGAAATGATTAGATCTACTAAATGAATTCAGCAAAGTCATGGGTACAAGATCAACATGCAAAAACAAGTAATATGTCTATATACCAGCAATGATCAATCTGAAAAGAGTATCAAGAAAATAATTCCATTCACAGTAACAACTAAAAGAATAAAATAGCTAGGTATAAATTTAACCAAGGATATGAAGGACTTGTACAGAGAAAACCACAAAACCTTGCTGAAAGGAATTTTAAAACACATCCCAAGTTCAGGGATTGGAATACTTCATATAAAGATGTCAATTCTTTCCAAGGCAATTTACAGATTCAACACAATCCCAATCAAAATTATGACAACCTTTTTGTAGAAATGGAAAAGTCAATCATCAAATTCACATGAAGGGTGAGAGGCTCCAAAAAAGCCTTCCTGCCCAAGTCGCCTCCAGAGCACCATCCCACTCCAGGACTTGAGCAGAGATCAGCCCAGTGCACGGCAGCCCCACCTGTCTCTCCACTTAGTCAAAGTCTACCCTCCCACCACATGCCAACCAAGATTCAAGCCCCAGCTCTTTCTCAGTTACTTAGCCTCTAGATAGCGACTACTCCTACTCAAGGGTTACATGTACAGTGTCATGCAAAAGGTCAGGACTAAACTCCTATCCGTCCTTGATCTCTTCCCTAAAGTGCACCTTCCCAGAAAATGTGGTGTTGACAGTACACCCTCTTCTCAAGTTAACCTTCAGAAGCTCTCGGAGCTTCTGAAGCAGATCTATTTTCTGCTCACCATTGTATTCCCAGGACCTACACAAGCCTTGGCAGAGGATGTACAATAAATGTGTCAAATGAGTGAATGAGTAAATGGTGATAAATGGCAACACTGAGTGTAGGTACCATGAGACTTAACACTGGATTCCACACTGTATTTTCCAAGTGCCTAGTCTGCATATGATTGGATGGGGTAGGAAGTGACAATGAGAGGAATAAGAGACAGTCCTTCCTTGAGGAATTCAGTAAGTTTTTTTTCTGTCTTCCCTGTGTTAGGTCTCATGCTGGGCACTGGCAGCTCTGAGATGAATCAGCCTTGTCCCTGCCCATGGGCAGGTGGGAAAGAGGCAAGCAGACAGATAAATTATGAACAAATTGTTTGCTTCTCCAAGCTGTGAACTTCCAGAAGGCAGGGACCCTGTCCTATAAACCTCCAAATTCCCAGCCCAGGCCCAAGTGTTTATGCTTAAGTGAAATTAAAAATAAATAAATAGTAATAATAAAGAGTCAGTGTGGAGGAAGATAGGCTGAGCTAGGAAGGATGGGCAGGGCATAGAAAAGGGGGAGGTAAGGGACAGGCAAGAGCACAGCATGAGCAAAGACCCAGAGGTAGAAAAGCACGTTCAAGGCCACAGCAAGTGACCTGATGTGACTGGAGGAAGGAGGTGGGAAAGGAGCAGAGGGGAGGGAGGCAGGGCAAGATCATGGGAGGCCTTGGGTGCCAAGTTAAGGAGCTTGGGCCTCATCCTAAGAGCTATGGGGTGCCAAGAGGGACACGTGGCTGGATTGTGTTACAAGGATCATTCTGAGATCAGTGTGAAGCACGAGGTGGGAAATGGGGTCAGTGAAGAGGCTAGTGTATCTGTCTACACAAGAGAAGGTGTGGGAAGCGGACATGGCCCAGTGGTTCAAACCCTGGGCCTCCTTGACCCGTGTGGAGCTGGCCCATGTGCAGTGCTGATGTACTGGTGTCCCCTGCATAAGGGAGCCCCACATGCAAGGAGTGTGCCCCATAAGGAGAGTGGCGCAGCATGAAGGAAACTGCAGCCTGCCCAGGAATGATGCCGCACACATGGAGAGCTGACATGACAAGATGATGCAACAAAATGAAACACAGATTCCCGGTCCCGCTGATAAGGATAGAAGTGGTCACAGAAGAACACACAGCAAATGGACACAGAGAGCAGACAATTGGTGGTGGTGGGGTGGGCAGAGGAGATAAATAAATCAATCTTTAAAAAAAAAAGAAGGTGGCATGCCTAGGGCAGCAGGAATGGAGAGTATTGTTTCCAGGTTGGTTAGTGAAAGAGATGTCGGTGGGCATGTTTCTTGGTGTGGCTGTTCATACATACATTCTTCCACAAAAGGTCCACCCAGCCAGGTCTCCTCGGTTTCACAACCCACCATACCCAAAAGCCTGGGTGAGGATGAGGTGGCTCCGAGACATTCAGCCAAAGGTTGACTTTATGTTACTTCTTAATATTATCCTGTCAGATCCAACACTCTCTTCAGGCTTCCAGGATCTTCTGATCCTGGTTATCTCTTCCAAAATGTGTACTTTCCCTCCCTGCTTTGTAGCTCCTGCACGCCCTGAGTCAATATCCTGCAGGCCAGTGATAAAAACACGACACAACAACAACAACAAACTCCCAGGGCCAGGCTGGGGGTGGAGCCTGGAGCAGCCAGGAAAGCCCCACTCTAGGATGAGCCCCCACCTGAGGCAGGTACTTCCCCCTGCTGGGCTCCTCCTGGGCCAGCTGCTAAGTCACTGAGCTCAGCCTGGGAACTAGCAATGCTGTCAGAAAGGGAACTGGCACCCCGAGGCTACTCCGTGGTGACTCAACCCCAGCTCTGATAAGCAATGCTTCCCTTTCTCGAGGGCCACAGAACACCCTCCAGAGTATACAGTTTGTACCGTAGACCTCAGAATCTGGACAGGACTTTGCAGCTGTTACAGAGCATGAGCTCTGGAGTCAGCCACTAGCAGACGCGTGACCCTGGGCAAGTTATTTAACCTCTCTGCGTGCCTCAATTTCTTCATCTGTACAATGGGACTAATGAGAAAATCTACTTCATAGGGCTGAGAGGCTTAAATAAATCCACAAGTGTAAAGTATCTAGAATAATGACCGGCACGTGGTAACTACTCACTAAAGTTCAGCAACTGTTATTACTTGCTGTGGATATGAAACCTGCAGTTTCTCCTTGCAGAGAAATCAGGACTGTACTGGCCCCCCTCTAGGAGCAGCCACGGGATACTTTCTCCAACTGAACAGCATCCCCCAGAGGTTACAGATTCCACCTGCAGGTTCTCTTAGACGCATGCCCATGCTCACTTGCAGGGGCCTCACAACAAAGCCCTACAGCAGTGATTCTCAAAATGTGGCCTTCAAACCAAGGGCATCAGCATCTCCTGGGAACTTGTTACAAATGCAAATTCTCAGGCCCCACCCCAGACTTACTGAAACAGAAACTCGAAGGGTGGGCCCAGCAAGTGGTGTTCTGACAAGGTGATTCTGATGATGCACACTGAAGTTTGAGAACCACTGCAGAGTAGCACAGCACAGTGATTTATTCAGGTCGCTGCAGCCCTGATCCCTTCTCTTTTCTTCTTGTGTTACAGACATTGTGCCCAGAAGTACGTCCCCAGAAGGCAAGCTCCCCAAGAGCAGAGCAGAGTCTCGCCCATCTCTGCCCCTGCACTAGGTACCCTGGGTCAACAGTAGGGGGCTCTGCTTAAGAGGATTTGCTGAGCCAAAGCCAGAACAGTTCCAGTTACCTCTAAGACTGGGCTCCCCTCCTCACAGGATGCGCCCCCACATTTCATCTTCCTTTGTGAGTTGTGGTCATCCCCCACACTGGGATGCCTGTCTCTCTGTCACTTCTAGTGCCCTCCAGTTTCACAGATTTCTCTGAGCATTTTACTCTTCCCTCCCCCTTTATGTTTGTTCAAAGCCCACTGGACAGAGTTCCCCATCTCCAGGCAAACTGTCATCTCCAGTTCTTATTTCCAATTATAGTCCCTCTACTGACAACAACACTCATCAAGTAGCTGACTATGTGCCAGGTCCTGATATGGACACTTTACATCATTCATGTAGTCCCTACAACAACCCCAGGAAAGAGATACTTTACTTACTCCCATTTGGAGAATAGAGAAGTGGAGGCTCACACACGGTGAGCAAGGTTGACCTGATGCAAGGTTAGAGCTCATTCGGGCTGGGGCGGGAGGCAGAGCCTGTGTGCATAAGGACTAGAAGAGCCCTGTCTAGGCAGACTTACTATGATTATAAAAGTGATCCCACAAACCATCCTGAGCCCCTCCTCAGTAAGCAGCAGTGCAACAGGGGCTGCCCTTGCTCACATCGGGCACATCTGCCTCACCATCTTCAGCGCCTCCCTTGCCACAGCACTTACTTTCTGTTCTGTGAGAATTTTTAAACGGCTCCCCCAGAGCCCTAGAGAGTCAGATGGGTGGGCTGGACAAGAGAGAGGCTGAGCATGTGGAGCTCTGGGATCACCACTGCTGGGACCAGAGTCATCCCATCATCATCAATGGATGTCCCAACAGGGAAGGCCACATAGGCGAGAGGTTTTCATTCCTAAAGAAAGCTTGGGAAATTGCTGAAGAGTAATTGCCTTTTTAATGGGTCATTTCATTCCCTCGGCATGTGGGTTCCTAGAGAGCAGGGACTGCATCCCTAGCACCCAGCACAGGGCTAGGAAGGTCTCAGGAGAGGTGAGCCAGATGGAAGGACAGAGGAAAAATGAGTTCTTGGGCGTGGATGAGGCTCAAGCGGTTGAGCGCCTGCTTCCCACATGGGAGGACCTGGGTTCGGTTCCCAGTGCTACCTAAAAACAAAAACAAACAACAAGCAAACAAATGGAAAAGCCAACTCAGGGGAGCTGATGTGGCTTAGTGTGTGAGCACTGGCTTCCCACATATGAGGTCCTGGGCTCAATCCCCCGCCTCGGTACCTCAAAAAACAAGAGTAATGTAAGGTTTAATCTTCCTGCCCCTCACCCATTTTCCTACAGGAGAAAGACCTTGGGAGAGCTAAAGACTTGCAGGCAGAATGATGCAAGGGGAGCTTTCTGTACATATCGCACCAGAGCATCTGAAGCAGGGCCAGGACTGCACTGCTGGCTGGTTCCCAAGGGACTCAGCCCTGCGCTTCTTCCTCCTGCTGGATAGACCTGCAGCACAAGGTAGGGCCAAACCTTGCCCCACCCCTCCCCAGCTCTGCACGGGGCAGGCCCTGCTCCAGGTGTGCATCCCTGTCCTGGGACCGGGGGGAGCAGAGCAATCCTCGTGCACAGACTGGGTCTGAGGCACTCACCGTACCAGAACTTGCCTGTGTGTAAAAGGTGCTCACAGAGCTCTCCTCCAGCCATTTGTGCCCAGAGTTATGAGAAAGTAGTCAAGTCATGATGGCGGGGGAGGGATTAAGGCTGCAAGACAAATGCAGCTGCCAGGACAGTGAAGAAGCTGCTCCTGAGGGAAGGGGACACATTTGTATCCACATAACAGAATTCCTAGGGCCATACACTCATGCCCAAGACAAGATGCAAGCTCAGCAAGGCTGAGGGGGTCCCCTAAGTTCTGGCCTGGAGCTATTCCCTAAATTCATTGTAGGGATAAATCCTGAGGGAGAGGTCTACTACTTCTTCTACTTCTTCTCCTCCTTCTCCTCTTCTTCATCATTGCCGTATTTATCATCATCATCATCTTTTTTTTAAGATTTATTTATTTCTTTCCCGTCCCCCCACCCCACCCCCACCCCACTCTGGTTGTCTGTTCTCTGTGTCTATTTGCTGCATCTTTTTTGTCTGCTTCTGTTGTTGTCAGTGTCATGGGAATCTGTGTTTCTTTTTGTTGTGTCATCTTGCTGTGTCAGCTCTCCGTGTGGGTGGCACCATTCCTGGGCAGGCTGCACTTTCTTTTGCACTGGGCGGCTCTCCTTATGGGGTGCACTCCTTGTGTGTGGGACTCCCCAACATGGGGAAACCCCTGCTTGGCACGGCACTTCCTGCGCGCATCAGCACTGCGCATGGGCCAGCTCCACACGGGTCAAGGAGGCCCGGGGTTTGAACCGTGGACCTCTCATGTGGTAGATGGACGTCCTATCCATTGGGCCAAGTCCGCTTCCCGTCATCATCTTTTTGTTGTGAGTGTTAGCTCCTGGTATTTAAGGAAAGCTCTGTTATAACACTGGATGGATATAAGCTTAAGGAACAGGGGCCTCAGAATCGAAATTCCAGCAAAACGCATTAAAATATCAAAGTACAGATATCTCGACCAAAGATCACAAAACATATGAAGAAATAAGAAGCCACTGCCCAGCCAAAGAAGTGTAAAGCATCAGAAGCCATCAGTGAGGAGAACTAGCCAGGGACACACCAGAAAATGACTTTTTAAAAATTGTCCTAAGTATGCTCAAAGTGCTAAAGGAAAACACAGACAAGGAACTAAAGGAAATCAGGAGAATGACAGATGAACACAAAGAGAATATAAATATAGGTGGAAATTATGAAAAATTATCAAACACAACTAAAGACCACAGTAACAGAAAATCAGCTCTGAACATCGGTGTGCATATATCTGTTCATGTTCCTGTTTTTGATTCTTCTGGGTTTATATCTAGCAGTGTGACTGCTGGATCTTACAGCAGTTCTTTAGTTAGCTTCCTGAGGAACTACCAAACTGTCCTCCACCACGGCTGCACCATTCTACGTTCCCACACATCCTTTTCAACACCTGCAGTTTTATGTTTTTTAATAGCAGTCAGTGTTATTGGCTTAAGATGACATATCATTATAATTTTGGTTTGCATGTCCCTAATAGCTAGTGATGATGAGCATCTTTTCATGTGCTTTTTAGCCATTTGTATTTCCTCTTTGGAAAAGAATCTATTGAAAACCCTTGTCCATTTTTTAAAGTGGGTTGTCTTTTTATTTTTGAGATAAAAGAGTTCTTTATATATACTAGATATTAGACCCTTATCAGATAAGTGGTTCCCAAATATTTTCTCCCATTGAGTAGATTGCCTTTTCACTTTCTTGACAAACTCCTTTGAAGCATGAAAGGTTTTAATTTTGAGGAGGTTCCGTTTATCAATTTTTTTTCATTGCTCTTGCTTTGGGTATAAAGTTCATGAAACCATTTCCTACTACAAGATCTCATACATGGGGAAGCAGAAGTGGCTCAACAGATAGAGCATCCACCTACAATATAGGAAGTCCAGAGTTCGAAACCCAGGGACTCCTGGCCCGTGTGGTGAGCTGGCCTGTGTGGAGTGCTGCTGCATGCAAGGAGTGCCCCACCCATGCAAGGAATGCCCCCCATGCAAGGAGTGCTGCTCCACACAGGAGTGCAGCCCACCCATGAGTGGTGCCACCCACACAGAGAATGGATGCAAGATGACACAACAAAGAGACACAGAGAAGAGACAATATGAGGTGCAACGAAGTAGGGAGCCTAGGTGATGCAAGAGAATGATCGCCTTTCTTCCACTCCAGAAGGTTCCTGGATGGGTTCCCAGAGCCATCTAATGAGAATAACACAAGCAGACACAGAAGAACACATAGCAAATAGACACAGCAGACAACAGGGGGTGGGGGAGGGCAGGGGAGGGCAAGAGAGGGCAGGAGGAGAGAGAAAAAAAATCTCATAGATGCTGTATTAGTCAGCCAAAGAGGTGCTGATGCAAAATACCAGAGATTGGTTGGTTTATATAAAGGGTATTTATTTGGGGTAGGAGCTTAGATACCAGGCCATAAGGCATAAGTTTCTTCCCTCACCAAAGTCTATTTTCACATGTTGGAGCAAGATAGCTGCCAACATCTGCCATGGTTCAGGCTTCCTGGGTTCCTACCTTCCAGGGTCTTGCTTCTCTCTGGGCTCAAGGTTCCTCTCTTCCTGGGGCTTGCTTCTCTTTCCTCTGTGAGCTTACTTCCCAGGGCTCCAGCTTGAGGCTACAGAATCAAACTCCAACATCAAAACTCCAACATCAAAAATCCTTACATCAAAAAGCCCCAACTCTGGAAAGCAGATGTGGCTCAACTGATAGAGTGTCCATCTACCATATGGAGTGTCCAGAGTTCAATCCCCAGGGCCTTCTGACCCACGTGTTGAGCTGGCCCATGGGCAGTGCTGCCATGCACAAGGAGTGCCATGCCACGTGGGTGCATCCTGCATAGGGGTGCCCTACATGCAAGGAGTGCACCCCATAAGGAGAGCTGCCTCACATGAAAAAAGCACAGCCCACCCAGGAGTGGCGCCGCACACATGGAGAGCTGATACAGCAAGATGACGCAACCAAAAAGAGATGCAGTTTCCCAGTGCCACCAAATAATGCAAGCGGATGCAGAAGAATGTACAGTGAATGGACACAGAGAGCAGAGAACTGGGGAGTAAGGGGAAAGAAACAAATAAAAAATAAATCTTGAAAAAAAAAGACTCAAACTCTGTCCTTTGCCATGCCTTTTATCTGTGAGTTCCCACCCACCAAGGGGTGGGGACTCAATGCCCTAATGATGAGGCCCAATCAAAGCCCTAATCATAACTCAATCATGCCCAGTAAAAGACCAGATTACAAACATAATCCAATGCCTATTTCTGGAATTCATAACTATAGCAAACTGCTACAGAGGCTTACCTACATGATCTCCTAGGAGTTTTTTGTTATTGGCTCTTACTTTTAGGTCTTTGATCCCTCTTAATTTTTGTACAGGGCATGAGATGGTGATCCCCTCTCATTCTCTCACATACGGCTATCCAGTTGTCCCAGCACCATTTGTTGAAGAGGCTATTGTGTCCCAGTTGAACGGCCTCGGTGGCCTTGTTGAATACTGGTTGGCTGTATATACATGGGTCTATATCAGAACCCTCAATTTGGTTCCATTGGTCAGTATATCTATCCTTGTGCCAACACCTTACAGTTTTGACCATTGTAGTTTTGTAGTATGCTTTAAAGTCAGGTAGCATGATTCTCCAATTTTGTTTTTCTTTTTCAGTATGATTTTGGTTATTCAGGGCCCCTTGCCCTTCCAAATAAATTTCACAATTGGCTTTTCCATTTCAGCAAAAAAATGTTCTTGTAAATTTTATTGGGATTGCATTAAATCTGTAAATCAATTTGGGTAGGATAGACGTCTTAATGATATTTAGTCTTTCAATCCATGAACATGGATTAATATCCCATTTATTTAGGTCTTCCTTGATTTCCTTTAACAATATTGTGTAGCTTTCTGTGTATAAGTCCTTTCCATCCTTAGCTAAGCTTATTCCTAAATATTTGATTTTTTTAGTTGCTTTTGTAAATGAAATTTTTTCTTGATTTCCTCTTCAGATTGCTCATTAGTAAACAGAAATGCTACTGATTTTTGTGTGTTGATCTTACATCCTGCCACTTCACTGAACTTGTTTATCCCTCTAGAAGATTTATACATATAGAGGTGACCATGTGATTTTTTTTCTTTTGATCTGTTAATGTGGTACATTACATTGATTACATTTCTTATGTTGAACCATCTTTGCATACCTGGGATAAAACCCACTCGATCATAGTACACAATTCATTTGATGTGTTGTTGGATACAATTAGCAAGTATTTTGTTGGGGATTTTTGCTTTTAAATTCATAGAGATATTGGTATATGGTTTTTTTCTCTTTTCTTTATTTTTTTTTTTGAAGATTTATTTACTTTTAATTTATTTCTCCCCCCCTCCATTGTCTGCTCTCTGTGTCCATTCACTGTGTGTTCCTCTGTGTCTGCTCGTATTCTCACTAGGTGGCTAGCGAACAGATCCTGGGACCTTCTGCAGTGGGAGAGAGGTGATCATTCTCTTGCGCCACCTCAGCTCCCTAGTCTGTTGCATCTCTTATTGTCTCTCCTCTGTGTCTCTTTTTGTTGCATCATCTTGCAGCATCAGCTCTCTGTGTGGGCCAGCACTCCATGCGTGGGCTGGCACTCACTCGCGAGGTGGCACTCCTTGCACAGGGCAGCAATCCGCATGGGCCAGCTCACCACATGGGCCAGCTTACTCACCAGGAGGCCCTGGGTATTGAACCCTCCACCTCCTATAAGGTAGACAGGAGCCCAATTGCTTGAGCCACATCCGTTTCCCTAGTTTTCTTTTCTTGTAGCATCTTTATGTGGTTTAGGATTATTAGGATTAGGATTAGGATAAGGATGATACTGGCATCATAGAATGAGTTAGGTAATGTTCCCTCCCCTTCTATTTTTTGGAATAGTTTAAGCAGGATTGGATTGGTGTTGGTTCTTTCCAGAATGATTGGTAGAATTCACCTGTGAGGCCACCTGGTCCTGGGCTTTTCTTGGTTGGGAGGTTTTTTACGACTATTTCAATCTCACTACTTGTGAATGGTCTGTTGAGTTCTTCTGTTTCTTCTTTCATCAATGTAGGTTACTTGTGTGTTTCTGAAATCTGTCCATTTCATCTAATTTATCCATCCTGTTGGCATACAATTTTTCAAAGAACCTCTTGTGATACTTCTTATTTCTGTGGGATCAGTGGTGATATCTCCTCTATCATTTTTTTATTTTATTTATTTCCATCTTCTCTCTTTTTTATTTGTTTATCTAGCTAAGAGTTTGTCAATTTTATTAATCTTCTCAAAGAACCAGCTTTTGGTTCTTTTAATTTTTTCTAGTGTTTTTAAAAATTCTCAATTACATTTAGCTCTGCTCTAATCTCTGTTATTTCTTTTCTTCAGCTCAATTGTAATGGGAGGGGTAGACAATGGGGTATATGGGAATCCCTTATACTTCCTTTATTTTAAAAGATTTATTTATATATTTCTCTCCCCTTCCCCCCCCCCCCATCCCCGTTGCCTGTTCTCGGTGTCTATTTGCTGAGTGTTCTTTGTCCGCTTCTGTTGTTGTCAGTGGCATGGGAATCTGTGTTTCTCTTTGTTGTGTCATCTTGTTGTGTCAGCTCTCCATGTGGGCGGCACCATTCTCAGGCAGGCTGCACTTTCTTTCGCACTGGGTGACTCTCCTTATGGGGTGCACTCCTTGTGCATGGGGCTCCCCTACACGGGGGGGACACCCCTGCTTGGCACAGCACTCCTTGTGCGCATCAGTACTGTGCATAGGCCAGCTGCACACGGGTCAAGGAGGCCCGGGGTTTGAACTGCAGACCTCCCATGTGGTAGATGGATGCCCTAACCACTGGGCCAAGTCTGCCCCCCCTTTATACTTTCAATGTAACTTTTCTGGAATCTAAAACCTCTTTAAAAATAGAGATTATAATATAAAAAATTTTTAAAAAGAAGAGACTCACTTTAGACCCAAAGAAAAAATAGGTTGAAAGTGAAAGACTAGAAAAGATAATCCATGCAAATAACCAAAAAAGAGCTGGGGTAGATATATTAATATCAGACAAAATACTAAGCTTTAAGTCAAAAGCTGCTATAAGAGACAAATAGGGACATTATACATTATATATATATATATACATATATATATATTTTTAAGATTTATTTTATTTCTCTCCCCTTCCCTGCCCCTGCTCCAGTTGTCTATTCTCTGTGTCCATTGCTGCGTGTTCTTTGTCCACTTCTGTTGTTGTCAGTGGCACGGGAATCTGTGTTTCTTTTTGTTGTGTCATCTTGTCAGCTCTCCATGTGTGCAGCACCATTCCTGGGCTGGCTGCACTTTCTTTCATGCTGGGCATCTCTCCTTGAAGGGTGCACTCCTTGTGCATGGGGCTCCCCTACACAAGGGACACCCCTGCATGGCACGGCACTCCTTGCATGCGTGGGCCACTCCACACTGGACAAGGAGGCCTGGTGTGGGGGTTTACGCCTCTGCAGCAGCGGTCTGAACTTGGCCGAGGGACGGGCGGCCGTGGGTTAGGCGGTTCTTCCCGGAGGCGAGGGCGAGGCGGGAGACTTGGCCGAGTCTCCGGCGGAGGCGTGCCAGGTGTGGAGGGCGGCAGGGACGAAGGAGACAAGACACCCTTGTGGAGCTGTAACAGAGCCGTTTATTTGGGGATGTACAGAGGTTATATAGGGCTGTTACGGGGGCGGGACAGAGCTCCTGCTGGGATGCCTTATTAGGCGTGCTGGGGAGACTAGCAGCAAGGATTGGTTGTGGGACTACACCGGAACTGCATGGATGGGAGGGATACTGGGAGGGGTAGGCGCTTGCGCAGCGGGCCTTTGTGTGTAGGTGAGGGACGGGGGGGGGGGGGTGTATTTTGTTTCTGCGGCCTGCCTAGCTGTGTTTTTCGGGGGAGGGATGTGAGGCATCGGCTAGTTCTGCTTTTCCCAGGCCTGCTGGGCGGTGGAGGGTGGGTAGCCAACCCGTTCCCATCGTCCCACTTGGGGCTGTCGACTATTCCCCAAGTTCAGGCCGGTCAGCTCGTCCTAGGCACGATATATACCCACATTTCCCCCTTCTGTTTTATTAAGCGCCAGGGTTGCGGTAGCCAGAAGGTGGGCATGCCTGGCTGTTATTGCCTGACGATTTTGATTGCTTCCAGTGGCCCGCAAGGACAAAATTAGTAGGAGGAGGGTTGCGCCTTAGAGGACGACATTGGAGGGGTGGGAGGCAGATGTGAGGGTGGCGCTGGCTAGGGAGGGGGATAGGTTTGGCTGTTAAGATGGGAGACTCGAGGATCGGGAAGCAAGGGAATGCGTTGTGGGGTTCTTGGATGTTGACTTGTTTTGGATTTCTTCTTGGGTCGGGCTGTGCAGGGCTCGTGGGGGGGGGGGGGGTTGCGTCTCCAGTAGCGAGCTGTTGGTATTGGATGCGCAGGTAGGATGTGAAGACTGCATTGGCTTGGTCCTTGGTGAGCTGGATGATTTTCCTGACAGCCCAGGGCCCTATAGTGAGAGCTAGGATAATGATTATTAGCGGACCCAGGAAAGGGAGGAGGTATGGAAGGAGGGTATGAAAGACTCCGGAAAAGTAGTTAGTGGCTTCGCGCTCCTTTTGACGCCGCTCTAATCCTTCTCGGACCTTTCTCAGGCTGTCCTCAGTGAGGCCCGTAGAGTTGGCATATATACAGCATTCCTCCCCAAGGGCGGCACAGAGGCCTCCCTCCTTGAGAAGGAGAAGGTCAAGGCCCTGGCGGTTTTGGAGAACTACCTCAGAAAGGGAGTTGAGAGAGTTTTTAAGATGGGAGATAGCAGTTTGGAGGTGGGTGATGTCCTCATCGACAGCTTGCTTGAGGGAGGAAAGAGAAGAGGACTGTACGGCGAGAGTGGCAATTCTTGTGCCCGCCCCGGCGAGACCTAAGAGAGTGGCAACTGTGATGACTGTGATGGGTTCTCTCTTCTGGAGGTGAGCGGGGAGTTTCTGATTTTGAAGGGTGGAGAAGAACCCTTCGTCACTGTGGAAAAGGACTCGAGGGGCTAGGAGAACGAGCAGACAGGTTTCACTGGTTGCGTTGAGGGTGGCGACACTGAGGCAAGGGGTTAGCCCGGTGGAGGTGCAAAGCCATTGGGAGGTGTTATGGGGGATTAAGAATTTGGCGGGAGCGTTGGGAGAGGAGTAGTTGGAGCAAACATTTAGGAGGGGATGGGAACCTCGGTGAGAATGAACATAGCACCTTGTGGAGGAAACAGATTGAAAGGTTAAGGGGATAGAGGAGGTGTTCCAATTGCATTCAGTAGGAGAATGTTCGGAGGATTCGCTGAAGGTAAGGTCCGTGGCGATGGGCTCGTATAGAGGAAGAGAGGGGGAGAGACAAAGCTAACAGCTCACAGTGAGGTTGGGGTGGGAGGTAGACTGGGGTTTGAACTGCGGACCTCCCATGTGGTAGATGGACACCCTATCCACTGGGCCAAGTCCACTTCCCTATATATTATATATTAATAAAAGGGCCAATCCATCAAGAAAAATTAACTATCATAAATATTTATGTAGTGAATGGTAACCTAAAATATATGAGGCAAACCCTGGCAAAACTGAAGGGAGAGATACCTCTAAAATTATTGTTGGAGACTTTAATACACCACCTCTCATCTATAGATAGAACATCTAAACAGAAGCACAATAAGGAAATATAACTTGAATAATATGATAAATGAACTAAACCCAACAGACATATACAGAACATTGGACCCCCAAACAGCAGGATATATATTCTTTTCAAGTACATATGGATAGTTCTCCAGGATAGCCCACATGGTGGGCCACAAAACAATAAGCTTTAAAATATTAACATTATACAAAGCATCTTCTCTGAACACAACAGAATGAAACCGGAAGTCAATGACAGGGAGAGAACTATAAAATTCACAAATATCTGGAAGTTCAACAACACACTCAAATGATCAGTGGATCATAGAAGAAACTGCAAAAAAAATTGGTAAATATATGAAGACATATGAAAATGAGAACAGAACATATCAAAACTTATGGTATGCAGCAAAGGCAGTGCTGAGAGGGAAATCTGTAGCCCTACATGCTTACATGAAGAAGGAAGAAAGAACTAAAAACAAAGACCTAACTGCACAGCTGAAGCAACTAGAAAAAGTACATCAAAATAAACCCAAAGCTAGCAGAAAGAAATAAAGATTAGAGTATAAATAAATGAAACAGAGATAAAAAACTAATAGAGAACAACAAATACTAAAAGTTGGTTCTTTGAAAAGAACAATAAAATTGACAAGTCTTTAGCTAGACTGACACATTAAAGAGAGATGATGCAAATAAATAAAATCAGAAATCAGAGGATGGGTATTACTATTGATCCCACAGAAATAAAAAGGATACTATGAATTATATGCCAACAAATTACACAGTGTAGATGAAATGGACAAATTTCCAGAAATACACAGAGTCTACACTGACTCTAGAAGAAGGAGAAGATCACAACAGACCAATTACAAGTAAAGATTGAATCAGTTCATAAAAAAAAATTCCCAATAAAAAAAGCACAGGATCAGATGGCTCCCACTGAACATTCCAAGAAGAATTAATACCAATCCTGTTCAAACACTTCCAAAAAACTGAACAGAAGGGAACACTACCTAACTCATTCTATGAGGTCAACATCACCATAATACCAAGTCAGATAAAGATATTACAAGAACAGAAAATCACAGACAAATTTATCTTCTGAATATAGATGCAAATCTGCTCAATAAAATACTTATAAACTGAATCCAACAGGACATTAAAAGAATTATACCCAATGATAAAGTGGGATTTATCCCTGGTATACAAGGGAGGTTCAACATAAGAAAATCAATTAACAAAAGGAAAGGGGGAAAACCGCACAATCATTTTGAGTGATACAGAAAAAAGCATTTGACAAAATCCAGCATCCTTTCTTGATAAAACACCTAGAAAAATAGGAATAGAAGGGCATATATGAAAAACCCACAGTTAACATCATACTCAATGATGAAAGACTGAAAGCTTTCCCTCTAAAATCTAAAACAGGGAAATGGATGTGGCCCAGTGGTTAGGGCATCCATCTACCACATGGGAGGTCCGCGGTTCAAACCCTGGGCCTCCTTGACCCATGTGGAGCTGGCCCATGCGCAGTGCTGATGCGTGCAAGGAGTGCCCTGCCACGCAAGGGTGTCCCCCATGTAGGGGAGCATCACGTGCAAGGAGTGCACCTGTAAGGAGAGCCGCCCAGCGTGAAAGAAAGTGCAGCCTGCCCAGGAATGGCACCGCCCACACTTCCTGTGCTGCTGACAACAACAGAAGCGGACAAAGAAACAAGACGCAGCAAATAGACACCGAGAACAGACAACCAGGGGAGGGGGAGAATTAAATAAATAAATCTTTAAAAAAAATAATAAAATCTGGAACAAAGCGGTGTACTTGGGCCAGTGGTTAGGGCATCCATCTACCACATGGGAGGTCCATGGTTAAAACCATGGGCCTCCTTGACCCCTGTGCAGCTGGCCAATGTGCAGTGCTGATGTGCGCAAGGAGTGCCCTGCCACGCAGGGGTGTCCCCCGCGTAGGGGAGCCCCATGCTCAAGGAGTGCGCCTCATAAGGAGAGCCGCCCAGCATGAAAGAAAGTGCAGCCTGCCCAGGAATGGCACTGCACACACGGAGAGCAGGCACAAGATGATGCAACAAAAAGAAAGTATAGATTCCCGTGCAGATGTCAACAACAGAAGCAGACAAAGATGACAGATGACAATGCACCAAATAGACACAGAGAACAGATAACCAGGGTGGGGTGGGGGGGGGGAAGGGGAGAGAAAGAAAGAAATCTTTAAAAATAAATAAATAAATAAAATCTGGAACAAGACAAGGATGCCCACTGCCACCTCTGTTATTCAACATTGTCCTAGAAGTTCTAGCCAGAGCAATTAGGCAAGAAAATCAAATAAAAGGCATCCAAATTGGAAAGGAAGAAGTAAAACTTTTCTGTTTGCAGATGACATGATCCTATATATAGAAAGTCCTGAAAAATCTACAAGGCTATTAGAACTAATAAAGAATTCAGCAACGTGGCAGGGTACAAGATCAATTTGCAAAAATCAGTGGTGTTTCTATACGTTCCTAATGAGTGATCTGAGGTGGAAAACCAGAAAAAAAAAACCCCATTTACAATAGCAGCTAAATGGAGAGGGGCTGGACTGAAGGCACATGTCTATTGTTCAGGGAGTGTAGAGGCACAGAAACTATTCTGGGCATTTTAGAGAGGGAGACGTTCTTGAGCTTGTTGGTAGTCCCTTTGATACCAAAACAGTTACCAAAAGATCATAAACAGCCTTGGGTGCTCAACCAACAACATCCTGTTTCTGACAGACATTGCTTTAGAGGTCAGTGCTGCTGAGGAAGCAGATGTGTCCAGCTGTAGTGGGGAGACCTGGCACTGCAGAAGTAACAGACAGGAAGGTGTGCTACAGCCTCATCACTTCCTTCAGTGAACTGGATCTGCTGTCCTCAACTCAGAGAAGGATTTCCAGCTGCTCATGCTGTTCCTCGCAGAGGTGTCCCTATAGTCTAGCTTTATTCTAAGGGTAAAAGTAACTCAAAAACTTCCAAATACCCATATATATATACACACCTATATGTGCATGTGTATGTATGTGTAGCTCAAATTACCTTCTATAGGCACATAAGGCAACAAAACAAAACTCCTTAGTTCATTGGAAATGGAAGTTTATTTTAAAATGTTAAAATGAGGGGGGTGGGGGTATATGGGGACCTCATATTTTTTTAATGTAACATTAAAAAAATAAATAAAGACAAAAAATGTTAAAATGTATTAGGGAGCAGATGTGGCTCAAACAGTTGAGCACCTGCTTCCAATATGGGAGGTTCTGGGTTCACTTCCCAGTGCCACCTAAAATAAAACAAAACAATACAAAAGAAAAAACTAAGCAAATAAATGAAAAAAAAAAAAAAAACAACTCAGGGTCGCCAGTATGGCTCAGTAGCTGAGTGCCGGTTTCCCCTATATGAGGTCTCAGGTTCAATCCTTGGCCCTGGTACCTCAAAAAAAAAAAAAAAAGTTTATGTAGAAATTGTTTGAAACCATAACTCTAACCCTTATTAAAGGCAAATTGTAGTCGACAGAATATATTACTAAAATACAAATCACATTACAGAGTCAATGTATTATTTATCAGGACATGTAACAAAATGGAGTTATTTTTGAGAAGTTATTCTGAAATCTTTTCATTTTCAAACCTGAAAGTTTTTCAAAGAACTATTTCTAAAAATGATTCATTGCCCCATTTATGGGTTAGTTTGTCAGAAGATTACAACAGCTGCATTTCACAATATTTGCCTCTCTATGTTCACATACAAAGGTATTTGCTTCTGTTCCAAAAGACACAAAATTGGGAAAGAGAACTCCATTCTTGATCATCAGATATCTGTCACTTAAGAAGAAACTTGCTGGGGGAAGCAGACTTGGCTCAACAGATGAAGCATCTGCTTACCACATGGGAGGTTCCCGGTTCAAGCCCTGGGCCTCCTTGACCCATGTGGAGCTGGCCCACATGCAGTGCTGATGCGCAAAAAGTGCCCGCCATGCAGGGGTGTTCCACATGTAGGGGAGCCCCACACACAAGGAGTGTGCCCCATAAGGAGAGCTGCCTAGTGTGAAAGAAAGTTCAGCCTGCCCAGGAGTGACAGCCACACACACGGAGAGCTGATGCAGCAAGATGATGCAACAAAAAGAGACACAGATTCCTGATGCCACTGACAAGAATACAAGCAGACACAGAAGAACACACAGTGAATGGACACAGAGAGCAGACAACTGGGGGGGAGAGGAGGGGAGAGAAATAAATAAAAATAAATCTAAAAAAAAAAAAAGAAGAAACTTGCTAATCATTGCAACACCCACCGCATGCAATTGTCTTACCAGTGAAAAAGGTGCATTGATTTAACAGCTAAAAGAGAGTTTAACATTTGTTAATGTTGAACAAAACAGTCCTAATCCTGTCGGTTGTTATCATTGTAGATTTTATAGTTGCCTTTCTGACTCCTTAGGCACAGTTATGTGCTAGTTGCCATTTACTTTTCAAAACAAACAAAAAACGTTTTACTAAAACAGTCCTTAAGGTCGGTAAAAGCTCTAACATGTAATATTTTATAACAGCATTATTTATCCTTGTTCAATTCTAAGAGGCTGTGATGTCAAATTCATGTGATTAATAAAAGCATTTCTATTTCGAAGAACAAAGTTATTTACATATTCAATATAATCCCAACCAAATTTCAACAGCCTACTTTGAAGAAATAGAAAAGTCAATCATCAAATTTACCTGGAAGGGCAAGGTACCTCAAATAGGCAAAACCATCTTGAAAAAGAAGAATGAAGTTGGAGGACTCACACTTGCTGACTTTCAACTTACTACAAGGCTAAACATGTCCAAAAAGCATGGTACTTGCTTAAGGTTAGAGCTATACCAATGGAATTGAATTGAGAGTTCAGAAATAGAGCCTCACATCTATGGCTAATCGATTTTTAATATATTTATTTTTATAACAGAAGCTGTGAGTTTATGAAACAATCATGCATAATGTGCAGATTTCCCATACATCACTCCTACACCAACACCTTATGTTGTTGTGGAACATTTGTTATAGATTATGAAAGAACATCATCAGATCACTAATTATGGTCCACAGCATACATTTAGTATATTTTCCATACACTCCTATTATTAACACCATGTATTAGTATTGTACATTTATTATAGTTCATGAAGGAACACTCTCATATTTGTGCTGTTACCCACAGTCCATCTTCCACCACATGGCTCACTGTCTTATACAGTCCCATGCCTTGTACAATACATCCAAAATGTACACTCAGGGCTCTCACTTTCATTAGAGTCTTGCAGTCATCATCTCAGTAAATTTTTGAATGTTTTCCTTAGTCCAAAAGGAAAAATCCCATATCCTTTCTATTATTGACCCTTAGCATTGATATAGTACCTTCTTTGACAATTATAATATTGCTGTTAACTATAGTCCATCAGTTACATTAATTGTATTCTCACATACATCATCATATACTTACTACCTTATAAGAGTGATGTACATTTATTCTAGTTCATTGAACATTCTCATATTTGTACTATTAACCACAGTTCTCATCTACCTCCAGGTTCACTGTGCCATTCAGTCCCTAGAACACTCTCTAGCTTTCTTTCCATCAGCATTTACATCCTTAGACTACCCCCTTTCAGCCAAATTCCATTTATAAACCAGCCATGTTAGTTACACTCACTCTAAAATGTTACCATCAATTCTATCCACTTCTACACTTTCAGAGTCAAGGTAATTAAAATTTCTACATACATTAAGCATCAGTACCCCTTTTCAGCCCTCATCCTATCTCCTAGCAGCTGATACTCTAAATATTAATTCCATGTGTTATTCTTCATATTTAGTTCATATGAGTGAGACCAAATGATATTTGTCCTTTTGTGTCTGGTTTATTTCACTCACCATGATTTCTTCAAGTTTCAATCATATTTCACATGAATCAGAACTTCATTTCTTTTTAATACTGCATAATATTCCATTGTATGCATACATCATGTTTTGTTTATCCATTCATCAGTTGATTTCACTCCATAATATTCCCAAGGTTCATCCATATTTATGTGTCCCAATTTCAATTCTTCTTACAGTAGCATAGTATTTCATCATATGTATATATCGTATTTTGTTTATCCTTTCATCGGTGGATGAACACTTGGGTTGTTTCCATCTTTTGGCAAATTGTGAATAATTCTGCTATGAACACTGGTGTGCGGAAGCCTGTTCAGGTAACTGTTGTCAGTTCTTCTGGATATATTCCTAGTAGAGGGACTGCTGGATCATACGGCAGTTCTATATTTAGCTTCATGAAGAACCATCTGTATTAGTTAGTCAAAGGGGTGCTGATGCAAAGTACCAGAAATCTGTTTGTTTTTTAAAGGATGTTTATTTGGGATAGAAGCTTACAGTTGAAGGTACCATAAGAGGTATTTTCACACCCAAAGTCATTTGCCACATGTTAAAGCAAGATGGTAGCCGATGTCTCTGAGGGTTCGCCTTCCTCTTCCTCTTAAGGGTCCATGGTCCCAGCTTTTTCCAATAGCAGCTGTAGGCTGGGGTAAGTCTCATCTCCCTCCTGGGGCTTGTTCCTCTCTGGGATCAGTGCTCTGGACTTTCCACAAGGTCAGCTGTAGACTATCAGGCTCTCTCTCTTCCCAGGACCTCTGCTGTGTCTATGGAACCATCTCTATTCCTCTGAGTTCTTCTCCTGTGTATTTGCCTCCCAGGGCTCCAGCATCAAAAACTCCAACTCTCTCCTCCCCCATGTCATTTTCTCTGTGAGTTCCCACTCCCTTGGCCTACTGATGTGGCCCAATCAAAGCCCTAATCATAATTTAATCAAGTAAAAGAGAAACTTCTGATATTAATATAATATAACATGCCCAGAGGAATAGACCAGTTTACAAACATAATCCTATATCTATTTTTTTAATTCATAAACAATACCAAACTGCTACACCACTATACTGTCTTCCATACAAGCTGTCCCATTCTACACTCCCACCAACAGTGAAGGAGTATTCCTATTTCTCCACATCCTCTCAAGCACTTATTGTTTTCTGTTTCTTAAAAATAATGGCCATTCTATGAGACGTGACCTATCTAATTGTAGTTTTGATTTGCATTTCCCTCGTAGCTAGTGATACTGAACATTTATTACATTCTTTTTAAAAATGTTTTAATTTTAAAAATTGCTATTATCCTTTTTTAAAAGATAGTTCACCAAAAAAAAAGTTACTTTAAAAAGTAGAAGAGAAATTGGAGGAATCACACTACCTGACTTCAAAACAAACACAAAGATACAGTAGTGACAACAGCATGCTATTGGTACAAGGAGAGACACAGAGACCAATGGAACTGAAATGAGAGTTCTGATATAGATCCCGATATATATAGTGATATAATATTCGATAAAGCCACCAAACCCTCTCAACTGGGAGAGAATGGCCTAGTCAACAAATGGTGCCTGGAGAACTAGATATCCATATGCAAAAGAATGAAAGAGGATTACCAACTCACACCTTACACAAAAATCAACTCAAGATGGATCAAAGACCTCAATATAAGAGCCAAGACCCTAAAGACTTTGGAAAGCAGTGTAGGGAAGCATCTACAGGACCTTGTAATAGGAAATGGTTTCATGAATTTCACACCAAAAGTATGAGCAGTAAAAGAACAAATAGATAAATGGGACTTCCTCAAAATTAAAGCCTTCTGTACCTCAAAGGAGTTTGTCAAGAAAGTGAAAAGAGAGCCTACACAATGGGAGAAAATATTTGGTAACCATATATCTGATAGGAGACTTATACCCTGCATATATAAAGAACTCCTATATCTCGAAAATAAAAAGACAAACAACCCATTTAAAAAATGGGAAAAGATTTAAACAGACACTTCTCCAAAGAAGAAATACAAATGGCTAAAAAGCACATGAAAAAATGCTCCAAATCTCTAGCTATTAGGGAAATGCAAATCAAAACTACAATGAGATACCATCTTACTCCCATAAGATTGGCAGTTATGAAAAAAACAGTAGACTACAAATGCTGGAGAGGATGTGGAGGAATGGGAACACTCATCCACTGCTGGTGGGAATGCAGAAGGATCCAGCCTTTCTGGAGGACAGTTTGGCGTTTTCTTAAAAAACTACCTCTAGATTTGCCATATGACCCAGCAATTCCACTGCTCGGTATATGCCCAGTAGAACTGAGAACAAGGACACAAACCGATATATGCACACCAATGTTCATAGCAGCATTGTTCACTATTGCCAAAAGTTAGAATCAACCCAAATGCCCATCAACAGATGAATGGATAAATAAAATGTGGTATATACATACAATGGAATACTACTCAGCTTTAAGAATGAATACACTGCAAACATACGTGATAACATGGATGAATCTTGAGAACCTTATGTTGAGCAAGCCAGGCATTGAAGGACAAATACTACATGAACTCAATGATATAAGTAAACCAAGCTGCCTCAGAGAGCTAGAGACTGGATGATAGGCTTAAAGGAAAATGGGGGATAGAGGAAGGATGTAAGGTGACACCTACATGGGTGAAATCCATGATAAGCTGGAGACAAGTATTTGTACAAGGAAAGGATAAAATGGGGGCATAGGGTTACCTTTGGGTGGGGCTTTGTGGGCTTGAGGGGGGCAAGGGATGGAAGGATGGGTAATATTGCCCAAGAAATTGGGGGGAGGGGGAGGGAACATACAAACATAGGAGATTGTCAGGTATTTGGTTGAGAGTATAATGCTGAGAAAACTTTTTCAAAAATATAATAAGGAAGGTTACCTGTTTAAGATGCTGAAAGGGGATAATCTGATGCAGGAGAGGCTCCTAGGGAGTATGTGAGTGCTCATTTTGCCAAAGTGGGTTATACCATTGGATAGAGACCCATATAATGAGAGTGAAGGTGTACCCACATCCAGGGGAGGACTGATGCCATCAAATAGAGGGAACTGTATCTCTCAAGAGGAATGGTGGCTCCCAATGCATTCGGGCAGTTGAGCATGTCAAGCCCTCAACACTGTTGCAAGTATCTCTGAACATGGCCCTTCAAGCAATGAAGATTGACTGTCACTGTGGACCCTAAGGGGAGGGGGAAAGAGGTATTGAATAGATGGAATCAATGTAACTGTGTGTTCCACAAGATTATGCAAGGATGGATATAAGACATGTTAATTTATACCAAAAATATATAGGGGCTGATAGGCTAAAATGTAAATCATAATGTAAAACATAAGATAACTAAAAATTTAGAAAATTGTATAGTCTAAAATATAAACCACAATGTAAACACAAATGTTACCTTGTTTGAAAGCTATTGGCTCAGTATTTGTACATCAGTTTCAGTAAATATAGTATGAATATGTAAAAACATTATTGCTGTGGAAGGGAAAAGGGTTTTATGTTGGATATGTGGGAGTACTGTATATTGTATATGAATTACTGTGACCTAAAACTTTTGTGAAGATAAGTTTAATAATTAGGAAAAAGAAAGGCCGTAGACAATGAGGAAAAGACAGAAGAAGTTGCCTTGCCAATTTGCACACAGGGCAACACTTATTGCAGTGATGGAAGGCAAAACATCAAAAACAAAGCTTTTGCATTTTCAAATTTTTTGATATCCCAATTTATTTTTACCTTAATTTTTCTAAGTTAATATATATTCTACATCTAACCTTTACACTCATCACTATATTCCATTATACTATTAATGGAACCTGGCAATATATTGGCCTTCATTTTTGAAGAAGTTCTGGATCACAGAGAGGTTCAGCAATGGCAGGGGAGGAATATTGGTGTGGCATGTTATTGACAGGGGACAAATGGTTGGCAGGGAGTTCTCCAGGGCATATATCCAGGGTACATAAGAATGTTTGGATATTCTTATAGTGGTTACAATTAAACACAACAACTGAGGGAGTGCTGAATTCCTAGCCAGGGGAGCTGTATCACAGTCCCTACAGGAACAGCAACAATCCCCCAAGTACAAATGGCAAAGACCAAAAAAGAAGGAAGGTCCAACAATGAGCCCTTGATACTAATGACTATGCTTGTAAGCCTGTGCATCTGAAATAAGAACAAGGCCCAGAGCTGCAGGGTGCCTAAGAGTTACCTCCTGAGAGCCTCCGTGTTGCTCAAATGTGGCCAATCTTGAAGCCAAACTCAGCATATAAATGTGTTGCCTTCCCTCCAGTGTGGGACAAGACTCCCAGGGGTGAGCCTCCCTGGTGCTGAGGGATTACTACCAAGTACCAGTTGATGAGGTAACTAGAAAATGACCTTGAAAAAAAGGGTCAACTGGGACCAGCAGACTCTCTCAGTCTACATATAATACCAGTAGTTAAAAATGCTTTTTGACCTGAATCAAGGGGGAATTGGAGAGGACAAATGAGTTTATTATGGCCATGAGTCTCCAAAAAGAGTCAGGAGGTTATCAGAGGGGTTGCCCTTATGCACACCTCCGCAGAGTCCCAGAGATAGATAAAGTAGATTCAACCCCAGGTATTGGTTCTTCTGAGGGCTACAGAGACCCACAGGTTCTATGGTCATGGCAGAAGGAGTTCAGTGCCATGTCAGTTGGCCCTTCTTTGGAGTTTGTGTTTCTGTGTGATGGAGCTGGACTCAGATGTTTTCTTTTTTCACAAGCCTCTCCTGTTACTTTTACCAGAACTGTAGTTGGTGCTAGGGTTTAATATATACCCAGGGGATCTGAATCTCTGGGCTGACCATATGATAGCCAGGCCCTGAGCCTCAACAGACTTCAGCTCCTACACTCTGGTTTGTTGGACTTACCCCACTCAGCTAACATGGAGGTGAAGAAGGTCAACCACCACACCAGGGAGCCAAGAGTGCCTACAATGGAAAGCAGGAGAATTGCATCTAGCATCCATGTGGAATCTAAGCCCCCTCTTGATATAGATGTGGAGTGGACACAACCACTCTAAGGTCCACAGGATGGAGGAATAGAATATGGATTAGAGTGGACTTACTGATATTCTATTCATGAACTATTGTGATTAGTAATCAAAGAAAATGCGGCATTGGTGTGGAGAAAGTGGCCATGGTGGCTGCTGGGGGTAGGAAGTTGGAGGAAGAGATGTGATGTGGGGCCATTTTTGGGGGTTGGAGTTATCCTGGGTGGTGCTGCAGGGACAGTTACTGGACATTGTATGTTCTCCCATGGCCCACTAGGTGGACTGTGGGAGAGTGTGGGCTATGGTGTGGACCACTGAACATGAGGTGCATCGGTGCTCAGAGATGTATTCACCAAATGCAATGAATGTCTCATGATGATGGAGGAGGTTGTTGTTATAGGGGGAGGAGTGGGGTGAGGGGGATGGGGGATATATGGGGACCTCATATTTTTTGAATGTAACATTAAAAAAATAAAGACAAAAAAAAAGGAGGTTCCCATATACCCCATACCACACCACACCCTGTTCTCCCACATCAACAACCTCTTTCATCATTGTGGCACATTCATTGCATTTGGTGGACACATTTTGGAGCACTGCTGCACCACACAGATTATAATTTTCATTGTGGTTTACACTCTCTCCCCCAGTCCAGTCAGTGGGTTATGGCAGGATATATAATGTCCAGCATCTGTCCCTGCAATATCATTTACAACTCCACATCCCGAAAATGCCTCCACATCACATCTCTTCTTCCCTCTCCCTGCCCTCAGCAACTACTATGGCCACTTTCTCCACATCAGTGATAAAATTTCTTCCATTGCTAGCCACAATAGTTCTATAGTAGAACACCAGTAAGTCCACTCTAATCCATATTTTAATTTTCCACCCTGCGGACCTTGTGATGATGATGCCCACTACACCTCTAAATCGATTGGGGGCTTAGATTCCACATGGCTGATGGATGTGATTCTCCTGCTTGCAGTTGCAGGCACTCTCAATTCCCTGGTGTGGTGGTTGACCATCTTCACCTCCCTGTTAACTGACCTGGGTAAGTCCAATGAACCGGAGAATAGGAGTTGCACCTTTGCTGAGGCTCAGAGTCCAGCTGGCTCATGGCCAGTCCAGAGATTCAAGTCTCCTGAGTATATACCATCCCCAGTGCCAACCAGAGGTTCAGTAAAAGTGACAGAAGAGGCATGTGTAGAAAATTCTAATCTGAATCCAACTCCAACACACTCAGGAACACAATTTCAAAGTAGGGTCCTCTGACAAGACATTAAACTCCAGAGCCTTCTGCCAAAACCATAGAACCTGGGTGTCTCTGTAGTCCTCAGGAGCACCAGTACCTGGGGTTGTAGTTACTTTGGCTGTCTCTGGGACCCTGCTGAGATGTGCGTAAGTGCAGCCCCTCTAATGACCTTCCAACTCTTTTTGAAGTCTCTTAGCCACATAAACTCATTTGTCTTTACATTTCCCCTTTTATTCAAGGTCTTTTTCTAGTTGCATCACCAGCTGGTGATTTGTAACTTCTGCCCAGCATGGGACATGACTCCTGGGGATGAGCCTCCCTGGTGCTGAGGGATTACTAGCAATCATATTCTTTGTGGCTATTTGTATTTCCTCTTTGCAGAAATAACTATTTAAGATTTTTGCCCATTTTTTAATTGAATTGCTTGCTCTTTTATTGTTGAGTTGTATGATCTCTTAGATAGCATGGAATTGAAACCCTTATCAAATATATGATTTCCAAATATTTTCTTCCATTAAGTGGGCTGCCTTTTCACCTTCTTGACAAAGTACTTTGAGGCACAAAAGTGTTTACATTTGAGGAAGCCCCATTTATCATTTTTCTTTCATTGCTTGTGTTTTCAGTGTAAGGTTTCAGAAACTACCACCTACCACCAGGTCTTGAAAATGCTTCCCCACATTTTCTTCTAGGAGTTTTATGGTTCTACCTTTTATATTTAGGTCTTTGAACCATTTTGAGTTCATTTTTGTATAATGTGTGGGATAGGGGTCCTCTGTCTTTAGTACATAGATATCCAGTTCACCCAGTACCATTTGTTGACTAGGCTGTTCTGCCCTAGTTGGGTAGGCTTGACAGGCTTATCAATCATCACTTGACCATAGATGTGAGGGTCTGTTTATGAACCATCAGTTTGGTTCCATTGGTCTATATGCTTATCTTTATGCCAGCAACATGCTGTTTGCACCACTGTAGCTAGGTAATACAATATAAAGCCCTGAAGTGGGCATCCGCCAACTTTGTTCTTCCTTTTTAAGATGTTTCTTATGGTCAATTGCTTTTTGACAAGGCTGCCAAGTCCACTCAATTGGGAAAGAATAGTCCTTTCAAAAATTGGTGCAGGGAAAACTGGATATCATATGTAAAAGAATGAAAGAGGACCCTTATTTCACCCCATATCCAAAAATTTACTCAAAATGGATCAAAGACCTAAAAAGAAAAACTATGACTATAAAACTGCTAGAAGGAAACCTAGGGAAGCACCTTCAGGATCTTGTGTTAGGCAATGTTTTCTTAGACTTTACACCAAAGCACAAACAACAAAAGAAAAAATAAATAAATGGGATCTCATCATAATTAAAAACTTTTTTGCATCAAAGGATTTATCAAAAAAGTAAAAAGAGAACCTACCCAATAGAAGAAAATATTTGGAAACCACATATCTGATAAGGGTTTAATTATCAGAACATATAAAGAAATCCTACAACTCAACAATGAAAAGATAAACAACCTAATAAAAAATAGGCAAAAGGCATGAATAATATTTCTCCAAAGAGGATATATCAATGGGATGTGAAAAAATAGGAAGAGTCATTCATTTCTGGGGGAATGTAAAATGGTGCAGGCACTGTGGAAGACAGTGTGGTGGTTTCTCAGAAAGAGAAGTTCAGAATTACCATATGACCCGGCAATCCCACTACTAAGTATATGCCTAAAGAACTGTAAGCAGGGACTCAAACGGATATTTGCACTCTAATGTTCATAGTGGCATTATCTACAATCGCAAAAAGATGGAAGCAAGCCAAGTGCCCAACAACTGAGGAATGGATAAACAAAATGTGATATATGCATACAATGAAATATTACTCAGTATTAAAAAGGAATGAAGTTATGATTTATGTGACAGTATGGTTGAAACTTGAAGAAATGATGTGGAGTGAAATAAGCCAGACACAAAAGGACAAATATTGTATGATCTCACTGATGTGAAATAATTGGAATAAGAAAACTCATAGAATTATAATCTAGAATATACGCTAGCAGGGACTATGTTGGGGGTAGGAAATGGGGTGTTAGTGCTTAAATTGTTACAGAATTTTTATTGGGGTAGATTGTAAATTATGGTAATGAATAGTGATGATGACAGCACAACATTGTGAGTGTAATTAACGGCACTGAATTATATATCTGAATGTGGTTAAAAGGGGAAATTTTAGGTGGTATATATATTACTAGAATAAAAATTAAAAGAAAAACATTGGACTGTACAACACAATGAACCCTATTATAAATGATGGACTATAGTTATAAAAATACAATTATAAAGATGATCTTCCATGAATTATAACCAATGTACTTCTCTTATGTAAGTTGTTAATAATAGGGTGGCATAGAAGAACTCTGTATTTTATATATTTTATGCAGGATATTCTGTAAACCTACAACTTCTCTAACAAAAATATTCATTAAAAAAACACAAAAGTGATTCTTACAGATGGAGAATCTTAAATTTAAGCCCCACAGTAAGTACAAAGAGAACACGAGAGAACACGCAAGCTCTTACAGATGGAATTCAGCATGCAGTGTGCAGGGGACAGGAGAACGGGGTGTTAGTGCATAATAGATGTAGGGTTTCTGTGTGGTGGATGGGCAAGTTTTAATAATGGAAACCACAACATTGTGAATGTGAATAATTCCATTGAATTTTATGCTTGGGATGGTTGAGATGGGAAAGTTTATATTGTCAAAATGTTCCCACAATTTTAAAAAACTAAAAAGAGCAATTAAAGAGTCAGTGACAATCAAATGCACTAAGTGATGCTGGATGGGGACCAATGAGGAGAAAATGCTCCAAGAGATATTATTGGGACATATGATAAAATGGGAATATAGACTGTAAGCTTTATATAAATATTAAATTTCTTGAACTTGGTAACCACGCCTAAGGTTCTTTCTTAGGAAAGAACAAGGATATTCACTTAAACAACCTATACTCAAGGGTTCAGAACATGGACCAACAGACAGGCAGATTAACAGAAAGACAGATGAGGTGGCAGACTTGGCCCAGTGGATAGGGCGTCCGTCTACCACTGGGAGGCACATGGTTCAAACCCCGGTCCTCCTTGACCCGTGTGGAGCTGGCCCATGCGCAGTGCTGATGTGCGCAAGGAGTGCCCTGCCACGCAGGGGTGTCCCCCGCATAGGGGTGTCCCCCACTGTCCCCTGCATAGGGGTGTCCCCTGTGTAGGGGAGCCCCATGCACAAGGAGTATCCCCCATGGGGAGAGCTGCCCAGTGCAAAAGAAAGTGCAGCCTGCCCAGGAATGGCACCGCACACATGGAGAGATGACGCAGCAAGATGACGCAGCAAAAAGAAACACAGATTCCCATGCTACTGATAAGGATAGAAGTGGTCACAGAAGAACACACAGCAAATGGACACAGAGAACAGACAACTGCGGGGGGGGGCGGAGAGAAATTAAAAAAAAAAACATTTACCTTTAAAATGCCATATTATCAGTGGATGGTCCAGCTGACAACACTGAAACCCACTGATCCGTTTTACGCCCTACAATTGGGACCTCCAGACACCACAGGCCTCTTGCGATGCACTAGGAAGTACACAGCCACCAAGGGCAGTGAACCTGAGTGCCATCAAGCCTCTAAATCTAACTACCCCTTTTCAGAGAGTTGAGGGGTAGAGAACTAGTTAAACACACTATGAAAGTAAAATCGGCCAAATTCAAAATGGAAGAAATTATAAAGGACAGATTACAACTATCGTAGACTATAAAAGAAATGTAAACATACGAACCAAACATAACACCCAGACCTTATTTAGGTCCTGATTTGATCAACTCATTGTACGATGACAGTTAAAGAGATAATTTTGGAAATAGAAACATACTGGCTAATTAGATGAGATTAAGAAATTATTGTTAATTTTGTACGGTGTATTGTGTTTATTATTTTAGAAGTATATATCTGTTAGGGACATAACTGTGATGTGGTTAAAGTTACATGATGTCTGTGATTTAAAAATATTCCCACAGAAGAAGAAGGTGGAAGGGGGAAGGGGGAGGAAGAAGGAGGAGAAGGAAGAGAAGGAGGAGCAGGTGTTGAGAAGGATAGTTGAGAAAAGATTGGCAGATTCTGATAATTATTGAAGCTGGCTTAGGGGTGCATGAGCAGTTATTATACTATTCTCATTTACTTCACGTATGTTTGAAAATTTCCATAATAAAAACTTTAAGCATGACGACAGAATGCCGTGATATCAAAGACAAATGAAGAAACGCGAATCTGCCGGCCTCAGGGCGGGCGACGAGCGCCTCCCACGCACTCCCCGTGGCTGATCCCCAGCCCCGCAGCGTCTGAGGAGTCCTTTCCCTTCCAGAGCTGCATCCTCAGGGGCAGGGTGTTCCTGACCTTGCCCATACTGGAACACCAAGTGTCCTCTTCCATCAGTTTGATAAATTTCTCAATTGCATTTTCCCCACAGGCTAAAGTTAGGTATCACTTTAGATTTTCCTTGAATAGATGCCCGGAGTCAACATCTGTCTGTAGTTAATGAACTTCTCCTGAGAGACAGGATGATGCAGGCGGCTGGGAGCACACGGGCTGGGGTCCCACCTGCCCGAGGAGCCTGGGCAGGCAGGAGTGGGGGGCTTCTTTAGAGAAGACGGGTCTGAAAGAACATCCCCTTGGAAAGGTGGGAGGCTTCCAGCAGGACATGCAAGGGCCTGAGGCACGAGGGAGCCTGCCTCCCCCAGAAATGGGGAGGAGCCACATGTCCCTGGTGTAGGACGCAGGAGGGAAGATGCGGCTGGAAACGTTAGCTGGGGTCAGACTGTGGGTGGTCTTACACGTCTAGCCATACGTTTCATTCTTTCAACAAAGTGAGATCCTGCTCAGGGCCCTATTCTTTGCCAAGATGGAAAATTTCCCTTCCCCCCCTAAGTAAGAAGTCTGACCAGGAGTCGGGCTGAGAGAGGAAAAGCGTTCCCAGCGTCACGCCGTGGAAGACCTGTCTGAGCGGCCAGTGCTATTTTTTACAGCCTGAATCCCTAGTTCTGCTCTAAGCCCAGCTTTGTAGGCATGGAAAGGACCTATATAAGAAAGAGAGACCTGCTTATATAACAAAAAAGACTGAAAGTAGGACTTGGTTCACGAAACCAGGTACATCATCTAGGAACACTTCTCACTTCTGTGCAGTGTCTCCTCTTTACTAAGTGGTTGGCACACTTACCTTGCAGCAACAGTAAGTGCAGTGAAAATACATTATCCCATTATCCCGCTCCTCTTATGTTGCCCACATTCAAGGCTAACTTTGTAAGTCTCTCCACAAAAGACTCATGAAGCTTATAGTACCTTTTAAAGAAGTACCTGAAAAAATGTGCAATTCTTGAAGGAATAATAACGCACATTGTTGTCACTAAGTGAACCTTTGTAGTTATGGCTCTCCTGTTCTCACTGAATTCAACTTTTAAAAATGTGTGCTTTTTAAACACACTTCCCCTTTTACATTTTTTAAAATTCTAAATAATATATTCACAAGGTGAAAAAAACAAATAGGGAAGTGTTTGTAATGGAAACCATCAATGCTCATGCACAGTCATCTCTTTTTTCAGTGGCCACTACTTCCAACTGTCTTTTCAAAAAATTATCCAGGTAGTACCCTTCCTAACTCTAAATCATATGCTT
The DNA here is from genome assembly GCF_030445035.2 of Dasypus novemcinctus. Lineage (NCBI taxonomy): Eukaryota > Metazoa > Chordata > Mammalia > Cingulata > Dasypodidae > Dasypus > Dasypus novemcinctus. The sequence continues at coordinate 105,733,090 of NC_080682.1, read as the reverse complement.
GTATGAGTTTTGTTTTGTTTTGCTTTTACTTCTTGGTCACTGTTTTAGTTTGCCAAAAGACTGAGGATGCAAAGTACCAGAAATGGGTTGGCTTTTATAAAGGGTATTTACTTGGGGCAAAAGCTCACGGTTCCAAGGTTGTGGAAAGTCCACCTCCAGGCACCGTAAGAGGTGCTTTTTTACCAGAGTCAGCTATTGTCATCCTGGGGTTGCAGCCACATGGCGAAGCACGATGGCCGCCAACCCCGCGGAAGCCCCTGCCTTCCCACAGAGTCCACCGGCTGGAGCTCAGCGTTTAAGCACCGCGCGGGCCTGTCTCTTTCTGCGCCTCCCACAGCAGCCTCGCTGCTGGCTCTTCCCCATCTCAGCTGTGGGCAGTCGGGCACAGAGCAGGGCTGGTCTCCTGAGCTGCTCTGGGCCCAGCCCCGTGGGAGCACCACGCTCAAGCCATCCTCTCTCTCCCACCGCGGGGTCGAACCCGCAGGCTCCCTTCTCCCTAGGACTGGCTGAGTCTCTGCCTCTGCCTTTATATCAGACCCAGCAAGAGGGCTGAGGCTCAGTGTGACTCACACCCCCTGATGTAATCCAGGCAAACGGGCCTCACGCCTACAGGAATGGATGAGTTTAAAACCTAATATTTCTCTTTTGGGGATTCGTAAAATAATTTCAAGCTGTCAGAGTCAGTTTAAGACATTCTCTATTGACTCAACTCCATAAAATTTATGGCAATTTAACTCCCTACTTTCCTTAACCCCTCCTACTCTTTGATTTATAATTTATTCTGTTGGTTGCCTCTGTACACCTGTCTAATATACTTATTCTTTAATTCTTCTTTGAGCACACACAGTACTTTTGACTCCCAATAAATTACTTGAGGATATTAGCACAGTCCACTTCCTTCCACCTCCCTGCCGCCACTTCCTGCTATCTGTTATTTTCCTTTTTACAAGACCAAGTCAAGAATGTTAAATCCACGTCAGCTCTGTCACCACAATCCAGGCTTCCTCGCCTCGTGGGGAGGTTGATTTGAAGAGTGGAAAACTCATAGAGTTTGCATTATTATGGCTGTAAATTTGGATTCCTTAGATGCCCAGGAGTATCTGGGACCACACTTCCTTCTCTCCAGGACCACGTCTATGCCACTGAAGGAGAACATGTCCAGCAAAATCAGCTAACGGAGTCTCTCTCTTATTACACTCTGTCAAATACTTGAAATGATGCACATCTTAGTGGCATTAAAAATATAGATATGCCTGCATATTTACAGAAAAAAAGTCATATATATTGGGAGGTAGTGGGAATTGAACCCAGGACCTCGCACATGGGAAGCAGGTGCTCGACCACTGAGTACATCCCTCCCCAATGAGAGCTGGTTTTTTCATTTGCTTTTAGGAGGTGCTGGGGATCAAACCCAGGACCTCGTACATGGGAACCAGGTGCTCAGCCACGGAGCTAAATCCACTACCCACTTATATTTTAAAAGAAAGTTAATGCCCAAATATGAAGACAGCTGAAAATGTGGCACCATTCTGAGCCTTTGAAAGAGGAATTATGTGGAGAGTAGAAGAGACCTAATCCAAAATATCCAAAGCTAGAAGCCAATAGACAACATCCAAAATGGAAAAATCAGGAAAGAGCAGTATTAGCACATTATTTTTTAACATGGAGAAGGAACAGCTGGAAGAATTGGAAGCACACGCCTCCAGGGAGTGGGATTCCCACCTGGGGTTGCACAGGCTGGGACATGGCTGTGTTTTCATTATGAGCTTGCTATTACTATTCGACTTTTAAAACTTGGCACACAGATGACAATGATGGAAATTAAAATGAACTTTAAGAAGAGAGTAGACGTCCCTTCTCTTCCTACCCCACATGATCATCACTGCTGGTGGGGCCTGATTTAAGAGCGAGGAGCTGAAAGAGGGCGAGGCTGTCTCTGTGGGTGACAAGGCCCTGCGCGGTGCTGGTGCAGCAGATGAGATGTCCAGCTGGGCCTTCACGGGTGGAGCCCCGGGGCCAGCAGCCCTGTCTTTCCTCTCCAGGTGGCCTTTCTCTCTTCCTGCCTGAAGCAAGGCTGGGGTCAGGTGCCCGGCTGGGGGCCAGCTGTGAGCAGGGTGGGAAGACAGCATGACCTCCCCGAAGTTCAGGAGGTGCCCCTCCCAGGCCCCCTTGCTTCCATCTCGGCCCTCACCCTGCCTGGAATCCTCCACTCCCAGGCCTCTCCGGTTTCAACCTCTCCTCAGAAGAAGGCTCTCCAGGTGGAAAGAGAACTCAGCTAAAGGTGTGGAGGTACTTGGGTCACTCCCCTGGATTCCGACTCGTAGCTGGTGCCCCCGATGGTGAGGCTTGCGGGGTCTGCAGAGGGCGCGGCCCTTCTCTGCTGTGGCCACGACCGCCACAAGCCCGTCACTTGGACGCCCACCTTCCACAATTCTGCTGACCTCTTGTTTGCTGTTGTGACCTCCCAGCCTCTGCCCTTACAACTTAATACATTGTTTATCCCTTTCGTATTATTTTTGAGGAGTTGGGAGAAAGAGAGGCCATAACACCTGTGTTTGGAGGAGCACACCATCAAATAAATGAATGGCTGATGCTCAATTTTAAACAGAAAGGCTGGTTTTTATTTAGCATTTTCTGCCCTCCACTTAGTGAGTTCCAGGCCAGCAACACTGTGTTCCTTGGTGAATGGCAGTCATCAGAAAACAGTCTTTACGTCAGTCACCCCGATCATCCTGAGACCAGCGAGCTCAGCATTCCCCAAAATGCCCCCCTGCCCCATCTCCGTCCTCTCTCTTTTTTTTTTAACTTTTTGTTTATGTACTGGGGCCACAAATTGAACCAAGACCGTGCATATGGGAAGCTGGCACTCAACCACTGAGCCACTGGTTTTTTCATTTGTTTTGCTTGTTGTTTGTTTTTTTGGCTTTTCGCTTTTTTTGAGGCACTGGGGCCTGAACCCAGGACCTCCCAAATGGGAAGCAGGAGCCCAGCAGCTTGAGACACACCCACTCTCCTCCTTTCAGGCTTAGTCCTCTTCCTCCAGCTTGAACCCCAAGGACCTCCTCAGACCCCAGGCTCCACATGAAGCCTCTGTGGTCTGGCGGCTCCGCGCCCTGCGTCACTTAGCAGCCGCCATCTGCCGTCTGCTTGGATGTGGGTCTGGCTTCCTCGGTGGGGGTGATGGGTAAGTCACTTTGCACATGCTGCAGGCCCATAGCAGGGCAGCGGGCACCCGACAACTGCTGACGCTGCTCCCCAGCTCTCCCGTGCACCTTGCTCGTAGGAGACGGTAAGCTGCGGGCCTGACCCAGCACACGCACCATAAGCACAGCCACGCTATGAACTTTAGAACATCCAAGTGCATAGTTTATGAATGTGTCAGCATGAAGACAAATGCATTGATATTATATGTTAAGATATTTTCTTTCAGCCTCAAAGTTCATTTTTCTGATTTTAGAAAAAGTAAAAACATTTTTGTGAGCCCCTACAAGTATTGTGGGCCTGGGCACCGTGCATTTCTACAAGGCTGCCACTTACTAGCTACGTGGGCTTGGGAAAGTAATTTAACATCTCCCGGTTTAGTTTCCTCTTTTATTTTTTACATTTTTTTTTAAAGACTTCTATTTATTTATTTCTCCCCCCTCCTCCGTTGTCTGCTCTTTGTGTCCATTTGCTGTGTGTTCTTCTGTGTCTGCTTGTATTCTTATTAGGCAGCTCCGGGAACCAATCCTGGGACCTTCTGGAGTGGGAGAGAGACAATCATTCTCCTGAGCCACCTCATCTCCCTGGCCAGCTGCATCTGTCATTGTCTCTCCTCTGTGTCTCTTTTTGTGGCATCATCTTGTTGCACCAGCTCTCCGTGTGGGCAGCTCCCCACATGGGCCAGCTTGCCTTCTCCAGGAGGCTCTGGGTATCGAATCCTGGGCCTCCTATATGGTAGTTGGGAGCCCAATTGCTTAAGCCATGTCCACTTCCCAGTTTCCTCTTTGTAAAACAGGGATGTCAAAGGGGCCTAAATCACAGGATCAAAGGCTAACCATTACTTCTTTGTATTGCTCATTTAAAAATAGGGAAATACAAAGGATAAAAACTTAATTTCTGGTCATGTTCAGATCCAACCTCAAATCTAGTTTTTTGCTTTATTCTGGGCAAAAACAGACTTCCTACTTCAAAAGAAAGGCATGACAAAAAGCAAACAAAACAAAACCAAATTCTTTTCCAAGACATTCAAGGACTCTTGCCAAACACCAACTTGACGAGTTCACAGTAAAGGAATCAGAGGCCTTTGGGTTAGATTCCCCTCTAAGCTCCTGGAGAGAGAAACAGGAAGTCTGGAGGGACTCCTGAGAGTGGTTGAGTCGCTGTGCCAGCCCCACCTGCCAGCAGAGTGAGGGTTTAGGTTGTCCCAGAGCCCTTTAGCAGCTCCTACCTGTTCCTTCTACTCGGGCTCCATTCACGTCTGTCATTTGCATAAGTCCTCCCCCAGAGAGCAGATGCCATCAAGGGGGTTCTGACTGGAAATCAGAGTAGCCAGACCCAAATATTTAGTTATTGCTAAATAGTTTTTTTTTTTTTGGTTCTGTGGCTGGGGTTTGAACCTGGGACCACGTATGTGGGAAGCTGATACTCAACCACTGAGCCACACCGGCTCCCCTGAGTTGGTTTTTTGTTTGGTTTACTTGTTTGTTTGTTTAGGAGGCACAGGGGACTGAACCTGGAGGAGTGTGCTCAGCTGCTCGAGCCACATCTGCTCCCCAGGGATTGCTAAATTCTCCATCTCCCTTCCATTCCCAGCTGCAGACAAGTGGGGTTTCTAAGAAAGAGCTGGTGGCAGACTCGCTCTCTGGATGGTGTTTTCCAGGAACTTGGCTTGCTTCCTGAGAGACGACACGCGTACAAAGTTCCAGGTGGCGGCAGCAGGACTCCGGAATGACTCAAATGAAGACCTGAGCCCGGAAAGGGTGGGTTATGGCCTCAGACCACACCCCCTTCACTTTTTCAAACACGCCCGTTTCAAAGACAGCTCCACCTCCCACCCCCGCTCCAGCCAGGAAGCCTTAGATGAGCCAGAAGCACCTTCCGCCCACGCCCCTCCCTCCTCCGTCGTGCTCATTTGCGCCCGTGGCAGGGTTGAATGCTGTCCTAGTGATGCGTGAACAGCTTTTGCAGGGTCTTTTGCGCTAATCTCATGAGTTAGACCACAGCTTCTTTAAGGATCTGATTGAGGTCTATCTTGGTACAATCCCGAAGCCAACGTGCCAGGCCTTTGGGCAACACACGTGCAGTGACGTGGGCTGTGAGCGAGGCTTTCAGCCAGGGGCGGGTAGTGCAACACAGTGGGGCTGTTGAGGGAAAACCCGGCTCTTGGAGAGGGAAGAGTCAGAGCAGATGTTCAAGGGGGAATTGTATATTTATTATTAAAATAAAAATTTTAAAATTTTATTTTAAATTATAAATTATACCATATTAATTTATGCTAAATTATACTATATTAAACTTTAGTCCTTTTATCCACAAGAAGCCACAATAAGAAAGTAAAAAGGCAAGCTGACCAGGAAAAGATATTTACACACACATATCCAGAGAAGGGTTCGGGGAGCAGATGTAGCTCAAGAGGTTGAGTGCCTGCTTCCCATGAACAAGGTGCCGAGTTCGATCTCTGGTACCTCCTAAAAACCAAACCAAACAAACAAACAAATGAAAAAACCAACTCAGGGGAGCCAGTGTAACTCAGTGGTTGAGCACCGGCTTCCCCCATATGAGGTGCTGGGTTCAATCTCTGGCCTCAGTACCTTAAAAAAAATAACTCGTTCAGCTGTCAGAAGATTCCTACATATCTCTCTAAGAAAAACATGGACGGCCCTGTAGAACCACGGGAGAAACTATTGAAGACACTCCTTACAAAGAGGGTGTTCACATGGCACGCAAAAGGCTGCCAAGGCAAAGCAAAATAAAACTGCAGCAAGCTACCACCACAGGCTCACCAGACTGGCCACAACGAAAAAGACAGAGATGCCATGTGGTTGTGTAAATTGGCGTAACCACTGTGCAAAACTGACCGCTGAGCATGGCAAACAGAACACATGCCATTGTTAGCTACATTCCCAACAGGAACGTGTGCATTCTGCATTCGTGTCCCCAGAAGACAATGTATCAGAACTTCATTCCTTTTTCATGGCATATGAAAATGAGTCCTTTTTAAGGATGTACCACATTTTGTTTATCCCTTCATCTACTGATGGACACACTTGGATTGTCGCCACTTTGGGGCTATTGAGAAAAACGCTGCAATGGCCGGTTCTGAGCAGCATCATTCACAATAGGCCCAAATTGAACCCACCAATGTCCATCAACCAAATAACGGATACTTAAGGTGTGTATATTCAAACCATAGAATGCTACAGCAGGGACGCGAACCATCTGCATGCTGGAATCATACAGATAAACCTCACCTAACGTTGAGGGGGAGAATTGTAGTGCAAAAGAGAACTCTGCTCCTCAGTTAGTTGAACATGGGGCAGGGGGATAAGGGCCCCCCAGCCTAGAGGAGAATAAAAGACCCCTCAAAGCTGTGGAGAGAAGGGAGGGGGCCCTCAGCAATTACACTGGCAGTTCTCTGGGGGAACCCACCACCTGAGAGAAGAGAAGCTGGAGGCAGAACCGTGGTCAGAGGCTGTGGTTCGCGGTGGCCCCTCTGGCCCAGTCCAGGTGCTCTGCTCCAGGTGATGGCCTGTGCTGGCGCTTCTGAGCACAGAAACATGTAAGACACAGACCTTGGGCTGTCAGTCATCCTTTATGAGAAGTCAGCCAAGAGACAAGGCTGCCTGTGTCGAATGCCAAATGGCCAGTGCACACACAAACTGTTAGGTTATTCCACAGAGGAGAAGAAATAATAATGGTAATGTTTATTGAGCATGTTCTATATGTTTTATATGTATTTAATTTTTCCCACAACCCCAAAAGGTGGGTACTGTTATTTTTCCCATTTTATAGGTGAGAAATGTGAGGCTCAAGGAAGTTAAAGAACGTGCTCAGTGTCACATAAATTTTAAGTTCAATTCAGGATATTAATAATTCTGCCTCTCCAAACACACACACACACACATACATCTTTTTAAATTATTGGAGGAAGTGGTGGCAAAAGGAATAGGACTCTGCCTATTTGCAACTAAATTTTAAAATTTATTTTAAAAGTTGCAGTAATATTTATATATATCATAAGATGAGCCAATTTTACTATTTTAAGTACACGTTCGATGGCATTAATTGAATTTGCAATGTTGTGCTACCATTACCACTGTCCTTTGTCAAAACTTATTCATCACCCGAAACAGAAACTCTGTGCCCATGGAGCAATGATTCCCCATTTCCCCAGCCCCCCAGTTCCTGGTAAACTGTAATCGACTTTCCGTCTCTATGAATTTGCATATGATAGGGATGTCATAGAAGTGGTCACTGTGAGGTCACTGCTGGGCCGCGGGCACGGGCCATCACTCACACAGCATGCGGGTGCCCTTCTGAGATTGGGTGCCTCTTTATTAAATGGCACTAAGGAAAGCTGGACAGGCTCTCGGGGCTGCTCCCCGGAACCCCAGTCTTTACAGCTTCTGGCTCCTAGTTGACGGGCTTCAAAGTCACCGACCCCACCGACCTCACGGCTCCACTTATGACGTGCTGGTCACACTCGCCACCTCCAGGATGGCCTCCACGCTGCTCCTCTCCACCCTCTTGGGCACCAGGTCCACGTCTTGGGCACCAGGACAGGGCTGGGCAGCGGACGTGGTGCTAGTTGTGGCTTTGCCTCTCCTCAGGGAAGAGCTGCTCCTGCCGAGCCGCTTGCAGGTGCAGCTGGCACTGACCCTGGACGGGCTCCTCCCCGACCTGGAGCCGTCAGGGGCCCTTGGTGACCGCGTGCGGTGACGCCCTCGTGCGCGGAGCTGCGCCTGCTGCGCCCTGGGCTCCCGCGGCCTCTTTCCTTTCGCTCCTCTCTTGGGGATCTGCGGCTGCTTAAGGAGCGGCCCGAGGACCTTCCGCGCCCTTGCGGAACTCTGACTTGCTCCGACTGTCCCCTGCGCTGTGGCGGCGCGAGCCCGTCCGGCTGAGAGCGCGGTCCTTGTCCCGCCGCTCCCGCCTCTCCCTCCTCTCCTTCCGGGCCTCCTGCTGGGTCTTGCGGTCCTCGGGCGGCCCCGCCGCCGAGTCCTGAGCGGTCCCTGCCCCAGGCTGGTGGCCGCTGCTGCGCCCGAGCGCCACGCTCAGCTGCGCTCTGGAGAGAGCGGTGGAGCCCGCGGTGCTGGCAGTGCGCTCCGGGGCCTGGCTGGCAGCGCCTGCCACGGCCACCCTGATGTTCCTCCAGGGCACGTCGGCGACACCCGCGACCGCCAGGCTGCTGTTGCTGTCCCCTGGGCCCTTGGCGGCCGCTCCCGCCACGGCCGTGCTGTGCTCGGTGTCTGCCACGCGCACGGCGCCCGCCCCGGCGCCCTTGCCGCCGCCCCCGCCACGGCCCCAGCTGCAGCCCCTGTGGCAGGACGTGTGGGTTTGGCGGTGTCGGGCTTGGTGGTGGGTTTGGGGGGGCATATTTGATCCCCTCCCCCCGGCATAAGCGGAGAGGAGGCCCCCGACACCCCGAGGCTGTGAGGAGGCTCCTGAGGCTCACCTGGTCCTGGCCCCCCTGGCCCTGCAGTGGCAGCGCTGGGCTGGCCCCGCCTCTTCCTCCAACCCGGGCGCGCGTGTCATGTCCCCAGCGGAACAGCGTGGGTGCTGCTGCGACTGTCCCCCGGCGGGCGCGGGAGATGGATGAGCTCTTCCCAGTGGGAAAGAGGTCTCCCTGGCATGGAGGGGAGGACACAGCTGCAGGAAGCAAGATGGGTGGGGGGCAAACTTCAGGTGCAGCTGCTGTTTCTGCAGGTCATGAACGGAGGTCCTTACAAACGTCAAGGGCAGGTGCCTGGTGAGCTCCAAGGTCTCGGCAGCCTTGCGGCCTCTTCCCTGGGTGGCCTGGCCCCGTCCGACGCGGTCCTCGCAGCTGGTGGCCGGGCGGGCGAGCAGGAGGAGGGGCTGGTGCTGGCGATGCCCACGGTCGCCATCTGTGGGCGGTTGTGAACGTCAATCACGCCCCCCACCTTTGGAGATCTGCATAAAGTCACTGTTGGAAACTAAGGCAAAGTGGTCTGCAAGGAGAGACTTGCTGTTTCAATGACTATGCTTGCAGCCTAAGGAATGTGGCAATTAAGAGTTTCAAACAAGCAGGACGAAGCTGTTACAGGCTGAAAGAAAAGATGAGCACATACACCTTGTAGTTAGAACACTTAGACTTTGTACCTTGAGATACGATTTTTTGAGTTCCTTGGATCATGAGTAATGCTAATCATTAACTGCATGTTGCTGCTTGTTCTCCCATAGACTGGGGTGCAGAGAGGGCCGCTTGTAAACAAAGCTGTCTGAGGAGTCTCTACTCGCTGACGCCCTGATCCCAGCTCTCTTTCTTTCTCATTGTTTCATTCTCGATACCCTTTGGGATCGAATCTCCAACATCTGGCACCCAACGTGGGCCCAAAGAAGTGTCTTCCAAAACGGTATCAGGAACCGCGGAGGGGACTCCTATGAGGGTCATGAGTGACGTCCAAAGAAGTTTGACTCGAGTCTTTTTGGTTAATAACATTTCCGCTGATCATCAGGGTAATGGGTAATCAAACGGGAGGTGTGGAAGAATATTCACAAGTGTTAAAAGCTTTGCTGAAAGCTACCGGGGTTCCTGTAAAACCCACTGAGTTACTAGAATTGTTTGCTTTAATACAATAGCATTGTTGTTGGTTTCAGCCTCAGGGGCGTAATGTTTTAAATTTGAAACAGTGGAGACATATAATGAAAGCTTTAGGAACAGCATATCAAAAAAGGGAATCCATTCCATTATCAGTATGGCCCTTATGCCAGCCGATAGCAGCTTTAGATCCTTTACAGTCTGAAGGAGAGAAAGATGAAATTACTGTCTTTTCTAAACCCATAAATAAATTTGAAATAAAGTAAATTGGAACAAGAACAGGAGCTTGAGGCGAATGGGGAACCATCTGGTTTTTTCCCTCATCCTGATACTAACCCTTTCATCAACAAAAGCTCAATGAAATGTCCTAATGCAATATCTTCTATGTATACAGTACAACCCTCTGCACCTGCTGAATTACCTTAGGCCATTACTCAGCCTAAGTTAGAAATGTTTTCAGATGTTGCCAATGCTTTGCCTTAGGTTAATAAGATTGTTGTTTGTAGTCCAATTCCACAAACACCCTTGAGGCGATGTTTATTGCAGGGATCTAGACAGGGGGACCCCAAAGCTATGCAATATATTATCTGCTTTCCTGGTAACATCACATGGGATACCACCAGATATAAATAAGCTGCAAGGGGGTGTCGAGTTTCATCATGAACCAATACCTTTTAAACTATTGAAAGATTTAAAACAGGCAGAAGTGTTAAATAAGGCCCTTGTTAGTGAAATCAGGCTTGTAAGAAAACTCTGTTAAAGTGCTAACTAAGATAAGGAAATTATTTTGGCAGCAACTTTGTAACCCCCTGCTGTCTACGTAATAATGTAGCTGTGGGCTAGTGGGGGTTAATAGAATTAAACCCCTGGAAAAGGAGAAAAACATGGTAACACTGGTGTTCTGTTGTGTTTCCAGGCTCATTCTGCTTGGGCCTATTTAGCCAAAATAATAAAATTAGTCCAAAATTTTTATCAAGGTGTTAAAAGGAATTTTTTGTTTTAAATCAATAGCTTACTCTTAATCTTCAAGTTTCAGTGTAGTCTTAAAGAGTAATAATCCAAAAACTCTATTAACTGACTGTATAAAACTGCTAAATAAAAGCTTAACTGGGGGCGGCAGACTTGGCCCAGTGGTTAGGGCGTCCATCTACCACATGGGAGGTCTGCAGTTCAAACCCTGGGCCTCCTTGACGCGTGTGCAGCTGGCCCATGCGCAGTGCTGATGCGTGCAAGGAGTGCCCTGCCACATAGGGGTGTCCCCCATGTAGGGAAGCCCCACGCACAAGGAGTGCACCCCCTAAGGAGAGCCACCCAGTGCGAAAGAAAGTGCAGCCTGCCCAGGAATGGTGCCACCCACTCTGAGAAATCAACACAACAAGATGATGCAATAAAAAGAAACACAGATTCCCATGCCACTGACAACAACAGAAGCAGACAAAGAAGATGCAGCAAATAGACACAGAGAACAGACAACTGGGGTGGGGGGCAGAAGGGTAGAGAAATAAATAAATAAATCTTTAAAAAAAAAGCTTAACTGCATTTCTGTGGCTCAAGTTATCTTAACTGATTGCTGATAATAAAAGTGTTATCAAGCACAAACTTGCATGTTACAGGCAACATGGATTCCAGAAGAAATCTTAAAAATAGCAAAATCTAAGATGTGAAATATTGGAGAACTTAAAACAGCTATACCAAAAAAGTAAGAAAGTAAGAATTATGAGTGAATTGTAAACTGTATGTTTCTATTGATGTGTTGTAATTGTTTTGTGTTTGTCTGTTTCTTCAATGTCAGTGTATATTTTGATACCTCCGGAAGGTGATACAAATTAATAAATAAAAATTTTTTAAAAGAGCTCTATTCAAATGGCCAAAAATTAAATAAGTGCTTACATTAATGCATAAGTTTAAATGTTAAGATCTCTACAATGATAAAAAACTATAGGTCTTGATTAACAAAATTACTATCAGTCTTTTCATAAAAAAATAGTTCTTGCCTAGATTGAAATGAATAGTTTATTTTTCTTCACAGGATAAAATGAAGGATGTAAAACTTAAAGGAATATTTAAAAAGGTTAAAAGTTTGTGGGAATGCTGACTGAAATTTAGTAAGTTTTTTCAAAAATGTATGTTTTGTCCTAAGATAGGATGGCTAATTTTCATAAACTCATGGGATTTAAATGCATGTGGCAAGTTGTAGAAGGTATTGTGGTAACTTTAAGTAAAGGAATGTGTTCTGTGAAGGTAAAATTTGTCTTCATATAATTATAGTCTATATAGTTACAAATAATTATAGGAAGTTTAACAAAGCATCATTTAAACTAAGGTATTTAAATGACTAATTCCAAAATGTCATTATTAAACAAAACCTGAATTGATAATAATAATAAAAGGTAATTTTATAACAGGAAAACTTGTTGGTGGCCAGCCTCCCCTGTCAACTTGCTTCTGAAAGACTGTTTCTGGTATTGCGTGCTACTAAGTATTTAAAGTGAAGAAAAGTTCATTATTTTATAAAGCTCATTTAGTGTTGATGGTAATTACATGTTGTAAGAAGTTTGCCTGTAACTTATGTTTGTGGGATGTATAGAATGTGTTTTTATTATTAAGGAAACAGAAAATAATTTTGTCCTAAGACAAAATGATTATTAAGAAAGAGTAAAATGTGGGACAAAACCTGAATGAATACTGAAAGTGTAGAAGGTTTGTGGAAAAGAAATTTTTATGGTTAAAGTTGAGTAAGATTTGATGGGTCTGTCGATAAAGTTTTAAAAGCTTTAGTATCAAATAGTATATTGATGCAAAGTTAAAATTTTGTTCTTTCTCAAAGTCTCTCAAATCATTGGTCTATTTTAGTAAAAGTTTATGAAAAGTTTTTATCCTGAATAATCAGTATCCAAAGAAAGTGTGTTTTATCAAAATAGTTTCTTGTGCTTTAACCTCATCATTTCCTTGGTGTTCCAAGAAGAAAAGGTCTTATCTCTTTTAAGGGAACATAACATTCAAACCTGCTTTCTCAAAATCAAATCCTGAAGAGTAGCCTTTTATTTCAAACTAATTACAAAAGAGTTGTTCTTTTACCTTGAAAGAAAAATTAAAATAATAGTTGAGTTCATTTAATAAGTTATAAGTTGAATGGGAGGTGTTTAAAAGTGTTATAAAATTAATAGTTTTTTTTAACCCTTTATTAAAGTTGTATGAGTAAAAGGTTCATATGAATGCTTAAGAGTGTATAAATTTACCAATATTTCAACATAATATTAAACAAAAGTACAATATGGTTAATTATGGTTTTAATCATTATAAAAAGGTGTGTGTCACAGAAACAACCTCTTATCATCAATTAAAGTAACACCATTATAATATGCAGCAGTCCCAAATATTGCTAGTTTGTTGCAAAAAATTAATATCCAACTATGTCCCTCTCACTTTGTTTTAAAATATGCTAATACTTTCTTCAGCATTTCCTTAGGCAAGTTAAGCCAGCCTGCATTCTCCTACCTATAGAAAAGTCAACAATAGACTTTTGCAGTGCTTCCCCAAGGCTGCGTGCATAACCCAGCCAGGTGCCCTGGCCTTGAATCTGGCTGTGTAGAAGAAATCTGTGGCTAAAACCCTACTGATGACATTACGTTAACCAGTAATCCATTTTTCAGAATTAAAAGAAACATCAGAAATAATAGTATCTTATCTTAAAAGCCTAAAATAGGCAAACAATTAAAACAGGTTGTAAAGATCCCTACTGCTCTATCAAATTCTTAAATGTTGTTTGATTGGGTAAAACAAACTATACCCTCTGTTATAATTAATAAAGTACAATGCTTTCTCCTGTTAATAGAGTTTGTAATATTGTTAAAATACTAAAAATCTTTCATCCTTCATTTAGCTCAAATATTAAAACCATTGCATGTGTTAATTGGGAAAGGTCCTTCATGGAAGTAGGAAGACCTCCAGCAAGCTGCCTTAAATGATAATAAAAGGGAGGGAAATTGTGGACATTAACTTAGTCTGTGAATTGGATGTGGCAAGCACCAATATTGGCTTTGGGTGGAATTTGTGGCAAAGGCAAAATTCTAAAGAAGTAGCCCTTGGATTGTAATCACAATTCTGGAAGGATGCCAAAAGCAAAATATAAAAAAGCAATTGTGTGCAGCGTGGGAGGCCCTGCTAAAAGTGAAAGCTTTAACCCTATAGTGTCTGGTACTCTGAAGACTGCCATCCCTACCCAGGGGCACATTGCAAATACTAATGATGGGGGCTCTGGGTGGGAGGCTGCTGTCTCTTTGTAGATCACCTAAGCAGTCTGTGTCCTGATTGTGGGTGTGGGACAGTAAGAGGCTGCAGTTCTGCCCTTGGTGACCATGGCAATGACTCCAGTCCTGGGAAACAGTTTATCAATGCAAACTATATACTTTAAATATTCAGGGAAATGCAAACCAAATGTGCTAAAGCTTATCTAGAATGTATGAAGTCCATGCTAAAAGCTTACTGAGGATATGGAAGACATATGCTAATTCAAGCCTATTGAGCACTGAAACAAGAGAACGTTTGACCCTTCCTCTCTGTATAAAAGGAACTCAAAATTCTTGTTCAGGGCTCAGGTTTGAAACAGGAAGCTCCCAAGTCTGGCCAGCCATCAGTAAATCATTTTTTCCTTCTTGGAATCATTCCTGAGTCCTGGCCTTTCTATATGAAAATAATTGAACCTCTCTCATCTTCTACAACACTAAAAGCAAAAGAAATGATGGGCTGTTGTAAATCACCCTCAGATCTATGAAAAAGCATCAGGGATACCTGCCAGTAGTAACAGGTGACTGTCATGTCACTGCCCACCCCACTAACATCCCTTTTAGGACTGCTGACACAGATGCCGTTGTGAAGATCCAGGGCCCTACCACTGAAACCTGAGAAAAAGGCAGAGTGGCTCCACTGGAAAGGTGAACATCATGAGTACCAGACCTCGTGGTGCCTAGCCCAGCAGTTCCAGCTGCCTGTTACTTGCCAGCAGCTCTTGGATTTCACCCATGAGTGTCCATCGTGCTCACTTCAATGACTGGGACATCGGTCCCCTCCTGCTCTTGGCAGGGATGAGGTATGCTGTCACTGCTGCGGGCACTGCATTGGGACTCTTATAACAAGACAGTTACTATTTTCTGACTAGAAAATGAATCCTCACAACAAAAACTAAGTTTAAATTCAACACTGGGTTGTGACTACAGGTCGAATAAATTTGCTAACAGTGAGATCAGTGAAGGCATTGAAATTATGAGTTAAAGTTCCATGTGCCCCACAACCCAAAATGGGAGAGTGATGCAGGCTATGAGTGGGTGGGCTGTTCATATATTCATAGATAACCTGAGTGGTATGTTTTCTGTGTGATGCATTTGGGACAGTGAGATCTGCAGCCCTGCCCTTGGTAACTATGACAACAACTCCAGTCCTGGAGAAACAATTTAGCAATGCAAACTCTATAAAAATGCAGACCAAATGTGCTAAAAGCTTATCTAGAATCTATGAAGTCTGTGCTAAAAGCTTACCTAGGATGTGGAGGATATATGCTAATTCAAGCCTATTGAGCACTGAAACAAAAGAAACATTTGGCCCTTTCTCTCTGTGCGGTCACCAGTCAGGCTGAAGTGTGGTTTGCTGGCCTGGCGGGGGAGCAGCCGCGGTAGGCCAAGCCGCTGCCCCCATAATAGGGTGGCTGGTCGGACTCACCGCCACCCCTGAAGGGAGCTCGGCATGGGCGCAGAGTGCCCTCGGGTCTCCCCTTCTCGGCAGCCATGCTTCCGCGGCCGCCCCTCCTCCCGGATGGCGCCACACGATGCCTTGTGGGGCGACACCCTTCTTCTTCTTTCTCCCTGCGCAGGCCCAGGGCGGAAGATTCCAGTCTGCCCTTTTCCCCTCCCCCGACGGCAGCAACAGCCAGGCGTAGGCGGAAGATTCCAGTCTGCCCTTTTCCCCTCCCCCGACAGCAGCAACAGTCGGGTGTGGGCGGAAAAATCCAGCCCGCCCTTTTCCCTTCCCCCGACAGCAGCAACAGCCAGGCGTGGGCGGGAAACTCAAGTCTGCCCTCCACCCCAGCAACAGCAGCCACCAATCCCTAAACCCTGCCCCTCCCCCGTCCAGTACCGCCCACTGACCTTTCGCCGGCAACCAATCAGAACAGGGCATGGCTTCGACCAATCAGCCTTCCCCAGCCCCTATAAAACTGTTGCCTCTCCCTCAGTAAAGTGGACTTGCGTGTTTACCTTGTCTCCGCGGTAGTTCTTCTGCCGTGCGCCCTCCAGTCCTGAGAGCCCCCGACAAGGGCCTGGCCTCCCTTGTCCCCAGTTCGTCGCCTGCTTCTCCGGGCGACCCCTTCGTCGCCGGCTTCGCCGGGCGACCCCTTCGTCGCCGGCTTCGCCGGGCGACCCCTTCGTCGCCGGCTTCGCCGGGCGACCCCGTCAGCCGAACCGCGCAACCCCTTGTGAGACCGATCCCTCGTCTGCTGCCGGACCGACCCCTCGTCCCAGGCGGGACCGACCCCTCGTCCCAAGCGGGACCGACCCCTCATCCAGAGCTGGACCGACCCCTCGTCCGCAGCCAGACCCCACCTCTACCGACCGAGCAAGCCGCCGCATCTCTGTATAAAAGGAACTCAAAAATCTTGTTCGTGGCTTGGGTTTGAAACAGAAAGCTCCCTAGTCCAACTGGCCCTCAGTAAATCATTTTTTCCTTCTCAAAATCATTCCTGAGTCCTTTCCTTTCTATACACAAATAATTGAACCTCTCTCATCTTCTACAGTAAGAATAACAATAATTTGTCACTGCCTATGCCTCAAACTCTACAAAATGGGGAAAACTGAGGTCATTTTTGATCAAATACTGTCCTATACAGCTTTGACTAGAGGGAACGCTGTCTGGTCAACATGAAAATTGTTTGCATGTGGAGACATTTGAATTTTGGTAAGGCCTGATCCCTAGCATTGCCGGTGCTACAGCTTTAATAACAAGCAGCCTTGAAAATTAACATAGATAACTACTGCTTCATAATTTCTAATAAATACAATGTGGAGATATGGCCAGAGCTTAAAATACTTCACTGAGACCTGTGGCAATTGCTGCCCCAAACTTTACAAATCCTGGAAGTTCTCCATCATTTCACATCTTAGATTTTACTGTTTTTAAGATTTCTTCAAAGGAATACAGTAAGGATTAGAGTGGACTTAATGATATTCTATTCATGAACTATTGTGCTTAATAATTGAGAAAATGTGGCATTGGTGTGGAAAAAGTGGCCATGGTGGCTGCTGGGTGCGGGGAATGGGAGGAAGAGATGAGATGTGGAGGCATTCTTGGGACTTGGAGGTGTCCTGGGTGGTGCTGCAGGGACAAGTACTGGACATTCTAGATCCTCCCATGGCCCACTGGATGGAACGTGGGAGAGTATGGGCTGTGATGTGGACCATTGACCATGAGGTGCAGCGATGCCCAGAGATGTACTCACCAAATGCAATAGATGTGTCATGATGATGGGGGAGAGTGTTGCTGTGAGGGAATGGTGGGGTGGGGGTGGCGGGAGTGAATGGGGACCTCATATTTTTTGAATGTAATATTTTTTTAAAAAATGAATTAAAAAAAAAAGATTTTTTCTGGAATCCATGTTGCCTGTAACATGCAAGCTTGTGCTTGGAAACACTCTCATTAGTTATCAGCAACCAGTTAAGATAACTTGAGCAGCGTAAATGTAGTTAAGCCTTTTATTTAGCAGTTTACACAGACCTTAACACAAATTTTTTAGATTACTACTTTTTAAGACTACACTAAGACTTGAAGTTCAGGAGTAAACTATTGATTTAAAACCAAAAATTCCTCTCAACACCTTGATAAAAAATTTTTGTACTAATTTTATTATTTTGGTAAAATAGGCCCAATCAGAATTAGCATGGAAACAAAGCAGAACACCAATGTTGCAATGTTTTGCTCCTTTTCCAGTGGCTTAATTCTATTAACCCACTAGCCCACAGCTACATTATCATGTAGACATCAGCAGGTTTGCAGAGTTGCTGCCAGAATAATTTCCTTATCTTAGTAAACATTTTAACAGAGAATTTTCTTGCAAGCCTGTTTCCACTAACCAGGGCTTTATTTAGCACTTTTGCTTGTGCAGGATGTTGTACTTTCTTCAAAGGCTCATAGGCTCCAGTGCCCATAAGCACGTCCAAGGTAATAGCGATATTGTGAGCCTGATTACGTTTAGCCAGAGCACTGCATTCTTTTTTTTTTTAAGATTTAAAAAAAAAAATTATTTCTCTCCGCTTATCCCTCCCCCGCCCCCTTAGTTTGCTTTCTATGTCCATTCACTGTGTATTCTTCTGTGACCACTTCTATCCTTATCAGCGGCACCGGGAATCCATGTTTCTTTTTGTTGCATCATCTTGTTGTGTCAGCTTTCCATGTGTGTGGTGCCATTTTGGGCAGGCTGCACTTTCATTCACACTGGGCAGCTCTCTTTATGGGGCACACTCCTTGTGCGTGGGGTTCCCCTATGTGGGGGACATCCCTGCGTGGCACAGCACTCCTTGCACACATCAGCACTGCACATGGGCCAGCTCCACACGGGTCAAGGAGGCCCAGGGTTTGAACCATGGACCTCCTGTGTGGTAGGCGGACATCCTATCCATTGGGCCAAGTCCGCTTCCCTGCATTCTTTAAACAAATTACTTTTCCATAACAAATAGTAGCCTCCCATAAAGCAAGCTTTAACTAAGACCATCCAATCTTTGGGACAAAGAGGATTTTGACTTACCGATTCTATTAAGGAGAAAGTGAATGGGGCAGTGGCCCCATATGTGCTACAAGCAAATTTCAATTCTTTTAACAACTTAAAAGGAATGGGTTCAAGCAGATGTACATATTGGCCAGGATTATTGGGATGAGGGTGCTCTTTCATTGGAAAAAGAGTAAATTCAGAAACCGCCTCACCCTCCACCTGGGTAGACAGGAGACTGGCTTGCAAAGGAGATAGGACAGGAAGGGATACAGCTGCAGGAAACACTAGGGAAGGAGAACCCACGTTAGGGGGAAGGCACTGTTGATCCACAGAGGCGGCTTTCTGCAACACTTTTTCATCCATAAAGACAACTGTGACAGCTGCTGCTGGATAGCTATAGGGGAAGACTCGCAGTTGTCCTCCTCACCTTTCCTATCATTCTCTAGGTCTACCAGAGGAGAAGACTGTTGTAACAAAGTCTCCTTACCCTGCCTAGCACCTTCTGTACTTTCACAAACTGGATCTAATGAATGATGAAAATCATGAGGATTATAACATCCTGGAGGCCAAATTACAGAATAACCAGGTGGAAATGAAGCAGGAGTTTCTCTAGAATTTTTTATTTCAGGTGTTGATTGCCTGCACAGGAAATGTACCATACTTCTTTTGTTTTGAAGGTAAAGGTGTTGATGCCTGAGATTCATCAGTAGATGAGTCAGAGTCAGAACTGGAGCTAGAACTAGAATCTGAACTGTCTGATGAGGAATCAGAATTATGCAGTGGCTTAATAACAATAGACAAAGTGCTAGATAATGTCCATATCTTAATAGAAATAGGATTACCTTCTCTGTAATGTAATTTTAATTGTTGTGAGACCTTCAGCCGTTGAGGATAACTTAATTTTTTTTCTTCAGGCTGAAACCATGAACAAACCTTTTCTACTAATATAAATAATTTCTTAAGAGTCGACTCTTTGGATATCCTGAGTATTTCAATAAAACCTTCAAAGTTGCTTGATATTCTTCCCATTTACTATGTGAATTTCCCATGTTACCCTGAATGTTCCTTAAATCCCAAGAGAAGTTCGTCTTTACTCAGTAATATACTTACCAATCTCGGTTTCTTTGATTCCCATGTTGGCCACCACTTGTCAACAGTGGCTCAAAAAGAAAAGAAAAAATCATGCAGACCAGGGTTCAAGGGATCAGATTAAATGCCAATGACAAGTTTATTGTACAAAGTCGTAGTATTTGTACAATTCCAAACAATGCTCTGTGCAGCAAAAAGGCTCTAGCAATGCTATAATTAAAAACTTGGGGTGGTGGTGGCAGACTTGGCCCAGTGGTTAGTGCGTCCATCTACCACATGGGAGGTCCATGGTTCAAACCCCAGGCCTCCTTGACCCATGTGGAGTTGGCCCATGCACAGTGCTGATGCACACAGAGTGCCCTGCTATACAGGGGTGCCCCCTCTGTAGAGGAGCCCCACACACAAGGAGTGCACCACCCAGTGTGAAAAATGTGCAGCCTGCCCACATCCTATCAGCACCGCACACATGGAGAGCTGACACAGCAAGATGATGCAACAAAAGAGACACAGATTCCAGGTGCTGCTGACAAGAATACAAGCAGACACAGAAGAACACACAGCAAATGGACACAGAAAGCAGACAACAAGGGGGGGGGAGAAAAATAAATTAAAAAATTAAAAATAAATTTTTAAAAAACTTGACAAACACTATGCACATTGATCTTAACATGTACCTACAGTGTGGAACAAGAAGTCACTGTCTCCTTTCAGACTTCTTTCCGAGCCCTGTATTTCCATGCCAACTGCAAACATTTCTGATTAAAACAGTCATGTCAAGTATCCCAGCATGCTTTATGCTGGCTAATACTCCAACACCTTGAGATAAGATTTTTTTTTCTTTTTTTTTTATTGACTTTGTAATAATATTACATTAAAAATATATATGTGAGGTCTCATTCAACCCCACCCCCCTATCCCCCCTCTCCCCCCCCAACAACACTCGTTCCCATCATCATGACACATCCATTGGATTTGGTAAGTACATCTTTGGGCACCTCTGCACCTCATAGACAATGGTCCACATCATGGCCCATACTCTCCTCCATTCCATCCAGTGGGCCCTGTGAGGATCCACGATGTCCGGTGATCACCCCCGAGGCGCCATCCAGGGCAGCTCCACATCCCAAATACGCCCCCACCTCTCATCTCTTCCTGCCCTTCCCCATACCCATCATCCACCATGTCCACTTTTCCCAATCCAATGCCACCTCTTCTATGTGGACATTGGATTGGTTGTGTCCATTGCACCTCTATGTCGAGAGGAGGCTCAGATTCCACATGGATGCTGGCTGCCATCCTCCCATTTTCAGTTGTAATCACTCTAGGCTCCATGGTGTGGTGATTGTCCTTCTTCAACTCCATCTTAGCTGAGTGTGGTAAGTCCAATAAATCAGATTGTAGGTGCTGGAGTCTTTTGAGGCTCAGGACCTGGCTATCACATTATCAGTCCAGAGATTCAAATCCCCTAACTGTATCTTAAACCCCAACGTTAACTGCACCTCCAGCAGATTAGTATGAAAGTCTTATGAAGGGAGATCCCATTTGAGTCCAGATTCATCACACATAAACACCATTTCCAGAGAGGGGCCATCTGCCCTGGTAGTAAACCCCATCGGCCATGACCATAACTCTCATGGGTCTCTTTAGCCTTCATAGGAACCAATATCTGGGGGTTGTATCTGCTTTATCTGTCTCTCTGACTCTGCTCAGTTGTGCATGAGGGCAATCCTTCTGCCAGCCTCCAGACTCTTTTTTAGAAACTCGTAGCCATATAAACTCATTTCTCCTTTCCATTTCCCCCTTACTTTAGGTCAAACAGCATTTTAAAGTCATGTTGTTTTATGTAGACATGATATTCTGCTGATCCGCATTGAACCTTCCATATAAGGTCCTTTTCCAGTTGCATCATCAGTTGGTATTTGATAGTGGTCCCTCGTTGCCAGGGAGGCTCATCCCCGGGTGTCATGTCCCACGCTGGAGGGAAGGCATTGCATTTACATGCTGAGTTTGGCTTCGAGACTGGCCACATTTGAGTAACATGAAGGCTGACAGGAGGAAATTCCCAGGCACAATGTTGCTCTAGGCCTTGTTCTTATTTTAGGTTTATCAGCTCACAAGCATAGTCATTAGCATCAGGGGCTCACTGTTGAACCCTCACTCCCTCCCGGTCCCCGCCGCTGTACCTGGGAGACTATTGCTGCTCCCCTAGGGACCACGACAGAGCACCACTGGCCAGGAACCCAGTACCCCCCCTGCTGGGTTTTTAATTGTTGCCACTATGAGTATATCCAATCATTACCATGCACCCTGGACATATGTTCTGTACAGCTCCCTGTCAGCCATATATCACCTGTCATTGGTATCCCATACCAGTATCCCTCCATTGCCATTGTTGAAACACTCTGTGATCCAGAACTCCCCGAAATTTGAAGCCCAATATAATGTCATGGTCCCTTACTAGGGAATGGCATATAGCGATGGGTTTAAGGGATAGATAAAGAACTTGGATAAAGTTAAAGAACTTAGATAAAGAATGTTGACTTGAAAAAATTCCACATCCTATCCTTTCCCCCCCCCCCCAATTATTCAGCGTTTCTTCGTAGGAGTCCTAGACCACAGCAATGCATATATATAATATACAGCACTCCCATACATCCACCACAACACCTTTTTCCTTCCACAGCGATACTCTTACACCCTATTCACATCATATTTACTTAAGGTGATGTACAGAGTCTGAGATATTAGCTTTCTAACATGGTAATATCTGTGCTTACATTATGGTGCATACTTTAGGATACACAGTTCTTTACATTTTTAGTTCTCCTATGTTTTACATTATGGTTTACATTATCAGTCTGTCGTCTCCTATATGTTATAGTGTAATATTACATGTTTTATATCCATCCTTGTGTACTCTCAAGAAACTCCTCCCTTGCCCCCCATTTACTTTGGTTCCACACATTTAACGTCCATTTTCCCTTCCACCTTGGTGCCCACAGTGACAGTCAACCTCCGTTTCCTGAGGAGCCACTTCCAGAGATAGATGGAATAGTGTTTAGGGCCTAACTTGCTCATCTGCACCAATGCCCTGGGAGCCACCCTTTCTCTCGAGGGATAGAGTTCCCTCTATTTGGTGGCATTAGTCCTCCCCAGGATGTGGGTCCACCCCCACTCTCACTACTTGGGATTCTACCCCATGGTGTCACCCACTCTGGCAGAATGAGCATTTAGACATTCCCCAGGAGCCCGTCCTGCATCAGACCCTCCCCTCCGAGCATTCTAAACAGGTAGCCCTCTTTATTATATTTTGATATTATTTTCTCGGCATTTTACTCTCCACCACCTCCTAACCCTCTCCTGTGTTCGTATGCTACCCCTCCCTCCCCCCACTTTTGGGCAACATTACCCAACCGTCCCTCCCCAGCCACCCTCAAACCCGTAAAGCCCCAACCAAAGGCAACCCCTTGCCCCCATTTTATCTCTTCTTTGTGTTCATACTTACCACCATCTCGTCTTAAGTTCCACCCCTGCAGACATCGGCTCATATCCTTCCTCCACCCTCCGATTTCCTGTAAGCCTATCGTTCAGTCTCTTGCTATCTAGGGCAGCTTGTTTATTTCATATCATTGAGGTCATGTAGTATTTGTCCTTCAATGTCTGGGTTGCTTCACTCAACATAAGGTTCTCAAGATTCATCCATGTTATCACATGTGTTTGTAGTGTGTTTGTTCTTACAGCCGAGTAGTATTCCATTGTGTGTATATACCACATTTTATTGATCCACTCATCTGTTGATGGGCATTTGGGTTGATTCCAACTTTTGGCAATAGTGAACAATGCTGCTATGAACATTGGTGTACATATATCGGTTTGTGTCCTTGTTTTCAGTTCTGCTGGGTATATACCCAGCAGTGGTATTGCTGGGTCATATGGCAAATCTATGGCTAGTTTTTTGAGAAACCGCCATACTGTCCTCCAGAATGGTTGGATCCTTCTGCATTCCCACCAGCAGTGGATGAGTGTTCCCCTTCCTTCACATCCTCTCCAGCACTTGTATTCTTCTGTTTTTTTCATAGCTGCCAATCTTATGGGTGTAAGATGGTATCTCATTGTAGTTTTGATTTGCATTTCCCTGATAGCTAGAGATTTGGAACATTTTTTCATGTGCTTTCTTGCCATTTGTATTTCTTCTTCGGAGAAGTGTCTGTTTAAGTCTTTTTCCCATTTTTTAAATGGGTTGTTTATCTTTTTATTTTCAAGATATACGAGTTCTTTATATATGCAAGTTATAAGTTTCTTATCAGATATATGATTGCCAAATATTTTCTCCCACTGTGTGGGCTCCCTTTTTACTTTCTTGACAAACTCCTTTGAGGTGCAGAAGGCTTTAATTTTGAGGAAGTCCCGTTTATCTATTAGTTCTTTTGCTGCTCGTGCTTTTGGTGAGATATTCATAAATCCATTTCCTATTACAAGGTCCTGTAGATGTTTCCCTACACTGCTTTCTAAGGTTTTTATGGTCTTGGCTCTTATATTTAGGTCTTTGATCCATCTTGAGTTGATCTTTGTATAAGGTGTGAGATGGTAATCCTCTTTCATTTTTCTACCTATGGCTATCCAGTTCTCCAGACACCATTTGTTGAATAGGCCACTGTCTCCCAATTGAGAGGGTTTGGTGGCTTTATCAAATATTATGTGGCTATATATGTGAGGTTCTATATCAGAGCTTTCAATTCGATTCCATTGGTCTATACAGACAGTTTTTAAAAGCACATCATGAGCAAGATCATCCAAGGAGAGGGTGTGAAGAGAGAAGAGGGCCAGGTCTTAGGTGGGTTCCGAATGGTCCATTACTGTGGTGAGCTTGAGCAATTGATCAGCTGAGTTTGTTTCCCCCACTGTGGAGTAAGATAACTACTCCTCATAGGACCCTACTCCAAAGCACTCAGCTAAGCACCTGGCACACAGGTAGAGGCTCCATAGGTGATACAGTCCTAGAAAGGCTCAGATTTTTCCATCCTGGGATGGCCAGGGGAGGGGCAGGTTTAGCTCTTCTCCAGCCAACACCAGCAGAAACAGATCCTTTGGTCCTCCCTCTGAGTCCCCTTCAGAGCTCTGCTCATTACCCAGCCTTCTCCTGGGCCCTCTCCAGCATGGCCCTGAGACAGTCTACCTTGCCCGCAGTTTCTCAGAGTGACCACCAGAGGGAGCACCTCCCCACAGCTGGGGCTTGCTGGCTCTCTCCTCCCCGCCCTTCTCTCCAGTCTCCTCTTCTCCCTTTCCCACCCCACACCCTCCCCTCCCCCCTTACCCTCTTTTGTCTCTTCCATCAAAACTTAACTCTCCCAAAAAGAGTTCTTCAGTTTAAAAGGAAAGGATACTAGACAACAGATCGAAACCACACGAGAAAAATAAAGATCTCTGGTAAATGTAATAACATGGGTAAATATATATAAGTGCCAGCACTTTTGTAGTTTGGATTTGTAATTCCACTTTGTGCTCTCTAGAGGATCTAAAAGGCAAATGCATAAAATGCAATGGTAAATCAGTGGTTTTGGACTCATAATGTATAAACATGCAATTTGTGACAAGAACTACATAAAGGTGGGGGACAGAGAGTTTAGGAATATAGTTTGTGTATGCTACTGAAGTGAAGTTAGTGTCTCAGCAAGCGAGAGTGTTACAGATTTAGAATGTTCAATTTAAGCCCCAGTGGAAACTACCAAGAAAATATCTGAGAACATGCAAGTTTATAGAGACAGATATCAGAGTTCAGGTTCCAGGGGCAGTGGGGCAGGGGGTGGCATTGGTGGCACCAGCGCTGAGGATCCAGACAGCTGTGACAACCCTGCTGAACATCCCTCAGGCTGCAGGTCTTGCTGTCAGAGACACATCCAAGAAGGCGGGTGGCAGCTCCAGAAACCTCACTGGGAAGTCACCAGCAAACACTGTGGCATCAACAAAGGGGAGGGTCATTGCGTTCATGCTGGCAATGTCCTTGGGACTCAGTGCCAGGCCGGCTGGCCCCAGGAGCCCACGTTGGACTGGGGGAGAGGAAGTGCCCTTGAGCCCTGGAGGAGGGGTGGTCCGCTATGCAAAGGAAGTCTGCCCGCCAATCCCTCCAGCTGCCAGGCTGTGGATCTGGTTGCTGAGCTGCCCAAGGGTGCTGTGTTCTACAAGACATCTGTCCACGTGGTTCCCAAGGGTGCTGAGTTCTACAAGGCTTCTGTCCACGTGGTTCCCAAGGGTGCTGAGTTCTACAAGGCTTCTGTCCACGTGGTTCCCAAGGGTGTTGTGTCTATAAGGCTTCTGTCCACGTGGTTCCCAAGGGTGCTGAGTTCTACAAGGTTTCTGCCCACGTGGTTCACAAAGGTGCTGAGTTCTACAAGGCTTCTGTCCATGTGGTTCCCAAAGGTGCTGCGTTCTACAAGGCTTCTGTCCACGTGGTTCCCAAGGGTGCTGAGTTCTACAAGGCTTCTGCCCACGTGGTTCCCAAAGGTGCTGTGTTCTACAAGGCTTCTGTCCACGTGGTTCCCAAAGGTGCTGTGTTCTACAAGGCTTCTGCCCACTTGGTTCCCAAAGGTGCTGTGTTCTACAAGGCTTCTGTCTATGTGGTTCCCGCCGGGGCCTGAGGGCCCTTCAAATTGGTAGCTTTGCTTTGAGCTCCTGATGGGGGCCACTGAATGGGAACTGGAGCCCAGATGCCAAGAGAGAGATACCAGAAGAGGCCAAGGACTGGGGGGACGACAGGCCTCTGAGGAAGAGGTATGCTTGATGCTGACTCTTCAGGAAGCTCCTGGAAGTGATGGGCTGAGAAGCCATTAGGGAGACCTGACCTGGAGCCAAAAATAGAGTTGGCCAGAGTCATGGAAAAAAAAAAAGGTTACATAAGTGAATATCCTTGTTCTTAGGCCATGTGTATGGCATTATTAAATGTTCAAGGAACATGATGTAGGCAACGTACACTGAAGTGTTCAGAAAATGGATAGGTTGATATGGCTAGATAGATGGGTAGATTGATAGACAAGAAAGAAAGAAAGAAAAGAAAGAAAGAAGAAAGAAAGAAAGAAAGAAAGAAAGAAAGAAAGAAAGAAAGAAAGAAAGAAAAGAAAGAAAGAAAGAAAGAAAGAAAGAAAGAAAGAAAGAAAGAAAGAAAGAAAGAAAAAAGTGGCAAAATATTCAAATTGGTGGAACTGGTTATCTGGGGAAATGGGGTACACTGCGGAGATAAGGGTATATATGGGAACTCCTGTAAGTCTGAAAGTATTTCAAAATAAAAAGTTTTTAAAAAACCAAAGGAAACAAAAGAATAATGAATTCAGGATTCAGAACACTCTTTCCTTTGTGGGGGAGGTAGGGCATTGGTAGGGAAAGAATCTTATCAAGGATCTGGTCTTTGTGTTGAGTGGTTTGTTCACAGGGGCTTATTATATTGACAAAACTGTCTAAATGAAAAATTAGAAAAAGCAGGTCATTCATGGACAATGATTAAAGTGTGCCCCAAACTAAGGATTCCACTTAATCCAATTTTGTTCATCTCATCTGAGTCCATGTAGAAAGGGAGGGAGGGAGAGAGGGGAGGGAGGGTCTCAGGCCACATGGCAATTATGGGAAGGAGGATCGGGACTAGAATGAGAGAACAGTAATGAAGCTGCTCTAGAAGAGGCTGGCTGTGGGATGGACAGCACCTTGTCACCTCGTGAAATATTTAAGTCAGCAAAGAAGAATTTCACACACACACACACACAAATGGTATCCAGATGGCCAATGAACAGTAAAATGTGCTCAACCCGATTAGTCACCAGGAAAATATTAGAACCACAGTGAAGTGCCACTTAACATTCACTAAAATGGTTAAAACATGTGCAATCTAAGCCCCCTCTTAATATGGATGTGGAGTGGACACAACCATTCTAAGGTCCACAGGATGGAGGAATAGAGTAAGGATTAGAGTGGACTTACTGATATTCTATTCATGAACTATGGTGATTAGTAATGGAAGAAAATGTGGCATTGGTGTGGAGAAAGTGTCCATGGTGGCTGCTGGGGGTAGGGAGTGGGAGGAAGAGATGTGATGTGGGGGCATTTTCAGGACTTGGAGTTGTCCTGGGTGGTGCTGCGGGGACAGTTACTGGACATTGTATGATTTCCCATGGCCCACTGGGTGGACTGTGGGAGAGTGTGGGCTATGATGTGGACCATTGACCATGAGGTGCAGTGGTACTCAGAGATGTATTCACCAAATGCAATGAATGTCTCATGATGATGGAGGAGGTTGTTGTTATGGGGGTAGGAGTGGGGGGGAGGGGGTGGGGGGCATATGGGGACCTCATATTTTTTAAACGTAACCTTAAAAAAATAAATAAAGACAAAAACAAAAACAAAAAACATTGGGAGGGGGAAGTGGACTTGGCCCAGTAGTTAGGGCATCCATCTACCACATGAGAGGTCCATGGTTCAAACCCCAGGCCTCCTTGACCCGTGTGGAGCTGGCCCAAGTGCAGTGCTGATGCGCGCCAGGAGTGCCATGCCATGCAGGGTGTCCCCGTTTAGGGGAACACCACGTGCAAGGAGTGTGCCCCGTAAGGAGAGCCACCCAGCGTGAAAAAAGTGCAGCCTGCCCAGGAATGGTGCTACCCACATGGAGAACTGACACAGCAAAATGACGCAACAGAAAGAAACACAGATTCCCTGTGCCACTGACAAGAATCCAGGTGGACGCAGAGGAACACACAGCAAATCGACATACAGAGAAGACTATTGGGGGGGGGGAAGGGGAGAGAAATAAATAAAAAATAAATCTTTTTAAAAAAAAGACGTGGACAAGATTTTTCAAAGCAGCACACTGGAAAATACCCCAAAGCTGGTGGCAACCTAAATGCTCAGCAGTAAAATGGGGCAATAAATTGTGGTATGTTCACCCAGTGAAATCCCATACATCAATGAGAACAGACACTCTACAGAAACACACAACACATACATCTCAAAAATAGAATCTCAAGCCAAAGAAGCTGGTCTCAAGAGAGTAGATACAATATGACTTGAATTTTGCAAAGTTGGGAAGCAGAAGTGTTGGTGGCTCCCTGCAGAGGCGGGGCCTGTGGGAGGCTGGTGATGGGTCTACCGGTCAGGGTGGCGGCACCTGAGTCTGCTCACTTAGTGAACATGCATCCCTCTGCGCTTACAAGTTGTGCAGTTTTCTGTGCACAGGATGTACTTCAATCAAGTCTGCATTCAAAAGGAGATTTAGGAGAAAGAACCAATTGGACGTGATGACCCGTTAGAAGTCGGAGAGAGACTTGCCCCTTCTAGAAGCCGAGCTGCCCCGCCATAGTGTGGAAGCTGCAGCGGGACATCACGCACGGCCCCCCCGGGCCAGCGGGGCGCCCCCCAGGAGAGCTCCCCCCCCAGTGCCAGTGGCTCAGCCTCCAGCAGAAGCCCCCCCACCTGTGCTTGGCTCACCTGCGCTGTGTCCCTGCTGGCCCAGAGGGCAGCCTCTGCATCCGGGGGGCTGTGGCCCTGCTGTCAGCACTGCTGGGCCCTGCCTTCGCGGGGGCTCCAGGGTACGGAGCAGGGCTGAGCCCTGAGGCCTGACCTCTCTCACCGGAGCCTCAGGGGCCCCACCTGTGAACCAGCAGCAGCCTGGCCCTTGGCACCAGGAGATGAATCAGTTTTTGGGGTGACCTTCAGGTGAGGGTTTCAGCGAGGTGCTGTGGCGGTGCAGATTTGCAAATGGATTAGCCTAATCAAGAAGGTGAAAATGAAGAAATGGAAAATCTGCTCTTAGGACCAAGCTAATTTAGCGTCGCTGTAATTGGGAGTGAAAACATAAAGGGTGAAACCAGTAGGTAAACCTCTCCTCTCTCAGGAATCGCTTCCTTGCTTCAGAATCACAATGGAAGAGGAGATCACAGCACAGAAGTCCACTGGCGTGGCGGAGATTTTGGAACTGGACACAAGTTTGTGGGGCCTCCTTCAACCAGTGGCTCTGATGTTATTATCTGTGATGTTATTTTCTTTCCCCAAAAAAGAAGCAGTAGGAGAGGCACAGAAAACAGTTAGCGACTCCCAATTTTTGGTCTGAATAAGCAGGTAAACAGGCATTGCCCTTTACAGAGATGGGTGCGAGCAGGGAAGAGCAGGCCTGGGCGGGGCGGGGGCGGATGTGGGGAGAGGAATCAAGCATCAGCAGTGACTGGAGCTGTGCAAAGATCACGTCCAGGTTTAGACACGCTAGGATGGGGCCCCCAGCAGGCAGCCACATGAGGATGTCCCGCAGTCACCTAGGAGCTCGAGTCACCACCGACGGGAGGTGCTGATTTGGGAGTCCTCCCCATGGAGATGACAGGGCTCTAGACTGGGTGGGAGGGGAGGGGAGAAGGCCAAGGACGGAGGGAGAGGAGGGGCCTCGCATTCAGGAAAGGCTCCAAGGGAGCCCAAGCAGAGCACTGGCCGGGTGGAAGGAAGCCAGGAGGGGGTGGCAGCCACAGGCCCAGTGGTGCCACGGAAGGCCTGAGCAAACCTGCCTAAGGCTGCTGAGAGGGCAAGGCGAGATCGGAGAACTGAGCGTGGATTTGGCGATGTGGCGGTCCTCGTGGACTTGTCAAGGGCAGGTTCTCAGAATCGTGGATGTGAAAGTGTTGAGCAGGGAGGACGGAATGGGAGGCCAAGACAGGACAATGTCAAATAGAGATGGCACTTCCCAGAGATTTGCTGTGCCCGGGAACCGAGAACTGGGGCGGAAGGTGGCAGACGCAGTGAGGTGGGATTCCAGAGCGGAACTCCTGTGGCCATTGTGGACCACTGAGCAGGGCCCGGTGGAGGGAGGAGCCATGGACATGAGGAGAGGGAGGAGGCCCTTGGACCATCGCTGGAACCAGGTCACTGAGCAGGTTGGATGGGAATGAGATCCAGAGCCAAGCAGTCCAGGTGGAAGAAAGAGCACGATCCGAGCACCCAGAGCCTGGGGACCTGGCACATAAAGCGCTGTGGAGGCGGGCGGCCCTGCTGCTGATAAAGGCTGCACAACCTCTGCTTCCTGCCACCTCCATCCGGGCCCCAGGGGAGGCGGGATTCAACAGTTTCTTCTAAGAAACAGTTCCCTCCCAGGGCAGAGGCAGGGAGCCTTGGGGCTGGGCGCAGTGCGGCGCCCTGGGCTTGCACATCCTTGGGCAGCGCGCAGAGCCCGTGGGTGCCCTGGCCCCAGCAGCGCTCCGAGAAGCCCCAGAGCCAGGCAGAGCGCCAGGATGGTGGAGTTCGCGCCCCTTGCCGTGCCGTGGGACCGCAGGCTGCAGACGTTCGGCGTCCTGCTGTGGGTCTTCTCCTTCCTGGTCTTGCGTAAGGCAGCTGGGCGGGGGTGGGGCTGGGGGTGCGGTGGTGGGAGACCGTGGCTGTGGCCGGGGGTGGGGAGACCAGAGACGGGGGCGCAGGGTGCCACTGGAAGATGCTCGCCCCGAAGGGACTTGGCAGCGCCCACAGCCCCTGCCCAGCGGCCCTGGAGAGCCGGGTGGGTAGGCACTGAGTCCACCGCCCTGGCTTTGGGCAGGTCACTTAACTTCCCTGGGCTGCCGATTGTCCCTTGATTCTTGGGCAGAGACCCGGGGCGCGGGCTGGTGTGAGGGAGGATAGAGCTGATAGTGGAAAAGATCCAGGAGCCTCAGGGGGCTAATGGGGTCAGGAAGAGGGGGGACAGGCATCCTTCCTCCCCCACAGAGGAGGGAACTAGGACTGGAGGCAGGTGGGAAAGAGGGAGGAAGGGGGAAAGAACAGGACAGGGAGGAAAGGGGGGGGCTGGGAGGGGGGACTGGGGCAGCCTCGGGCTGAGCAACGCGCCCGCTGTGGCCTGGCCGGCCTCCTGCCTGACCTGCCCAGGCCCCCCTCGGTCACCTGCAGAAGGGGGCGCAGTCGCGGCCTCACGGGCTGCGGGGCAGGCGAAAGGAAACGTGCGCTTTGGCACAGTGCAGACCTGGCCGGGACCCTGGGCCGTGATGGCACAGGAGGGGAGGGGCGCGCCCCCTGCACCCCACCCGCGATAAACACACCGAGTGTGACAGCGGAGGGCGGCATTCCCAAACTCCTGCGCTGCTGCAGTGAGCGTTGGGAAGAGGCAGGTCCCGGGAACGCGGGATGCGGTGTCCCCCGCGGCAGGTGACAGGTGACCGGGCCGCCGCCCAGGGCTGGTGTTCAGTCTGTAGGCAGGATACCGACGCAGTCCCTGCGGTTTGGCCCTGACCGCCCCCTCCCCGCCCTGCCGCTAAGGGATTCCCCTTGGCAAAGCGGCCCTGCGAACCCTGCCCTGGCCAGGCCGGAATCCCTTCTGATTGGTGGATTTCACTGCCCCAGGGGTTGGTAAACTCTTCTCTCTTTTTTTTTTTTTAAGGATTTTTTTCTTTCTAAAGGAGGTACTGGGTAGTGAACCTGGGACTTTGTACATGGGAAGCAGGTGCTCAAATCACTCCCCAGTAAACATTTTTCATACCCCTCAGTCCGTTATCCCCATTGCAAGGTGTGCAGGGAACTGAAATGTCTTAAATGCCCTGGCTTGCCCGTCTGGAGTCCTGGGCTCCTCCTACTACCAAAGAAAGGAAAGCAAAGGAGGCGGGGAAAGGGGAGAGGGGCCGAGGGGCTTGGGAGAAGGTGGGCGTGGAGGTGGGAGGAGAGAGCACGGCAAGGGCCACGTCCAGGGCAGCCAGCAAATTCTGCTGGCTCCTGAGCACCTCGGGACAAAGGGCACCGGGGACCAGAGCCCCGTGGCTCTGCTGGGATCACCGGCGACGAGGAACCTCGTGCTCAGCTGGGCTTGTGCCGTTGTTGAGAACAGGAGTGTGTCTGCATGCTCACTCCCCCACCACCCTACCGCAGGCCCTTGGCACGTGCCTAGCCCTGCTACCCCAGGAGCCTGGACTCCCAGGAGTGGCATGGAGGGATGAAATCAGCCTTGGGCCTGGGAACCAGAAGAACGACTGCTGAAGAAAGGGTTGTGGGTCCACTCGTGCCAGGTGTGGGGCTGTACCTTACCCTTTATTCCGAGGGCAAAGGGAAGCCTGGGTAGGCCTTTAGGCAGGGGAGTGACAAGGTCCAATCTGTGTGTTCAAGGCCCCCGTGGCTGCTGGCGCTCTCCACCGTGTTTGGGGTGTGGGGGGGCAGTCCCAGTCCAGCTCAGGGTCAGCAAATTACAGACCAGAGGTCAAATCCAGGTCCAACAACAGTGTTTCTTATATTTTTAAATAGTTACCTTTTAAGTCACTACTTATGTACCCAAATAATAGCCTCAAATTTCCCTCTTGGGCTGCAGTCTAAAATATTTACTATCTGGCCCTTTAAGAGGAAGTTTGCCCACCCGGGTCTGGAGAGGCTGGCGTGGGGTGGGAGGAGTGTCCCGGTCCAAGAGACAGTCAGAAGATCCCATCCCCAGGTCCCCAGGCCCGGGGACCACAGGTGGATGGCGAGGGAGGCAGGAGGACAGGCTGCGGTCTCGGCCCCCGCACGGCCGGCTGTCCCCACCAAATTCAGGGGAGGAGAAGGCTTGGGGAGTTAGGGGGACACATGCCATGGTTGATTTTGAGGGTCTGTCAATTGGCATTTACATCCCTAGACTACCATTTTCAGCCACATCACCATTTATAAACTAACTTGCTCACTATGTGCTACCATCCACTCTATACGTTTCCACACTTTTACGGAAAAGCTAATTAAAATGGCTACATACATTAAACATCACTAGTCTATCTTAGCCCTTCTCTTATCTTCTTTAAGAATTCACCACCTACCACCAGGTCTTGGAGATATTTTCCTATAATTTCTTCTAGAAGTTTTATGGTTCTTGCTTTTATTTTTAGGTTTTTATCCAGTTTGATTTAATTTTTGGAAAAGGTGTGAGACAGGGGTCCTCTTTCCTTCTTTCGGCTATGGATATCCAGTTCTTTCAGCACCATTTTGCTGAATGGACTGTTCTGCCTGAGCTGTGTGGGTTTGACAGGCTCATCTGAAATCACTTGGCCATACCTGAGAAGGGCTGTTTCTGAACCATCAGTTTGGTTCCATTGGTCTATATGTCTGTCTTTATGCCAGTACTATGCTATTTTTACCACTATAGCTAGGTAATATGATTTAAAGTCCGGAGATGAGGGTTAACTTTTTTTTTTATGATGTTTCTGGCTATTCAGGACCCCTTAGCCTTCCAAATAAATTTGATAATCATGTTTACAATTTTTTAAAAAAATGTTGGTGGAATTTTTAATGGGGTTGCATTGAATCTGTATATCAATTTGAGTAGAACTGACATTAATGATATTCAGTCTTCCACTCCATGAGCATGGAATGTTCTTCCAGTTATTTAGGCCTTTTTGGATTTCTTTTAACACTGAGTTGCAGTTTTCTGAATACAAGTGCTTTACATTGTTGGTTAATGTTATTCCTGACTATTTGAGTTTTATCTGTCCTATTTTCTTTTCACCACTCTTTTGACACTTTTAGTTACCTTTATTGACATAATCTTCATTTCTCGACTCTTCCAGGTCTCTCTCTCCTGTCTTTTCTTTTCAGGCTCTAGCACACCCTTTAGTCTTTCCTGAAAATCTGTTCTCTTGCTTAGAAATTCTCTCAGTTTCTGTTTACCTGTGAATATTCTAATCTCACCCTCATTTTTGAAAAACAGTCTTGCTGGATATAAGATTCTTGGCTGGAAATTTTTCTCTTGTAGTATCTTAAATATATCAGATCGCTGTCTTCTTGCCACCATGGTTTCTGGTGAGAAATCAGCACTTATACTTATTGGGTAGCCCTTATATGTTTTGTTTTTTTTAAGGATTTATTTTATTATTTATTTCTCTCCCCTTCCCCACCCCCCACCCCCACCCCCCATGACCCACCCCGGTTGTCTGTTCTCTGTGTCTATTTGGTGCATCTTCTTTCTCCACATCTGTTGTTGTCAGCGGCATGGGAATCTGTGTTCCTTTTTGTTTTGTCCTCTTGTGTCATCTCTCCGTGTGCGCAGTGCCATTCTTAGGCAGGCTGGACTTCTCTTTTGTGCTGGGCAGCTCTCCTTATGGGGCGCACTCCTTGCGCATGGGGCTCCCCCACGCAGGGGACATCCCTGCGTGGCCCGGCACTCCTTGCGTGCGTCATCACTTGCGCATGGGCCAGTTCCACATGGGTCAAGAAGGCCCAGGGTTTGAACTGCGGACCTCCCATGTGGTAGACGGATGCCCTAACCACTGGTCCAAGTCTGCTTCCCGCCTTTATATGTTATGCATTGCTTTTCTCTTGCCATTCTCAGAACTCTCTGTTTGTCTTTGGTATTTGATATTCTGAATAGTATATCTTGGAGTTGATCTATTCAGCTTTTTTCAGATGGGAGTATGTTGTGCTTCATGGACATGGATATCTATGTCCTTCAATGGGGCTGGGAAATTTTCTACCATTATATTTTCAAATATTCCTTCTTCCCCTTTTCTCTCCTCTTCTCCTTCTGGCACAAGCATGACATGTCTGTTTGCATGTCTTTTGCTGTCATTTAGTTCCTTGAGAACTTGTTCGATTTTTTCCATTTTTTTCCTCATGTATTCTTTTGTGTGTTCACTTTCAAAGGCCATTTCTTCAATCTCAGTAATCCTTTCTTCTTCCTCCTCAAATCTGCTATTATATGATTCCAGTGTTTTTGAAATTTCATTTATTGCAACTTTCCCATAAAATCTGCTATTTTTCTATGTCTGCTTTCAAATTCTTCTTTGTGTTCAGCCAGTATCTTCTGAATATCCTTTATCTCTTTAGTCATCATATTGAAATTATTAAGGAGATTTGTTTAAACATCTGTGATTAGTTGTCTTAACTCCTTTATGTCATCTGGAGGTTTATCTTATTCCTTTAACTGGGCCATAGCTTCCTGTTTCTTGGTGTGGATTGTAATTTTTTGTTGGTGTCTTGGCATCTGGCTTACTAGAGTATTTATTCTGGGTACAGTTTTTCTCTTTAGTTTAGGGCTTCCTGCCCTTTCTCCCTTGCTGGTTTTGCAATTGGAGCCAAGGATGTAATTGGTGTTATAAACTGTGGAGGCTCAAGCTGCCCTCTTTGCCCCAGGGACCAGTGCAGCTTCTCCCAACTTTCTCCTTCACCAGAGGTAGGAACAGAGTCACAACTGTGTGGAATAATCCAAATCATGCAGGCCTAGACTGTAGTTGCCCAGAGATACTGATAAAGCTTCATGTCCCTTTCTCCCCTGCCTGGGGTGGGGATGGAACTGCAGCTGTGGGTAGCAATCTGTGCAGTGCAGGTCCAAGATGACCGCAGTTGCCCCTGTAGACTTCTGTGCCAGCCAAAGGTACCTGCAGTTCACTGGATATGCTGGTGCAGGACCAGCCAGCCTCCTCTCTGCCAGAGCCTGTGCAAACTATTTATTTTACCAGAGGGGATAGATGCTCTAGGTGGGATTCTTTATTTGTGTTTTTTTACATTTCAATATTTTAATGTGAAAAATAAAAACAAGTCAACTTGAATGTAAGTGGCAAAAGCCCAGTCCCTCTCATCCTTGTCCCTTGTTCCCCGGCATCCTGTCCCCTTCTTCCCAACTATGGGAGTCCATCCATCTTCCAGGCATGTGCAAATGTTCTTTTTCTTTTTCATAAAAATTTTTGCATTTTGCTCCCATTGTTCCACAACTTCATCTTTTAGAAGTTTTAGTATAAAATATTTCAGACAAACAAAAGGGAGTCTCGCATCTCCTGCCCAGGTTAGGACAGGCTAAGGCAGTGACAACCCACCAGCCTGGGCACAGGAGGGAAGCTGAGCAGAAGGAGCTGCCTGTGAGAACACCCACCTGAGGCTGCCATTCCTTCCCGTTTTTAAAGAAGCAACAGATGTCTGGGTTTTACATGCAGACCTCCCTTTTAAATTTTCAGTAATTCTTTCAATAGCATTTAAAAATGACAGGCCGTAAAGCCAGCACTGGATGGTCATCTCCATGAGGTCAGGGATCTCTGTATCTTGTTCACTGCTGTACAAGCAGCACCTGGAACATTGCAGATGCTCCACGTAAAGCGAACATCTGTGAACTCCAATCTGCATCCTCTGGCTTATGAAACTTTACTGAGTTAAATGCCCCCTCCTCCAGGAAGCATCCCAAGATTGGCAATCCCCTTCTGCCCTGCTTTCAAATGGACTACACAGCTGGAAGCTGGCCTTCTTGGAGGACACGTGGTGTTGAGTGGAGGCAATATTGGGGAGAGAGCAGTGTTCTCTGGGGAAGATGCTCCATTGGCATCAAGTGGCTGCCTTACAGATCACCTGGCCCTGAGATGAAGCCATGATTAGCCTGCAAAAAGGGAGGGAGAATTGTTGGTGCAGAGAGAAATTCCACACTGGGCCTGGTCCCAGCTGTGCTGCACCTCTGACCTGCAGGGAAGCCAGGAGCTTGGCCCCTTCCTTGCTCACCTTCTCCAGGAAAGGACAGTGCAGGCAGAGGAAACTGTGAGCACAAGCTCAGAGGCAGAAGGGGGCTCAGTGAGTATCAGAACACTGAGCAGCTTCCTTTCACAGACAGCAAAATCCATACTTCGTTCATTTCTGTGCACTCCTCTTGATTTACAGTGTTAAAACACAAGTTTCATCCCATGAGCTCCGAAACCTGTAAGGGGTTTAGTTTGCAAACTGAGTAAAATACATTCTTCATTCACTTCTACTGCAGCAGAAGGGGAGAGGCTTGGCTCACGGGAGCGGGAATGCCAGGCTCAGGTGCTTGCACTGCTCCTCGAAGTTTCAGGAAAGCTGTGGAAGGGGTTTAATTAAAATAGGGACCGAGCCAGATTTATCTTTGGAAAGACAGGGCAGAGGGTTAAGGAGAAAGCTGCTCTCCTGTGTGTCTGAGGTCCCAAAAGATGGAAAGTAGGACAGCTCATCCAGCCAGTCACTCCCCATCCATTTATAGAGCACCTGCTGTATGAATAGGCATTTCCCGCCTGTGAAAGCAGTGTTAGTATTTCAAGTATTGCAGAATCTTTTGCAGGGAGGCAGGGGGAGGGAAAGGGGAAGACTGGAGTGAACGAGGCAGCCTGGTGCAGTGGGGGGATGAGCTTTGGAGCTGGGCTTCCCCGGGCTCCAGTCCCTGCTCCAGGAACAAGGAGGGCTGGTTCCGCGCGAGCCTCCATCTCCCTGAAGGCAAGGGAAGCTGCTCTCGTCCCTCGGGGGCCACGGGCTGGACAGATGGAGCTGCTAGCGTGGGGCGAGTGGGGACGGCGTGGCCTGGGCAGCCATACTTGCCTCTCTGGGACCTCCGACCACTGACCGCCTGCTTCCCTCCCCAGCCCACCTCTGCGTCACCGCCTTCATAGGCCTCCTGTGCACGAGGCTCTGGCTCTGCGCTGTGCTGTATGCGGCCTGGTGGTGTGTGGACCGAGACACACCGTGGCAGGGGGGCAGGTGCATGGAGGCCCTGAGGCACTGCTTCCTCTGGAAGTACCTGAGGGACTATTTCCCCACCGTGGTGAGTGATGAGGCTGGTCCGGGTGGGGAGAGGGGTGGCAGGGCCCAGGGACCCCACATCTCCATGGGAATCCTTGTCTGGCAGGCAGGAGCCTGGACTTCCACTGCTGTGGGGCTGGGAAGAGGGGCAGCTTCTCGGGCACGCGGGGCCAGTGTGAGATTGACGGCCGTCCAGGATGCAAAGGCACTCTGTGACGCGTGGAACGTGACGCACGTGTGTGTTTTACAGATGCAAACCTCAAGGCCCAGGTTGGGAAGGTGAAGGTAATAAACTCACAGGTCTTAAGAGACTGTCTAGCCCCATGCATATCCATCAGACGAGGAGACCGATGCCCAGAGAGGGACAAGGGTGTGAGCAATGACACACAGCAAGTTCTTTTACTGGTTTTAAAGTTTGTGCTTTGACTGTGGGTGAAGGGGCAGAGAAAAGAGCCCTGACTCTGGTATGCTGTGTGCCCCATTCTGAGCCTCAGTTTCCCCATGTAGCCAGTAAGCAGACTGGACCCCCACTGCTCTGAGTGCCTTTGAGTCTCCGGCTCTCTGACTCGAGGCTCCTCCTGGCCGTGATGGCCACTTGGCCCCAGGCTTGAGGGTCACCTGAGGGGAGGAGAGCGTTGAATCTGAGGGAGCCGATCCCTCAGCTCCTTCACAGACTCCAACAGACCAAGCCCTTGGCTCTAAGCAGCTGGGCAGGACTGGTTTACTGACCAGATAGGATAGGATGGGCAGGCAGTGGGGACAGAAGGAGGTGCCTGGCAGGGGCGGTTGCCCCTCCTCAGAAACAGGGCAAGGAAAGGTGTAAGGTGTGGTCTCAAGTTAGACAGACTGGATGCTAATCCCACGTCTGCTGCATACTAGCTGTGTGACCTTGGGTGAGTTGCACCGTCTCTCTGAGCTTGTTTCCTCACATGTAAATGGGGGTGATGCCACATACCTCATAGGGTTGTGTGGGGTCAAGGCGACAATGCAAGTAAAGCACCTGGAAGGTTCCTAGGAACTGGCAGCTTTGGTTATTTTCCTGAGCCAGTGGGGACTCGAGGAGGCAGGGGTGTGGCTGGGGGCTCGGGGAGGCTGTGATGGCTGGAGCCCTGCTGCCCTGACCTGCCCCCCTGAGTAGCCTCTCCTGTCCCTCCAGGAGTCAGGGCCCGGCTGGTAAAGCTGGGACTGCCAGTGGGAGAGTGGGCGAAGGAAATCGGCTGGTAAAGGTTAAAACCTGCCCAGGACATGAAAACTCAGCGGGGCAGGGCTCCGGCTGGGCCGCCTGCTGAGAGGCCTGGGGCCCGACAAGGACCAGCAGAGGCTGAGCAACAACTGCAGGTCCTGCGGGGCAAAGGGCAAGGGCAGGGCACAGGCGAGGGTGGGAGGGTGGCTGGCAGAGAAGGCCGCGGCCCTGGGGGTGGTAAATGCTGATGGGCAGAGCCCGTGGGCAGGGGCATTGCTGAACTGGGGGTCTGGGTGGGGCAGTCTTCCCTGCCCCCTGGATCTGCTTCCTCTCAGGGGCCCCTCCCAGGTCTCACTGGCAGAGACAAGCAGGGCCCTGGGTGTGTCACGGGCACAGTCCCTGGTTCCCCCCCAGGACCCTAGAGCTTTGAGATTCTGAACTCCCTTCCCAGCCTGAAGAGCCTGGAGAGTCAGAGTTTCTTGGGGAGGGAGTGGCTGTGGCCCAGGGAGAGAAAAACCCTCCAGTCCAGTCAAGGGAAAGCGTAAGCAGGTTGGGGCCTCCAGGAGGAGTCTGTAGCTCCTAGGTCCCCCTCCCTCTGCCAGCCGAATCCTGAGCTCACCCGGAAAGCAGGGCATGGAAAGGTGGTCTGGGAAGGGCCCAGCCCAGGCAAAGGGCTGGGCGCTGGTCCCAGTGGAGTTTTGACAGTAGCCTGGTGTTCAACGTGACTAGAGGAGAAGGTGCTCCGGGGCATGGGCCGAGAGAGGTTTGCAGGGACAAGACACCCAAGCCATAGAACTGGACTCCTCAGGTGACAGAGAGCAGGGGGACAGCCTCTCGGGCAGCCCAGTGGCCTCCAAAGGACAGTGTCTGGGCTCTCTTTGCACCCTGAGCCACTGCCAGTTACAGGTCTGGCATAACTGGTGCTGCTTGGTGCCTTTTCCAGCGTGGGGACTCCGTTTGCACAAATTCCTCATGTGCAGTTGTGTGGGCCTGCTGTGTCCCTCAATGCCTTGCATCGCCACCCGCCGAGGGTGGGCAGTAACACCCAGCGGCTGGCAAAGGGCAAGATGCCTTTCACATTGACCTTGCGTGTCCCTGCTGGGCTCCTGCGGGGCAGTACTGCCACCTACAGACCCCCTTCCAGCAGACCTCGCAGGAGACCCTCTGGGCCCTGCAGGGATCTTGGGGTGAGCAGGAGACAGCGAGCCCCGGCTCTGCCAGGAGCTCCTCAGCATTCACGAGCCTCTGCGTCCTCTGTGAAAAGAGAGCAGCCCCCGCCCACCCCGCGTCCCACCAGCTCTTATGGGATTTATGCACCAGCCCTGACGTGGTACTTCAGGCCCAACCAGGAAACGGCTTCTGGCTTGGTGCCACCTGAAGTCCCCTGAAGGCCCACCAAAGAGCTAGTGCAGAGAACGGGCAATGCTCTGTGTCAGAGGAGCTTCTGCCCCCTTGGGCTGAAGGTCTGAGCGGAGCTGGGGAGATTTCATCATCGCCGAGCAAACACTGCACAGGAGGCTCAGGAGGGTGCAGTGCCCTGCCCGGGGTGTGTCCCTCGTTGTCAGGAAATGCTGTCCCCATAGTTCTGGTCAGAGCCAGCTTGGGGCAGCACAGGGCACCTCCCTGAGCCCCCCTGTCCCCACCACCCTCACCTGGGACAGCCCCTCAGCTCCCCCTCAGCGCCCAGGCTTCCTCTCAGCACACAGGGGTCTCCGCCTGAGTCAGAGGGGCTCTTGGCCGGCTGCTCGCCCGGGCTGGGAACTCCGGCTTACACAGCCCTGAGGACGGGGCGCTCCCTCCCTGAGACGGCTGCTTCATTGCGGGAGAAGGGCTGTCTTCCCGGGAGCTGGGGCCGGTCTCCTGCCATCCTCCTAGGAGTCCCACCTCTGCCTTTTGCAGGGGGAGCTGGTTCAGAGGCCCCTGCCCGCAGCCCTAGGCTGCCCTGAGGGGCCTGGGGGCTTCCACGTCCCCCCCAGCCAGGCGGCTCTCCAGCAGGGCTTCTCAACCTCTGCACTGTTGCCATTTAGGGCTGGAAAACTCTCTGCTGTGGAGGCCTGGCCTCACCCCTGCCCTCTACCCACTAGAGGCCAGCAGCACTGACCCTGAAGTGGGACAACCAAAAATGTTTGCAGACATTGCCAGATGTCCCCTGCAGGGCAGGGGGCCAACATTGTCCCTGTTGAGGCCCACTGCTGGTGGGTGGGGGTGGTCTCCTCAGCTCCTCCTCCCTGGCCCCGTCAGCTCTTCACTGGCTCCTCTTCTGCCGACACCCCCAGTCCCTCCTCCATGCGGCGCAGGACCAGCCCAGCAGTGACTCCCAGCACACCTGGAATGAAAGCTAAACTCCACGGCAGCCTGAGGGCCTTGCACCTGGGCCTCTGCCCACCCAGCCCTCTCCCGCCTCCCTTGCCCCTTTGCTGCCTTAGTTTTCCCGACATGAGTCACGTCCCTGGCACTGGTGCCCTTACTTGAAGTGCCTTTAAGCCCCGCTGCCTTTCACCTGGGGACTCCCACAAGGCTGGGCCGGCTGGCTGTGCCCACGGGGCCAGGCTGCCTGGGCCCACCTCCTGGCCCTGCCTCTTTACTAGGTCAGCGGGTGAGCAAGGTCATTACCCTTGGGTCTCGGATTCCTCATCTGTGCAATGGGGGCAGCGACGTCCGTACTGCCTCACAGGCTTGACGGAGGATGATGCTGCATGCAAGGTGCCTGGCACATAGTAGGTGCCATGGTGCCCGCCACATCTGCCGCACTTTCCAGATTTCCGGGCCTGGCATGCACTGTATCTCTTCAACGCTAAGACATACCAATATTTTATGTACCAGTGAGAAAAACTTCTTCCAGTTAGAATAGCCAGCGCCTCTTGATTTCACAATGTTAAATATGAAAACATGTGCATCTCAGAGCTGATGGAAGAGTGTCTGTGAGATGAGGGCAGGCCTGAGGAAGGAGGAGAGGGCAGGGCCAACACCTCACCCCAGAGGCCGAGGAGGATGGACACTGGCCCAGAGCCATGCAGGGAGTCGCCGCCTGTGCCAGGGAGATGCCAGGCCTCTCCAGCCATCGGGCCACCATGCACAGGTGCAGGGAAGGACCCATCCTAAAAACTGCAGTCCCCAGGAGAATCGCTCTTAGTAACCTGAGCAGCTTCACACAGTGGCCAAGTGGTGGAAATAGCTGAAATGTCCATCAACTGATGAAAAGACAGACAAACTGCGGTCCAGGTAGACAATGGAATAGTATTCAGCCATCAAAAGAAATGAAGTGCTGATTCATGGACGACCCCTGAACACATTAAGCTGCGTGAAAGAAGTCAGGCACAAAAAATCACAAAGGATTCCATTTACGGGAAATATCCAGAAGAGGCACATCTATAGAGGCCTAAATTAGATTAGTTGTTGCCAGGGCTGGGGGAGAAGGGGAGAACAGGGAGTGATTGCTAATGGGACAGGGTTTCTTTTTGAGGTGTTGAAAGCATTCTGGAATTACACAGCAGTGTAGGTTGCACAACCTTTTGGATGTTCTGAAATCACTGAATTGCACAATTAAAATATGGCATACAAAATATATTAGTAAAAAAAATTAGCAACATCCAGAGCCTAGTAACTTGGCTCAGCCCCCTTGCCTGGTG
The DNA here is from genome assembly GCF_030445035.2 of Dasypus novemcinctus. NCBI lineage: Eukaryota > Metazoa > Chordata > Mammalia > Cingulata > Dasypodidae > Dasypus > Dasypus novemcinctus. The sequence continues at coordinate 105,690,224 of NC_080682.1, read as the reverse complement.
CCAAACCAGCCTGACAGCACAGGCACCCAGTCAGAGTGCGCCCCAGACATCAGCCCATCTTTGCTTAGTCACACTCCCCTATCCTAATGGAACCGAGGGGGCGAGACAGAGAACACTGCACTTTACAGTTTGTAAATCTCTCCCCTTCTCTCTGTATATCCCCCTGGAATCCAACCGTGACCCTGCCAGGGAGGCGTTATCACTGTCCTGGTGAGACAGAGGGAAAACTGAGGTACGGAGGGGGCAGCAGCCTGGCAAAGGGCACGTCATGAGCCAGCGGCAGAGCCTGGCCTGCTGCCTCTCTGGAGCAGGGCCCTTTCACCTGCAGCCCAGGTGACACATTGGAGCAGGACAGGAGCAGGCGCCTCCTTCCAAGGAGGCTGCCTTGGCCTCATGCACCCGCAGGCTCATTCCTTCATTCCTTCACTCCACAGCTTTCCAGAGCATCTGCCCTGTTCCAGGCCTGCATGGGTGCTTCTGGTACGTGGGCTCTAATCTTGAGCCCTCACAGTGCTGGGATGATAGACCGGGGAACAGGGGACAGATAGAAGGTGGTAGTGCAGAAGACACCAGCAAAGAATATGTCCGGGGAGGTGCAGACTGGGCCTCGGGGGGCAGTCATGGGCCCACCAGGGCCCACTCCTGGACGCGAGCAGATGCGTGTACAAACGCTGGCACCCGTGCCTGGACACAGGCCCTCACATCACCAGCATTTTTCTCTATGCAAATTTGTCTTTATGAAGGAAGTAATCACTCATTCCTTCATGCATTCACTCGTTCTTTCATTGTTCATTTATTTCAACCTGGTAATACGATCTTGTTCAAGATGCACAAGAGACAAAAGGATATACAGTCAAAGTCTCCCTCCCACTTCATGTCCCATATCTCCAGGTCCCTTCCCCAGGGGTGACGTCTACTAGCAGCGTTTGGGGTGTCCAAATGCAGACGATGTATTTTTCCCTCCTGTGCCCAGTTGGTGGCATTCTGCACACACTATCCTGCCCCCTGCTCTTTCACCTGCTGATCTGTTGTGTTCCTCATCTCGTATCAGGACAGGAAGAGCTGTTCACACTTCTCTATGCACAGTGATCCACCGTGTGTTTCATAATTTGTCAAAAAAAAGTCTTGTTGATGGACATTTGATGCCATGTGTTTTTTTTTATTTTATTTTCTTTGTGTGTATGTGTGTGTGTGTGTGTGTTTGAGGTACTGAGCCTGGGAATTGAAACTGAGGCCTTGTGTGTGGGAAGCTGGTGCGCAACCACTGAGCCACTTGGCTCCCCTGAGTTGGTTTTTTTGTTTGTTTCCTTGCTTTTTTTGTTTTTAGGAGGCACCGGGAACTGAAGCTAGGAACTCCCATTGGGAAGCAGGTGCTCACATCCATTCCCCCCTGGGGTTTTTGTTTTATTTATCCTCTCTCCCCAGATGGCACTGTCCTCTGTCTGCTCATTGTTTGCTTGCCTTCTCGAGGAGGCACAGGGAACCGAAGCCGGGACCTCCCATATGAAAGGCGCGTGCCCAACGGCCTGAGCCACATCCGCTCCCCGCAGGCCGCAGCGGGGCTGGCTTGTGGCATCTGCGCATTTAGGTGTCTGCTTGCTGCAGCGGGTAGGGCGTCTGCTCATCTTCTTTAGGAGGCACTGGGACCCGAGCCCGGGACCTCTCCTGTGGTAGGTGGGTGCCCAACTGGTTGAGCCACATCTGCTCCCCTCCCCAAGTTTTTGATATTAACAAAGGATACGTTAGTGAATAACTTGCATAAATGTGATTTTGTACAAGGGTGAAAAATTCTATAAGCTCATTCTTCTGCAGCAGGGTTAAAAAGGTCAATTGTGGTTTTTCAATAATTTTGATGAATACTGACAAATTTCCCTTAAATGGAGATTGTACAAAATTACCCTTCTACCAGCAGAAAATGAGAACTTAAAAGCAAGTGTTTCAATGCACTGAGCAAGTTATGTTTTTAGAAAAACTACACCAGGTAGATTCCTGAGGCAGTACTTGTCTCAGGGAGAATCCCCAGCGATTGCTCTGCTCTGTCTATATTTTCACACCCAGCAAATCCCCCAGTGCATGAGGGGAGGAGGCTTGTCCTCATCTGGGGAGGCGTTGGGCCCTGCAGCCCTTCTGCGAAGAGTCAGTGGGTCTGTGGGAGTGGGACAGAGGCCAAGTCCAGTCAAGGACAGGTGGGCCTTGGGCTGGGAAGCCTAGGTGGGGCACCCAGGCCCCGTTGCTACCTCCCAGGCCCCTCCAGGTCCCTCCAGGCCCCTCCAGGAATCACCTGCTGAAAGGTGCATCTTGATGGCAGAGTGACCTTTCACGTGGGTGAAGCTGAGTCATCATGGGAAGGACAGCAGATTGCAGGGCCCGGGCCATCAGGGTGCTTCCTGCCCAGGGGTGGGGGTTGGGCCAGGATCCCTGGGGACCCTTCCAACTCCAACTGGCTGTGGCTTCCAGAACACAGGTCACTCTGAGGGGGGGGTCCACAGTTCCTGGCCGAGTGGGGATTGGATGGTCTCCTGAACAAACACTGGCCGTAGCAGACTCGGCTACACTGCCACCTCTCAGGACACCTGCCGCGAGCAGCGTTTGTTAACTCAGTCCCATCCCCACCCCATCCCCTTCAGCTAGAAGCTGCTAACCACAGGCAGGTCTCCCCCCACCCCGCAATCTATAATACGACACCTGCAGGGGCCCCACGCCCCCTCCATGCTGCAGGCCTGAGCAGACCCAGGCACATCGCTGTGCTGGAGCCCCCTTGGCCAGGGAAGGGAGTGGAGGCAGGGCAGCAGGCCTGGCTGGGGGAAGCAGAGGGCCGCAGGGTGAGAGATTTGCATTGCGAGGAGGAGGAAGCAGGACTGGAGCCACCCTCCTGGGTTGCCTGCTCTTTCAACAGGAATCCACTCCTGATATATCCTCTCAATGTTCACTCACAGGTCTTTTTTTTTTTTTAATATTTATTTCTCCCCACCCCCTTGTTTGCATTTGCTGTGTCTGTTTGTTGTGTGCTGGTCTTCTCTTTTAGGAGGCACCGGGAACCCAACCATGACCTCCCATGTGGGAGGGAGGCACCTAAATCACTTAAGCCACTTCTGCTCCCTGCTTTTTTTATCTCTCATTATGCTTTCCTCCTTGTTTCTCTTGTTGTGTCAGCACTCCCTGTCAGCCCCGCACATCAGCTCACTGTCTTGCTCCTCTTCTTTAGGAGGCACTGGGAACCCAACCGGGACCTCCCGTCAGTGGTAGGTGGGAACTCAATCACTTGAACCAGATCCTCTTCCCACTCACAGGTCTTTTTTTTTTAAAGATTTATTTATTTATTTATACCCCGCCCCCGTCTGCTCTCTGTGTCCATTCACTGTGTTTTCTGTGCCTGCTTGTCTTCTTTTTAAGTGGCACCAGGAACTGATTCTGGGATCTTCTGGAGTGGGTGAAAGGTGATTACTCTCTTGCGCCACCTCACCTCCCTCTTCTGCTGTGTCTTCCTATTTTCTCTCCTCTTGTTGCTTTATCTTGCTGCATCAGCTGACACTCCTGCACCGGGCAGCACTCCTGGATGGGGCAGCACTCCTGCACGGGGCAGCACTCCCACACGGGGCGGCATTCCCACATGGGGCAGCACTCCTGCACGGGGCAGCACTCCTACACAGGGCAGCACTCCCACATGGAGTGGCATTCCCACACGGGGCGGCACTCCGCATGGGCCAGCTTGCCATGCGGGTCAGCTTGCTCTCACCTGGACATGGAACCCTGGACCTCCTATATGGTAGACTGGAGCCCTCCTGGTTGAGCCACATCCCTTTCCCTCACAGGTCGTATATGCCAGGTTTTCTAACATTGTTTTCTTGCCATGGGCCTCGCTGGGCATGGTGGCGCCCGGTGTGGCCCTTTGGTGCCTTCAAACTATATTCTGTGCCTTAGCTTTGGTAATACCAGGAGCAGCGGGCATGCTGGTTCCAAATACCGCACCTTTACAGATGACGGGCCTAAGGCCACACAGCCGGGCAGTGGGGGGGCAGGGACGGCCACCCGGGGCCAGCGCGGGCTCACCAGGCCTTGTCCCTGCAGCTGGTCAAGACTGCAGAGCTGGACCCCTCCCGGAACTACGTCGCGGGCTTCCACCCCCACGGGATCATGGTCGCAGGCGCCTTCCTCAACCTGTGCATGGAGAGCACGGGCTTCTCGGCGCTCTTCCCGGGCACCCGGCGGTACCTGATGGCTCTGCCCTTGCCCTTCCGCGTCCCCTTCCTGAGGGACTACTTCATGAGCTTCGGTGAGCCTGGGGCCCGGCAGGGGCGCTGCAGGGCCGGCTGCCCGCGGGGCCGCGCGCTCCCCGCGCATGCGCAGTGGGAAGGAGGCGCCAGGGAAGCAGCGCCCGCAGCGGCGCGGGGCCTCGAGCTCCGGGAGAGCTGCAAAGAGGGACAGGGCTCGGGCCTGTCCTCAGGGGGCCCCGTGGGCACTGCTGGTGAACTGCACCCCGAGGCTGCCGCACCTTCCTCTCCCCCCAGGGCTGGTCACGTCAGACAAGGAGAGCGGCGCGCACGTGCTGAGCAGGAAGGAGGGCGGGAGCCTCCTGGCCATCGTGGTGGGGGGCGCCCGGGAGATGCTCGACGCCAGGCCCGGCGCCTACACGCTGGTGCTGCGGCACCGCAAGGGCTTCGTCAGGCTCGCGCTGGAGCACGGGTATCCGCCTTGAGGAGGAGGGGCGACTGCACAGATTCTGTTTTGGTGGGAGATGTACCGGCCCGTTTTCAAATGCCCAGAGAAGTTTCCACTAGAGGAGACTCGGTGTTCAGAGGGACTGGGTGGGAAGGAACGTGTTCCCCAAAGCTGACACTAGATCTGAGACCTTTGGGATCAGGGAGAATGAGGTGTGCGGTCCATTCCAAAGCTGTTCTTCCTTGGGGTAAGCCTCATTGAGGAATAGGAGCCAGCTGGGGTAGGGGAGATTTTTCTCGAAAGTTTGGAAAGATGGAAAACATCACGTGAGGTATTCTGATCTACCTGTCATGGTGCCAGTGAGAGGTCGTGGTCCAGAGAGGGGCAGAAACCTGCCAAAGGTCGGCGAGGGAGGCTATGGCCAATCCGGGAGAGAACCCAGACCTCCCATTTCCAGCACAGGGCTCTGTCCTCCACCCCAGATCCTGGGTGCTGTGTCCCTGAGGGAAGCGAGGTGCCTTCTTGGGAGATTCGTGCATGTCCTGACTCTTCTGTCTCTCTCCAGGGCAGCTCTGGTGCCCATCTTCTCATTTGGGGAGAATGAACTATTTGACCAGGTAAAGAATCCCCCCGGTTCCTGGTTGCGCCAGATCCAGAACCGGCTGCAACAGGTCATGGGCTTCTCCCTCCCACTCTTCCACGGCCGTGGAGTCTTCCAGGACAGCTTTGGCTTCCTGCCCTACCGTCGGCCCATCACCACCGTGGGTGAGTTAAGACCCAAGCTGGGAGGAGGTAGGCTGCAGGGACAGGGGCTTGGGCTGGGCACTGCAAGGGCACGTGGGGATGGGCAGGCACCTCTCTGTCCTCAAAGAGCGTATATTTATAGCCAGGGAAACGCACACACGGGCAGATAACCCTAATGCAAGGCAGCCTGGGATAAGACCGTAACACAAAGAGCAATAGTCCCTGCTGGTTACCGAGCCGCTGTGTGCCAGGCACAGCACTGGCTGACTTACATGCACTGTCTTGGTTTCTCCTAACCACCTGCACGGCAGGGATTATTATATCATTGACAGCAAGCTGAGGCCCAGAGAAGTTAAGTAACTTCCAGAAGATAACACTGCCTCTGAAAAAGCAAAATTGAGATTTGAATCAGGATTTATTATGCCAGAGAAGGAGGGTTTTTAATTCTGACCCAAGGATCTCAAAGCACTTATTGGAGAAGGTGGGTGAAGGGAGGGATGGTCCAGGCCTGGGTACATTGTTTGTCCCGTAGCAGTCAGTAGGCTCCGAATTTGAGCCTGCAGGATTTCCTGTGAGCAGTGGGCATGGACTTTAGTGCATCCCCTCTGAGCTGTCAGGAGACCTCTGCTTCTAGGATTCATATCAGGCTCCTCTGCCCAACACTGTAGAGAGAGGGCCCTTGGTCTCCTTCCACCCCTGTTAGTTCAGCAGACTTGGTGAGCTTCTAAGCCCTGCTTTCCCTGTGCTTTTCCTGGCTGCGTGGCCTTGAGCAAGTTACTTAATCTCTCTGAGCCTCATGGCCTTACATGCCAAATAGGAATGATAACAGATTCCATCCCCCCAGGAGTGCCACAAGGCTTAAAGGAGATAATGCAGGTAAAGCACATGGCACTGTCAGCTGCTGCTCTTGTTCTATCAGTACCGTGCCGTCATGCCCTAACCTCTTAGAACTGATCACCTGAAACTAGAGTGTGGAAGGGGTTTTCTACGAGCACTTTCCTGGGGCGATGCCCATGGGGTGCGCGCCTGCACCAAGGGCCCGTGTGGCCCCAGGTGGTTTCCACTCTGAGCCGCTGCCCGCTTTTGTGCCTTGCAGTGGGCAAGCCCATCGAGGTGCAGAAGACGCTGCATCCCTCGAAGGAGGAAGTGGATCAGCTGCACCAGCGCTACCTCAAGGAGCTGTGCAACCTCTTTGAGACCCACAAGCTCAAGTTCAACGTCCCCGCTGATCAGCACCTGGAGTTCTGCTGAGCGCCTCCAGCCAGAGGCGGGCTGTCCCCTGAGGCAGGGCCGACAGCCGTGGAGAGCATTAGAGAGCCCAGCTGGAGCTGCTGCCATCTCAGAGGGCTTCCTGGTGGCATTTGTTGAACACACCATCTCCAGAGACACCCCCACCCCCACCCCCAGACTCCTGCATATTCCACCCATGCCAGGTCCCAAGTCAGACCCGCAATGTGGGAGAGCAGGCCAGACTCTGGCATCTGTGATCCGCATGCCTGCTCTGAAACCTCTGCAAGTCTCTCTCTTCTTGGCCTCTGTCTGCTCACCTGTGCAATGGGAGAGAGGGCTGGACAAGAATGATTTCTGAGGTCTCTGTCCTCTGTTGTGATGTCACTCAATGGGCTGAGGAAAAAGATGAGTGACTGGGTTTTTCTTCCTTTACCACTGAGTGACAGCACAAAGAACAACCAGCCCCCAAACCCCTCTCCTACAAGTCCCTCCATCCTGCAAGTGCCCTCCTCCCCCAAGCTAGACAGGAGGGGGTGGCCACTACGTCCCCTGCACTCTCCTGAGGCATCTTCAAGTTTCTGAGTCCTTTGGGCTACAGAGTGGCAGCTAGAGGGTTCCAGAAGGTGGGTAAGGAGAACTGAGCTCCATCACTGATTGTTTCTGCATGACGCTCCCCTGAGCCTCAGTTTACCTGACTGGCTAAGATGACCTCTGATTCTCAGGCCTGACTCCATAGGTTCACCCCTGACTCACCCTTGGTAACCTCAGCCCCTGACCTCGGCACTAGAAGGGACCTCAGCAAATGTGACTGTAATAAATGGGTTGGGCCGCCTCTCCTCCTGGCCCCAGGCTGTGTCTTACTCCTCCTGAAGGTGGGCCAGGCTGGGCCAGGGGAGCCCACACTGGTGACTTCATGGTCCTCAGCCCCGAGCTGACGCCTCTGGCTCTCTCCTTCAGGGGCAGAAGGAAAGCGTCTGGTAGGAGGCAGGGCAGACTAGCACAGGGAATGACACCACATGCGAGGTCTGTGTGCTCGCAAGTGTCCCCAGGGTGGGTGAGAGGGCACAAGTGCCCTGACGAGAAGTCTGGATTCCTGCGTTTGGGACATGCGTCCCTGTAGCCCCTGCCCCCCTCTCCACCTTCCAGGGCCTTTTCTTTGGCAGCGGGCAGTGAGGGGCGGGGCATGGCTGGGCAGGCTGGCGCTTGCGAATCCCCCTCACACCCCAGCAGCGAAGCAGAGGCCTTGCCCTCCAGGGCAGAGCACGTGAGGAGCTACGCCATGGGTGGCATTTGGAGATGTTTCCATTAGGGTTTGAATCCTGGCTCCACCCCTTCCAGCGACCCTGGGCTAAGCGACGCTACCTCCAAACCTCAAGCTCATCATCTGAGAACGAATACAGTAACTGACCCCTGGTTTGGGGAGCGTGTCCTGAGAACGTCAGCCACTGCCTCCTTTAGGGGATGATGTAAGGTAGCAGTCAGATGGCAAATGGGCACAGTGTCTCCAGAAGTTGCCTGTCATCCTATAGGCAGCATGGCGTAAGTGCCACAGGAGAAGCAGGGGAGACGGGCAGTAGGGGTCCAGAGGAGGGAGCGGAGATTCCCAGGCAGCGGGGAGACTTGGGGCAAGGGACATGAGGGCAGGGCCTTGAAGGAAGCAGGGAGGTGAAAAAGCGCCCTGCCCGCCCCACTCCCATCAGTTACCTCCTGCCGTGTAACAGGCCCCTCCAAAGTGAGGGGTGAAACCACCAGGGTTATTTCCGCCGTTCTGCGGTTGGCGGGTGGTTCTCCTGGGGCTTGCATTCCGCTGGTGGGTGCTCTGTGGCTGGGACCAGTGGAGGAGCTGGAACAGCCGGGCCTCTCCACGTGGGCCCTGGGCCCCTCTAGACTGACGGCCTTTGACATGACGCTGAGTGGGTGGCAAAGATGAGAGCCGAGGCTGGCAGGCCTCCCGAGTCCGAGGCTGCATGGCCTGCCCTGCGTCCCTCCCTCGGCCAAAGCAAAGTCAATGACAGCCCACATTTGAGGCATGAGGGACAGACACCCCCTCCAGAGGGGAGGGGCAGTGAAGTCATAGTTCAGAAGGACGTGGGCACATGGAAGGGTCCTCGTGGCCGTGTTCACAGACAATCTACCAAATTGTACAGGAAAGCTCACCGCAGAGCCCCCCCCCCCCCACTCGCCCTGGAATTCCTATGTGGATGTGATAAAAGCCAGTTTATCCCAAGGGCCCCGTCTCACTCTGCCCAGGACACCCTTCACGCGGCAGCCAGAGCCAGCGCCTGAAACACAGATCTCACTCCCCAGCTCAGAACTACTATTGATGGGGGCTATGGGTGGGAGGCTGCTGTCTCTTCGTAGGTCACCTAAGCTGTCTGTGTCCTGACCTGTGGGTGTGGGACAGTGAGAGGCTGCCGTCCTGCCCTTGGTGACCATGGCAACGGCTCCAGTCCCAGGAAACAGTTTATCAATGCAAACTCTATCCACTTTAAATATTCAGGGAAAATGCAAACCAAATGTGCTAAAGCTTATTTAGACCATATGAAGTCCATGCTAAAAGCTTACCGAGGATGTGGAAGACATATGCTAGTTCAAGCCTATTGAGCACTGACACAGAGAACCCTTTGGCCCTTCCTCTCTGTATAAAAGGAACTCAAAGATCTTGTTGGGGGCTCGGATTTTGGAATGAGAAGCTCCAAACCCGGCCGGTCTTAAATAAATCATTTTTCCTTCACAAAAATCATTTCCGAGTCCTGGCCTTTCTATACAGAAATGACTGAAGCTCTGGATTTCCACCACACTATGGCCCTCCATCGCTCCCCAGACAGAGTTTGTGTTAATCTGGTCCCAGCAGGCACCAGATGCCATTAGGTTTAATGAAGGAGCGCTTTTCTGGGGTGTGTGCAGGGCAAAGGGTGGGGGCAGTAACCCGGGGCTGTGGCAGCGGGCGAAGCACTGCTGCCCCCTTGAGGCCGGGGAGGCAAGTGCAGGCCGCGGGGACTGGAACCCACAGGGAGGAACCATGGTCTGCCAAGGGATGCAGGGTGGGGGGACCCCCGGGGGTGAACATTCCCACCTCCCTCTCCTCCCTCTGCTCCATCTCCCGCCAAGGCTCCCCTGCCTGCACCCAGTCAGAAGCGAGAGGGTGCCAGGTCTGCGCCACCTTCTGCATGGGGAGGTCTCCTGGGAAAGAGTTCAGTGGAGGTCATGGAGAGCAGACGTGCAGAGGTGGAGGAGGACAGACGTCTGCTGCAAGGCCCACTGCTCTCTGCCAGCCCCGGTGCCCCCAGCCTCAGCTCCCTGCCTCCCTCGCCCCTCTTCTCCCATCACACTGAGCCACCTGCAGCCCTTTATATCCCCCATGGTCTCTCTCTGCCAGGACGCCATCTCCCCCCCACCAACCTCATCCTTGGTCTGGAAAATCCCACTCAGCCTTCGCGAATTTCACCCACTCAGGAAAGCCTTCCCCCATTCTCCTAAGACAGGGGTCCCTCCAGGTCCCCCAGACTGCCCCTTCCGCAGCACCCTGGGTGGTCACCGCATGAGTAAATATGCACTGAGGTACCCGCCTCCAGCCTTCCCACGTGCATCACCCGAGAAATCTAAAATAAAATGGTCCCCCAGGCCACACCGTAATGCCAAAACCCCTGCTCAGGCTGGCAGGCAAGGCCCTTTATCCTTCTGCCCTTTGATTGAGAAGATCTGGAAGGCATGCCCTTACACTATTTACAGGGCCTTTTGTCTAACTGAATCATGTTCTGAGGCCCTGCTTTTGATCCTGCTGTGTTTTTAACAAAGGGTTAATTTTTGTACTGTGTTTTTCTGGGAGTGCCTTAGCTTTGATCTTTGTTTGGAAGCCATTTCTTTATTTTAGCCTTGTTTGCCATCTGGAGAAGCTGGGAATCTTCAAAACCAGTAAGTCCTTGTTCCTTTTTGCTTCGGTCTACTATAATCCATTTTATGATAAGCCACAGGAATAAACCAGACAGCACCTTCAGCACTTTGCCTGGAGATCTCCTTTTCTAGACGGTTCAGGACTCTCCTACCCCGTATTACTGCACATGACAGCACAGCTAAACTGTCTGAGGCTAGTAACAAGCATCTCCTTTCCTCTAATTTCCAGTAACATTTCTCTCACTTTCTTCTACTCGCCCTCAATTGCAGCTTTTTTGTTTCAGGGTTCCAGGGCCAGAGATTGAACCTGGGACCTCACATGTGGGAAGCTGACATTGGCTCCCCTGAGTTGGTTTTTTCATGTTTTGCTTGTTGGTTTTTTTGTTTGTTTTGTTTGAGGAGGCACTGGGAACGGAACCCGGGACCTTCTATGTGGGAACAGGGACTCAACCGCCTGAGCCACATCGGTTCCCTATTAACAGTTTCTTTGAGACACTAATACTCCCCTCATGCCCTATGCCTGCTTCCAAAGCGGTTCCCTCATTTTAGGTTTCTGTTATGGCAGCACCCTATTTCCAGATACCTAAATGTGGGCTACCTATTGCTGTGTAACAAATTACCCCAAAACTCTGCAGCTTGGAACAATAATATCGCACATAGTTTCCAAAGCTATGGAACCTGGGTGTGGCTTGATTGAGGGGTTCCGGCTCAGGGATTCCCAGGAGGCTGCAGCTGGCTGTTGGCAGGGGCTGGAGGACCCGCCTCCAGGCTTACTCCAGTGTCCTGGGGGAGGACTTCTCTTCTTCAGGTTGCTGGCCTTCTGTAGGGTTGTTTATGACATGATTTCTTCTAGAGCAAGCAATCAGAAAGACAGGGAGCGGCCACACCGCCTTGTCAGCTTAGTCTGAGTCACATACACCACTGCTGCCCTCTTCTATTCTTTAGGGCCAGCGTGCTCAACAGGAGGGGATGATGGCACAAGGGTGTGGATACCAGGAGGTGAGGCTTGTTGAGGGCCTGCCTGCAGGCTGGTTACCATGGGGACAGAGGACTAACACTCAGAGGCCAGCCTGGGCTACTCCGATCCTGTGTTCTGCTGCATGAGGTCACTTGCCCAAGGGACAGAGGTCGAGCAGGCCATGAGGGGGGTACACACATGGGTGGGGGGAGCAACAGCAGAGCAAAGGGGTCGAGGGAGGCATGTTAAGCATGACCCACTGGGCTGCTGCGATGGCCTGCGAGGGCCATTAGACTTGAGGATGCCAGGAAGGGAGATGGAGGGAGGCGAGTGGGGGTACTTGAGGGGCTGGGGACAAGAGGCCTCTCTTTGGCAGCAACTTTGGATGCCCCCTGTTGAAAACACTGGCCACCCAAGATAGAAGGACAGGGCCCTGTCTCAGGGAAGACTGACCAAGAGAGCCAGTCAGCCAATCACATAGGACTTCATGCAAGCGACAAACGTCCTTTTCTTGTGCCAAGCCCCTGAGTCTGGGGAGTGTTCGTTACAGCGGTTGGCCTGCTCGATTAAGGCCAAGTGCTAGGAGCTGACAGATGAAGGTGCAGGCAGTAAGCGGCACCATCTGCACCTGCTCTGGCCCCAGAGCCCACCTCGCCAGTGGGTGGGAAGATGGTTCCCCTGGCCCCAGCACACATGCAGATGCAGGTGGCCAGAGGAGGACAGGATATGTTCTGCATGGCTAGAGAGGGTCAGAGGCCCCAAGCCATGGGAAGCTAGCATCACCCTGGAAATCAGGCTGCCCTTCGACCTGGGGAGATGTTCTCAGATATCAACCAGAGGGAGCAAAGAGCTGCAGGGCTCCAGCCATCTGACAGGCACCTGATGGTTGACTGGGCCGGAGTGCAGGGTGGGACAGGGTCAACTAGCTCAGCGCTGCAGCAGCCACGTGGCAGGGGGCAAGGCTGCCCTCCTACAGGGGCTGTGCTATGCTGGGGTCAGAAGGAGGCAAAGAGGCCAGGAGGGCATCCACCCAGAAGCTGCTGTGGCGCAAAGCTGGGGGGCAGCGCTGGGGTGGTGCTTATGACTCAGGTCCAAGGGCAAGGCTCAGGGGAAAGGCTCCTGGAGGTTTAGGCCTGAATTCGGCCAACACTTCTGAACGGGTGCTGTGGGCCAGGTGCTGGAGAGAAGGGTGAGCAAGGAGACAGGGTCCTGACTGGGTTTTGCTTATTGTCTGATAGAACTCAATGTCCAGCCAACGGGCCAGGAATTTATCCCCAGGTGTGGAGGGCTCTGGAAGGTCTCTGAGGTGGAGTGGGCCATGGGCCAGGCCAGAGGGGAGACGATGGCTTGGGCTGACCTGGGCATTTGTCTCAGTGACCCCATGGAAGGGCAGAGCTGCACCCTCAGCCATTTATGCAGTCCCTACTAGGTGCTAGGCTGTGGGCAGGAGGCTCTGCATACATCACCTCAAGGACGCCGTGACCCCTTTTCCCAGATGAGGGTCACATGTCAGAGAGTTTTAAGGACATTCTAGAATCCCGGCCCTAATGTGAAGGCCACCTTCCCAGACAGCTGTGACACGCCCACTCCCACCCTGCCTGGTTCTGGCTTAGACAAGGGCTGCACGGGCAGTGGAAATGGCAGGGGCCTGAGAGCCACAGAGCCAGCTCCCATCCTGACCTGCTCCCTGCATGGCTGCGTGGCACTGTGCAAGCCATGTCCCCTCCCCGCGTCTCGGTGTCTTCCCCTGCCATCAGTTCATCCACAGCTGAATATTCAACAAATGCTAGTTCTTCTTCCCTTCCCCTTGATAAGGGCCAGGAAATGACCTGGAGGACTTGTGCCCATCTGAAACGAGGCTTAGGCGTGTCTTTCTCTCCCTCCCTGCCAGAAAACTGGTCTGAGTGTTTCTCTCTTCAATCAGTTGAGAAGTGGCAAAGAGCCAGTCGTGGTTTTTCCCCTAATTTGTCATGGACGTATATATTTGTAAAATACCAACTAAATGAATTATAAGAAAGTGGAGAAAATAAAGAAAAACATAGTACAGGTCCCAATTTTTTATTAGAGTCAACAGACAACTAATTACCCTATTGCATTGCTATAGATGTTTATCAAGTTACTCCTGATTTCTGTACTAATTTCATGAGACATCAGTAACAAGCAGTGCGTGGGCCAGCACCTGCCCTCAGAGCCCACTTGAGTAGCTCTGCTCTGGAACTGTGGCTGCTATCATCATCATAAGGTTGTTGTGAGCTAATGCACAGAAAATGACTTGGTAAACTGCCAAGTGCTGCACGGGCTTGGTCGGGGCTGCTGTTTTGTCCCCTTACATCTGGGCAAGCTGAGGTGGCTGGGAGCAGGGAGGCCTCACCTGCAGGCACAGCTGGGGAGTGGCAGCTTGTAACTGGGGCTCCACTGCTTCCGGCTCTCAGCAAGGACTCCGTCCACTCTGCTTTACGTGGGGATGCTGGGCTGTGCCACCCACATGCTCCTTCGTGGAAGGACTTGGTGCTGTCAGGAGAGGCTATCAGCCCCTTCTGGGGTCACCTCAGCTGCCCCTCACCCGAGGGCACCCCCATCCCTAAGCGGCCACCTATAATGACTGGTCCCGGGAGGACGGAGTATAAAGGCTCGGCCATTTCAGAGCAACCTGCTGGGCCACGTCAGCTCGACTTCTCCCTCTGCTCAATGCCCCCGCCTTCCATTCCTTCCACAGGTGGTTTCCCCAAGGGCCATCCAGAGGAAACATCCTGCAGGCTGAATCCCACCCCAAAATCTGCTTCTTGAAGAATCCAACCCTTGACCTCATGCGTATATGAAGAATTAAACCCCAGTGTGAGGCTCAGAGAGATTAACCTGTCCCAAGTCACGTGGTTTTTAAGTGGTGGAGTTGGGATTCAAACTCAGATCTGCCTGGCTGCAAAGCCCGCTGTCCTGTAAGGTGTGGCCTCCTGACTACCAGCTTGGGAAACAAAGGAAAGATCAGAAAAGTTGGATTTAAGCTCCGTAACTTAAAATAACTCTCACTCATTCAAAATGGCGCAGCCTCTTTGGAAGACAGTTTGGCAGTTTCATATAAAAAATAATCTAAACTTGCCAAATGAGCAAGCAATCACACTCCAAGGTATTTACCCAACCGATTTGAAAACCCGCACATGAATGTTTATACCAGCGTTATTCATAATCATCAAAAGTCGATGCTACCAGGATGTCCTTCAGGAGGTGAATGGATAAACCGTGGTAATTCATGTCATGGAATATTATTCAGAAATAAAAAGCAGCAAGCCGTTAAGCCACACAACATGGATGAATCTTTTTGAAATAAGTTTTTATTCATAAACACTCTATACCTACCAATCCAAATCTTCCCCCTCTTCCCCCTTAATGTCTGGTAACCACTAATCTACTTTCTGTCTCTGAAATTAGAATTCACTAATTCTATATATTTGATATAAGTGACACTATACATTTGTCCCTCTGTGCCTTGCTTATTTCACTGCTCTATTAAATGCATTTTTTCTAAGTGAAAGAAGCCAGACAAAAAAGCCTACATACTGTATGATTCCATTAATATAACACACTGAAAATGACAAATAATAGGAATGGAAAACAGGTCAGTGGTGATCAGGGATTGGGGAGGGAGGGTTGTTTGGCCAGTGGCAGCACAGGGAATTGCTTAACGTGGTGGAACTAACATGTATAGTACTGTGGTGGTGGAAATATGATGCCATGAATTTGTCAAAACCCACAGACCTTCACAGCACAAAGGGTGAACCTTAATTATACAAATTAAATTCAAAAATCACCCAGAAGTTTGGGGGTTTCCAGAGTACAATACAGACTGTGACAGAAGAGTCTAACTGTGTCACAGAGAAAGCATGACTGAAGGGAGCCAGGAGAAAAGGTGCTGGCCCAGGAAACCCTGGTAAATGGGCTGTGACCGGAAACTGTAAGACTAACCACAAAGTGAACCATGCATTAACACTGCACTCAGGTTGGAAATGGTTTTTCTCGTGGGGGTACAGGTAACAAGTCTGAAACTGCTGTAATGTATCCTGAGACTGAACGAATAAGCAGAGAGGTGGTGGGTGGTGGGAGCCAGTTTTTTCACTGTTGGAGAGAATGGTAAAGCAAGGAGTGTGGAGAAGAACGTGCGGTAGGTAAGACATTAGAGTAGGAGAAGCAGTGTGAACTCTTTGGCTTTGTAAAGCTATGGAAGTCATTACAAGTTATGTGTAGGCAGGGTTAGTGCACACACGTCTCTTTCCTAGCTCTGTCTACTCAGAGACCTGGAAGCAATGTCCCTCAGCAACAAGCGCATCTAAAGCCCAGATCCTGGTGTCTAATACCATGCTCTACTGGAAAAGAGCAGGGATCTTTGGAGAAATGGCTGATTCTAGGGCTGGGGAAGGGAAAGTACAAGATGAGCCTAAAGCATCTTGCAATGCCAGAAAGTAAGAAAGTGCTCAAAAAACAAAAAGATGGGACATGGGAGTCAATCTGAGAGAGTCCGCAAAGTCCATGGCTAGAACAATTTGAGCAACAAAAGGGATCATACAGTATTGGATTATAATCCAAAGTGTAAAATAAACATCCACAAGTACATACTGATATAAATAAATGACTGGGGGAAGTCATTTATTTATATCAGCTCACTATGTGGTGAGCTGGCCCATGTGCAGTGCTGCTGTGCACAAGGAGTGCAGTGCCATGCAGGGGCGCCCCACATAGGTGTGCCCCCCACACAAGGAGTGGCCCCACAAGGAAAGCCACCCTGCATGAAAAAAGCACAGCCCACCCAGGAGTGGTGCCGCAGACACGGAGAGCGCACACAGCAAGATGATGCAACAAAAAAGAGATGCAGTTTCCCAGCACCACCTGGCAACATGAATGGATGCAGAAGAACACACAGTGAATGACACAGTGAGCAGACAACAGGGGGAAGGTGGGGAGAGGAGAGAAATAAATAAACTAAATCTTTAAAAAAAAAGAAACAAGGAGAGGAGAATATGTGGGTCAAGTGGTTGAGCTCCTGTTTCCCACATGGAAGGTCCTGGGTTCAGTTTCTGGTGCCTCCTAAGGAAAATGGAAACAAACCACAAGCAAAAACAAACATAAAAACCAACTCAAGGGAGGGAAGTGGATGTGGCTCAAGCAACTGAGCTCCCAAATGCCACATGGGAGTTCCAGGTTTGGTTCCTGGTGCCTCCTAAAGAAGACAAGCAAGACCGCGAGCTGACACAACAAGATGATGCCACAAGAGACACATGGAGGAAAACATAATGAGAGACAAAACAAAGCAGGGAGCAGAGGTGGCTCAGGCAATTGGACCTCCCATGTGGGAGGTCTGGTGCCTCCTAAAAAGAAAAAAAAAAGACCAGCACACAACAGACACAGCAAATGCAAATGAGGGGGTGGGGAAAAATGGACAAATAAAGTAAGTCTTTATTTTTATTTTGTTTAAATTGCAATAAAATAATTCTTTAAAAAACAAAAAGAGTGGTTGAGCACCGGCTTCCCACATATAAGACCCTGGGTTCAATCCCCAGCCCCTGGTACCTGAAAAAAACAACAGCAAATGTCTGAGAAACACAACCAGACTAGAGGAGATGAGGAGACACGATAATTAAATGCAGTGTGGAGTCCTGGATGGGATCCTGGAACAGAAAAGGTCATTAGGGAAAAATGAGTGAAATCTGAATAAAGGAGGGGATTAGTCAAGGGTCATGTGCTGCGCTCAGCCCCTCAGGTGTGACTCACAGCAATAACGTAAGATGTTTGCCACCAGGAATGGGGGGAGAGGTACATAGGTCCTCTTGTACCATCTTTGCAACTTTTCTAAAATCCAAAACTATTCTAAAATTAAAAGTTCATTTAAAGGAAAAAATTGCCGTAGGATGTTGTGTCAGTTTCCTGCGGCTGCTGTAATCACCTCAACGTGGCCACTTAAAGCAGCAGTGGTCGAGCCTCCCGCAGTTCTGGGGCTAGATGCCCAGAGTTAGTTTCACTGGGCCAGAGCCCAGTGTGCAGGGCCACATTTTCCCAGAGGCTCTAAGGCAGGTGCTCTTAGCAAGGAGTCCGTGAGCTTGAGTTGAAATTCTAAAAAGCATTATTCCTGTGGGGACGTGTTGGTGCAGGTGTGGTCTATTTATTAAATAACACAGGGTGCAGTGTGGACCTAGGAAGGGGTCTGTGGTTTTCACCTGACTGGCAAAGGGGTCTGTGGAACAAAAAAGGTTAAGAACCACTCTTCTAAGGTAAATCCATTTCCCTGACTTTTCTAACCTCTAGATCTACATCCCTTGGCTCGTGGCACCTTCCTCCATCCTCAAAGCCAGCAGCACAGCATCTTCGGATTTCTCTCCCTGCTTTCATCATCACATCACCTTCTCATTTAGTAAAAATCTCTCCGCCTCCTTCTAATAAAGATACATGCTATGGCATTAAGGGTCCATCTAGTTAATCCAGGACAATCTCCCTATCTCAAGATCTTTAACTTAATTACATCTGTAAGGACTTTTTTCTTTCTTTCTCCATGATAAGGTAATGTTCACAGGTTCCAGGGATTAGGGTGCAGATACCTCTTAGAGGGCCATTTTCCAGCCCACCACAGATGCCAAAAAAGTTAGGCATCCTCCTGAACCTCAGATCCCTCATCTGGAAGTTTACATCTGCAAAAGTATGTAAATCGGGCAGGATGATCTGCCCATGTGCCTCCAGGAGGGAAGGGAGGAGCCTGAAGAACTCCTTGTCCTGGGCAGGTGAGTCCTGGCACCACCTCTTTGTCCACATATGCCTCCCCTCCAGGTGGGCTGGGTCCACAATGACTGCGTGGTGGTAAAGAGAAAGGCACAGAGGACCGGGGATCCAGAGGTCTGCGTGTGAAAATCCCAACTGTTACCAAATCGCCCTGTAACCTCGAGCACGTCACTTGCCCTGTCCCAGATACAGTGTGATTGCAAGACGTGTGTGTACACTGGCCCTGCCCTGGGACTTGCGTGCTGGCCCTGCCCTGGGATGTGCGTGCTGACCCTGCCCTGGGATGCTCGTGATGGCCCTGCCCTGGCACGTGAGTGCTGGTCCTGCCCTGGCACATGTGTCCTGGTCCTGCCCTGGGAGGGGGCTGGAGTGGGAGCTCCCAGGTCATTCTCCCCTGAGATGCTGAGATTACAGGATGTGGCTGAAGGACCTCAGACCCTCCCAGTAACAAAGGTGTATTTTAACTGGAGCCCCCTGGAGGGCTGTGGCTGCTGCAGGGGTGGGGTGGCCGGGAGCCTCCTTTGTTTCTCTCTCACTTGGCGGAGCCTCATTAGTCTAGATCAGGGGTCAGCAAACTACAGCCTGTGCTTGTGTGACCTGTGAGCTAAGAATGGTTTCTACAGATGAACATCTGCAACTGATCTGATGATAAGGAACAGTAACTCTGAACTGCAATGAAATGCCTTTACCCCCCAAAAGAATTTCATTCTTCACATTAGTAGCCATGTATTACTGAAAAAAACTGCATTCAATCATTATTTATTTTGAAATTTATCGATTCAAATTTTGTAGAAATTTGTTCCCTCTCTTTTTAATAAGTAGCTCGATTTTGCCTCCTGGCCTGCAAAGCATCTTCCTGCCCTGGTATAATCAGTCAAAATCTCAAATCCTGCTTAAGCCGTTCCCAAACCCACTCCCCACTTTGCAGCCAGAGGCACTTTCCAAACATGGAAGCTGACCCTGTCATCCCTGATTAGAACTTCCCAGTGGTCTCTCCAGCTCCTGGCCGGCTCCTGGCCCTCCACCACCTGCCTCTTGCCTTGCCCGCAGCTGCTCCCTACTCCCCAGCTGCACTGAAATTCCTCCAGCTTCTCAGTGCCCCTTGCTTCCAAGGTCTCCAGAGTTTTGCACAAGTGTTCCCTCTGCCTGAAATGCCTTTTACCCTACTCGCTATCACCCAAGCCTAATTCCTATTTGTCTTCAAAAAGTCATTTCAGAAATCACCTCCCCCAGGAACTCTTCCCTGATCCACCTCTCTCCAGGCTGGTACGTGCTTCCTCTGGGCTTCCCGGGCCCCTTTCCTTCTGCCCTAGCACTGGTCACACTGTTTCAATGCCCATGACCTCCAGCAAGCTGGGAGCCCCTCAAGAGCAGGGGCCGGGCCGACTCGGCCCTGATGTCCCTGCTGGCCACTGGCTGTGCTCCTGCTGGCACCTGCCATTTGGGGAGAAGCAGGCCAAGGCTGGGGCTGGGGGCCAGAAGCCCCCAAGTGTCAGCCCTTGTCTTCCCTGGCCTGCAGAGCCTCCCCTGGTGAAGGGAGCAGGGCCCCTGGCCCCGACAGTCTTTGGCCTGGCCAAAGGTGGGCGTGGACCCTGGGGCTGGGCGTGTGGTGGAGGAGCTTCTAGACACATTTATCAGTCCCACCCCAGACAGGCTCAAGCCTGGGCTCTGGGACCGGCATCATCTGGGCCGTCCCAGCCAAAGGTCAGTCCTCAGTGCCCAGCTGCAGAGGGCCTGGCCCTGGACCCTTCCCTGCCACCCCCATCCCCTCCCCTCCCCTGAAATCCAGACAAAAGGACTGTGGCTGGCTGTGCTTGATGCGTGAGTCTGAGGCTCTGTCTCAGGAGAGTACCTGTGCGGTGTACGGGCTTGGGATGGTGCGTGTACCCCTGTGCCTGGGTCAGTGTGCCCGTGTGCACCCAGGTGCGTGCTTCCACGTGCATGTTCACACAAGTGCGTTCTTGTCCCCGTGTGCCCTGACTGTGCGTGACTCCGTGCGTGCGTACTGGCAGAACTTGAGAGGGCGGAGGAGAGTCAAGCTGCCTTGGCCCTGCCCAGCTGTGACACCCATTTCCCCGGGGCTCCCTGGCCCTGTACCTGCCATGCTTACACCGACGCTCCTGCTCAGGCCACATGTTCTAGACTCCCGGTGTACACGTGCCCTCAGCCCTTCTCTCATCAACCCAGCGCTTCTGGGGAGACCCGGAATCCCGAAATAATCCGCTGACTCCTGAGGGAGTTACAGGGATACCCGGGGCCCTGCCAGACCCCCTTTTACCATTTCTGTGCCCCCCTCCTCCAGCCCCTGACTGCATCTGCGACTCTCGGGCTGCTGAAGGCGCTGTTCCTCCTGTGCAGAGCGCTCCCCCTCCTCCCACCCCTCCAGGTGAGCCTGAGCCAAGGCTGCCCTGCGCGAGGGCAGCTGCCTTGCTGTGGGTGGAACAAGCTCTGGCATCTGCCTGGCGCTGCAGAACGCCCCTTCCGGGTCAGGCGGAGGCTGCACCTGGCTGCTGCTCTCCCCGCGCGGCCTCCCCACTCCCGCAGCTCGTTTTCCTGGGAGCCTTTCCTTAACAAACACGGGCCCAGTGAAGCCTCCTCTCCGCGTCTGCTTCCAGGGAGCCCAGCCAAGGCAGGGAGGATGGGCTTAGAAGCCCCGCGCCCCACGCTGCCCCGCAAGCCCCGCGTGCAGGGACCGTGAGGCCCGCGCGGGCCGTGCGCCTTCAGGGGCTCCTGCTCTGCGGCGGTATCGGCAGCCCCCAGCTCTGCTGCCCACCCCTTAGCCCCCCCAGCCCGCCGCCCTCTGCAACTACCCCCACAGCCCGGGGTAGGCAGCTTCCTGGAGGCCGCTTGGGTCTTCTCTGCTGGGGCTGTCCCTCCACCTCTCCTTGGAAAATGAAGGCTGAAAACAGGGGAAAGGCTTTCAAGAGTGGCGTCAGCAAGGCAAGATTTCATCTGCAAACACTCCTCACCAATCTGTCTTCCGGGGTGCACAGCTAGGAGGCAGATGGGGCTCCAGCTGACAAAATCTAGACCTTCTCATTCTCAGACAGGGCCCTGGGTGGTCAAAAGGATCCTGCTGTGGGAGAGCTGGGTGCCAACAGCAACTCTACCATCACCTTCTGAACAGCTTTCAGGGAGGCAGTGGAGCTTCTGGTGGACTCAGTTTCCCCATTTATGAGGTGCCAGCAAGGAGCCCAGTGAGGACAGCATTTCAGAGCACAAGCGTCAAGCCTCAGAGCTGCTCTCACAGGCATGGCACTCTGAACGAACGCGCCAGTTATGCAGCCCCTCTGCACCTTAGTTTCCTCATCTGTCAACTGCAGGTGCCCACAGGACTCAGCTCATGGGATGTTCCCAGGGGTAAATGGGATAAGGTGCTCAAGGCACTTGGCAGGTCCTCAGCATACCCTGAGCTTTGGAAGTGGGTGGCTCTTGTCCTTGTTACACTCTGTCCCAGTGTTGTAATAACTAGCTTGACCCCGAGGCCTTGTTACTTGACACAGTTCCCATGCTTGGCAAAAATCAAAGGACATTGCACAATGGAGACTATTCAGAGGGAGAGTTTAAGGGGTTTCCATTTTCCCTGTCCCACCTGCACTGCCTCCAACACCTCCCCTAGCTTCAGAAAGAAGACACAGATTCCCCAGGGGCTCCAGACACAGGGCTGGTGCCAGTGGGTCCTCCGGGCAGATGGGCTAGGCTGGGCAGGTGTGTGTGAGGGACAAGATCAGCAGAAGAGCACAGCCAAACCCTGTTTCCTTTCCATTTACTAAAGCAGGTAGAAATAAGGCAAACTTAATCTTTCCCCACCAGCCTTCATTCAGAAAGGTGTTTGTTTGTTTGTTTGCTTTGTTTTTATTTTTCAATCTGTGTAAGAATTGGGTGTGAAGTATGAGATGGTTAACACTTGTTTACTGGTAGTTTCCTCTGTGCCTGGCCCTGTGCTGGCCTGGAGCTCAGGGGGAACGGAAGGCTCAACACCAACTCTGAAGGTTTAGGATTCAAAAAGCCTGGACACCAATGGAAGAGAAAATTCTTCATTTATTCATTCAACAAAACTTTCCAGACCCTGTCAGGCCCAGGGGGCTGGGAACCAGCAATGGAGGACCCCCACGCACGAGAGCTGGGAGGGGAAAGAAGCGGGCACGACCACCTGCCACCCTGACTTTCCTGCCCCCTGCCTCTCTGCGTAGCCCACTACTACCTGCCCTCTAACAGAGGAAGGCGCATGCTGCTGTGTACATCTACAGGCTGGGGCTCACGAGCTGTGGGAAGAGCACTGCACAGAGTCTGGATCCTGCGTTTACACCAGTTTTACCCATTATTACTTGAGCTAAGCTCTTCCCCTCTTTGGATCTCACTCTGCTAATGTCAAGTTGGGATGGACAATATCAGACATGCACATCCTAAGAGGCCCTTGTCATGGCTAAATTAGGTCATGAGTGTGAACAAACTTTGACTCTGAACTTGAGGTCTCTGATTACCTACATTTTGAGATTTGTAATTGAGATAAATAAGTAGGTACCAATCCTTTGGGGCTCACAGCTCCAAAGCCACCCTCCAATTCCCTCCCCAGCCTGCTCCCTCATATACATCCCAACAGCCCCAAACCCCACTCTACAGAGAGACACTAAGGTCCAGACTTGGCCAAGGACTGAGCCAAAGGTCACACAGAAAGAGTTCTGCCCTCTCCTACCCAGGTGAATCACTTCATTAATTATCCTACCCCAGTCTTCATACATACACTCATATAAATAAATAAAAACTTCATAGCATCCCAAATAGTCAGGACTGAAAGGATTCTTAGAGACCATCAATATTAATAGTAATAGTAATGGTGGTACTTTTACTACTACTACTATTACTATTACTAATGATGATGATGATGATGATGATGATAGGAGCTAAGGCTATGTGCCAGGCATTATAAGGGCTTTATATGGGGACTTTATTAATAGTAGTAGATGTTATTGTTTTATTTAGTAGTAGATTTTATTATCTATGTTCAACAGATTTGGTAACTGAGGCACAGAGAGGTTAGGTAACTTGCTAAAGGCAGATACTGGCAGACTGGATATAAAAGCATGGCCAAACGATATACTGTTTACAAGGAACTCACCCTAAAACCAAAGACACAAATAGGTTAAAAGTGAGAGGATGGGAAAAAAATCCATGCAAATAACCAAAAATAGACTTTAAATCAATCATTGCTACAAGAGATAAAAAGGACACTATATATTAATAAAATGGTAAATTCATCAAGATGATATAACAATTTAAAACATATACATGCCTAAAATATCTGATGCAAACACTGACAGATTTGAAGGGAGAAACAGATAGCTCTACTTAAGTATGAGACTTCAATATACCACTATCAGTGATGGACAGGATGTCTAGACGGAAGATCAATAAGGAAATAGAGGACTTAACTATAATATAAATCAACTAAACTTAAAAGATGTAATAGAACACTTGACCCAGCAGAATACACATACTTCCCAAGAACACATGAATCATTCTCTAGAATAGACCATATATTGGGTCACAAAACATGTCTCAATAAAATTTAAAAATATTGAAATAATGCAAATCCTCTCTGATGATAACAGACATAACAGACAGAAGCTAGAAATCAATAATAGTGAAGTATGGAAAATTCACAAATATGTGGAAATTAAACAATATATCCTTAAATGTCCAATGGATCAAAGAAGAAATCACAAGGGACTTCAGGAAATATCTTGAGATGAATGGAAAACAAAACACAACATACCAAAATGTATGGGATACAGCAAAGACAAATGAAGAAGGATGTAAAATCAGTAGCTTGTCATTACACCTGGAAGAACTAGAAAAAGAACAAACTAAACCCAAGGTGAGCAGAAGAAAGGAAATAGAGATTAGAGCAGAGCTATATGAAATAGAGAAGAGAAAAATAATTGAGAAAAAAAATGTGATAGTTAATTTTATGCACCATCTTGGATAAGTTATGGTCTCCTATGGTTTGGCCAAGAAAGTCCATGCCAGGTTGCTAATATGAGCGTGTTACACAGATGGATGTGAATCATTAGTCATTTGATTGCATATTGGCTCATTACATCCACAAAGAAGACTGACTTTAGCCCTGAGGAGAGTCTCCTCATCCAATCAGTTGGAAACCTTAAAGTGAGAATGAGGGTTTTAGCTGCCAGAAAGAATTTCTGCCTCTTCTTTAACCAGCCAACTTCACATGGAGAAGAAAATTTCACCTTCTCTGTAGTTTCCAGCTTGCAGCCTGCCCTGTGGAATTCAGACTGCTCAGTCTTATGGTCACATGAGCCGATTGCTATATCTCCTTATAAAAATACCTGTTGGTTCTACAAAGGTAAATAAGGGGGCAAAAGAGGAGTTATGTGAGAGTACACGAGGATGAATATAAAACAGCTAATAATACACCAAAAACATATAGGGGACGACAGACTAATAATGAAAACCATAAGACAAAACATAGGATAACTAAAAAATTTAGAAAACTGTACAACCTAAAGTATGGACCACATAGTAAGCACAAATGTTACCTTGTTTGAAAACTATAGTTTCGGAATCTGTACATCAGTTTCAGGAAATATGATATGAATAAGTTAAAAGATTATTGCTGTGGAAGGGAAAAGGTTTTATGGTGGATCTGGGGAAATACTGTATATTGTATATATGAATTTTGGTGATCTAAGACTCCTCTGAAGCTGACATTATGTTGGGATTCACTTTACGGGAAGTTTTGGATCACAGAGTGGTTCTACAATGGCAGCGGAGGAATACTGATATGGGATGTTATTGACAGGATATATATGGTTGACAGGGAGTTATACAGGGCATATGCCCAGGGTATATGGTAATGTCTATATATACTCATAGTGGAAACAATTAAAAACAACAGCTGGGGGGGTACTGGGCTCCTGGCCGGGGGGTCACTGTTGTGGGCCCTGGGAGAGCAGCGGCAATCCTCCAGGTGCAACGGCAAGAACCAGGAAGGAAGGAGGGCCCAACAGTGGGCTCTTGATACTAATGGTTACACTTTTGAGCCTATACACCTGCAATAAGAACAAGGCCTAGAGTAGCATTGTGCCTGGGGGTTTCCTCCTGACAGCCTGCATGTTACTCAAATGTGGCCACTCTCACAGCCAAACTCAGCGTGTAGATGCGATGCATTCCCCCCAGCGTGGGACACGACACCCGGCGATGAGCCTCCCTGGCACCGAGGGATCACTACCACATACCAGCTGAAGAAGCAACTAGGAAATGACCTTGAATTAAAGATTCAATGCGGAACAGCAGAATATACCTGTCTACATATAATAACATGACTTCGGGAAGCTGTTTGACCTAATGTAAGGGGGAAATGGAAAGGAGAAATGAGATTATTAGGCTGTGAGTCTCTAAAAAAGAGTCTGGAGGTTGTCAGAAGGAATACCCCTATGTACAACTGAACAGAGTCTAAGAGACAGATAAGGTAGATACAACCCCAGGTATTGGTTCTTTTGAGGGATAAAGAGACCCACGGGTTCTATGGTCATGGCAGAAGGGGTTCACTGCCATGACAGATGGCCCTTCTTTGGAGCTGGTGTTTCTGCGTGATGGAAATGGACTCAGAGGGGATCTCTTTTCACAAGACTTGCATGCTACTTTATTGGAATTGTAGTTGGTGCTGAGTTTAAGATATATGTAGGGGATTTGAATCTCTGGACTGATAATATGACACCCAGGCCCAGAGCCTCAACAGACTTCAGCTCCTACACTTTGACTTATTGGACTTACTCCACTCAGCTAACATGGAGTTGAAGAAGGTCAACCACCACAACATGGAGCCTAGAGTGTCTACAACTAGAAGCGGGAAGAGTGCATCCAGTACCCATGTGGAATCTAAGCCTTCACTTGACATAGGTGTGCAATGGACACAACCAATCCAATGTCCACAGAGGAAATGTGAAATGGGTGTGGGAACGGTAGCCATGGGGGCTGCTGGGTGTGGGGAACGGGAGGAAGAGATGAGATGTGGAGGCATTTTCGGGACGTGGAGTTGTCCTGGATAGTGCTTCACGGACAATTACGGGACACTATAGATCCCCCCAGGGCCAACTGGATGGAACGTGAGAGAGTCTGGGCTATGATGTGGACCATTGACTATGGGGTGCAGTGATGCTCAGAGATGAACTTACCAGGTGCAATGGATGTATCACGATGATGGGAGAGAGTGTTGCTGTGGGGGGAGTGGGGGGCGGGGGCGGTGGGGTTGAATGGGACCTCATATATATTTTTTAATGTAATTAAAAAATAATAATAATAAATAAATATTTTTAAAAAAATACCTGTTGGTTCTATTTCTCTGGAGAACCCTAATATAACTGATGATATCTCAATTTGATTCTTTGAAAAGATCATTGAAATTGACAACCTTTAGCTGGAGAGTGGCAAAGAAAAGAGAGAGGACACAAATAACTAAAATCAGAAATGAAAGAAGAAATATTGCTACCAATCGTACAGAAATTAAGAGGATTATACTAAAATGAACAAGTGTATGCCAACAAATTAGATAACCTAGATGAAATGGACAAATGCATAGAAACACACAAATTACCTAAACTAACGTAAGAAGCAATAGAAGATCTCAACAGATAAATGACAAGTAAAGAGTTAGAATCATTAATCAAAAATCTTCCATCAAAGAAAAGTCTAGGACCAGATGACTTCACTGGTGAATTTTAGCAAACATTCATAGAATAATTAATACAATCCTTCTCAAACAAAAATTGAGGGGAGGAAGTACTTCCTAACCCATTCTATGAGGCCAGCCTCACTCCAACAACAAAGCCAGATAAAATATGAGAAAAGAAAATTAGGGACCAATATCTTTTATGAATATAGCTGCAAAAATCCTCAACAAAAACTGATGAACCAAAAACAACAGCCAGTTAAAAGAATTATCCAACATTATCAAGAGAGATTTATCCAAGAAATGCAGGGATGGTTCAACATAAGAAATCAATCAATGTACTATACTAAATTAATCAAATGAAAGGGAAAAACAGTGATCTTCTTGGTCAATGTAGAGGAGGCTTTATAAAATCCAGCACTCTTTCTTGATAAAAACACTCTGAAAACTAGGACTAGAAGGGAACTTCCTCCATATGATAAAGACACCCATGCCTAAATCTTAGTGGTGAAAGATTAAAATCTCTTACCTGAGATCAGCAACATGCTAGGATGCTTACACCACTGCTATTTAACAGAGTACTAGATGTTCTAGTCAGAACAGTTAGGCAAGAAAAAGAAGAAAAGACATCCAAACTGGAAAATAAGAAGTAAAACTCCCTGTTCACAGATGGCTTGATTCTATATATATGTGGCTAATCCTGAGGAATCTCAAAGAAAACGATTAGATCTACTAAATGAATTCAGCAAAGTCATGGTAACAAGACCAACATGCAAAAACCAGTGATATGTCCTTATATGAACAATCTGAAAAGAGTATCAAGAAAATAATTCCATTCACAGTAAAAACTAAAAGAATAAAATAGCTAGGTATAAATTTAACCAAGGATATGAAGGACTTGTACACAGAAAACCACAAAACCTTGCTGAAAGGAATTTTAAAAGACTTGAATGGGAAGACATCCCAAGTTCAGGGATTGGAATACTTACTATAAAGATGTCAATTCTTTCCAAGGCAATTTACAGATTCAACACAATTCCAATCAACACCGCAACCTTTTCTGCAGAAATGGAAAAGTCAATCATCAAATTCACATGAAGGGTGAGAGGCTCCAAAACAGCCTTCCTGCCCAAGCTGCCTCCAGAGCAACATCCACTCTAGGACCTGAGCAGAGATCAACCCAGTGCACGGCAGCCCCACCTGTCTCTCCACTTAGTCAAAGTCTACCCTCCCACCACATGCCAACCAAGATTCAAGCCCCAGCTCTTTCTCAGTTACTTAGCCTCTAGATAGCGACTACTCCTACTCAAGGGTCACATGTACAGTCTCATGCAAAAGGTCAGGACTAAACTCCTATCCATCCTTGATCTCTTCCCTAAAGTACACCTTCCCAGAAAATGCGGTGTTGACAGTACACCCTCTTCTCAAGTTAACCTTCAGAAGCTCTCGGAGCTTCTGAAGCAGATCTATTTTCTGCTCACCATTGTATTCCCAGGACCTACACAAGCCTTGGCAGAGGATGTACGATAAATGTGTCAAATGAGTGAATGAATAAATGGTGATAAATGGCAACACTGAGTGTAGGTACCATGAGACTTAATGCTGGATTCTACACAGTATTTTCCAAGTCCCTAGTCTGCATATGATTAGATGGGGTAGGAAGTGGCAATGAGAGGAATAAGAGACAGACCTTCCCTTAAAGAATTCAGTAAGTTTTTTTTCTGTCTTCCCTGTGTTAGGCACTGCTGGGCACTGGCAGCTCTGAGATGAATCAGCCTTGTCCCTGCCCATGGGCAGGTGGGAAAGAGGCAAGCAGACAGATAAATCATGAACAAATTGTTTGCTTCTCCAAGCTGTGAACTTCCAGAAGGCAGGGACCCTGTCCTATATACCTCCAAACTCCCAGCCCAGGCCCAAGTGTTAATGCTTAAGTGAAATTAAAAACAAATAAATAGTAATACTAAAGAGTCGGTGTGGAGGAAGATAGGCTGAGCTAGGAAGGATGGGCAGGGCATAGAAAAGGGGGAAGTAAGGGACAGGCAAGAGCACAGTATGAGCAAAGACCCAGAGGTAGACAAGCACATTCAGGGGCACAGCAAGTGACCTGATGTGACCGGAGCAAGGAGGTGGGAAAGGAGTGGAGGGGAGGGTGGCAGGGCAAGATCTGGATTGTGTTACAAGGATCTTTCTGAGATGAGTGTGAAACACGAGGCTGGAAATGGGGTCAGTGAAGAGGCTAGTGTATCTGTCTACATAAGAGAAAGTGGGGGAAGTGGACTTGGCCCAGTGGTTAGGGCATCTGTCTACCACACGGGAGGTCCACGGTTCAAACCCCGGGCCTCCTTGACCCGTGTGGAGCTGGCCCATGTGCAGTGCTGATGCACACAAGGAGGGCCCTGCCATGCAGGGGTGTCCCCTGTGTAAGGGAGTCCCACATGCAAGGAGTGTGCCCCATAAGGAGAGTGGCCCACCATGAAAGAAAGTGCAGCCTGCCCAGGAATGGTGCCACATACGGAGAGCTGACACACCAAGATGACGCAACAAAATGAAACACAGATTCCCGATGCCACTGGTAAGGATAGAAGCAGTCACAGAAGAACACAAAGCAAATGGACATAGAGAACAGACAACTGGTGGGGGGGCAGGGGAGATAAATAAATCAATCTTTAAAAAAAAAAAAGAAGGTGGCATGCCTAGGGCAGCAGGAGAGGAGAGGACTGTTTCCAGGTTGGTTAGTGAGGGAGA
Source organism: Dasypus novemcinctus (assembly GCF_030445035.2). Classification (NCBI taxonomy): domain Eukaryota; kingdom Metazoa; phylum Chordata; class Mammalia; order Cingulata; family Dasypodidae; genus Dasypus; species Dasypus novemcinctus. Next base: position 105,660,543 of record NC_080682.1, on the reverse strand, counting down.
TGCCGGTGGGCGTGTTTCTTGGTGTGGCCGTACCTACACACATTCTTCCACAAAAGGTCCACCTAGCCAGAAATACCAGGTCTCCTCGGTTTCACAACCCACCATACCCAAAAGCCTGGGTGAGGATGAGGTGGCTAAGAGACATTCAGCCAAAGCCTGACTTTATGTTACTTCTTAATATTATCCTGTCAGATCCAACACTCTCTTCAGCCTGCTAGGGTCTCCTGATCCTGGTTATCTCTTCCAAAACTTGTACTTTCCCTCCCTGCTTTGTAGCTCCTGCACGCCCTGAGTCAATATCCTGCAGGCCAGTGATAAAAACACGACACAACACAACAAACTCACAAGGCCAGTCTGAGCGTGGCACCTGGAACAGCCAGGAAAGCCCCACTCTAGGATGAGCCCCCACCTGAGGCAGGTACTTCCCCCTGCCGGGCTCCTTCTGGGCCAGCTGCTCAGTCGCTGAGCTCAGCCTGGGAACCAGCAATGCTGTCAGAAAGGGAACTGGCACCCCGAGGCTACTCCGTGGTGACTCAACCCCAGCTCTGATAAGCAATGCTTCCCTTTCTCAAGGGCCACAGAACACCCTCCAGAGTATACAGTTTGTACCATAGACCTTAAAATCTGGACAGGACTTTGCAGCTGTTACAGAGCATGAGCTCTGGAGTCAGCCACTAGCAGACACGTGACCCTGGGCAAGTTATGTAACCTCTCTGCCTGCCTCAATTTCTTCATCTGTACAATGGGACTAATGATAAAATCTACTTCATAGGGCTGAGAGGCTTAAATAAATCCACAAGTGTAAAGTATCTAGAATAGTGACCGGCACGTGGTAACTACTCACTAAAGTTCAGCAACTGTTATTACTTTCTGTGGATATGAAACCTGCAGTGTCTCCTCGCAGAGAAATCAGGACTGTACTGGCCCCCCTCTAGGAGCAGCCACGGGATACTTTCTCCAACTGAACAGCATCCCCCAGAGGTTACAGATTCCACCTGCAGGTTCTCTTAGACGCATGCCCATGCTCACTTGCAGGGGCCTCACAACAAAGCCCGACAGCAGTGATTCTCAGAGCGTGGCCTTCAAACCAAGGGCATCAGCATCTCCTGGGAACTTGTTACAAATGCAAATTCTCGGGCCCCACCCCAGACTTACTGAAACAGAAACTTGAAGGGTGGGCCCAGCAAGTGGTGTTCTGACAAGGTGATTCTGATGCACACTGAAGTTTGAGAACCACTGCAGTGTAGCACAGCATAGTGATTTATTCAGGTCGCTGCAGCCCTGATCCCTTCTCTTTCTTCTCATGTTACAGCCATTGTGCCCAGAAGTACGTCCCCAGAGGGCAAGCTCCCCAAGAGCAGAGCAGAGTCTCGCCCATCGCTGCCCCTGCACTAGGCACCCTGGGCTGACAGTAGGGGGCTCTGCTTAAGAGGATTTGCTGAGCCAAGGTCAGAACAGTTCCAGTTTCCTCTAAGACAGGGCTCCCCTCCTCACAGGATGCTCCCCCACATTTCATCTTCCTTTGTGAGTTGTGGTCATCCCCCACACTGGGATGCCTGTCTCTCTGTCACTTCTAGTGCCCTCCAGTTTCACAGGTTTCTCTGAGCATTTTACTCTTCCCTCCCCCTTTATGTTTGTTCAAAGCCCACTGGACAGGGTGCCCCATCTCCAGGCAAACTGTCGTCTCCAATTCTTATTTCCAATTATAGTCCCTCTACTGACAACAACACTCATCAAGTAGCTGACTATATGCCAGGTCCTGATATGGACACTTTACATCATTCATGTAGTCCCTACAACAACCCCGGGAAAGAGATACTTTACTTATTCCCATTTGGAGAATAGAGAAGTGGAGGCTCACACATGGTGAGCAAGGTTGACCTGTTGCAAGGTTAGAGCTCATTCGGGCTGGGGCGGGAGGCAGAGCCTGTGTGCATAAGGATTAGAAGAGCCCTGTCTAGGGAGACTTACTGTAATTATAAAAGTGATCCCACAAACCATCCTGAGCCCCTACTCACTAAGCGGCAGTGCAACAGGGGCTGCCCTTGCTCACATCGGGCACATCTGCCTCACCATCTTCAGCGCCTCCCTTGCCACAGCACTTACTTTCTGTTCTGTGAGAATTTTCAAGCGGTTCCCCCAGAGCCCTAGAGATTGAGATGGGTGGGCTGGACAAGAGAGAGGCTGAGCATGTGGAGCTCCGGGATCACCCCTGCTGGGACCAGAGTCATCCCGTCATCATCAATGGACGTCCCAACAGGGAAGGCCACATAGGAAGAGAGGTTTTCATTCCTAAAGAAAGCTTGGGAAATTGCTGAAGAGTAATTGCCTTTTTAATGGGTCATTTTATTCCCTCGGCATGTGGGTTCTTAGAGAGTAGGGACTGCGTCCCTAGCACCCAGCATAGGGCTAGGAAGGTCTCAGGAGAGGTGAGCCAGATGGAAGGACAGAGGAAAAATGAGTTCTCGGGCATGGATGAGGCTCAAGTGGTTGAGCACCTGCTTCCCACATGGGAGGACCCGGGTTCAGTTCCCGGTGCTGCCTAAAAACAAAAACAAACAACAAGCAAACAAATGGGAAAGCCACTCAGGGGAGCTGATGTGGCTTAGTGGGTGAGCACTGGCTTCCCACATATGAGGTCCTGGGCTCAATCCCCGGCCTCGGTACCTCAAAAAAACAAGAGTAATGTAAGGTTTAATCTTCCTGCCCCTCACCCATTTTCCCACAGGAGGGAGACCTTGGGAGAGTTAGAGACTTGCAGGCAGAATGATGCAAGGGGAGCTTTCTGTACATATCGCAGCAGAGCATCTGAAGCAGGGCCAGGACTGCGCTGCTGGCTGGTTCCCAAGGGACCCAGCCCTGCGCTTCTTCCTCCTGCTGGACAGACCTGCCACACAAGGTAGGGCCAAACCTTGCCCCACCCCTCCCCAGCTCTGCACGGGGCAGGCCCATGCTCCAGGTGTGCATCCCTGTCCTGGAACCGGGGGGAGCAGAGCAATCCTCGTGCACAGACTGGGTCTGAGGCACTCACCATACCAGAACTTGCCTGTGTGTAAAATGTTCTCACAGAGCTCTCCTCCAGCCATCTGTGCCCAGAGTTATGGGAAAGTAGTCAAGTCATGATGCTGGGGGAGGGATTACAGGCTGCAAGACAAATGCAGCTGCCAGGACAGTGAAGAAGCTGCTCCCGAGGGAAGGGGACACATTTGTATCCACATAACAGAAGAATTCCTAGAGCCATACACTCGTGCCCAAGACAAGATGCAAGCTCAGCAAGGCTGAGGGGGTCCCCTAAGTTCTGGCCTGGAGCTATTCCCTAAATTCATTGTAGGGATAAATCCTGAGGGAGAGTTCTACTACTTCTACTTATTCTCCTCCTCCTCTTCTTCATCATTGCCATATTTATCATCATCATCATCTTTTTGTTGTGATTGTTAACTCCTGGTATTTAAGAAAAGCTCAATTATAACACTTGATGGATATAAGCTTAAGGAACAGGGGCCTCAGAATCTAAATTCCAGCAAAACACATTAAAATATTGAAATACAGATATCTCAACAAAGATCACAAAACGCAAGAGGAAATAAGAAGCCACTGCCCAGCCAAAGAAGTGTAAAGCATCAGAAGCCATCAGTGAGGAGGACTAGCCAGGGACACACCAGATAATGACTTTTTCAAAGTGGTCCTAAGTATGCTCAAAGTGCTAAAGGAAAACATGGACAAGGAACTAAAGGAAATTGGGAGAATGACAGCTGAATTCAAAGAGAATATAAATATAGGTGGAAATTATGAATAATTATCAAACAGAACTGAAGATGACAGTAGCAGAAAATCGGCTCTGAACATCGGTGTGCATATATCTGTTCATGTTCCTGTTTTCAATTCTTCTGGGTTTATATCTAGTAGTGTGACTGCTGGATCTTACAGCAGTTCTTTAGTTAGCTTCCTGAGGAACTACCAAACTGTCCTCCACCATGGCTGCAGCATTCTATGTTCCCACACATCCTTTCCAACCCCTGCACTTTTATGTTTTTTAATAGCAGTCAGTGTTATTGGTTTAAGATGATATATCATTATAATTTTGATTTGCATGTCCCTAATAGCTAATGATGGTGAGCATCTCTTCATGTGCTATTTAGCCTTTTGTATTTCCTCTTTGGAAAAGTATCTATTCAAATCCCTTGCCCATTTTTTAAAGTGGGTTGTCTTTTTATTTTTGAGATAAAAGATTTCTTTATATACACTAGATATTAGACCTTTATCAGATAAGTGGTTTTGAAATATTTTCTTCCATTGAGTAGATTGCCTTTTCACTTTCTCGACAAACTCCTTTGAAGCATGAAAGTTTTTAATTTTGAGGAGGTTCCATTTATCAATTTTTTTTTCAATGTTCATGCTTTGGGTATAAAGTTCATGAAACCATTTCCCACTACAAGATCTCATACATGGGGAAGCAGATGTTGCTCAACAGATAGAGCATCCACCTACCATATAGGAAGTCCAGAGTTTGATACCCAGGGTCTCCTAGTCCATGTGGTGAGCTGGCCCATGTGGAGTGCTGCTGCATGCAAGGAGTGCCCCCCACACAAGGAGTGCTGCCCCATGCACGAGTGCAGCCCACCCATGAGTGGTGACGCCCCACACAGATAATGGTTGCAAGATGACATAACAAAGAGACACAGAGAAGAGACAATATGAGACGCAATGAACTAGGGAGCTTAGGTGATGCAAGAGAATGATCGCTTCTCTCCCACTCCAGAAGGTCCCAGGATGGGTTCCCAGAGCCATCTAATGAGAGTAATACAAGCAGACACAGAAGAACACACAGCAAATAGATACAGCAGACAACAGGGGGTGGGGGAGAGCAGGGAGGGCAGGAGAGGGTGGGAGGAGAGAGAAAAAAAATCTCATAGATGCTGTTTTAGTCAGCCAAAGAAGTGCTAATGCAAAATACCAGAGATTGGTTGGATTTATAAAGGGTATTTATTTGGGGTAGGAGCTTACAGATACCAGGCCATAAAGCATAAGTTACTTCCCTCACCAAAGTCTATTTTTGCATGTTGGAGCAAGGTGGCTGCCGACGTCTGCCAGGGTTCAGGCTTCCTGGGTTCCTCCCTTCCAGGGTCTTGCTTCTCTCTGGGTTCAAGGTTCCTTCCTTCCCAGGGCTTGCTTCTTCCTGGGCTCAAGTTTCCTCTCTTCCTGGGGCTTCCTTCTCTTTCCTCTGTGACCTTACTTCCCAGGGCTCCAGCTTGAGGCTATAGCATCAAACTCCAACATTAAAACTCCAACATTGAAAATCCTTACATCAAAAAGCTCCAACTCTGGGAAGCAGATGTGGCTCAACTGATAAAGCATCCATCTACCATATGGAGGGTCCAGGGTTTGATCCACAGGGCCTTCTGACCCATGTGTTGAGCTGGCCCATGTGCAATGCTGCTGTGCACCAGGAGTGCCATGCCATGTGGGTGCACCCTGCATAGGGGTGCCCCACACACAAGGAGTGCACCCCATAATGAAAGCCACCTCACGTGAAAAAAACACAGCCCACCCAGGAGTGGTGCCGCAAACATGGAGAGGTGTTACAGCAAGATGACGCAATCAAAATGAGATGCAGTTTCCCAGTGCCACCAAATAATGAGAGCGGATGCAGAACAATTTACAGTGAATGGACACAGAGAGCAGAGAACTGGGGGAAGGGGAAAGAAACAAATAAAAAAGAAATCTTAAAAAAAAAAGACTCAAACTCTGTCCTTTGCCATGCCTTTTATCTGAGTTCTCACTCACCAAGGGGTGGGGACTCAATGCCCTAATGATGAGGTGTAATCAAAGCCCTAATCATAACTCAATCATGCCCAGTAAAAGACCAGATTACAAACATAACCCAATACCTATATTTGGAATTCAAAAGTATATCAAACAGCTACAGATGCTTACCTACATGATCTCCTAGGAGTTTTATGGTATTGGCTCTTACATTTAGGTCTTTGATCCCTCTTAATTTTTGTACAGGGCATGAGATGGTGATCCCCTCTCATTCTTTCACATACGGCTATCCAGTTGTCCCAGCAGCATTTGTTGAAGAGGCTATTGTGTCCCAGTTGAACGGCCTCGGTGGCCTTGTTGAATACTGTTTGGCTGTATATACATGGGTCTATATCAGAACCCTCAGTTTGGTTCCATTGGTCAGTATATCTATCTTTGTGCCAACACCTTACAATTTTGACCATTGTAGTTTTTTAGTATGCTTTAAAGTCAGGTAGCATGATTCTCCAATTTTGTTTTTCTTTTTCAGTATGATTTTGGTTATTCAGGTCCCCTTGCCCTTCCAAATAAATTTCACAATTGGCTTTTCCAATTCAGTAAAAAATGCTCGTGTAAATTTTATTGGGATTGCATTAAATCTGTAAATCAATTTGGGTAGGATAGACATCTTAATGATATTTAGTCTTTCAATCCATGAACATGGATTATTATCCCATTTATTTAGGTCTTCCTTGATTTCCTTTAACAATATTGTGTAGCTTTCTGTGTATAAGTCCTTTCCATCCTTAGCTAAGTTTATTCCTAGATATTTGATTCTTTTAGTTGCTTTTGTAAATGAAATTTTTTCTTGATTTCCTCTTCAGATTGCTCATTAGTAAACAGAAATGCTATTGATTTTTGTGTGTTGATCTCATATCCTGTCCCTTCACTGAACTTGTTTATCCCCTCTAGAAGATTTATACATACAGAGATGATCATGTGATTTTTTTCTTTTGATCTGTTAATGTGGTACATTACATTGATTAAATTTCTTCTGTTAAACCATCTTTACATACCTGGGATAAAACCCACTCAATCATAGTATACAATTCATTTTATCTGTTGTTGGATACAATTATCAAGTATTTTGTTGAGGATTTTTGCTTCTGAATTCATAGAGATATTGGTATATAGTTTTTATCTCTTTTCTTTAATTTTTTTTTGAAGATTTGTTTATTTTTAATTTATTTCTCCCCCCCTCCATTGTCTGCTGCCTGTGTCCATTCACTGTGTGTTCCTCTGTGTTTGCTCGTATTCTCACTAGGTGGCTAGGGAACAGATCCTGGGACCTTCCAGAGTGGGATAGAGGTGATCGTTCTCTTGCACCACCTCAGCTCCCTAGTCTGTTGCATGTCTTATTGTCTCTCCTCTGTGTCTCTTTTTGTTGCATCATCTTGCTGCATCAGCTCTCTGTGTGGGCCAGCACTCCATGCGTGGGCTGGTACTCCCATGCAGGGTGGCACTCCTTACACAGGGCAGCACTCTGCATGAGCCAGCTCACCACACGGGCCAGCTTGCCTTCACCAGGAGGCCCTGGGTATTGAACCCTGCACCTCCTGTAAGGTAGACAGGAGCCCAATTGCTTGGGCCACATCCGTTTCCCTAGTTTTCTTTTCTTGAAGCATCTTTATGTGGTTTAGGATTATTAGGATTAGGATTAGGATGATATTGGCATCATAGAATGAGTTAGGTAATGTTCCCTCCCCTTCTATTTTTTGGAAGAGTTTAAGCAGCATTGGTGTTGGTTCTTTCCAGAATGATTGGTAGAATTCACCTGTGAGGCCACCTTGTCCTGGAATTTTCTTGGTTGGGAGGTTTCTGATGACTATTTCAATCTCACTACTTGTGAATGGTCTCTTGAGTTCTGTTTCTTCTTTCGTCAATGTAGGTTACTAGTGTGTTTCTGAAATTTGTCCATTTCATCTAAGTTATCCATCCTGTTGGCATACAATTTTTCAGAGAACCTCTTATGATACTTTCTATTTCTGTGGGATCAGTGGTAATATCTCCTCTCTCATTTTTTTATTTTATTTATTTACATCTTCTCTCTTTTTCATTTGTTATTCTAGCTAAGAGTTTCTCAATTTTATTAATCTTCTCAAAGAACCAGCTTTTGGTTTTGTTAATTTTTTCTAGTGTTTTTTAAAATTCTCAATTACATTTAGCTCTGCTCTAATCTCTGTTATTTCTTTTCTTCTGCCTAACTGTAAGAAATGTACCAAAGTATTGTAAGATGTTATTAATAGGGAATATGTGGGAGGGGTAGACAATGGGGTATATGGGAATCCCTTATACTTTCTTTTTTTTTAAAGATTTATTTATTTATTTCTCTCCCCTTCCCCTTCCCCACCCCGGTTGCCTGTTCTCTGTGTCTATCTGCTGCATCTTCTTTGTCCGCTTCTGTTGTTGTCAGCAGCATGGGAATCTGTGTTTCTCTTTGTTGTGTCATCTTGTTGTGTCAGCTCTCCATGTGGGTGGCACCATTCTCGGGCAGACTGCACTTTCTTTCATGCTAGGCAACTCTCCTTATGGGGCACACTCCTTGTGAGTGGGGCTCCCCTATGTGGGGGGGGGCACCCCTGCTTGGCACGGCACTCCTTGCATGCATCAGCACTGTGCATGGGCCAGTTCCACATGGGTCAAGGAGGCCCAGGGTTTGAACCGCAGACCTCTCATGTGGTAGATGGACTCCCTAACCACTGGGCCAAGTCTGCCCCCCCCCCTTATACTTTCAATGTTACTTTTATGGAATCTAAAACCTCTTTAAAAATAGAGATTATAATATAAAAACTTTTTAAAAAGAAGAGACTCACTTTAGATCCAAAGACAAAAATAGGTGGAAAGTGAAAGACTAGAAAAAGATAATCCATGCAAATAACCAAAAAAGAGCTGGGGTAGATATACTAATATCAGACAAAATACTAAGCTTTAAGTCAAAAGCTGCTATAAGAGACAAAGAGGAGCATTATACATTATACATATATATTTTTAAAAGATTTATTTTATCTATTTCTCTCCCCTTCCCAGGCCCTGCTCCAGTTGTCTGTTCCCTGTGTCCATTTGCTGCGTGTTCTTTGTCTGCTTCTGTTTTTGTCAGTGGCATGGGAATCTGTGTTTCTTTTTGTTGTGTCATCGTGTTGTCAGCTCTCTGTGTGTACGGCACCATTCCTGGGCAGGCTGCACTTCATTTCATGCTGGGTGGCTCTCCTTGCAGGGTGCACTCCTTGTGCATGGGGCTCCCCTATGCAAGGGACACCCCTGCATGGCATGGCACTCCTTGCATGTGTCAGCCAGTTCCACACTGTGCAAGGAGGCCCAGGGTTTGAACTGCAGACCTCCCATGTGGTAGATGGACACCCCATCCACTGGGCCAAGTCCACTTCCCTATATATTATATATTAATGGAAGGGCCAATCCATCAAGAAAAATAACTATCATAAATATTTATGTAGTGAATGGTAACCCAAAATACATGAGGCAAACCCTAGCAAAACTGAAGGGAGAGATACCTCTAAAATTGTTGGAGATTTTAATACACCACCTCTCATCAATAGATAGAACATCTAAACAGAAGCACAATAAGGAAATAAAACTTGAATAATATGATAAATGAACTAAACCCAACAGACATATACAGAACATTGGACCCCCAAACAGCAGGATATATTTTCTTTTCAAGTACATATGGATAGTTCTCCCAGGATAGACCACATGGTGGGCCAAAAACAAGTCTCAATAAACTTTAAAAGATTAACATTATACAAAGCATCTTCTCTGAACACAATGGAATGAAACTGGAAGTCAATGACAGGGAGAGAACTATAAAATTCACAAATATCTGGAAGTTAAACAACACACTCAAACGATCAGTGGATCATAGAAGAAACTGCAAAAGAAATTGGTAAATATATGAAGACATATGAAAATGAGAACAGAACATATCAAAACTTATGGGATGCAGCAAAGGCAGTGCTAAGAGGGAAATTTGTAGCCCTACATGCTTACATGAAGAAGAAAGAAAGAACTAAAAACAAAGACCTAACTGCACAGCTGAAGGAACTAGAAAAAGAACATCAAAATAAACACAAAGCTAGCAGAAAGAAATAAAGATTAGAGCATAAATAAATGAACAGAGTATAAAAAACTAACAGAGAACATCAACAAATACTAAAAGTTGGTTCTTTGAAAAGAACAATAAAATTGACAAGTCTTTAGCTAGACTGACACATTAAAGAGAGATGATGCAAATAAATAAAATTAGAAATGAGAGGACGGGTGTTACTATTGACCCCACAGAAATAAAAAGGATACTATGAATTATATGCCAACAAATTACACAGTATAGATGAAATGGACAAATTTCCAGAAATACACAAAGAGTCTACACTGACTCTAGAAGAAAGAGAAGATCTCAACAGACCAATTACAAGTAGAGATTGAATCAGTTCATCAAAAAACTGCCCAATAAAAAAAGCCCAGGATCAGATGGCTCCCACCGAACATTCCAAGAAGAATTAATACCAATCCTGTTCAAACACTTCCAAAAAACTGAACAGAAGGGAACACTACCTAACTCATTCTATGAGGTCAACATCACCACAATACCAAGTCAGATAAAGATACTAGAAGAACAGAAAATCACAGACAAATTTATCTTATGAATATAGATGCAAATCTGCTCAATAAAATAGTTATAAACTGAATCCTACAGGACATAGAAAAAATTATACCCAATGATAAAGTGGGATTTATCCCTAGTATACAAGGGAGGTTCAACATAAGAAAATCAATTAACAAAAGGAAGGGGGGAATACCACACAATCATTTTGAGTGATACAGAAAAAGCATTGACAAAATCCAGCATCCTTTCTTGATAAAACACCTAGAAAACTAGGAATAGAAGGTCATATAGGAAAAATCCATATTTAACATCATACTCAATGATGAAAGACTGAAAGCTTTCACTCTAAAATCTAGAACAAGGCGGCGGACTTGGGCCACATAGGAGGTCCGTGGTTCAAACCCCGGGCCTCCTAGACCAGTGTGGAGCTGGCTCATGCGCAGTGCTGAAGCGCACAAGGAGTGCCCTGCCCCGCAGGGGTGTCCCCCGCGTAGGGGAGTCCCATGCGCAAGGAGTGCATCCCATAAGGAGAGCTTCCCAGCGCCAAAGAAAGTGCAGCCTGCCCAGGAATGGTGCCGCACACACGGAGAACTGACACAACAAAATGATGCAACAAAAAGAAACACAGATTCCCATGCCACTCACGGCAACAGAAGCAGACAAAGAAGACACAGCAAATGTACACAGAAAACAGATAATGAGGGAGGGGGGGGAGATAAATAAATAGATAAATAAATAAATCTTTTTTTTAAAAAAAAGAATGGAGTTCTCTCCCAATTTTGTGTCTTTTGGAACAGAAGCAAATACCTTTGTATGTGAACATAGAGAGGCAAATATTGTGAAATGCAGCTGTTGTAATCTTCTGACAAACAAACCTCTAAATGGGTCAATGAATCATTTTTAGAAATAATTCTTTGAAAATCTTTCAGATTTGAAAATGAAAAGATTTCAGAATAACTTCTCAAAAATAACTCTCTGTTTTGGTACGTGCCCTGATAAACAATAAATTGACTCTGTAATGTGATTTGTATTTTAGTAATATATTCTGTCGCCTACAATTTGCCTTTACTAAGAGTTAGAGTTATGGTTTCAAACAATTTCCACTTATACTTTTTTTTTTGAGGTACCAGGGCCAAGGATTGAACCTGAGACCTCATATGGGGGAAACCGGCACTCAGCTACTGAGCCATATTGGCGACCCTGAGTTTTTTGTTTTTCATTTATTTGCTTAGTTTTTTTCTTTTGTATTGTTTTGTTTTATTTTAGGTGGCACTGGGAAGTGAACCCAGAACCTCCCATATGGGAAGCAGGTGCTCAACTGCTTGAGTCACCTCTGCTCCCTAATACAGTTTAACATTTTTTGTCTTTATTTATTTTTTAATGTTACATTAAAAAAATATGAGCCCCCCATATACCCCCACCCCCCTCATTTTAACATTTTAAAATAAGCTTCCATTTCCAATGAACTAAGGAGTTTTGTTTTGTTTTGTTGTCTTATGTGCCTATAGAAAGTAATTTGAGCATACACATACATACACATGCACATATAGGTATGTGTATATATATATATGGGTATTTGGAAGTTTTTGAGTTACTTTTACCCTTAGAATAAAGCTAGACTATAGGGACACCTCTGCAAGGAACAGCATGAGCAGCTGGAAATCCTTCTCTGAGTTGAGGACAGCAGATCCAGTTCACTGAAGGAAGTGATGAGGCTGTAGCACACCTTCCTGTCTGTTGCTTCTGCAGTGCCAGGTCACACCACTACAGCTGGACACATCTGCTTCCTCAGCAGCACTGACCTCTAAAGCAATGTCTGTCAGAAACAGGATGCTGTTGGTTGAGCACCCAAGGCTGTTTATGATATTTTGGTAATTGTCTTGGTATCAAAGGGACTATCAACAAGCTCAAGAACATCTCCCTCTGTAAAATGCCCAAAATAGTTTCTGTGCCTCTACACTCCCTGAACAATAGACATGTGCCTTCAGTCCAGGCCCTCTCCATTTAGCTGCTATTATAAATGGTTTTTTTTTTTTTTTTTTGGTTTTCCACCTCAGACCACTCATTATGAGTGTATAGAAACACCACTGATTTTTGCATATTGATCTTGTACCCTGCCACGTTGTTGAATTCTTTATTAGTTCTAATAGCCTTGTAGACTTTTCAGGACTTTCTATATATAGGATCATGTCATCTGCAAATAGAGAAAGTTTTACTTCTTCCTTTCCAGTTTGGATGTCTTTTATTTGATTTTCTTGCCTAATTGCTCTGGCTAGAACTTCTAAGACAATGTTGAATACCAGAGGTAGCAGTGGGCATCCCTGTCTTGTTCCAGATTTTATTTATTTATTTTTAAAGATCTTTCTTTCTTTCTTTCTTTCTTTCTTTCTTTCTTTCTTTCTTTCTTTCTTTCTTTCTTTCTTTCTTTCTTTCTTTCTTTCTTTCTTTCTTTCTTTCTTTCTTTCTTTCTCTTCCCTTCCCCCCCAGTTGTCTGTTCTCTGTGTCTGTTTGCTGCATCTTCTTCTTTGTCCACTTCTGTTGCTGACAGCCACATGGGAATCTGTGTTTTCTTTTTGTTGCATCATCTTGTGTGAGCTCTCCATGTGTGCCGTGCCATTCCTGGGCAGGCTGCACTTTCTTTCATGCTGGGCAACTCTTCTTACGGGGCACACTCCTTGTGCATGGGGCTCCCCTATGTGGGGGACACCCCTGTGTGGCAGGGCACTCCTTGCGCACATCAGCACTGCACATGGCCAGCTGCACAGGGGTCAAGGAGGCCCGGAGTTTGAACCACGGACCTCCCATGTGGTAGACGGACGCCCTAACCACTGGGCCAAGTCCGCCACCGAGAATTCCATTCTTGATCATCAGATATCTGTCACTTAAGAAGAAACTTGCTGGGGGAAGCAGACTTGGCTCAATGGATGAAGCATCCGCCTACCACATGGGAGTTCCCCGGTTCAAACCCCAGGCCTCCTTGACTGGTGTGGAGCTGGCCCATGTGTAGTGCTGATGCATGCAAGGAGTGCCCTGACGCACAGGTGTGTTCGCCATGTAGGCAAGCCTCATGCACAAGGAGTGTGTCCCATAAGGAGAGCCGCCTAGCATGAAAGAAAGTTCAGCCTGCCCAGGAGTGACAGACACACACACAGAGACCTGATGCAGCAAGATGATACAACAAAAAGAGACACAGATTCCTGATGCCGCTGACAAGAATACAAGCAGACACAGAAGAACACACAGTGAATGGACACAGAGAACAGACAACTGGGGGGGAGGGGAGAGAAATAAATAAAAATAAGTCTTAAAAAAAAAGGAAGAAGAAACTTGGTAATCATTGTGACACCCACAGCATGCAATTGTCTTACCAGTGAAAAAGGTGCATTGATAAAACAGATAAAAGAGAGTTTAACATTTGCTAATGTTCAACAAAACAGTCCTAATCCTGTCAGTTGTTATCATTATAGATTTTATAGTTGCCTTTCTGACTCCTTAGGCACAGTTATATGTTAGTTGCCATTTACTTTAAAAAACAAACAAAAAAAGTTTTACTAAAACAGTCCTTAAGGTCAGTAAGAGCTCTAACATGTAATATTTTCCTCTGTAAATTTTATAATAGCATTATTTATCCTCGTTCAATTCTAATAGGCTGTGATGTCAAGTTCATGTGATTAATAAAAACACTTCTTTTTCAAAGAACAAAGTTATTTACATATTCAATGTAATCCCAACCAAAATTTCAACAGCCTACTTTGAAGAAAGAGAAAAATCAATCATCACATTTACCTGGAAGGGCAAGGTACCTCAAATAGGCAAAACCATCTTGAAAAAGAAGAAGTTGGAGGACTCACACTTCCTGACTTTCAACTTACTACAAGGCTAAACATGTCCAAAAAGCATGGTACTTGCTTAAGGTTAGAGCTATACCAATGGAATTGAATGGAGAGTTCAGAAATAGAGCCTCACATCTATGGCTAATCGATTTTTAATGTATTTATTTTTATAACAGAAGCTGTGAGCTTACAAAACAATCATGCATAATGTGCAGATTTCCCATACATCACTCCTACACCAACACCTTATGTTGTTGTGGAACATTTGTTATAGATTATGAAAGAACATCATCAGATCACTACCTATGGTCCACAGCGTACATTTAGTATATTTTCCATACACTCCTATTATTAACACCATGTATTAGTATTGTACATTTATTATAGTTCATGGAGGAACACTTTCATATTTGTGCTGTTACCCACAGTCCATCTTCCACCACATGGCTCACTGTCTTATACAGTCCCATGCCTTGTACGATACATCCAAAGTGTACACTCAGGGCTCTCACTTTCATCAGAGCCTTGCAGTCATCATCTCAGTAAATTTTTGAACGTTTTCCTTAGTCCAAAAGGAAAAATTCCATTTCCTTTCTATTATTGACCCTTAGCATTGATATAGTATCTTCTTTAGCAATTATAATATTGCTGTTAACTGTAGTCCATCAGTTACATTAATTGTATTTTCCCATACATCACCATATTCTTACTACCATATAAGAGTGATGTACATTTATTCTAGTTCATAGAACATTCTCATATTTGTACTATTAACCACAGTTCTCATCTACCTCCAGGTTCACTGTGCCATTCAGTCCCTAGAACACTTTCTAGCTTTCTTTCAATCAGCATTTACATCCTTAGACTACCCCCTTTCAGCCAAATTCCATTTATAAACCAGCCATGTTAGTTAGTTACACTCACTCTAAAATGTTACCATCAATTCTATCCATTTCTACACTTTTACAGTCAAGGTAATTAAAATTTCTACATACATTAAGCATCAGTACCCCTTTTCAGCCCTCATCCTATCTCTTAGCTACTGATACTCTAAGTATTAACTCCATGTGTTATTCTTCATATTTAGTTCATATGAGTGAGACCACAGGATATTTGTCCTTTTGTGTCTGGTTTATTTCACTCAACATGACTTCTTCAAGTTTCAACCATATTTCACATGAATCAGAACTTTATTTCTTTTTAATATTCTGCATAATATTCCATTGTATGCATACATCATGTTTTGTTTATCCATTCATCAGTTGATTTCACTCCATAATGTTCCCAAGGTTCATCCATATTTATGTGTCCCAATTTCAATTCTTCTTACAGCAGCATAGTATTTCATCATATGTATATACCATATTTTGTTTATCCTTTCATTGGTGGAGGAACACTTGGGTTGTTTCCATCTTTTGGCAAATTGTGAATAATTCTGCTATTATTCACAGATGTGCGGATGCCTGTTCAGGTCACTGTTGTCAGTTCTTCTGGATATATTCCTAGTAGAGGGACTGCTGGATCATATGGCAGTTCTATATTTAGCTTCATGAGGAACCATCTGTATTAGTTAGTCAAAGGGGTGCTGATGCAAAGTACCAGAAATCTGTTTGTTTTTTAAAGGGTGTTTATTTGGGGTAGAAGCTTACAGCTCAAGGTACCATAAGAGGTACTTTCACACCCAAAGTCATTTGCCACATGTTGAAGCAAGATGGTAGCTGATGTATGTGAGGGTTCAGCCTTCCTCTTCCTCTTAAGGCTCCATGGTCCCAGCTTCTTCCAATAGCAGCTGTAGGCTGGGGTAAGTCTCATCTCCCTCCTGGGGCTTGTTCCTCTCTGGGATCAGTGCTCTGGTCTTTCCACAAGGTCAGCTGTAGACTATCAGGCTCTCTCTCTTCCCAGGACCTCTGCTGTGTCTATGGAACCATCTCTATTCCTCTGAGTTCTTCTCCTGTGTATTTACCTCCCAGGGCTCCAGTATCAAAAACTCCAACTCTCTCCTCTGCCGTGTCATTTTCTCTGTGAGTTCCCGCTCCCTTGGCCTACTGATGTGGCCCAATCAAAGCCCTAATCATAATTTAATCAAGTAAAAGAGAAACCTCTGATATTAATACAGTCTAAAAAGCCCAGAGGAATAGGCCAGTTTACAAATATAATCCTATATCTATTTTTTTAATTCATAAGCAATAGCAACTGCTACACCACTATACTGTCTTCCATAGAAGCTGCTCCATTCTACATTCCCACCAACAGTGAAGGAGTATTCCTATTTCTCCACATCCTCTCATGCACTTATTGTTTTCTCTTTTTTAAAAATAATGGCCATTCTATGAGATGTGACCTATCTAATTGTAGTTTTCATTTGCATTTCCCTCATAGCTAGTGATACTGAACATTTATTACTTTCTTTTTGAAAATTTTTAATTAAAAAAACTGCTATTATCTTTTTTTAAAAGATAGTTCACCAAAAAAAAGTTACCTTAAAAAGTATTAGAGAAATTGGAGGAATCACACTACCTGACTTCAAAACATACACAAAGCTACAGTAGTGACAACAGCATGGTATTGGCACAAGGAGAGACACACAGACCAATGGAACTGAATTGAGAGTTCTGATATAGATCCCCACATATATAGTCATATAATATTTGATAAAGCCACCAAACCCTCTCAACTGGGAGAGAATGGCCTAGTCAACAAATGGTGCCTGGAGAACTGGATATCCATATGTAAAAGAATGAAAGAGGATTACCAACTCACATCTTATACAAAAATCAACTCAAGATGGATCAAAGACCTAAATATAAGAGCCAAGACCATAAAGACTTTGGAAAGCAGTGTAGGGAAGCATCTACAGAACCTTGTAATAGGAAATGGTTTCATGAATTTCACACCAAAAGCATGAGCAGCAAAAGAACAAATAGATAAATGGGACTTCCTCAAAATTAACGCCTTCTGCACCTCAAAGATGTTTGTCAAGAAAGTGTAAAGAGAGCCTATGCAATGGGAGAAAATATTTGGTAACCATATATCTGATAGGAGACTTATAACCTGCATATATAAAGAACTCCTATATCTCGAAAATAAAAAGACAAACAACCCATTTAAAAAATGGGAAAAAATTTAAACAGACACTTCTCCAAAGAAGAAATAGAAATGGCTAAAAAGCACATGAAAAAATGCTCCAAATCTCTACCTATTAGGGAAATGCAAATCAAAATGACAATGAGATACCATCTTACTCCCATAAGATTGGCAGCTATGAAGAAAACAGAACACTACAAATGCTGGAGAGGATGTGGAGGAATGGGCGCTCTCATCCACTGCTGGTGGGAATGCAGAAGGATCCAGCCATTCTCGAGGACAGTTTGGAAGTTTCTGAAAAAACTAGCTGTAGATTTGCCATATGACCCAGCAATTCCACAGCTGGGTATATGCCCAGTAGAACTGAGAACAAGGACACAAACCGATATATGGACACCAATGTTCATAGCAGCATTGTTTACTATTGCCAAAAGTTAGAATCAACCCAAATGCCCATCAACAGATGAATGGATAAATAAAATGTGGTACATGCATACAATGGAATACTACTCAGCTTTAAGAATGAATACACTACCAACATACGTGATAACATGGATGAATCTTGAGAACCTTATGTTGAGTGAAGCAAGTCAGGCACTGAAGGACAAATACTACATGAACTCAATGACATAAGTAAACCAAGCTGCCTAGAGACGGGATGATAGGCTTAAAGGAAAATGGGCGATAGAGGAAGGATGTAAGTGACACCTACATGGGTGAAATCTATGATAAGCTGGAGGTATTTGTACAAGAAAGGGATAAAATGGGGGCATAGGGTTACCTTTGGGTGGGGCTTTGTGGGCTTGAGGGGGGCAAGGGATGGAAGGATGGGTAATATTGCCCAAGAAATTGGGGGGAGGGGGAGGGAACATACAAACATAGGAGATTGTCAGGTATTTGGTTGAGAGTATAATGCTGAGAAAATTTTTCAAAAATATAATAAGGAAGGTTACCTGTTTAAGATGCTTAAAGGGGATAATCTGATGCAGGACAGGCTCCTAGGGAGTGTGTGAGAGCTCATTTTGCCAAAGTGGGTTATATCATTGGATAGATACCCATATAATGAGAGTGAAGGTGTACCTACATCCAGGGGAGGACTGATGCCATCAAACAGAGGGAACTGTATCTCTCAAGAGAAATGGTGGCTTCCAAAGCATTAGGGCAGTTGAGCATGTCAAGCCCTCAACACTGTTGCAAGTATCTCTGAACATGGCCCTTCAAGCAATGAAGATTGACTGTCACTGTGGGCCCTAAGGGGAGGGGGAAAGAGGTATTGAATAGATGGAATCCATGTAACTGTGTGGGCAATAGAAGTGCTCCACAAGATTATGCAAGGATGGATATAAGACATGTTAAATTACACCAAAAATATATAGGGGCTGATAGGCTAAAATGTAAATTATAATGTAAAACATAAGATAACTAAAAACTTAGAAAATTGTATAGTCTAAAATATAAACCACAATGTAAACACAAATGTTACCTTGTTTGAAAGCTATTATCTCAGTATCTGTACATCAGTTTTAGGAAACATAATATGAATATGTAAAAAGATTATCACTGTCGAAGGGAAAAGGGTTTTATGTTGGATATGTGGGAGTACTGTATATTGTGTATGAATTACTGTGATCTAAAACTTTCGTGAAGATAAGCTTAATAATTAGGAAAAAAAAGAAAAAGAAAGGATGTAGACAATGAGGAAAAGACGGAAGAAGTTGCCTTGCCAATTTGCATACAGGGCAACACATTGAATTCATGGAAGGCAAAATGTCAAAAACAAAGCTTTTGCATTTTTAAATTTTTTGATATCCCAATTTACTTTTACCTTAATTTTTCTAAATTAATATATATTCTATATCTAAACTTTAAACTCATCATTATATTCCATTATACTATTAACAGAACCTGGCAATATATTGGGCTTCATTTTGAAGAAGTTTTGGATCACAGAGAGGTTCAACAATGGCAGGGGAGGAATATTGGTGTGGGATGTTATTGACAGGGGACACATGGTTGGCAGGGAGTATATCCAGGGTACATAAAAATGTTTGGATATTCTCATAGTGGTTACAATTAAAAACAACAACTGAGGGAGTGCTGAGTTCCTAGCCAGGGGAGTTGTATCACAGTCCCTACAGGAACAGCAACAATCCCCCAAGTACAAATGGCAAAGACCAAAAAAGAAGGATGGTCCAACAATGAGCCCTTGATACTAATGACTATGCTTGTAAGCCTGTGCACCTGAAATAAGAACAAGGCCCAGAGCTGCAGGGTGCCTAAGAGTTACCGCCTGAGAGCCTCCGTGTTGCTCAAATGTGGCCAATCTTGAAGCCAAACTCAGCATATAAATGTGTTGCCTTCCCCCAAGTGTGGGACATGACTCCCGGGGGTGAGCCTCCCTGGTGGTGAGGGATTACTACCAAGTACCAGCTGACGAGGTAACTAGAAAATGACCTTGAATAAAAGGGTCAACTTGGAGCAGCAGATTTTCTCAGTCTACATATATCACCAGGAGCTAAAAATGCTTTTTGACCTGAATCAAGGGGGAAATGGAAAGGACAAATGAGTTTATATGGCTATGAGACTCCAAAAAGAACCAGGAGGTTATCAGAGGGGTTGTCCTTATGCACACCTCAGCAGAGTCCCAGAGACAGCTAAAGTAGATGCAAACCCAGGTATTGGTTCTTCTGAGGGCTACAGAGACCCACAGGTTCTATGGTCTTGGCAGATGGAGTTCAGTACCATGTCAGTTGGCCCTTCTTTGGAGTTTGTGTTTCTGTGTGATGGAGCTGAACTCAGATGTGATCTTTTTTCACAAGCCTCTCCTGTTACTTTTACCAGAACTGTAGTTGGTGCTAGGGTTTAATATATACCCCGGGGATCTGAATCTCTGGACTGACCATATGATAACCAGGCCCTGAGCCTCAACAGACTTCAGCTCCTACACTCTGGTTTGTTGGACTTACCCCACTCAGCTAACATGGAGGTGAAGAAGGTCAACCACCACACCAGGGAGCCAAGAGGGCCTACAACTGAAAGCAGAAGAATTGCATCCAGCATCCATGTGGAATCTAAGCCCCCTTTTGACATAGATGTGCAGTGGACACAACCACTCTAAGGTCCACAGGATGGAGGACCAGAGTATGGATTAGAGTGGATTTACTGATATTCTATTCATGAACTATTGTGATTAGTGATCGAAGAAAATATGGCATTGGTGTGGAGAAAGTGGCCATGGTGGCTGCTGGGGGTAGGAAGTGGGAGGAAGAGATGTCATCTGGGGGCATTTTTGGGGGTTGGAGTTGTCCTGGGTGGTGCTGCAGGGACACTTACTGGACATTGTATGTCCTCCCATGGCCCACTGGGTGAACTGTGGGAGAGTGTGGCCTATGGTGTGGACCATTGACCATGAGGTGCAGTGGAGCTCAGAGATGTATTCACCAAATGCAATGAATGTCTTATGATGATGGAGGAGGTTTTTGTTATGGGGGGAGGAATGGGGTGAGTGGGATGGGGGATATATGGCGACCTCATATTTTTTTAATGTATCATTAAAATAAAGACAAAATAAAAGTATAAGGGGTTCCCATATACCCCATACCACAACCCACCCTGTTCTCCCACATCAACAACCTCTTTCATCATTGTGGCACATTCATTGCATTTGGTGGACACATTTTGGAGCATTGTTGCACCACACGGATTATAGTTTTCATTATAGTTTATACTCTCTCCCACATTCCAGTCAGTGGGTTATGGCAGGATATATAATGTCCAGCATCTGTCCCTGCAATATCATTTACAACAACTTCACATCCTGAAAATGCCTCCACATCACATCTCTTCTTCCCTCTCCCTGCCCTCAAGAACTACCATGGCCACTTCCTCCACATCAGTGATGAAATTTCTTCCATTGCTAGTCACAATAGTTCTATAGTAGAACACCAGTAAGTCCACTCTAATCCATATTTTAATTCTCCATCCTGTGGACCTTGTGATGATGATGCCCACTATACCTCTAAATTGAGAGGGGGCTTAGATTCCACATGGCTGATGGATGCAATTCTCCTGCTTGCAGTTGCAGGCACTCTCGATTCCCTGGTGTGGTGGTTGACCATTTTCACCTCCCTGTTAACTGACCTGGGTAAGTCCAATGAACTGGAGAGTAGGAGTTGCAAGTTTGCTGAGGCTCAGAGTCCAGCTGGCTCATGGCCAGTCCAGAGATTCAAGTCTCCTGAGTATATACTATCCCCAGTGACAACCAGAGGTTCAGTAAAA
Source organism: Dasypus novemcinctus (assembly GCF_030445035.2). Taxonomy (NCBI): domain Eukaryota; kingdom Metazoa; phylum Chordata; class Mammalia; order Cingulata; family Dasypodidae; genus Dasypus; species Dasypus novemcinctus. The sequence goes on along the minus strand of NC_080682.1, from coordinate 105,638,925 downwards.
GTGACAGAAGAGGCATGTGTAGAAAATTCAAATCTGAATCCAACTCCAACACACTCAGGAACACAATTTCAAAGTAGGGCCCTCTGACAAGGCATTGAACTCCAGAGCCATCTGCCATAACCATAGAACCTGAGTGTCTCTGTAGTCCTCAGGAGCACCAGTACCTGGGGTTGTAGTTACTTTGGCTGTCTCTGGGATCCTGCTGAGATGTGCGTAAGCGCGGTCCCTCTAATGACCTTCCAACTCTTTTTGAAGTCTCTTAGCCACATAAACTCATTTGTCTTTACATTTCCCCTTTTATTCAAGGTCTTTTTCTAGTTGCATCTCTAGCTGTTGATTTGTACCATCTGCCCAGCATGGGACATGACTCCTGGGGGTGAGCCTCCCTGGTGCCAAGGGATTACTAGCAATCATTTTTTTTTTTGGCTATTTGTATTTCCTCTTTGCAGAGATATCTATTTAAAATTTTTGCCCATTTTTTATTTGAATTGCTTGCTCTTTTATTGTTGAGTTGTATGATCTCTTACATAGCATGGAATTGAAACCCTTATCAAATATGTGATTTCCAAATATTTTCTTCCATTAAGTGGGCTGCCTTTTCACCTTCTTGACAAAGTACTTTGAGGCACAAAGGTGTTTAAGTTTGAGGAAGCTCCATTTATCATTTTTCTTTCATTGCTTGTGCTTTCAGTGTAAGGTTTAAAAAACCACCACCTACCACCAGGTCTTGAAAATGCTTCCCTACATTTTCTTCTAGGAGTTTTATGGTTCTACCTTTTATATTTAGGTCTTTGAACCATTTTGAGTTAGTTTTTGTATAATGTGTGGGATAGGGGTCCTCTGTCTTTAGTACATAGACATCCAGTTCACCCAGTACCATTTGTTGAATAGGCTGTTCTGCCCTAGTTGGGTAGGCTTGACAGGTTTATCAATCATCACTTGACCATAGATGTAAGAGTCTGTTTATGAACCATCAGTTTGGTTCCATTGGTCTATTTGTTTATCTTTATGCCAGCACCATGCTGTTTGCACCAGTGTAGCTAGGTAATACAATATAAAGCCCTGAAGTGAGCATCCACCAAGTGTTCTTCCTTTTAAGATGTTTCTTATGGCTAATTGCTTTTTGACAAGGCTGCCAAGTCCACTCAATTGGGAAAGAATAGTCCTTTCAAAAATTGGTGCAGGGAAAACTGGATATCATTTGTAAAAGAATGAAGGAGGACCCTTATTTCACCCCATATCCAAAACTTTACTCAAAATGGATCAAAGACCTAAATATAAGAACTATGACTATAAAACTGCTAGAAGGAAACCTAGGGAAGCACCTTCAGGATCTTGTGTTAGGCAATGTTTTCTTACACTTTACACCAAAGCACAAGCAACAAAAGAAAAAATAAATAAATGGGATCTCATCATAATTAAAAACTTTTTTGCATCAAAGGATTTATCAAGGAAGTAAAAAGAGAACCTACCCAATAGAAGAAAATATTTGGAAACCACATATCTGATAAGGGTTTAATAATCAGAACATATAAAGAAATCCTACAACTCAACAATGAAAAGATAAACAACCTAATAAAAAATAGGCAAAAGGCATGAATAATATTTCTCCAAAGAGGATATACAAATGGGATGTGAAAAAATAGGAAGAGTCATTCATTTCTGGGGGAATGTAAACTGGTGCAGGCACTGTAGAAGACAGTTTGGTGGTTTCTCAGAAAGATAACTTTAGAATTAAAGACCTGGCAATCTCACTACTAAATATATGCCTAAAGAACAGTAAGCAGGGAATCAAAGAGAAATTTGCACTCTAATGTTCATAGTGGCATTATCTACAATTGTGAAAAGATGGAAGCAAGCCAAGTGCCCAAGAAATGATGAATGGATAAACAAAATGTGATATATGCATACAATGAAATATTACTCAGTATTAAAAAGGAATGAAGTTATGATTTATGTGACAGTATGGTTGAAACTTGAAGAAATGATGTTGAAGGAAATAAGCCAGACACAAAAGGACAAAAGTTGTATGATCTCACTGATATGAAATAATTGGAATAAGAAAACTCATAGAATCAGAATCTAGAATATACGCTAGCAGGTACTATGTTGGGGGTAGGAAATGGGGTGTCAGTGCTTAAATTGTTACAGAATTTTTATTGGGGTAGATTGTAAAGTTATGGTAATGGATAGTGCAGATGACAGCACTGAATTATATATCTGAATGTGGTTAAAAGGGGAAATTTTATGTGGTATATATATTACTAGAATAAAAATCAAAAGGAAAACATTGGACTGTACAACACAAAGAACACTATTATAAATGATGGACTGTAGTTATAAAAAATACAATTATAAAGATGATCTTCCATGAATTATAACAAATGTACTTCTCTTATGTAAGTTATTAATAATAGGGTGGCATAGAAGAACTCTGTATTTTATATATTTTATGCAGGATATTCTGTAAACCTACAACTTCTCTAACAAAAATATTCATGAAAAAAACACAAAAGTGATTCTTACAGATAGAGAATCTTAAATTTAAGCCCCACAGTAACTACAAAGAGAACACGAGAGAACATGCAAGCTGTTACAGATAGAATTCAGCATGCAGTTTGCAGGGGACAGGGAGAACGGGGTGTTAGTGCATAATAGGTGTAGGGTTTCTGTTTGGCGGATGGGCAAGTTTTAATAATGGAAACCACAACATTGTGAATGTGAATAATTCCATTGAATTTTATGCTTGGGATGGTTGAGATGGGAAAGTTTATATTGTCAAAATGTTCCCACAATTTTAAAAAACTAAAAAGAGCAATTAAAGAGTCAGTGACAATCAAATGCACTAAATGATGCTGGATGGGGACTAATGAGAGAAAAGGCTCCAAGAGATATTATTGGGACATATGATAAAATGGGAATATAGACTGTAAGCTTTATATAAATATTAAATTTCTTGAACTTGGTAACCATGCCTAAGGTTCTTTCTTAGGAAAGAACAAGGATATTCACTTAAACAACCTATACTCAAGGGTTCAGAACATGGACCAACAGACAGGCAGATTAATAGAAAGACAGATGAGACAGTAGACTTGGCCCAGTGGTTAGGGCATCTGTCTACCACATGGGAGGTCTGCGGGTCAAACCCTGGGCCTCCTTGACCCATGTGGAGCTGGCCCACGTGCAGTGCTGATGCACGCAAGGAGTGCCTTGCCACTCAGGGGTATCCCCCACGTAGGGGTGTCCCCCGCTGTCCCCCATGTAGCAGTGTCCCCCATGTAGGAGTGTCCCCTGTGTAGGGGAGCCCCATGCACAAGGAGTGTCCCCCATAAGGAGAGCTGCCCAGTGCAAGAGAAAGTGCAGCATGCCCAGGAATGGCGCCGCACACACAGAGAGCTGATACAGCAAGATGACGCAACAAAAAGAGACACAGATTCCCATACCACTGATAAGGATAGAAGTGGTCACAGAAGAACACACAGCAAATGGACACAGAGAGCAGACAACTGGGGGGGGGGCAGAGAGAAATTTTTAAAAGAAACAACGTCTGCCTTTAAAATGCCTTATTATCAGTGGATGGATCCAGCTGACAACACTGAAATGCACTGATCCATTTTACACCCTACAATTGGGACCACCAGACACCACAGGCCTCTTGCGATGCACTAGGAAGTACACAGCCACCAAGGGCAGTGAGCCTGAATGCCATCAAGCCTCTAAATCTAACTACCCCTTTTCAGAGAGTTGAGGGGATAGAGAACTGGTTAAACACACTATGACAGTAAAATCAGCCAAATTCAAAATGGAAGAAATTATACAGGACAGATTACAATATCGTAGACTATAAAAGAGATGTAAACATACCAACCAAACATAACACCCAGACCTTGTTTAGGTTCTGATTTGACCAATTCATTGTATGATGACAGTTAAAGAGATAATTTTAGAAATAGAAACATATTGGCTAATTAGATGTTATTTGGAAATTATTGTTAATTTTGTAAGGTATATTGTGATTATTATTTTAAAAGTACATATCTGTTAGGGACATAACCTGTAATGTGGTTAAAGTTACATGATGTCTGTGATTTAAAAATATTCCCACAGAAGAAGAAGCTGGAGGGGGGGAGGGGAGGAAGATGGAGGAGAAGGAAGAGAAGGAAGAGCAGGTGTTGAGAAGGATAGTTGAGAAAAGATTGGCAGATGTTGACAATTATTGAAGCTGGCTTAGGGGTGCATGAGCAGTTATGATACTATTCTCATTTACTTCACGTATGTTTGAAACTTTCCATAATAAAAACTTTAGGCGTGACGACAGAATGCCGTGATATCAAAGACAAATGAAGACCTCTCAGGATGCGGTCGCGGTGAGCTGGTGCTTGGGCCAGGCCAAGATACCACGTGGGCCTCCAGTTTTGACTGCCATGAACTTGCTGTAGGATTTCATCGTACAGCAGTTTGTCTTGGATGGATTTATCAGAGTGGAATTAGCAACAATGATAAATTATCTTCAGGAACAACCATATTTTTCTGCTGAGACTCAACTTTTATGAAGGCTTACCAGAGTACCTCCATATGACATTGAGATAAGGTAAAACATAGATTTTATCCAGGTCTATGTTGAGAAGACAAAATATCTGAGACTTTGAAGTACTGCATGGAGGAAAACAAAATACTCATTAAAAAGTATCAGATTATAGATAGGAAGAAGCAAGCTGGTCGCTGAGTGAACTTGCCTTGCGATCTCTCCTGGGAAGAAACAGCTGGGTGTGGCTGGAGGTTCTCCGAGGTGGGGCTTTTTTGGGATTTTTGCAGGGCAGGAAGTGTCTGGACATCGATTTGGTGGAAAGGTGTGGCAGGAAACACCTCACATTTGCTGGGGTTTTCTCATCCTCCACTGCCTCATTTCTGTGTGAACTGATTTAGGCTACCTGCACTATCCTCTTTCCCCTACATCTTGATATCCACCATCATCTACTGTCTCTCCTATATTCCACCTCCCACCTCCCTTTCTTTGATCCATGAAGTGTCTAAGTCTTAATTTCTAATACCTTTGTTTTGTTTTCTATTATCCACTCTTGAAACTATTACCTTTCTTTTCTTTTTCCCTCTCTCATGAAAACAAGAGCTTTTTAGCTCATACCATATTCCTCCCATATTCAATCATCTACCTCATAATAGGTACTCTACCTACTGCTATAACTCTACACAATTTACATGAATCTAACCTCCATCCTCCCAGATCTCATATTCTTGCTTTGTTAACATATATCACCAATACTACTTTACACTTTTCCCTTGCTTACATAATTGCCTTTCCCCAGCACTAATACTTTCCTTTAAAGTGAACTTAACCAACAACAAGAAATTAGAATAAGAAGAACAAAGTGACAAGGAGAAGATATAACACTTACGCAAAAACAACAGCTAATTAATCTCCAAGAGTAGACAAAGAAGCTAAGGAACTGATTAAATCTGTCAAGATTAAATAATGACCAGAAAGCAACAAAAATCTACAAACCAAACCAGTAATCAGGAAAACATGGCTGAATCCAATCAACAAACCAAAAATCAGGAAGGGGAGCAGAACTTTGCACAAGCAATGAAAGATCTCAGAACATTTGTCACCGACAAATTTGATGAAGTAATGAAAGAGGTTAACAACATGAAGACATCACTTGGAGGGGAAATTCCAGACATACACAAAAAGATAACAGATATGATGGGAATGAACACCACAGTTCAAGAAATCAAAAATACACTTGCAGCAAATATCAGCAGACTAGAATTGGCAGAGCAGAGAATTAGTGATGTGGAAGACAGCACATCAGAAATCAAACAGATAGTAGAAGGGGTCGATAAAAAGATAGAAAAAATCCAGCTAGGACTTAGGGACCTGAATGACAATGCAAAATGCTCAAACATACGTATTATAGGCATTCCAGAAGGAGAAGAGAAGGGAAAGGGGTCAGAAGGAGTGTTGCAGGAAATAATGGCTGAAAACTTCCCAAATCTACTGAAAGAGACAGATGTACATATCCAAGAAGCACAGCGCACTCCACTAGTCATAAACCCCAACAGGCCCACCCCAAGACATATACTTGTCAAATTATCCAATGCTTAAGACAAAGAGAAAATCCTAAAAGCAGCAAGAGAAAAGAAAACCATCACATACAAGGGAAGCTCCATTAGATTACGTGCAGATTTCTCATCTGAAACCATGGAGGGAAGAAGGCAGTGGTATGATATAGTCAAGGTACTAAAGGAAAAAAATTTCCAACCAAGAATACTCTATCCAGCTAAACTAGCATTCGAATATGATGGAGAGTTCAAAATATTCGCAGACAAACAGAAACTGAAAGAGTATACCAACAAGAAACCTCCCCTTCAAGAAATTCTAAAGGGAGTTCTGCAGGAAGAAAGGAAAAAACAGGACAGGCAGAGTTGGAGGAGAGTATAAGAGCAACAACAACAACAAAAAAGACAAAAAGAGAAGGGAAAAAAATAGAAACAAAATATGACAAACACAAATCCAATCAAAATATGGCTAACACAAATAATTCCTTGAAAGTAATAATGCTGAATGTCAATGGATTAAACTCACCTATCAAAAGATTCAGACTGGGACATTGGATAAGGAAATATGACCCATTCGTATGCTGTCTACAAGAGACACATCTTAGACCCAGAGATGCATGGAGATTGAAAGTGATTGGCTGGAAAACAATCATACAAGCAAACAATAACCAAAAAAAGGCAGAAGTAGCTATATTAATATCAGACAAAATAGACTTTAAATGTGAAACAATTGTGAGAGACAAAGAAGGATACTACATTTTAGTGAAAGGGAAAATCTGTCAAGAAGATCGAACAATCATAAATACTTATGCTCCTAACAAGGGTGCCTCTAAATACGTGAGGCAAACGCTGGAAAAACTAAGTGAAACAATAGATGCATCTACAATTATAGTGGGGGATTTTAATACACCACTATCTACCTTGGACAGAACATCTCAAAATAGAATCACTAAAGAAACAAAACATTTGAACAGTATATTAGAGGACCTGGATCTAATAGACAAATATAGATCATTACACCCAAACACAGCAGGATATACATTTTTCTCAAGTGCACATGGATCATTCTCCAAGATAGACCATATGCTAGGCCACAAAGAAAGGCTGAATGAATTCAGAAAGATTGAAATCATACAAAACAATATCTCTGACCACAGTGGAGTCAAGCTGGAAATTTGCAAGGGACAGAAGCCCAGGTTTCACACCACGATTTGGAAATTAAACAGCACACTCTTAGAAAAACAGTGGGTCAAAGAAGAAATCTCAAAAGAAATCAATGACTACCTTGAATCAAATGACAATGATAACACAACATACCAAAATTTATTGGATGCAGCAAAAACAGTACTGAGAGGGAAATTTATAGCCATAAGTTCATATATGAAAAAAGAAGAAGAGGGAAAACTGAAGAACTAAATGCACATTTGAAGGAATTAGAAAAACAACAACAAAGTAACCCAACAGGAAGAAGAAGGAAGGAAATAACAAAGATAAGAGCAGAACTAAATGAAATAGAAAATAAGGAAGCACTTGAAAAGATAAACAAGACAAAGAGCTGGTTTCTTGAGAAGATCAACAAAATTGACAAACCTTTAGTGAGACTAACAAAGAAAAAAGGAGAGAAGATGCAAATACACAAAATAAGAAATGAGAAAGACGATATCACCACTGACCCCACAGAAATAAAGACTATCATAAGAAGATACTTTGAAAAACTATATTCCAACAAAAATGACAATTTAGAGGAAATGGACAAATTCCTAGAAACACATAAGCAGCCCATATTGATGAAAGAAGAAACTGATGATCTTAACAAACCAATCACAAGCAAAGAGATAGAATCAGTTATTAAAAATCTCCCAACTAAGAAGAGCCCACGGTCAGACGGCTTCACAGGTGAATTTTACAAAACATTCCGGAAAGAACTAACACCAATCTTGCTGAAACTATTTCAAAAAATCAAAACAGAAAGAACATTGCCGAACTCCTTCTATGATACCAACATTACCCTAGTACCAAAGCCAAACAAAGACACCACAAGAAAGGAAAATTACAGACCGATTTCTCTAATGAACCTAGACGCAAAAATACTTAACAAAATACTTGCTAATCATATTCAACAGCACATTAAATGAATTATACACCACTACCAAGTGGGATTCATCCCAGGTATGCAAGGATGGTTCAACATAAGAAAATCAATCAACGTAATACACAATATAAACAGATTGAAGGAAAAAATCACATGATTATATCTATAGATGCAGAAAAAGCATTTGACAAAATACAGCACCCTTTCTTGATAAAAACACTCCAAAACATTGGAATACAAGGAAATTTTTTGAGCATGATAAGGAGTATATACGAAAAACCTAAAGCCAACATTGTTTACAATGGAGAAATCCTAGAATCCTTCCCTCTAAACTCAGGAACAAGACAAGGATGCCCTTTGTCTCCGCTCCTATTTAACATTGTCTTAGAAGTACTTGCTCGAGCACTGAGGCAAGAACAAGATATAAAAGGCATTCAAATTGGAAAGGAAGAAGTAAAAATTTCATTATTTGCAGATGACATGATCCTATACATAGAAAACCCTGAGAGATCTACAACAAAGCTTCTAGAACTCATAAATGAGTTTAGTAAAGTTGCAGGTTATAAGATCAATGCGCAAAAATCAGTAGCATTTCTGTACAGCAATAATGAGCAAGATCAGGAGGAAATCAAGAAACAAATACCATTCACAATAGTAAAGAAAAAAATCAAATACTTAGGAATAAATTTAACTAAAGAGGTAAAAAACTTATACACCAAGAACTATACAAGACTGTTCAAGGAAATCAAAGAAGACCTAAATAAATGGAAGAATATTCCTTGTTCATGGATAGGAAGACTGAATATTATTAAGATGTCTATCCTACCAAAACTGATCTACACATTCAATGCAATCCCAATAAAAATCAACACAGCCTTCTTTAAGGAACTAGAAAAACTAACTATGAAATTTATTTGGAAAGGAAAGAGACCCCAAATAGCCAAAGACATACTGAAAAAGAAAAACGAAATTGGAGGAATCACACTACCTGACTTCAAAACATACTACAAAGCTATGGTGGTGAAAACAGCATGGTATTGGCATAAGGAGAGACACACAGACCAATGGAATCAAATTGAAAGCTCTGATACAGAACCTCACATATATAGCCACATAATATTCGATAAAGCCACCAAACCCTCTCAACTGGGAGAGAATGGCCTATTCAACAAATGGAGTCTGGAGAACTGGATAACCATATGTAGAAGAATGAAAGAGGATTACCATCTCACACCTTATACAAAGATCAACTCAAGATGGATCAAAGACCTAAATATAAGAGCCAAGACCATAAAGACCTTAGAAAGCAGTGTAGGGAAACATCTACAGGACCTTGTAATAGGAAATGGATTCATGAATATCACACCAAAAGCATGAGCAGCAAAAGAACTAATAGATAAATGGGACTTCCTCAAAATTAAAGCCTTCTGCACCTCAAATTAAGTAAAAAGGGAGCCCACACAGTGGGAGAAAATATTTGGCAACCATATATGTGATAAGAGACTTATAACTTGCATATATAAAGAACTCCTATATCTTGAAAATAAAGATAAACAACCCATTTAAAAAATGGGAAAAAGATTTAAACAGACACTTCTCCAAAGAAGAAATACAAATGGCTAAAAAGCACATGAAAAAATGCTCCAAATCTCTAGCTATCAGGGAAATCCAAATCAAAAGTACAATGAGATACCATCTTACACCCATAAGATTGGCAGCTATGAAAAAAACAGAAGAATACAAATGCTGGAGAAGATGTGAAGAAAGGGGAACACTCATCCACTGCTGGTGGGAATGCAGAAGGATCCAACCATTCTGGAGGACAGTATGGTGGTTTCTCAAAAAACTAGCCATAGATTTGCCATATGACCCAGCAATACCACCGCTGCGTATATACCCATCAGAATTGAAAACAAGGACACAAACCGATATATGTACACCAATGTTCATAGCAGCATTGTTCACTATTGCCAAAAGTTGGAATCAACCCAAATGGCCATCAATAGATGAGTGGATCAATAAAATGTGGATAAAATGTGATGAGTGGATCAATAAAATGTGTATATACACACAATGGAATACTACTCAGCTGTAAGAACAAATACACTACAAACACACGTGATAACATGGATGAATCTTGAGAACCTTATGTTGAGTGAAGCAACCCAGGCATTGAAGGACAAATACTACATGACCTCAGTGATATGAAATAAGCAAGCTGCCTCAGAGAGCAAGAGACTGAACAATAGGCTTACAGGAAATCAGGGGGTGGAGGAAGGATGTGAGGCAACATCTGCAGGGGTGGAATTTATGACGAGCTGGTGGTAAGTATGAACACAAAGAAGAGATAAAATGGGAGCAAGGGGTTGCCTTTGGGAGGGGCTTTGTGAGTTTGAGGGTGGCTGGGGATGGGCGGATGGGTAATATTGTCCAAAAGTGGGGGGAGGGAGGGGTAGCATACGAACATAGGAGAGTGTCAGGTGTTGGTGGAGAGTAAAATGCTGAGAAAAGCGTATCAAAATATAATTAAGAGGGTTACCTTTTTATAATGCTCGGAGGGGATGGTCCGATGCGGGACGGGCTCCTGGGGAAAGTCTGAATGCTCATTTTGCCAGAGTGGGTGGCATCATTGGGTAGAGATCCAAGTTGTGAGAGTGGGGGTGGACCCACATCCTGGGGAGGACTAATGCCATCAAATAGAGGGAGCTGTATCTCTCGAGAGAAAGGGTGGCTCCCAGGGCATTGGGGCAGTTGAGCAAGTTAGGCCCTGAACACTATTCCAACTATCTCTGGACGTGGCTCCTCGGGAAACGGAGGTTGGCTGTCACCGTGGGCACCAGGGTGGATGGGAAAATGGATGTTAAATGTGTGGAACCAAGGTAAATGGGGGGTAAGAGAGGAGTTTCGTGAGAGTACACAAGGATGGATATAAAACATGTAATATTACACCATAACATATAGGAGACGACAGACTGATAATGTAAACCATAATGTAAAACATGGGATAACTAAAAAATTAGAAAACTGTGTATCCTAAAGTAAGCACCACAATGTAAGCACAGATGTCACGTTGTTTGAAAGCTATTGTCTCAGACTCTGTACATCACTTTAAGTAAATATGTGAATAGGGTGTAAGAGTATCGCTGTGGAAGAGAAAAGGTTTTGTGGTGGATGTGTGGGAGTGCTGTATATTATATATATGAATTGCTGTGGTCTAGGGCTCTTGTTAAGAGAAGTTCAATAATTAGGTGGTGCGGTCACCCCTCGGGCTGAAGCGTGGTTTGCTGGCCTGGCAGGGGAGCGGCCATGGTAGGCCAAGCTGCTGCCCCCTTAATAGGGTGGTTGGTCGGGCCCACCGCCACCCCTGAAGGGAACTCGGCATGGGCGCAGAGTGCCCTCGGGTCTCCCCTTCTCGGCAGCCATGCTTCCGCGGCCGCCCCTTCTCCCGGATAGCACCACACGATGCCTTGTAGGGCGGCACCCTTCTTCTTCTTTCTCCCTGTGCAGGCGCAGGGCGGAAGATTCCAGTCTGCCCTTTTCCCTTCCCCCAACAGCAGTAACAGCCAGGCATGGGCGGAAAAATCCAGTCTGCCCTTTTCCCTTCCCCCGACAGCAGCAACAGCCAGGCGTGGGCGGGAAACTCAAGTCTGCCCTCCACCCCAGCAACAGCAGCCACCAATCCCTAAACCCTGCCCCTTCCCCCAGCAACAGCGACAGCCAATCCCTAACCACCACCCCTCCCCCGTCCAGTACTGCCCACTGACCTTTCGCTGGCAACCAATCAGAACAGGGCGTGGCTTCGACCAATCAGCCTTCCCCAGCCCCTATAAAACTGTTGCCTCTCCCTCAGTAAAGTGGACTTGCGTGTTTACCTTGTCTCCGCAGTAGTTCTTCTGCTGTGCGCCCTCCAGTCCTGAGAGCCCCCGACAAGGGCCTGGCCTCCCTTGTCCCCAGTTCGTCGCCTGCTTCCCCGGGCGACCCCTTCGTCGCCGGCTTCGCCGGGCGACCCCGTCAGCCGAACCGCGCAACCCCTTGTGAGACCGATCCCTCGTCTGCTGCCGGACCGACCCCTCATCCCAAGCGGGACCGACCCTTCGTCCCAAGCGGGACCGACCCCTCATCCAGAGCTGGGCCAACCCCTCGTCCGCAGCCAGACCCCACCTCTACCGACCGAGCGAACCGTCACAAGGGGGAAAAAAGAAAAAGATAGGATGTAGAATTTTTTCCAAGTCAACATGTATTCTATATCTAACCTTTAAACCCATCGCTATATGCCATTTTGCTAGTAAGGGATCCTGACATTATATTGGGCTTCAATTTTCAGGAAGTTCTGGATCACAGAGTGGTTCAACAATGGCAACGGAGGAATACTGGTATAAGATACTATTGACAGGTGATATATGGCTGACAGGGAGCTATACAGGACATATGTCCAGGGTGCATGGTAATGTTTGGATATACTCATAGTGGCAACAATTAAAAACTACAGCTGGGGGGGTACTGGGTTCCTGGCCGGTGGTGCTCTGTCATGGTCCCTAGGGGAGCAGTGACAGTCTCCCAGGTGCAGTGGCAAGGACCGGGAAGGAATGAGGGTCCAACAGTGAGCCTCTGATGCTAATGACTATGCTTGTGAGCTGATATGCCTGAAATAAGAACAAGACCTAGAGCAACATTGTGCCTGGGAATTTCCTCCTGACAGCCTTAATGTTACTCAAATGTGGCCAGTCTCGAAGCCAAACTCAGCATGTAAATGCAATGCCTTCCCCCCAGCATGGGACATGACACCTGGGGATGAGCCTCCCTGGCACCGAGGGATCACTATCAACTACCAACTGATAATGCAACTGGAGAATGACCTTGAATGGAAGGTTCAATGCAGATCAGCAGAATATCCCTGTCTACATAAAATAACATGACTTTAAAATGCTGTTTGACCTAATGTAAGGGGGAAATGGAAAGGAGAAATGAGTTTATATGGCTATGAGTCTCTAAAAAAGAGCCTGGAGGCTGTCAGAAGGATTGCCCTTATGCATAACTGAGCAGAGTCTAAGAGACAGATAAAGTAGATACAACCGCCAGGTATTGGTTCCTTTGAGGGCTAAAGAGGCCCAGGGGTGCTATGGTCATGGCAGATGGGGTTAACTGCCATGTCAGATGGCCCTTCTTTGGAGCTGGTGTTTATGTGTGATGAATCTGGACTCAGATGGGATCTCTCTTCGTAAGACTTTCATGCTACTGTGCTGGAGTTGTAGTTGGTGTTGGGGTTTAAGATATATTTCGGGGATCTGAATCTCTGGACTGACAATGTGATAGCCAGGCCCTGAGCCTCAACAGACTCCAGCACCTACAATCTGATTTATTGGACTCACCTCACTCAGCTAAGATGGAGTTGAAGAAGGACAACCACCACACCATGGAGCCTAGAGTGCCTACAACTGAAAGCAGGAGGATTGCATCCAGTATCCATGTGGAATCTGAGCCTCCTCTTGACATAGAGGTGCAATGGACACAACCAATCCAATGTCCACAGAGAAAAGGTAGCATTGGAGTGGGAAAAGTGGACATGGTGGCTAATGTGTATGGGGAATGGCAGGAAGAGATGAGATGTGGAGGCGTCTTAGGGACTTGGAGCTGCCCTGGATGGTGCTTCAGGGGCAATGACCAGACATTGTAAATCCTCACAGGGCCCACTGGATGGAAAGGGGGAGAGTATGGGCCATGATGTGGACCATTGACCATGAGGTGCAGAGGTGCCCAGAGATGTACTTACCAAATGCAATGGATGTGTCATGATGATGGGAATGAGTGTTGCTGGGGGGGGGGGGGGGTGGAGTGGTGGGGTGGGGGTGGTGGGGTTGAAGGGGTCCTCATATATTTTTTTAATGTAATATTTTCACAAAATCAACTTAAAAAAAAGTATCAGATTATAAAGAGAAGGTATAAAGAAAAGAAAAAAAAAACAAAGACAAATGAAGAAATGGAAACGCGAAATCTGCCCACAGCCAGACCGGCTGGTGGGACCCGCGCAGGCACCGGCCTCAGGGCGGGCGACGGAGCGCCTCCCACGCATTCCCCGTGGCTAATCCCCAGCCCCGCAGCGTCTGAGGAGTCCTTTCCCTTCCAGAGCTGCATCCTCAGGGGCAGGGTGTTCCTGACCTTGCCCATACTGGAACACCAAGTGTCCTCTTCCATCAGTTCGATAAATTTCTGGATTGTATTTTCCGCACAGGCATCAAGTTAGATATCACTTTAGAGTTTCCTTGAATAGATGCCCGGAGGCAACATCTGTCTGTAGTTAATGAACTTCTCCTGAGAGACAGGATGATGCAGGCGGCAGGGAACACACGGGCTGGAGTCCCACCTGCCCGAAGAGCCTGGGCAGGCAGGAGTGGGGGGCTTCTTTAGAGAAGATGGGTCTGAAAGAACATCCCCTTGGAAAGGCTTCCAGCAGGACATGCAAGGGCCTGAGGCACGAGGGAGCCTGCCTCCCCCAGAAATGGGGAGGAGCCACATGTCCCTGGTGTAGGACGCAGAAGGGAAGATGCGGCTGGAAACGTTGGCTGGGGTCAGACTGTGGGTGGTCTTACACGTCTAGCCATACGTTTCATTCTTTCAACAAATTGAGATCCTGCTCAGGGCCCTATTCTTTGCCAAGATGGAAAATGTCTCTTTCCCCCCAAGTAAGAAGTCTGACCAGGAGTCGGGCTGAGAGAGGAAATGCGTCACCGCGTCACGCCATGGAAGACCTGTCTGAGCGGCCAGTGCTATTTGTTACAGCCTGAATCCCTAGTTCTGCTCTAAGCCCAGCTTTGTAGGCATGGAAAGCACCTATATAAGAAAGAGAGATCTGCTTGGACAATAAAAAAGACTGAAAGTAGGACTTGGTACACGAAACCAGGAACATCATCAAGGAACACTTCTCACTTCTGTGCAGTGTCTTCTGTTTATGTAAGTGGTTGGCACACTTACCTTGCAGCAACAGTAAGTGCAGTGAAAATACATTATCCCATTACCCGCTCCTCTTATGTTGCCCACATTCAAGGCTAACTTTGTAAGTCTCTCCACAAAAGACTCATGAAGCTTATATTACCTTTTAAAGAAGTACCTGAAAAAATGTGCAATTCTTGAAGGAATAATAATGCACATTGTCGTTGCTAAGTGAACCTTTGTAGTTATGGCTCTCGTGTTCTCATTGAATTCAACTTTTAAAAATGTGTGCTTTTTAAACACACTTCCCCTTTTACATTTTTAAAAATTTTAAATAATATATACACAAGGTGAAAAAAACAAATAGGGAAGTGTTTGTCATGGAAACCATCAATGTTCATGCACACTCATCTCTTTTTTCAGTGGCCACTACTTCCAAATGTCTTTTCAAAAATTATCCAGGTAATGCCCTTCCTAACTCTAAATCATATGCTTATATGAGTTTTGTTTTGTTTTGTTTTTACTTCTTGGTCAGTGTTTTAGTTTGCCAAAAGACTGAGGATGCAAAGTACCAGAAATGGGTTGGCTTTTATAAAGGGTATTTACTTGGGGCAAAACCTGATGGTTCCAAGGCTGTGGAAAGTCCACCTCCAGGCACCGTGAGAGGCGCTTCTCACCAGAGTCAGCTACTGTTGTCCTGGGGTTGCAGCCACATGGCGAAGCACGATGGCCGCCAACCCCGCGGAAGCCCCTGCCTGCCCGCAGAGTCCACCGGCTGGAGCTCAGCGTTTAAGCACCGCGCGGGCCTGTCTCTTTCTGCGCCTCCCACAGCAGCCTCGCTGCTGGCTCTTCCCCAGCTCAGCTGTGGGCAGTCGGGCACAGAGCAGGGCTGGTCTCCTGAGCTGCTCTGGGCCCAGCCCCGTGGGAGCACCGCGCTCAAGCCATCCTCTCTCTCCCACCGCGGGGTCGAACCCGCAGGCTCCCTTCTCCCTAGGACTGGCTGAGTCTCTGCCTCTTCCTTTATATCAGACCCAGCAAGAGGGCAGAGGCTCAGTGTGACTCACACCCCCTGATGTAATCCAGGCAAATGGGCCTCACGCCTACAGGAATGGATGAGTTTAAAACCTAATATTTCTCTTTTGGGGATTCGTAAAATAATTTCAAGCTGTCAGAGTCAGTTTAAGACATTCTCTATTGACTCAACTCCATAAAATTTATGGCGATTTAACTCCCTACTTTCCTCCACCTCTCCTACTCTTTGATGTATAATTTATTCTGTTGGTTGCCTCTGTACACCTGTCTAATATACTTATTCTTTAATTCTTCTTTGAGCACACACAGTACTTTTGACTCCCAATAAATTACTTGAGGATATTAGCACAGTCCACTTCCTTCCGCCTCCGTGCCCGCCACTTCCCATTATCTGTTATTTTCCTTTTTATGAGACCAAGTCAAGAATGTTAAATCCACGTCAGCTCTGTCACCATAATCCAGGCTTCCTCGCCTCGTGGGGAGGTTGATTTGAAGAGTGGAAAACTCATAGAGTTTGCATTATTATGGCTGTAAATTTGGATTCCTTAGATGCCCAGGAGTATCTGGGACCACAGTTCCTTCTCTCCAGGGCCACCTCTATGCCACTGAAGGAGAACATGTCCAGCAAAATCAGCTAACAGAGTCTCTCTCTTATTACACTCCCATCAAACACTTGAAATGATGCACATCTTAGTGGCATTAAAAATATAGGTATGCCTGCATATTCACAGAAAAAAAGTCATATATTGGGAGGTAGTGGGGATTGAACCCACGACCTCACACATGGGAAGCAGGCACTCGACCACTGAGTACATCCCTCCCCAATGAGAGTTGGTTTTTTCATTTGCTTTTAGGAGGTGCTGGGGATCAAACCCAGGACCTCATACACGGGAACCAGGTGCTCAGCCACGGAACTAAATCCACCCCTCATCTATATTTTTAAAAGGAAGTCAATGCCCAAATAGGAAGACAGCTAAAAATGTGGCACAAATCTGAGCCTTCAAAAGAGGGATTATGTGGAGAGTAGAAGAGACCTAATCCAAAATATCCAAAGCTGGAAGCCAATAGACAACATCCAAAGTGGAAAAATTGGGAAAGAGCAGTATCAGCACATTATTTATTAACATGGAGAAGGAGCAGCTGGAAGAATTGGAAGTACACACCTCCAGGGAGTGGGATTCCCACCTGGGGTTGCGCGGGCTGGGACCCGGCTGTGTTTTCATTACGAGCTTGCTATTACTGTTGACTTTTAAAACTCTGCAAATGGATCACAATGACGGGAACTAAAATGAACTTTAAGAAGAGAGTAGATGTCCCTTCTCTTCCTACCCCACAGGATCATCAGTGCTGGCAGGGTCAGCCCAGTGGAGATGTCATTATTGCAATTACTATTGGATGACATGTATTGAGAGCTTACTCTCCACTGGGCTCTGGGCTAAGCCCTTCACAGGCATCGTCTCATGTCATTCTCAGAGCATCCTAGTGGGTAGGTGTTACTATCATCCCCATTTCACAGACAAAGAAACGGAGGCACTGAGAGATTAAGTACTTGCCTGAGATTCTACCCCTGGTAAGTGGCAGAAGTGGAATTGGAACCGAGGGCACTGACTCCAGTATTCCTAACTACAGCTCAGCACTGGCCCTGGGGCTGGAGGTAGAAGCCTGGTCCAATGCCACAGAGATGACAGGGCTAGGAATGGCTGGGACCCAGAAGGAAATGTGTAGAAGGGGGAAGGAGAGAGGACTCGTCCTTACTGAGTGCCCCTGGCCAGCCCACTTAACTGCCACAATGGTTCCTTCAGAGTTCCGTGAGCAGGTTCCCTGTTCTGCAGGATCTGAGTGGGGTCTTAACTGGGTTAAGGACCCATTCACAGCTCAACATGAGTGAGAAGGCAGGCACTTCCTCCTTCCGCCTGCTAACTCAAGTTCCAAAAGTCTTCTTTCTCCATTCAGGACTTCTTCTCTGGTGGTGAGTCAGGGGCAGAACGTTGAAGCAAACGTGGACAGCGGATGCAGAGGCAGGGCCTGGGGTGAAGGGAGGGCACTCAGCATGGCACGATTCTTTCCAATTCTACTTGGGAGCTTTGGAGATCGTCTGGAGTGGGAGGATGGCAGGAGACAGAGAAGCAGGGAGGGAAGGGGGCAGGCCTAGGGAGCTGGGCCCAGGGCATTTGCTAGGTCTCCAAGCCTCACTGTTATCTGCCAGTACTCACCACCCTGCGCTTCTTGATCACATTTCATCACCTAAAAGAAGAGAGTCTCAAGAAAATGCTTAAACTCAAACCAGTTGATCCCTTCCTCCCCCAAGCCGGCTCCAGGGCTATCTCTGACACTTGCACCCTTTCTCTGCCTGTTGCAGGCACTACCTTCGGTGCCACCACCTTCTTCATCTCACATCTTCAGGGGCCAAGTCCAGCCCAAAGAACCTCTGAGACCTCTATCAGGCTCCACGTGACCCCCAGGACAAGGGGGTGAGCCTCGGCCACCTGGAAGAAAGCTCCCTCTCTCCCTTAGGGCTGGGTGGGGAGAGATGAAGATGGGTGGGAGGTCACCCAGATCCAGTCCTTCCTCCTTCGAATTTGTCTTCCTCAGCCCAGGCCTGTATTCCCAGGGCCCAGGATACCCTGGTTCCTAACAAGTGTTTGTTGAATGAATGAGTGAGTGAACACATTACAAAAGGTGCTAAGAGCAGAGGATGCTGGGTGGAGGAGCCTCCTGTCTGCCTGGCTAGCACCCCAGTGAGTCACAAAGCTCTCCCCACCTCCATGGCACAGCTATGAAAACCATTAGCAAGCCATTAGCTCTGACTCAAGCCCAGCTGGCATGGAGCAGGCTTTCGCCACCCTGTCTGCAGAGTTCACACACTGGGCACCCATCCACTGGACCAGCCTCGCCTCCCATACCCCACTCTCCAGGCTAGATCCAATCTCAGGCCTTCTGCCCTTGACCGAGTAGGGCAAGGCTGTGGGATGCAAACTCCCAGAAGGCAGGGACTTTGGCTCAGCCCTCCATGTGCCCCCAGGGGTGGGCTTGCCAGTAGGCAGTGGGGAAATGTCAAGGAAGGAAATGAGAGTTATTAGCTGCTCCTTACATGCCAGAAAGGGTCATTCAGGCTGCACAGTTCTACGGTGGGTCCTCCTCTACTTACTTTTACAGATGAAGTGACCAATCTGAAGAAGTTCTGAGGCTTCCCAAAGGCCACAGAGCTGTCGGTAATAGAGATCCACGTTCTAATTAAGTCGTCTTACTCCAAAGGCTGTGTTCTTTCCACCAACCACAAAAACCCAAATCTGGGGCATGGAGGAAGGAGTTAGTGCTCCTCATCACTTCCCTACACCCCTCTTCCCCCCAGGGTGGAGATGAAGTGGGCAAGAGGCAGAGGGTAGAGCTGAGGGGGGGCAGGTGGTCTCTCAGTCAAGGCCAGAGCTGGGGGTGAGGGCTCAATTCTGAGACCGCTCAGTCTGTACCCCCAAGCGGCCCAGGACAGGGGAATCTCCTTCTGCAGCTGCAGCCACGAGGGCCTGGGTGGGGTCTGGTCCCTAAGGGTGGGCCTCCTCCTTTGCTGGGGTCTCACAGCAAACAGCTGGAGGTCAGGACACAACCTGTGCTGCGGAAGGACCAATGTGCCAGAGGTGTGTGCAGAGCCAGGAGTCCAGCAAGGTGACAGCATTCAGTGGTGGGTGCCAAGGGCTGCATGAGTGCACCTGGTGGGGAATTCAGAGCCCTCGGCGGGCAGGACCCGAGGCTGGTTTCCACCTGCCAGCTGCCCACTCCCACGTGCAAAATGTGCTCAGGGGCCTGAGAGGCAGCTTGCTGCAGTGGAAAGGACCCCGATCAGTCAATAGACTCCAACTAAGTTTGTGCCCGTGCCCTCGTGAGCTTGGTGCACTGGGTGAGTCACTCGACCTTTCTTTCCCCCCCACCCCGGGATATCCTACATCCCCCACTCTTGGCCTGCCGCTGGGCGCTGGGGCCTCTACCCCAGTGGGGACCAGGTGGGAAATGGCCCTCTCTCTCCAGCTATGGTATGTCTCTGGCCATCTGTGATACACTCACCCTGCAGCTAACCCCGGGGTGGTTGGGCCCTGTGATCCTGATCCCTAATTCCAACTCTAGTTTCCTCCTAGAAGTGACCCCTGGGTCCAGCTGGGGTCCCTCTTTCAAAATACAGTTCATGCATGTTCCCAACTACATCTCAGGTCTGCTCCTCCGCAGATGTGCTTCCTACACTTGGTGCTCCCCATTCACCTGCCCCCCCCATCTGACTCCACTTGGCTGGAATCCACGTGCCCCACATTGAGCTGTGCCCCCTTGTAAAGCTATTCCACATCCATATGTACCTGCGCCCCCCACCCGGCCACAGACCACTTATTCCCAATCGGGTTCCTCAGGCACCTGTAGCTCCCTCCCCAGACAAGCTGCCAACAGTGCAGCTGGTGCCTGTCCCCCACGTGTGGGCCCTACGTGGGGGCCAGCTGCAGCTCCTGCTTCCCAGAGACGCTCCCCTCTCCAGGTGTGCTTGCCACATCACTAGGGCACCTTCGCCCACAGGTGCATGTCCCGTCTGCTTGTGGCCAGTTCTCAAAAGTGCCACGAACATTTCATCTGTGACCCCACTCTTCCCTGGAGGTGCCCTCCCCAGATGCGTGCAGCTGGGGTCCCATTCTGGCAGCTGCAGCCACCATCCTCCCCAGATGTGCGCCCTCATCACAGACATGGCCCTCATCCTCAGGTGGGTTCTTCCCAGACGCTCTCCGTGTCCAGACGCGTCTCCCTCCCTGCCTCGTGGATCCCCTCCAGTTTGCTCCCACTTCCCCGTCCAGCCCCATCCCCACGGCCCCTCCCAGCCCCCCATCCCACCCCACTCGACCTTTCTGAGAGCCCCTTCCTGAACATCTGTAAAACAGGACTGACCATAATACACCTCAGGGTTGTCAAGAGCATGGAAGGATGCTCTTGACAGTAAGTGAAGCTCCATCCAACCAAGCATAAGAGGAAATGGAGAGAAGACCTTTCATTAACGCTCATTAACGTGAACGGATATTATTAGCTAGAGACTGATTTTGCTGCTTCTCAGGGCAGGGACAGTTTGGTCCTGGCCGCGGACACCAGCACACATGCCCACTTGCCCTCTTGGCTTCCTGCCCCAGGAGAAGGCCACCTCGAATCCGCTGGGCAGGCGGGTGGGCAGAGCCGCTGTTGGGGACAGCGCCGGAGGAGCCCATGGTAGACCCAGCGGCGGCGACAAGGTGGCGCTGCGACCCAGGAGATTCCAGGACGCCTCGGGACACCCTCTGGGTCCCAGCACCCTGGTGGAACAGGGCCTGCAAGGACAGAGCTGCCGCGCAAAGGCCTCGACCCCGACGACGCTCCCCACTCCCCAGCGGCAGCGCTCGTCCCTCCCTCTCCTCCCTTGGCCAGCGGCTTAGTGGAGGTGGAGGCAGCAGGGAGCGCGCCTGGTGTGTGCACCACCCCTGCAGCCTCCCAGCTGCGCCCCTGGAGAACTTCTTCAGGACCCTCCCCCTCCACTCCCCCTCCCGCCTTCCCCGCAGGTCCCTCCCCTTCCAGCCGGCCACCCACAGCCCCTGCTCTCCCCTGTTAGGGTTCATGCGCTCACGATTTGAAGACTTTAAACTTTGCAAAACTGGACGTCAGAAATGAACTTTCACTCTAAGGCATGCTTGTGCTTTAAAACTCCGTTGTCCCAGTGCCTTCTTTGTATCAAAAATAAGTTGCACGTCATGTTAATTGGAATATGCCAAATTTACAGTCATAATAATGCAAACTCGATGAGTTTTCCACTCTTCAAATCAACCTCCCCACGAGGCGAGGAAGCCTGGATTGTGGTGACAGAGATGACGTGGATTTAACATTCTTGACTTGGTCTCATAAAAAGGAAAATAACAGATAACGGGAAGTGGCGGCAGGGAGGTGGAAGGAAGTGGACTGTGCTAATATCCTCAAGTAATTTATTGGGAGTCAAAAGTACTGCGCAGCTGTATATTAGACAGGTGTCCAGAGGCAACCAGCAGAATAAATTATACATCAAAGAATAGGAGGAGTGGAGGAAAGTAGGGAGTTAAATAGCCGTAAATTTTATGGAGTTGAGTCAATAGAGAATGTCTTAAACTGACTCTGACAGCTTGAAATTATTTTACGAATCCCCAAAGAAGAAATATTAGGTTTTAAACTCATCCAATCCTGTAGGCGTGAGGCCCGTTTGCCTGGATTACATCAGGGGGTGTGAGTCACACTGAGCCTCTGCCCTCTTGCTGGGTCTGATATAAAGGCAGAGGCAGAGACTCAGCCAGTCCTAGGGAGAAGGGAGCCTGTGGGTTCGACCCCGCGGTGGGAGAGAGAGGATGGCTTGAGCGCGGTGCTCCCACGGGGCTGGGCCCAGAGCAGCTCAGGAGACCAGCCCTGCTCTGTGCCCGACTGCCCACAGCTGAGCTGGGGAAGAGCCAGCAGCGAGGCTGCTGTGGGAGGCGCAAAAAGAGACAGGCCCACGCGGTGCTTAAACGCTGAGCTCCAGCCGGTGGACTCTGCGGGCAGGCAGGGGCTTCCGCGGGGTTGGCGGCCATCGTGCTTCGCCATGTGGCTGCAACCCCAGGACGACAGTAGCTGACTCTGGTGAGAAAGCGCCTCTCACGGTGCCTGGAGGTGGACTTTCCACAGCCTTGGAACCATCAGGTTTTGCCCCAAGTAAATACCCTTTATAAAAGCAACCCATTTCTGGTACTTTGCATCCTCAGTCTTTTGGCAAACTAAAACATTGACCAAGAAGTAAAAGCAAAACAAAACAAAACTCATACAAGCATATGATTTAGAGTTAGGAGGGGCACTACCTGGATAATTTTTTGAAAAGACAGTTGGAAGTAGTGGCCACTGAAAAAAGAGATGACTGTGCATGAGCATTGATGTTTCCATTACACACACTTCCCTATTTGTTTTTTTCACCTTGTGAATATATTATTTAGAATTTTAAAAAATGTAAAAGGGGAAGTGTGTTTAAAAAGCACACATTTTTAAAAGTTGAATTCAGTGAGAACAGGAGAGCCATAACTACAAAGGTTCACTTAGTGACAACAATGTGCGTTATTATTCCTTCAAGAACTGCACACTTTTTCAGGTACCTTTAAAAGGTAATATAAGCTTCATGAGTCTTTTGTGGAGAGACTTACAAAGTTAGCCTTGAATGTGGGCAACATAAGAGGAGCGGGTAATGGGATAATGTGTTTTCACTGCATTTACTGTTGCTGCAAGGTAAGTGTGCCAACCACTTAGTAAAGAGGAGACACTGCACAGAAGTGAGAAGTGTTCCCAGATGATGTACCTGGTTTCGTGAACCAAGTCCTACTTTCAGTCTTTTTTATTGTCCAAGCAGGTCTCTCTTTCTTATATAGGTGCTTTCCATGCCTACAAAGCTGGGCTTAGAGCAGAACTAGGGATTCAGGCTGTAACAAGTAGCACTGGCCGCTCAGACAGGTCTTCCATGGTGTGACGCTGGGAACGCTTTTCCTCTCTCAGCCC
Source organism: Dasypus novemcinctus (assembly GCF_030445035.2). Lineage (NCBI taxonomy): Eukaryota > Metazoa > Chordata > Mammalia > Cingulata > Dasypodidae > Dasypus > Dasypus novemcinctus. The sequence goes on along the minus strand of NC_080682.1, from coordinate 105,615,266 downwards.
GACTCCTGGTCAGACTTCTTACTTGGGGGGAAAGAGACATTTTCCATCTTGGCAAAGAATAGGGCCCTGAGCAGGATCTCAATTTGTTGAAAGAATGAAACGTATGGCTAGACGTGTAAGACCACCCACAGTCTGACCCCAGCTAACGTTTCCATCCGCATCTTCCCTTCTGCGTCCTTACACCAGGGACATGTGGCTCCTCCCCATTTCTGGGGGAGGCAGGCTCCCTCATGCCTCAGGCCCTTGCATGTCCTGCTGGAAGCCTCCCACCTTTCCAAGGGGATGTTCTTTCAGACCCATCTTCTCTAAAGAAGCCCCCCACTCCTGCCTGCCCAGGCTCCTCGGGCAGGTGGGACCCCAGCCCGTGTGTTCCCTGCCACCTGCATCATCCTGTCTCTCAGGAGAAGTTCATTAGCTACAGACAGATGTTGCCTCCAGGCATCTATTCAAGGAAAATCTAAAGTGGTATCTAACTTTACGCTTGTGGGGAAAATACAATCCAGAAATTTATTGAACTGATGGAAGAGGACACTTGGTGTTCCAGTATGGGCAAGGTCAGGAATACCCTGCCCCTGAGGATGCAGCTCTGGAAGGGAAAGGACTCCTCAGATGCTGCGGGGCTGGGGATCAGCCACGGGGAGTGCGTGGGAGGCGCTCGTCGCCCGCCCTGAGGCCGGTGCCTGCGCGGGTCCCACCAGCCGCCTGGCTGTGGGCAGATTCGCGTTTCTTCATTTGTCTTTGATATCACGGCATTCTGTCGTCATGCCTAAAGGTTTTATTATGGAAAGTTTCAAACATACGTGAAGTAAATGAGAATAGTATCATAACTGCTCATGCACCCCTAAGCCAGCTTCAATAATTATCAGCATCTGCCAATCTTTTCTTAACTATCCTTCTCAACACCTGCTCCTCCTTCTCTTCCTTCTCCTCCCTCTTCCTCCCCCTCTCCCCCTCCAGCTTCTTCTTCTGTGGGAATATTTTTAAATCACAGACATCATGTAATTTTAACCACATTACAGGTTATGTCCCTAACAGATATGTACTTTTAAAATAAGAATCACAATATACCTTACAAAATTAACAATACTTTCTTATTATCATCTAATTAGCCAGTATGTTTCTATTTCTAAAATTATCTCTTTAACTGTCATCATACAATGAATTGATCAAATCAGAACCTAAACAAGTCTGAGTATTATGTTTGGTTGATAAGTTTACATTTCTTTTATAGTCTACGATATTGTAATCTGTCCTGTATAATTTCTTCCATTTTGAATTTGGCCTATTTTACTCTCATAGTGTGTTTAACCAGTTCTCTATCCCTCAACTCTCTGAAAAGGGGTAGTTAGATTTAGAGGCTTGATGACACTCAGGTTCACTGCCCTTGGTGGCTGTGTACTTCCTAGTGCTTCGCAAGAGGCCTGTGGTGTCTGGAGGTCCCAATTGTAGGGCGTAAAACGGATCAGTGGGTTTCAGTGTCGTCAGCTGGATCATCCACTGATAATATGGCATTTTAAAGGTAAATGTTGTTTTTTTTTTAAATCTCTCCTCCCCCCCAGTTGTCTGCTCTCTGTATCCATTCACTGTGTGTTCTTCTGTGACTGCTTCTATTCCTTATCAGTGGCAGGGGAATCTGTGTCTCTTTTTGTTGTGTCATCTTGCTGTGTCAGCTCTCCGTGTGTGCGGTGCCATTCCTGGGCAGGCTGCACTTTCTTTCACACTGGGCAGCAATCCTCATGGGGGACACTCCTTGTGTGTGGCACTCCCCTACACAGGGACACCCCTATGTGGGGGACAGTGGGGGACACCCCTACACAGGGGACACCCCTGCGTGGCAGGGCACTCCTTGCGCACATCAGCACTGCACATGGGCCTGCTCCACACGGGTTAAGGAGGCCCAGGGTTTGAACCACACACCTCCCATGTGGTAGACAGATGCCCTATCCACTGGGCCAAGTCTACTGCCTCATCTGTCTTTCTGTTAATCTGCCTGTCTGTTGGTCCATGTTCTGAACCCTTGAGTATAGGTTGTTTAAGTGAATATCCTTGTTCTTTCTTAAGAAAGAACCTTAGGCGTGGTTACCAAGTTCAAGAAATTTAATATTTATATAAAGCTTACAGTCTGTATTCCCATTTTATCATATGTCCCAGTAATATCTCTTGGAGACTTTTCTCCTCATTAGTCCCTGTCCAGCATCATTTAGTGTATTTGATTGTCACTGACTCTTTAGTTGCTCTTTTTACATTTTTAAAATTGTGGGAACATTTTGACAATATAAACTTTCCCATCTCAACCATCCCAAGCATAAAATTCACATTCACAATGTTGTGGTTTCCATTATTAAAACTTGCCCATCCGCCAAACAGAAACCCTACACCTATTATGCACTAACACCCCGTTCTCCTGTCCCCTGCACACTGCATGCTGAATTCCATCTGTAAGAGCTTGCGTGTTCTCTCGTGTTCTCTTTGTACTTACTGTGGGGCTTAAATTTAAGATTCTCTATCTGTAAGAATCACTTTTGTGTTTTTTTAATGAATATTTTTGTTAGAGAAGTTGTAGGTTTACAGAATATCCTGCATAAAATATATAAAATACAGAGTTCTTCTATGCCACCCTATTATTAATAACTTATGTAAGAGAAGTACATTTGTTATAATTCATGAAAGATCATCTTTATAATTGCATTTTTTATAACTATAGTCCATCATTTATAATAGTGTTCATGTGTTGTATAGTCCAATGTTTTCCTTTTGATTTTTATTCTAGTAATATATATTCCACCTAAAATTTCCCCTTTTAACCACATCCAGATATATAATTCAGTGCCGTTAATTACACTCACAATGTTGTGCTGTCATCATCACTATTCATTACCATAACTTTACAATCTACCCCAATAAAAATTCTGTACAATTTAAGCACTAACACCCCATTTCCTACCCCCAACATAATTCCTGCTAGCTTATATTCTAGATTTTGATTCTATGAGTTTTCTTATTCCAATTATGTCATATCAGTATGATCATACAATATTTGTCTTTTTGTGTCTGGTTTATTTCACTCAACATTATTTCTTCAAGTTTCAACCATACTGTCACATAAAGCATAACTTCATTCCTTTTTAATACTGAGTAATATTTCATTGTATGCATATATCACATTTTGTTTATCCATTCATCATTTGTTGGGCACTTGGCTTGCCTCCATCTTTTCGCGATTGTAGATAATGCCACTATGAACATTAGAGTGCAAATTTCCGATTGAGTCCCTGCTTACAGTTCTTTAGGCATATACTTAGTAGTGGGATTGCCGGGTCATATGGTAATTCTGAACTTATCTTTCTGAGAAACCACCAAACCATCTTCCACAGTGCCTGCACCATTTTACATTCCCCCAGAAATGAATGACTCTTCCTATTTTTTCACATCCCATTTGTATATCCTCTTTGGAGAAATATTATTCATGCCTTTTGCCTATTTTTTATTAGGTTGTTTATCTTTTCATTGTTGAGTTGTAGGATTTCTTCATATGTTCAGATTATTAAACCCTTATCAGATATGCGGTTTCCAAATATTTTCTTCTATTGGGTAGGTTCTCTTTTTACTTTCTTGATAAATCCTTTGATGCAAAAAAGTTTTTAATTATGATGAGATCCCATTTATTTATTTTTTCTTTTCTTGCTTGTGCTTTGGTGTAAAGCGTAAGAAAACATTGCCTAACACAAGATCCTGAAGGTGCTTCCCTAGGTTTCCTTCTAGCAGTTTTATAGTCATAGTTCTTATATTTAGGTCTTTGATCCATTTTGAGTAAAGTTTTGGATATGGGGTGAAATAAGGGTCCTCCTTCATTCTTTTACAAACGATATCCAGTTTTCGCTGCACCAATTTTTGAAAGGACACTTCTTTCCCAATTGGGTGGACTTGGCAGCCTTGTCAAAAAGCAATTGACCATAAGAAACATCTTAAAAAGGAAGAACAAACTTGGTGGATGCTCACTTCAGGACTTTATATTGTAGTACCTAGCTACACTGGTGCAAACAGCATGCTGCTGGCATAAAGATAAACAAATAGACCAATGGAACCAAACTGATGGTTCATAAACAGACACTCACACCTATGGTCAAGTGATGATTGATAAGCCTGTCAAGCCTACCCAACTAGGGCAGAACAGCCTAGTCAACAAATGGTACTGGGTGAACTGGATATCTATGTACTAAAGACAGAGGACCCCTTCCCACACATTATACAAAAATGAACTCAAAATGGTTCAAAGACCTAAATATAAAAGGTAGAACCATAAAACTCCCAGAAGAAAATGTAGGGAAGCATTTTCAAGACCTAGTGGTAGGTGGTGGTTTCTTAAACCTTACACTGAAAACACAAGCAATGAAAGAAAAATGATAAATGGGGCTTCCTCAAACTTAAACACTTTTGGACCTCACAGTACTTTGTCAAGAAGGTGAAAAGGCAGCCCACTTAATGGAAGAAAATATTTGGAAATCACATTTTGATAAGGGTTTGAATTACATGCTATCTAAGATATCATATAACTCAACGATAAAAGAACAAGCAATTCAATTAAAAAATGGGCAAAAATCTTAAATAGATATTTCTGCAAAGAGGAAATACAAATAGCCAAAAAGAATATGATTGCTAGTAACCCCTTGGCACCAGGGAGGCTCATCCCCAGGAGTCATATCCCATGCTGGGCAGAAGGTACAAATCACCAGCTGGTGATGCAACTAGAAAAAGACCTTGAATAAAAGGGGAAATGTAAAGACAAATGAGTTTATGTGGCTAAGAGACTTCAAAAAGAGTTGGAAGGTCATTAGAGGGACCGCGCTTACACACATCTCAGCAGGGTCCCAGAGACAGCCAAAGTAACTACAACCCCAGGTACTGGTGCTCCTGAGGACTACAGAGACACCCAGGTTCTATGGTTATGGCAGATGGCTCTGGAGTTCAATGCCTTGTCAGAGGGCCCTATTTTGAAATTGTGTTCCTGAGTGTGTTGGAATTGGATATTTTCTACACATGCCTCTTCTGTCACTTTTACTGAACCTGTGGTTGGCACTGGGGATGGTATATACTCAGGAGACTTGAATCTCTGGACTGGCCATGAGCCAGCTGGACTCTGAGCCTCAGCAAAGTTGCAACTCCTACTCTCCAGTTCATTGGACTTACCCTGGTCAGTTAACAGGGAGGTGAAGATGGTCAACCACCACACCAGGGAATCGAGAGTGCCTGCAACTGCAAGCAGGAGAATCGTATCCATCAGCCATGTGGAATCTAAGCTCCCTCTCAATTTAGAGGTTAAGTGGGTATCATCATCACAAGGTCCGCAGGATGGAGAATTAAAATATGGATTAGAGTGGACTTACTGGTGTTCTACTATAGAACTATTGTGACTAGCAATGGAAGAAATTTCATCACTGATGTGGAGAAAGTGGCCATGGTAGTTGCTGAGGGCAGGGAGAGGGAAGAAGAGATGTGATGTGGAGGCATTTTTGGGATGTGGAGTTGTCATAAATGATATTGCAGGGACAGATGCTGGACATTATATATCCTGCCATAACCCACTGACTGGACTGGGAGAGAGAGTGTAAACTACAATGAAAACTATAATCTGTATGGTGCAGCAGTGTTCCAAAATGTGTCCACCAAATGCAATGAATGTGCCACAATGATGAAAGAGGTTGTTGATGTGGGAGAAGAGGGTGGGGTGCGGTATGGGATATATGGGAACCTCATACTTTTTTTTTGTCTTTATTTTTTTAATGTAACATTTAATGTTACATTAAAAAAATATGAGGTCACCATATATCCCCCATCCCCCTCACCCCACTCCTCCCCCCATAACAACAACCTCCTCCATCATCATGAGACTTTCATTGCATTTGGTGAATACACCTCTGAGCAACGCTGCACCTCATGGTCAATGCTCCACACCATAGCCCACACTCTCCCACAGTCCACCCAGTGGGCCATGGGAGGACATACAATGTCCAGTAAGTGTCCCTGCAGCACCACCCAGGACAACTCCAACCCCCAAAAATGCCCCCACATCACATCTCTTCCTCCCACTTCCTACCCCCAGCAGCCACCATGGCCACTTTCTCCACAGCAATGCTGCATTTTCTTCGATTACTAATCACAATAGTTCATGAATAGAATATCAGTAAGTCCACTCTAATCCATACTCTATTCCTCCATTCTGTGGACCTTAGAGTGGTTGTGCCCACTCCACATCTATATCAAGAGGGGGCTTAGATTCCACATGGATGCTGGATGCAATTCTCCTGCTTTCAGTTGTAGGCCCTCTTGGCTCCCTGGTGTGGTGGTTGACCTTCTTCACCTCCATGTTAGCTGAGTGGGGTAAGTCCAACAACCCAGAGTGTAGGAGCTGAAGTCTGTTGAGGCTCAGGGCCTGGCTATCATATGGTCAGTCCAGAGATTCAGATCCCCTAGGTATATATTAAACCCCAGCAACAACTACAGTTCTGGTAAAAGTAACAGGAGAGGCTTGTGAAAAAAGATCACATCTGAGTTCAGCTCCATCACACAGAAACACAAACTCCATAAAGGGACCAACTGATGTGGCACTGAGCTCCATCTGCCATGACCATAGAACCTGTGGGTCTCTGTAGCCCTCAGAAGAACCAATACCTGGGGTTGTATCTACTTTAGCTGTCTCTGGGACTCTGCTGAGGTGTGCATAATGGCAACCCCTCTGATAACCTCCTGGTTCTTTTTGGAGACTCATAGCCATATAAACTCATTTGTCCTTTCCATTTCCCCCTTGATTCAGGTCAAAAAGCATTTTTAACTCCTGGTATTATATGTAGACTGAGATAGTCTGCTGGTCCAAGTTGACCCTTTTATTCAAGGTCATTTTCTAATTACCTCATCAGGTGGTATTTGGTAGTAATCCCTCGGCACCAGGGAGGCTTACCCCTGGGAGTCATGTCCCACACTTGTGGGAAGGCAACACATTTTTATGCTGAGTTTGGCTTCAAGATTGGCCACATTTGAGCAACACAGAGGCTCTCAGGAGGTCACTCTTAGGCACCCTGCACCTCTGGGCCTTGTTCTTATTTCAGGTGCACAGGCTTACAAGCATAGTCATTAGTATCAAGGGTTCATTTTTGGACCTTCCTTCATTTTTGGTCTTTGCAGTTTGTACTTGGGGGATTGTTGCTGTTCCTGTAGGGACTGTGATACAGCTCCCCTGGCTAGGAACTCAGCACTCCCTCAGTTGTTGTTTTTTAATTTTAACCACTATGAGAAAATCCAAACATTTTTATGTACCCTGAATATATGCCCTGGAGAACTCCCTGCCAACCATGTGTCCCCTGTCAATAACATCCCACACCAATATTCCTCCCCTGCCATTGTTGAACTTCTCTGTGATCCAAAACTTCTTCAAAATGAAGCCCAATATATTGCCAGGTTCCGTTAATAGTATAATGGAATATAGTGATGAGTTTAAAGTTTAGATATAGAATATATATCAATTTAGAAAAATTAAGGTAAAAGTAAATTGGGATATCAAAAAATTTAAAAATGCAAAAGCTTTGTTTTGATGTTTTGCCTTCCATCACTGCAATAAGTGTTGCCCTGTATGCAAATTGACAAGGCAACTTCTTCCATCTTTTCCTCACTGTCTACGTCCTTTCTTTTTCTTTTTTCTTTTTCCTAATTATTAAGCTTATCTTCACAAAAGTTTTAGATCACAGTAATTCATATACAATATACAGTACTCCCACATATCCAACATAAAACCCTTTTCCCTTCCACAGTGATAATCTTTTTACATATTCATATTATGTTTCCTGAAACTGATGTATAGATACTGAGCCAATAGGTTTCAAACAATGTAACATTTGTGTTTACTTTGTGGTTTATATTTTAGACTATACAATTTTCTAAAATTTTAGTTATCTTATGCTTTACATTATGATTTACATTTTAGCCTATCAGCCCCTATATATTTTTGGTGTAATTTACCATGTCTTATATCCATCCTTGCATAATCTTTTGCCCACACAGTTACATGGATTCCATCTATTCAATACCTCTTTCCCCCTCCCCTTAGGGCCCACAGTGACAGTCAATCTTCATTGCTTGAAGGGCCATGTTCAGAGATACTTGTAACAGTGTTGAGGGCTTGACATGCTCAACTGCCCTAATGCTTTGGAAGCCACCATTTCTCTTGAGAGATACAGTTCCCTCTATTTGATGGCATCAGTCCTCCCCTGGATATGGGTACACCTTCACTCTCATTATATGGGTCTCTATCCAATGATATAACCCACTTTGGCAAAATGAGCACTCACACACTCCCTAGGAGCCTGTCCTGTCAGATTATCCCCTTTAAGCATCTTAAACAGGTAACCTTTCTTATTATATTTTTGAAAAAGTTTTCTCAGCATTATACTCTCAACCAAATACCTGACAATCTCCTATGTTCTTAGGTTCCCTCCCCCTCCCCCCAATTTCTTGGGCAATATTACCCATCCTTCCATCCCTTGCCCCCCTCAAGCCCACAAAGCCCCACCCAAAGGTAACCCTATGCCCCCATTTTATCCCTTCCTTGTACAAATACCTCCAGCTTATCATGGATTTCAGCCATGTAGGTCTCAACTTACATCCTTCCCCTATCGCCCATTTTCCTTTAAGCCTATCATCCCATCTCTAGGCAGCTTGGTTTACTTATATCATTGAGTTCATGTCGTATTTGTCCTTCAGTGCCTGGATTGCTTCACTCAACATAAGGTTCTCAAGATTCATCCATGTTATCACGTATGTTTGTAGTGTATTCATTCTTAAAGCTGAGTAGTATTCCATTGTATGTATATACCACATTTTATTTATCCATTCATCTGTTGATGGGCATTTGGGTTGATTCTAACTTTTTGCAATAGTGAACAATGCTGCTATGAACATTGGTGTTCATATATCGGTTTGTGTCCTTGTTCTCAGTTCTACTGGGCATATACCGAGCAGTGGAATTGCTGGGTCATATGGCAAATCTAGAGATAGTTTTAAGAAAATGCCAAACTGTCCTCCAGAATGGCTGGATCCTTCTGCATTCCCACCAGCAGTGGATGAGTGTTCCCATTCCTCCACATCCTCTCCAGCATTTGTAATCTTCTGTTTTTTTCATAGCTGCCAAAATTATGGGAGTAAGATGGTATCTCATTGTCATTTTGATTTGCATTTCCCTAATAGGTAGAGATTTGGAGCATTTTTTCATGTGCTTTTTAGCCATTTGTATTTCTTCTTTGGAGAAGTGTCTGTTTAAATCTTTTCCCATTTTTTAAATGGTTTGCTTGTCTTTTTATTTTCGAGATATGGGAGTTCTTTATATATGCAGGTTATAAGTCTCCTATGAGATATATGGTTACCAAATATTTTCTCTCATTGCGTAGGCTCTCTTTTCACTTTCTTGCCAAACATCTTTGAGGTGCAGAAGGCTTTAATTTTGAGGAAGTCCCATTTATCTATTTGTTCTTTTGCTGCTCATTCTTTTGGTGTGAAATTCATGAAACCAATTCCTATTACAAGGTTCTGTAGATGCTTCCCTACACTGCTTTCCAAAGTCTTTAGGGTCTTGGCTCTTATATTTAGGTCTTTGATCCATCTTGAGTTGATTTTTGTATAAGATGTGAGTTGGTAATCCTCTTTCATTCTTTTACATATGGATATCCAGTTCTCCAGGCACCATTTGTTGACTAGGCCATTCTCTCCCAGTTAAGAGGGTTTGGTGGCTTTATTGAATATTATATGACTATATATGTGGGGATCTATATCAGAACTCTCAATTCAGTTCCATTGGTCTGTGTGTCTCTCCTTGTGCCAATACCATGCTGTTGTCACTACTGTAGCTTTGTGTATGTTTTGAAGTCAGGTAGTGTGATTCCTCCAATTTCTCTAATACTTTTTAAAGTAACATTTTTTTGGTCAACTATCTTTTAAAAAAAGATAATAGCATTTTTTTTAATTAAAAATTTTCAAAAAGAATGTAATAAATGTTCAGTATCTCTAGCTATGAGGGAAATGCAAATGAAAACTACAATTAGATAGGTCAAATCTCATAGAATGGCCATTATTTTAGAAAAGAGAAAACAATAAGTGCATGAGAGGATGTGGAGAAATAGGAATATTCCTTCACTGTTGGTGGGAGTGTAGAATGGGGCAGCTTCTATGGAAGACAGTATAGTGGTGTAGCAGTTTGGTATTGTTTATGAATTAAAAAAATAGATATAGGATTATATTTGTAAACTGGTCTGTTCCTCTGGGCATATTAGATTGTATTAATATCAGAGGTTTCTCTTTTACTTGATTAAATTATGATTAGGGCTTTAATTGGGTCACACAGTAGGTCAAGGGAGTGGGAACTCACAGAGAAAATGACAGGGCAGAGGAGAGAGTTGGAGTTTTTGATGCTGGAGCCCTGGGAGGTAAATACACAGGAGAAGAACTCAGAGGAATAGAGATGGTTCCATAGACACAGCAGAGGTCCTGGGAAGAAAGAGAGTCTGATAGTCTACAGCTGACCTTGTGGAAAGAACAGAGCACTGATCCCAGAGAGAAACAAGCCCCAGGAGGGAGATAAGACTTACCCCAGCCTACAGCTGCTATTGGAAGAAGCTGGGACCATGTAGCCCTAAAAGGAAGAGGAAGGCTGAACCCTGACAGACATCAGCTACCATCTTGCTTCAACATGTGGCAAATGACTTGGGGTGTGAAAGTACCTCTTATGGTACCTTGAGCTGTAAGCTTCTACCCCAAATAAACACCCTTTAAAAAACAAACAGATTTCTGGTACTTTGCAACAGTACCCCTTTGACTGACTAATACAGATGGTTCCTCGTGAAGCTAAATATAGAACTTGCCATATGATCCAGCAGTCCCTCTACTAGGAATATATCCAGAAGAACTGACAACAGTCACCTGAACAGACATCCGCATACCAGTGTTCATGGCAGAATTATTCACAATTTGCCAAAAGATGGAAATAACCCAAGTGTTCATCCACTAATGAAAGGATATACAAAATATCGTATATACATATGATGAAATACTATGCTGCTGTAAGAATTGAAATTGGGACACATAAATATGGATGATCCTTGGGAGCATTATGGAGTGAAATCAACTGATGTATGGATAAACAAAACATGATGTATGCATACAATGGAATATTATGCAGAATATTGAAAAGAAATGAAGTTCTGATTCATGTGAAATATGGTTGAAACTTGAAGAAATCATGTTGAGTGAAATAAACCAGACACAAAAGGACAAATATCCTGCAGTCTCACTCATGTGAACTAAATATGAAGAATAACAGATGGAGTTAATACTTAGAGTATCAGTTGCTAGGAGATAGGATGAGGGCTGAAAAGGGGTACTGATGCTTAATGTATGTAGAAATTTTAATTACCTTGACTCTAAAAGTGTAGAAATGGATAGAATTAATGGTAACATTTTAGAGTGAGTGTAACTAACATGGCTGGTTTATAAATGGAATTTGGCTGAAAGGGGGTAGTCTAAGGATGTAAATGCCGATTGAAAGAAAGCTAGAGAATAATCTAGGGACTGAATCTAGGCACAGTGAACCTGGAGGTAGATGAGAATTGTGGTTAATAGTACAAATATGAGAATGTTCAATGAACTAGAATAAATGTACATCACTCTTATAAGGTAGTAAGAACATCGTGATGAATGGGAAAATACAATTAATGTAACTGATGGACTATAGTTAACAGCAATATTATAATTGTCAAAGAAGGTACTATATCAATGCTAAGGGTCAGTAATAGAAAGGATATGGGATTTTTCCTTTTGGACTAAGGAAAATGTTCAAAAATTTACTGAGATGATGACTGCAAGACTCTAATGAAAGTGAGAGCCCTGAGTGTACACTTTGGATGTATCGTACAAGGCATGGGACTGTATAAGACAGTGAGCCATGTGGTGGAAGACAGACTGTGGGTAACAGCACAAATATGAGAGTGTTCCTTCATGAACTGTAATAAATGTACAATACTAATACATGGTGTTAATAATAGGAGTGTATGGAAAATATACTAAATGTACGCTGTGGACCATAGTTAGTGATCTGATGATGTTCTTTCATAATCTATAACAAATGTTCCACAACAACGTAAGGTGGTGGTGTAGGAGTGATGTATGGGAAATCTGCACATTATGCATGATTGTTTTGTAAGCTCACAGTTTCTGTTATAAAAATAAATATATTAAAAATCGATTAGCCATAGATGTGAGGCTCTATTTCTGAACTCTCCATTCAATTCCATTGGTATAGCTCTAACCTTAAGCAAGTACCATGCTTTTTGGACATGTTTAGCCTTGTAGTAAGTTGAAAGTCAGGAAGTGTGAGTCCTCCAACTTCATTCTTCTTTTCAAGATGGTTCTGCCTATTTGAGGTACCTTGCCCTTCCAGGTAAATTTGATGATTGACTTTTCTATTTCTTCAAAGTAGGCTGTTGAAATTTTGGTTGGGATTACATTGAATATGTAAATATCTTTGTTCTTCAAAAAAGAAATGTTTTTATTAATCACATGAATTTGACATCACAGCCTATTAGAATTGAACAAGGATAAATAATGCTATTGTAAAATATTACATGTTAGAGCTCTTACTGACCTTAAGGACTGTTTTAGTAAAACTTTTTTTGTTTGTCCTGAAAAGTAAATGGCAACTAACATATACCTGTGCCTAAGGAGTCAGAAAGGCAACTATAAAATCTAAAATGATAACAACTGACAGGATTAGGACTGTTTTGTTCAACATTAACAAATGTTAAACTCTCTTTTAGCTGTTATATCAATGCACCTTTTTCACTGGTAAGACAATTGCATGCGGTGGGTGTCGCAATGATTAGCAAGTTTCTTCTTTTTTTTTTTTTAGATTTATTTTTATTTATTTCTCTCCCCTCCTCTCCCCCCCAGTTGTCTGCTCTCTGTGTCCATTCACTGTGTGTTCTTCTGTGTCTGCTTGTATTCTTGTCAGTGGCATCAGGAATCTGTGTCTCTTTTTGTTGCATCATCTTGCTGCATCAGCTCTCCGTGTGTGTGGCTGTCACTCCTGGGCAGGCTGAACTTTCTTTCACACTAGGCAGCTCTCCTTATGGGGCACACTCCTTGTACGTGGGGCTCCCCTACACGGGGAACACCCCTGCATGGCAGGGCACTTCTTGCACATCAGCACTGCATGTGGGCCAGCTCCACACAGGTCAAGGAGGCCCAGGGTTTGAACTGGGGACCTCACATGTGGTAGGTGGATGCTTCATCATTTGAGCCAAGTCTGCTTCCCTGAGCAAGTTTCTTCTTAAGTAACAGATATCTGATGATCAAGAATGGAGCTCTCTTTCCCAATTTTGTGTCTTTTGGAACAGAAGCAAATACCTTTGTATGTGAACATAGAGAGGCAAATATTGTGAAATGCAGCTGTTGTAATCTTCTGACAAACTAACCCCTAAATGGGGCAATGAATCATTTTTAGAATAATTCTTTGAAAAATTTTCAGGTTTTAAAATGAAAAGATTTCAGAATAACTTTTCAAAAATAACACTCCGCTTTGGTATGTGACCTGATAAACAATACATTGACCCTGTAATGTGATTTGTATTTTAGTAATATATTCTGTTGACTACAATTTGCCTATAATAAGGGTTAGAGTTATGGTTTCAAACAATTTCTACATATACTTTTTTTTTTTTCTGAGGTACCAGGGCCAAGGATTGAACCTGAGACCTCATATGGGGGAAACTGTCACTCAGCTACTGAGCCATATTGGCGACTGTGAGTTGTTGCGGTTTTTTTTTTTTTTTTCATTTATTTGCTTAGTTTTTTGTTTTGTATTGTTTTGTTTTATTTTATGTGACACTGGGAAATGAACCCAGAACCTCCCATATGGGAAGCAGGTGCTAATCTCCTTTAGCCACATCTGCTCCCTAATACAGTTTAACATTTTTCTGTCTTTATTTTTTTTTAATGTTACATTTAAAAAAATGAGGTCCCCATATACCCCCACCCCCCTCATTTTAACATTTCAAAATAAACTTCCATTTCCAATGAACTAAGGTATTTTGTTTTGTTTTGTTGCCTTATGTGCCTATAGAAGGTAATTTGAGCATACACATACATACACATGCACATATAGGTGTGTGTATATATATATGGGTATTTGGAAGTTTTTAAGTTACTTTTACCTTTAAAATAAAGCTAGACTATAGGGACACCTCTGCGAGGAACAGCATGAGCAGCTGGAAATCCTTCTCTGAGTTGAGGATGGCAGATCCAGTTCACTGAAGGAAGTGATGAGGCTGTAGCACACCTTCCTGTCTGTTACTTCTGCAGTGACAGGTCTCACCACTACAGCTGGACACATCTGCTTCCTCAGCAGCACTGGCCTCTAAAGCAATGTCTGTCAGAAACAGGATGTTGTTGGTTGAGCACCCAAGGCTGTTTATGATCTTTTGGTAACTGTTTTGGTATCAAAGGGACTATCAACAAGCTCAAGAACGTCTCCCTCTGTAAAATGCCCAGAATAGTTTCTGTGCCTCTACACTCCCTGAACAATAGACATGTGCCTTCAGTCCAGCCCCTCTCCATTTAGCTGCTATTGTAAATGGGTTTTTTTCCTGATTTTCCACCTTAGATGGCTCATTACTAGTGTATAGAAACACCACGAATTTTTGCATATTGATCTTGTACCCTGCCATGTTACTGAATTCTTTATTTGTTCTAATAGACTTGTAGATTTTTCAGGACTTTCTATATATGGGATCATGTCATCTGCAAATAGTGAAAGTTTTATTTCTTCCTTTCCAATTTGGATGCCTTTTATTTGATTTTCTTGCCTAATTGCTCTGGCTAGAACTTCTAGGACAATGTTGAATAACAGAGGTGGCAGTGGGCATCCATGTCTTGTTCCAGATTTTATTTATTTATTTTTAAAGATTTCTTTCTTTCTTTCTTTCTCTCCCCTTCCCCACCCCCATCCCAGTTGTTTGCTCTCTGTGTCTATTTGCTGCGTCTTCTTCTTTGTCCGCTTCTGTTGTTGACAGCCACACGGAATCTGTCTTTTCTTTTTGTTGCATCATCTTGTGTCAGCTCTCCATGTGTGCGGTGACATACCTGGGCAGGCTGCACTTCCTTTTGCATGGGGCAGCTCTCCTTACAGGACACACTCCTTGCATGTGGGGCTCCCCTATGCAGGGGACACCCGTGTGTGGCAGGGCACTCCTTGCGCACATCAGCCACTGCACATGGGCCAGCTGCACTGGGGTCAAGGAGGCCCGGGGTTTTAACCGTGGACCTCCCATGTGGTAGACCAATGCCCTAACCACTGGCCCAAGTCTGCCACCTTGTTCCAGATTTTAGAGGGAATGCTTTCAGTCTTTCATCAATGAGTATGATGTTAACTGTGGGTTTTTCATATATGCCCTTCTATTCCTATTTTTCTAGGTGTTTTATCAAGAAAGGATGCTGGATTTTTTCAAATACTTTTTCTGTATCTCTCAAAATGATTGTGTGGTTTCCCCCCCTTCCTTTTGTTAATTGATTTTCTTATGTTGAACCTCCCTTGTATACCAGGGATAAATCCCACTTTATCATTGGGTATAATTCTCTTAATGTCCTGTTGGATTCAGTTTATAACTATTTTATTGAGCAGATTTGCATCTATATTCATAAGATAAATTTGTCTGTGATTTTCCATTCTTGTAGTATCTTTATCTGACTTGGTATTATGGTGATGTTGACCTCATAGAATGAGTTAGGTAGTGTTCCCTTCTGTTCAGTTTTTTGGAAGTGTTTGAACAGGATTGGTATTCTTCTTGGAATGTTCAGTGGGAGCCATCTGATCCTGGGCTTTTTTTATTGGGCAGTTTTTTGATGAACTGATTCAATCTCTACTTGTAATTGGTCTGTTGAGATCTTCTCTTTCTTCTAGAGTCAGTGTAGACTCTTTGTGTATTTCTGGAAATTTGTCCATTTCATCTACACTGTGTAATTTGTTTGCACATAATTCATAGTATCCTTTTTATTTCTGTGGGGTCAGTAGTAATACCCCTCCTCTCATTTTTTATTTTATTTATTAGCATCATCTCTCTTTAACTTGTCAGTCTAGCTAAAGACTTGTCAATTTTATTGTTCTTTTCAAAGAACCAACTTTTAGTATTTGTTGATGTTCTCTGTTTTTTATACTCTGCGTCATTTATTTATGCTCTAATCTTTATTTTTTTCTGCTAGCTTTGGGTTTATTTTGATGTTCTTTTTCTAGTTCCTTCAGCTGTGCAGTTAGGTCTTTGTTTTTAGTTCTTTCTTCCTTCTTCATGTAAGCATGTAGGGCTACAAATTTCCCTCTTAGCACTGCCTTTGCTGCATCCCATAAGTTTTGATATGTTCTGTTCTCATTTTCACATGTCCTCATATATTTACCAATTTCTTTTGCAGTTTATTCTATGATCCACTGATCATTTGAGTGTGTTGTTTAACTTCCAGATATTTGTGAATTTTATAGTTCTCTCCCTGTCATTGACTTCCAGTTTCATTCCATTGTGTTCAGAGAAGATGCTTTGTATAATGTTAATATTTTAAAGTTTATTGAGACTTGTTTTTGGTCCACCATGTGGTCTATCCTGGGAGAACTATACATTTGTACTTGAAAAGAATATATATCCTGCTGTTTGGGGTTCCAATGTTCTGTATATGTCTGTTGGGTTTAGTTCATTTATCATATTATTCAAGTTATATTTCCTTATAGTGCTTCTGTTTAGATGTTCTATCTATTGATGAGAGGTGGTGTATTAAAATCTCCAACAATAATTTTAGAGGTATCTCTCCCTTCAGTTTTGCCAGTGTTTGCCTCATATATTTTCAGTTACCATTCACTACATAAATATTTATGATAGTTATTTTTCTTGATGGATTGGCCCTTCTATTAATATATAATATACAGGGAAGTGGACTTGGCCCAGTGGATGGGGTGTGCATCTACCACATGGGAGGTCCACGGTTCAAACCCCAGGCCTCCTTGCGCAGTGTGGAGCAGGCCCATGTACGCAAGGAGTTCTATGCCATGCAGGGGTGTCCCTTGTGTAGGGGAGCCCCACGCACAAGGAGTGCACCCTGCAAGGAGAGCCACCCAGCATGAAATAAAGTGCAGCCTGCCCAGTAATGGAGCCGTACACACAGAGAGCTGACAACACGATGACACAGCAAAAAGAAACACAGATTCCCATGCCACTGACAAAAACAGAAGCAGACAAAGAACACGCAGCAAATTGACACAGAGAACAGACAACTGTAGCAGGGGCAGGGAAGGGGAGAGAAATAGATAAAAATAAATCTTTATAAAAAGAATATATATATATAATGGATAATGTCCCTCTTTGTCTCTTACAGCAGCTTTTGACTTAAAGCTTAGTATTTTGTCTGATATTAGTGTATCTACCCCAGCTCTTTTTTGGTTATTTGCATGGATTATCTTTTTCTTGTCTTTCACTTTCCACCTATTTTTGTCTTTGGATCTAAAGTGAGTCTCTTCTTTTTAAAAAGTTTTTATATTATAATCTCTATTTTTAAAGAGGTTTTAGATTCCAGAAAAGTAACATTGAAAGTATAAGGGGGGGGCAGACTTGGCCCAGTGGTTAGGGCATCCGTCTACCACATGGGAAGTCTGCGGTTCAAACCATGGACCTCCTTGACTCGTGTGCAGCTGGCCCATGTGCAGTGCTCATGCACGCAAGGAGTGCCGTGCCATGCAGGGGTGTCCCCACATAGGGGAGCCCCACCCACAAGGAGTGTGCCCCATAAATGAGCCACCCAGTGTGAAAGAAAGTGCAGCCTGCCTGAGAATGGTGCCGCCCTCCTGGAGAACTGACACAACAAGATGACACAACAAAGAGAAACACAGATTCACATCCTGCTGACAGCAACTGAAGCGGACAAAGAAGATGCAGCAAATAGACACAGAGAACAGGCAACCTGGGTCAGGGGGGGAAGGGGAGAGAAATAAATAAATAAATCTTAAAAAAAAAAAGGAAGTATAAGGGATTCCCATATACCCCATTGTCTACCCCTCCCACATCTTCCTTATTAATAACATTTTACAATACTTTGGTACATTTGTTACAATAGAGCAGAAGAAAAGAAATAACAGAGATTAGAGCAGAGCTAAATGTAATTGAGAATTTTTAAAAACACTAGAAAAAATTAACAAAACCAAAAGCTGGTTCTTTGAGAAGATTAATAAAATTGACAAATTCTTAGCTAGAATAACAAATAAAAAAGAGAGAAGATTTAAATAAATAAAATAAAAAATGAGAGAGGGGATATCACCACTGATCCCACAGAAATAAAAAGTATCATAAGAGGTTCTTTGAAAAATTATATGCCAACAGGATGGATAACTTAGATGAAATGGTGCGGTCACCCCTCAGGCTGAAGTGTGGTTTGCTGGCCTGGCAGGGGAGCGGCCGCGGTAGGCCTAATTCCGCTGCCCCCATAATAGGGTGGCTGGTCGGACTCACCGCCACCCCTGAAGGCAGCTTGGCATGGGCGCAGAGTGCCCTCGGGTCTCCCCTTCTCGGCAGCCATGCTTCCGCGGCCGCCCCTCCTCCCAGATGGCGCCACCCGATGCCTTGTGGGGCGGCACCCTTCTTCTTCCTTCTCCCTAGGGCAGAAAATTCCAGTCTGCCCTTTTCCCCTCCCCCAACAGCAGCAACAGCCAGGTGTGGGCGGAAAAATCCAGCCTGCCCTTTTCCCTTCCCCCGACAGCAGCAACAGCCAGGCGTGGGCGGGAAACTCAAGTCTGCCCTCCACCCCAGCAACAGCAGCCACCAATCCCTAAACCCTGCCCCTTCCCCCAGCAACAGCGACAGCCAATCCCTAACCACCACCCCTCCCCCGTCCAGTACTGCCCACTGACCTTTTGCCAGCAACCAATCAGAACAGGGTGTGGCTTCGACCAATCAGCCTTCCCCAGCCCCTATAAAACTGTTGCCTCTCCCTCAGTAAAGTGGACTTGCGTGTTTACCTTGTCTCCGCGGTAGTTCTTCTGCCGTGCGCCCTCCAGTCCTGAGAGCCCCCGACAAGGGCCTGGCCTCCCTTGTCCCCAGTTCGTCGCCTGCTTCTCCGGGCGACCCCTTCGTCGCCTGCTTCTCCGGGCGACCCCTTCGTCGCCGGCTTCGCTGGGCGACCCCGTCAGCCGAACCGCGCAACCCCTGTGAGACCGATCCCTCGTCTGCTGCCGGACCAACCCCTCGTCCCAAGTGGGACCGACCCCTCGTCCCGAGCAGGACCGACCCCTCGTCCAGAGCTGGACCGACCCCTCGTCCGCAGCCAGACCCCACCTCTACTGACCGAGCAAGCCGCCGCAAAATGGACAAATTTCAGAAACACTCAAGTAAACTACATTGACGAAAGAAGAAACAGAAGAACTCAACAGACCATTCACGTTAGTGAGATTGAAATAGTCATCAAAAACCTCCCAACCAAGAAAAGCCCAGGACCAGGTATCTTCACAGGTGAATTCTACCAATCATTCTGGAAAGAACCAACTCCAAACCTGCTTAAACTCTTCCAAAAAATAGAAGGGGAGGGAACATTACCTAACTCATTCTATGATGCCAGTATCATCCTAATCCTAATCCTAATCCTAATAATCGTAAACCACATAAAGATGCTACAAGAAAAGAAAACTAGGGAAATGGATGTGGCTCAAGCAATTGGGCTCCTGTCTACCTTATAGGAGGTCTAGCGTTCAATACCCAGGGCCTCCTGGTGAAGGCAAGCTGGCCCATGTGGTGAGCTGGCCCATGCAGAGTGCTGCCCTGTGTAAGGAGTGCCACCCTGCATGGGAGTGCCAGCCCATGCATGGAGTGCTGGCCCACACAGAGAGCTGATGCAGCAAGATGATACAACAAAAAGAGACACTGAGGAGAGACAATAAGAGATGCAACAGACTAGGGAGCTGAGGTGGTGCAAGAGAATGATCACTTCTATCCCACTCTGGAAGGTCCCAGGATCTGTTCCCTAGCCACCTAGTGAGAATACGAGCAGACACAGAGGAACACACAGTGAATGGACACAGAGAGCACACAATGGGGGGGGGGGCAGAAATAAATTAAAAATAAATTTTCCAAAAAAAAAGTAAAGAAAAGAGACAAAAACTATATACCAATATCTCTATGAATTTATATGCAAAAATCCTCAACAAAATACTTGCTGATTGTATCCAACAACACATCAAATGAATTGTGTACTATGATTGAGTGGGTTTTATCCCCAGTATGTAAAGATGGTTCAACATAAGAAATTTAATCAATGTAATGTACCACATTAACAGATCAAAAGAAAAAAAATCACATGTCATCTCTATCTGTATAAACCTTCTAGAGGGGATAAACAAGTTCAGTGAAGTGGCAGGATGTAAGATCAACACACAAAAATCAATAACATTTCTGTTTACTAATGAGCAATCTGAAGAGGAAATCAAGAAAAATTTCTTTTACAAAAGCAACTAAAAGAATCAAATATCTAGGAATAAACTTAGCTAAGGATGGAAAGGACTTATACACAGAAAGCTACACAATATTGTTAAAGGAAATCAAGGAAGACCTAAATGAATGGGATAATAATCCATGTTCATGGCTTGAAAGACTAAATATCATTAAGATGTCTATCCTACCCAAATTGATTTACAGATTTAAGCAATTCCAATAAAGTTTACAAGAGCATTTTTTTACTGAACTGGAAAAGCCAATTTTGAAAATTATTTGGAAGGACAAGGGGCCCTGAATAACCAAAATCATACTGAAAAAGAAAAACAAAATTGGAGAATCATGCTACCTGACTTTAGAGCATACTAAAAAACTACAATGGTCAAAACTGTAGGGTGTTGGCACGAGGATAGATATACTGACCAATGGAACCAAATTGAGGGTTCTGATATAGACTCATGTATATACAGCCAAACAATATTCAACAAGGCCACCGAGGCAGTTCAACTGGGACACAATAGCCTCTTCAACAAATGATGCTGGGACAACTGGATAGCCGTATGTGAAAGAATGAGAGGGGATCACCATCTCATGCCCTGTACAAAAATGAAGAGGGATCAAAGACCTAAATGTAAGAGCCAGTACCATAAAACTCCTAGGAGATCATGTAGGTAAGCATCTGTAGCTGTTTGATATACTTTTGAATTCCAAAAATAGATACTGGATTATGTTTGTAATCTGGTCTTTTACTGGGCATGATTGAGTTATGATTAGGGCTTTGATTGGGCCTCATCATTAGGGCATTGAGTCCCCACCCCTTGGTGAGTGGGAACTCAGATAAAAGGCATGGCAAAGTACAGAGTTTGAGTCTTTTTTTTTCAAGATTTCTTTTTTATTTGTTTCTTTCCCCTTCCCCCAGTTCTCTGCTCTCTGTGTCCATTCACTGTACATTCTTCTGCATCCGCTTGCATTATTTGGTGGCACTGTGAAACTGCACGTCGTTTTGGTTGCGTCATCTTGCTGTATCAGCTCTCCATGTGTGTGGTGCCACTCCTGGGTGGGCTGTGCTTTTTTCACATGAGGTGGCTCTTCTTATGGGGTGCACTCCTTGTGTGTGGGGAACCCCTATGCAGGGCACCCCACATGGCATGGCACTCCTGGTGCACAGCAGCACTGTGCATGGGCCAGCTCAACACATGGGTCAGAAGGCCCCGTGTATTGAACCCTGGACCCTCCATATAGTAGATGGACGCTCTATCAGTTGAGCCACATCTGCTTCCCAGAGTTGGGGCTTTTTGATGTAAGGATTTTTGATGTTGGAGTTTTGATGTTGGAGTTTGATGCTGTAGCCTCAAGCTGGAGCCCCGGGAAGTAAGCTCACAGAGGAAAGAGAAGGAAGCCCCAGGAAGAAAGGAACCTTGAGCCCAGGAAGAAGCAAGCCCTGGGAAGGAAGGAACCTTGAACCAGACAGAAGCAAGACCCTGGAAGGAAGGAACCCAGGAAGCCTGAACCCTGGCAGACATCGGCAGCTATCTTGCTCCAACATGCAAAAATAGACTTTGGTGAGGGAAGTAACTTATGCCTTATGGCCTGGTATCTGTAAGCTCCTACCCCAAATAAATACCCTTTATAAAAACCAACCAATCTCTGGGATTTTTCATCAGCCCCTCTTTGGCTGACTAATACAGCATCTATGAGATTTTTTTCTCTCTCCTCCCACCCTCTCCTGCCCTCCCCTGCTCTCCACCACCCCCTGTTGTCTGCTGTGTCTATTTGCTGTGTGTTCTTCTGTGTCTGCTTGTATTACTCTCATTAGATGGCTCTGGGAACCCATCCAGGGACCTTCTGGAGTGGGAGAGAGGTGATCATTCTCTTGCATCACCTAAGCTCCCTAGTTCATTGCGTCTCATATTGTCTCTTCTCTGTGTCTCTTTGTTATGTCATCTTGCAACCATTATCTGTGTGGGGCATCACCACTCATGGGTGGGCTGCACTCGTGCATGGGGCAGCACTCCTTGTGTGGGGGGCACTCCTTGCATGCAGCAGCACTCCACATGGGCCAGCTCACCACATGGACTAGGAGACCCTGGGTATCAAACTCTGGACTTCCTATATGGTAGGTGGATGCTCTATCTGTTGAGCCACATCTGCCTCCCCATGTATGAGATCTTGTAGTAGGAAATGGTTTCATGAACTTTATACCCAAAGCACGAGCAATGAAAAAAATTTGGTAAATGGAACCTCCTCAAAATTAAAAACTTTTGTGCTTCAAAGGAGTTTGTCAAGAAAGTGAAAAGGCAATCTACTCAATGAGAGAAAATATTTCAAAACCACTTATCTGATAAGGGTCTAATATCTAGTTTATATAAAGAAATCTTTTATCTCAAAAATAAAAAGACAAACAACCCACTTTAAAAAATGGGCAAGGGATTTGAATAGATACTTTTCCAAAGAGGAAATACAAATGGCTAAAAAGCACATGAAAAGATGCTCACCATCATTAGCTATTAGGGATATGCAAATCAAAATTATAATGATATAGCATTTTAAACCAATAACACTGACTGCTAGTAAAAAACATAAAACTGCAGGGGTTGGAAAGGATGCATGGGAACGTAGAATGGTGCAGCCATAGTGGAGGACAGTTTGGTAGTTCCTCAGGAAGCTAACTAAAGAACTGCTGTAAGATCCAGCAGTCACACTGCTAGATATAAACCCAGAAGAATTGAAAACAGGAACATGAGCAGATACATGCACACCGATGTTCAGAGCCGATTTTCTGTTACTGTCATCTTCAGTTCTGTTTTATAATTTTTCATCTTTTCCACCTATATTGATATTCTCTTTGCGTTCATCTGTCATTCTCCTGATTTCCTTTAGTTCCTTGTCCGTGTTTTCCTTTAGCACTTTGTGCATACTTAGTACCATTTTAAAAAAGTCATTTTCTGGTGTGTCCCTGGCTAGTGCTCCTCACTGATGGCTTCTGATGCTTTACACTTCTTTGGCTGGGCAGTGGCTTCTTATTTCTTCATATGTTTTGTGATCTTTTGTTGAGATATCTGTATTTTGATATTTTAATGCATTTTGCTGGAATTTAGACTCTGAGGCACCTGTTCCTTAAGCTTATATCCATCAAGTGTTATAATTGAGCTTCTCGTAAATACCAGGAGCTAACAATAACAATAATAAGATGATGGGAAGTGGACTTGGCCCAATGGATAGGACATCTGTCTACGACATGAGCGGTCCACAGTTCAAACCCCGGGCCTCCTTGACCTGTGTGGAGCTGGCCCATGTGCAGTGCTGATGCATGCAAGAAGGGCCCTGCCATGCAGGGGTGTCCCCTGCCTAGGGGAGCCCCTTGCGCAAGGAGCGTGCCCATTAAGAAGACCTGCCCAGCTCTAAAGAAAGTGCAGCCTGCCCAGGAATGGTGCCACCCACACAGAGAGCTGACAAAGCAAGATAATGCAACAAAAAGAAACACAGATTCCCGTGCCACTGACAACAACAGGAGCAGACCAGAAGAAGATGCAGCAAATAGACACAGAGAACTGACAACCAGGGTGGGGTGGGGTTGGGTGGGGGGAGGGGAGAGAAATAAATAAATAAATAAATCTTTATAAAAAGATGATGACGATGACAAATACGGCAATGATGAACAAGAGGAGGAGGAGAAGAAGTAGAAGAAGTAGTAAAACTCTCCCTCAGGATTTATCCCTAGAATGAATTAAGGGAATAGCTCCAGGCCAGAACTTAGGGAACCCCCTCAGCCTTGCTGAGCTTGCATCTTGTCTTGGGCATGAGTGTATGGCTCTAGGAATTCTGTTATGTGGATACAAATGTGTCCCCTTCCCTCAGGAGCAGCTTCTTCCCTGTCCTGGCAGCTGCATTTGTCTTGCAGCCTGTAATCCCTCCCCGGCATCATGACTTGACTACTTTCCCATAACTCTGGGCACAGATGGCTGGAGGAGAGCTCTGTGAGCACCTTTTACATGCAGGCAAGTTCTGGTACGGTGAGTGCCTCAGACCCAGTCTGTGCACGAGGATTGCTCTGCTCCCCCTGATTCCAGGACAGGGATGCACACCTGGAGCATGGGCCTGCCCCGTGCAGAGCTGGGGAGGGGTGGGGCAAGGTTTGGCCCTACCTTGTGCGGCAGGTCTGTCCAGCAGGAGGAAGAAGCGCAGGGCTGGGTCCCTTGGGAACAAGCCAGCAGCGCAGTCCTGGCCCTGCTTCAGATGCTCTGCTGCGATATGTACAGGAAGCTCCCCTTGCATCATTCTGCCTGCAAGTCTCTAGCTCTCCCAAGGTCTCCCTCCTGTGGGAAAATGGGTGAGGGGCAGGAAGATTAAACCTTACATTACTCTTGTTTTTTTGAGGTGCCGAGGCTGGGGATTGAGCCCAGGACCTCATATGTGGGAAGCCAGTGCTCACCCAGTAAGCCACATCAGCTCCCCTGAGTGGCTTTTCCATTCATTTGCTTGTTGTTTGTTTTTGTTTTTAGGCAGCACCGGGAACTGAACCCGGGTCCTCCCATGTGGGAAGCAGGTGTTCAACCGCTTGAGCCTCATCCATGCCTGAGAACTCATTTTTCCTCTGTCCTTCCATCTGGCTCACCTCTCCTGAGACCTTCCTAGCCCTGTGCTGGGTGCTAGGGACGCAGTCCCTGCTCTCTAGGAACCCACATGCCGAGGGAATGAAATGACCCATTAAAAAGGCAATTACTCTTCAGCAATTTCCCAAGCTTTCTTTAGGAATGAAAACCTCTCTTCCAATGTGGCCTTCCCTGTTGGGACGTCCATTGATGATGACGGGATGACTCTGGTCCCAGCAGGGGTGATCCCAGAGCTCCATATGCTCAGCCTCTCTCTTGTCCAGCCCACCCATCTCACTCTCTAGGGCTCTGGGGGAACCGTTTGAAAATTCTCTCAGGACAGAAAGTAAGTGCTGTGGCAAGGGAGGCGCTGAAGATGGTGAGGCAGATGTGCCCGATGTGAGCAAGGGCAGCCCCTGTTGCACTGCCGCTTAGTGAGGAGGGGCTCAGGATGGTTTGTGGGATCACTTTTATAATTACAGTAAGTCTGCCTAGTCAGGGCTCTTCTAATCCTTATGCACACAGGCTCTGCCTCCCGCCCCAGCCTGAATGAACTCTAACCTTGCATCAGGTCAACCTTGCTCTCCATGTGTGAGCCTCCACTTCTCTATTCTCCAAATGGGAACAAGTAAAGTATCTCTTTCCTGGGGTTGTTGTAGGGACTACATGAATGATGTAAAGTGTCCATATCAGGACCTGGCATATAGTCAGCTACTTGATGAGTGTTGTCATCAGTAGGGGGACTATAATTGGAAATAAGAATTGGAGAAGACAGTTTGCCTGGAGATGGGGCACCCTGTCCAGTGGGCTTTGAACAAACATAAAGGGGGAGGGAAGAGTAAAATGTTCAGAGAAATCTGTGAAACTGGAGGGCACTAGAAGTGACAGAGAGACAGGCATCCCAGTGTGGGGGATGACCACAACTCACAAAGGAAGATGAAATGTGGGGGAGCATCCTGTGAGGAGGGGAGCTCAGTCTTAGAGGAAACTGGAACTGTTCTGACCTTGGCTCAGCAAATCCTCTTAAGCAGAGCCCCCTACTGTCGACCCAGGGTGCCTAGTGCAGGGGCAGAGATGGGCAAGACTCTGCTCTGCTCTTGGGGAGCTTGCTATCTAGGGACGTACTTCTGGGCACAATGGCTCTAACACAAGAAGAAAAGAGAAGGGATCAGGGCTGCAGCAACCTGAATAAATCACTATGCTTTGCTACACTGCAGTGGTTCTCAAACTTCAGTGTGCATCTGAATCACCTTGTCAGAACAGCACTTGCTGGGCCCACCATTTGAGTTTCTGTTTCAGTAAGTCTGGGGTGGGGCCTGAGAATTTGCATTTGTAACAAGTTCCCAGGAGATGCTGGTGCCCTTGGTTTGAAGGCCACGCTCTGAGAATCACTGCTGACAGGCTTTGTTGTGAGGCCCCTGCAACTGAGCATGGGCATGCGTCTAAGAGAACCTGCAGGTGGAATCTGTAACCTCTGGGGGATGCTGTTCAGTTGGAGAAAGTATCCCATGGCTGCTCCTAGAGGGGGGCCAGTACAGTCCTGATTTTTCTGCGAGGAGAAACTGCAGGTTTTATATCCACGGTAAGTAATAACAGTTGCTGAACTTGAGCGAGTAGTTACCACGTGCCAGTCACTATTCTAGATACTTTACACTGGTGGATTTATTTAAGCCTCACAGCCCTATGAAGTAGATTTTGTCATTAGTCCCATTGTACAGATGAAGAAATTGAGGCATGCAGAGAGGTTAAATAACTTGCCCAGGGTCCTGCATCTGCTAGTGGCTGACTCCAGAGCTCATGCTCTGTAACAGCTGCAAAGTCCTGTCCAGATTTTAAGGTCTATGGTACAAACTGTATACTCTGGAGGGTGTTCTGTGGCCCTCGAGAAAAGGAAGCATTGCTTATCAGAGCTGGGGTTGAGTCACCACAGAGTAGCCTCAGGGTGCCAGTTCCCTTTCTGACAGCATTGCTGGTTCCCAGGCTGAGCTCAGCGACTGAGCAGCTGACCCAGGAGGAGTCCGGCAGGGGGAAGTACCTGCCTCAGGTGGGGGCTCATCCTAGAGTGGGGCTTTCCTGGCTGTTCCAGGTGCCACGCTCAGACTGGCTTGTGAGTTTGTTGTGTTGTGTCGTGTTTTTATCACTGGCCTGCAGGATATTGACTCAGGGCATGCAGGAGCTACAAAGCAGGGAGGGAAAGTACATGTTCTGGAAGAGATAGCCAGGATCAGAAGACCCTGGAAGCCTGAAGAGAGTGTTGGATCTGACAGGATAATATTAAGAAATAACATAAAGTCAGGCTTTGGCTGAATGTCTCGGAGCCACCTCATCCTCAGGCAAGCCTTTAGGTATGGTGGGTTGTGAAACCGAGGAGACCTGGTATTTCTGGCTAGGTGGACCTTTTGTGGAAGAATGTGTGTATGTACGGCCACACCAAGAAACACACCCACCGACATCTCCCTCACTAACCAACCTGGAAACAGTCCTCTCCACTCCTGCTGCCCTATGCATGCCACCTTCTTTTTTTTTTTTAAAGATTTATTTATTTATCTCCTCTGCCCCCCCCACCACCAATTGTCTGCTCTCTATGTCCATTTGCTCTGTGTTCTTCTGTGACTGCTTCTATCCTCATCAGCAGCACGGGAATCTGTGCTTCATTTTGTTGTGTCTTCTTGTCATGTCAGCTCTCCATGTGTGGCACCATTCCTGGGCAGTCTGCACTTTCTTTCACGCTGGGCCACTCTCCTTATGGGGCACACTCCTTGTGTGTGGGGCTCCCTTATGCAGGGGACACACCTGTGTGGCAGGGTCCTCTTTGCGTGCATCAGCACTACATATGGGCCAGCTCTACATGGGTCAAGGAGGCCTGGGGTTGGAACCGTGGACCTCCCATGTGGTAGATGGACACCCTAACCACTGGGCCAAGTCCAATTCCCCCACCCTCTCTTGTGTAGACAGAGACACTAGCCTCTTCACTGACCCCATTTCCAGCCTCACGCTTCACACTCATCTCAGAATTATCCTTGTAACACAATCCAGCCACATTTCCCCATAGCTCTTAGGATGAGGCCCAAGCTCCTTAACTTGGCACCCAAGGCCTCCCATGATCTTGCCCTGCCACCCTCCCCTCCGCTCCTTTCCCACCGCCTTGCTCCCATCACATCAGGTCACTTGCTGTGGCCCTGAATGTGCTTGTCTACCTCTGGGTCTTTGCTCATGCTGTGCTCTTGCCTGTCCCTTACCTCCCCCATTTCTATACCCTGCCCATCCTTCCCAGCTCAGCCTATCTTCCTCCACACTGACTCTTTATTATTACTATTTATTTATTTATTTATTTTTAATTTCACTTAAGCATTAACACTTGGGCCTGGGCTGGGAGTTTGGAGGTATATAGGACAGGGTCCCTGCCTTCTGGAAGTTCACAGCTTGGAGAAGCAAACAATTTATTCATGATTTATCTGTCTGCTTGCCTCTTTCCCACCTGCCCATGGGCAGAGACAAGGCTGATTCATCTCAGAGCTGCTAGTGCCCAGCATGAGACCTAACACAGGGAAGACAGAAATAAAACTTACTGAATTCCTCAAGGAAGGACTGTCTCTTATTTCTTTCATTGCCACTTCCTACCCCATCTAATCATATGCAGGCTAGGGACTTGGAAAATACAGTGTAGAATCCAGTGTTAAGTCTCATGGTATCTAGACACAATGTTGCCATTTATCACCATTTACTCATTCACTCATTTGACACATTTATCGTACATCCTCTGCCAAGGCTTGTGTAGGTCCTGGGAATACAACGGTGAGCAGAAAATAGATCTGCTTCAGAAGCTCTGAGAGCTTCTGAAGGTTAACTTGAGAAGAGGGTGTACCGTCAACACCGCATTTTCTGGGAAGGTGCACTTTAGGGAAGAGATCAAGGACGGATAGGAGTTTAGTCCTGACCTTTTGCATGAGACTGTACATGTGACCCTTGAGTAGGAGTAGTCGCTATCTAGAGGCTAAGTAACTGAGAAAGAGCTGGGGCTTGAATCTTGGTTGGCATGTGGTGGGAGGGTAGACTTTGACTAAGTGGAGAGACAGGTGGGGCTGCCGTGCACTGGGCTGATCTCTGGTCAGGTCCTAGAGTGGACGGTTCTCTGGAGGTGGCTTGGGCAGGAAGGCTTTTTTGGAGCCTCTCACCCTTCGTGTGAATTTGATGATTGAGTTTTCCATTTCTGCAGAAAAGGTTGTCATAATTTTGATTGGGCTTGTGTTGAATCTGTGAATTGCCTTGGAAAGGATTGACATATTTATATGAAGTATTCCAATCCACGATCTTGGGCTGTCTTTCCACTCAAGTCTTTTAAAATTCCTTTCAGCAAGGTTTTGTGGTTTTCTGTGTACAAGTCCTTCATATCCTTGGTTAAATTTATACCTAGCTATTTTATTCTTTTAGTTGTTACAGTGAATGGAATTATTTTCTTGATCCTATTTTCAGATTGTTTATTGCTGGTATATGGACATATCCTTGGTTTTTGCATGTTGATCTTGTTACCCATGACTTCACTGAATTCATTTAGTAGATCTAATCATTTTCTTGAGATTCCTTAGGATTAGCCACATATACATAAAATCAAGCCATCTGTGAATAGGGAGTTTTACTTCTTCTTTTCCAATTTGGATGTCTTTTCTTTCTTTTTCTTGCATAACTGTTCTGACTAGAACATCTAGTACTCTGTTAAATAGCAGTGGTGTAAGCATCCTAGCATGTTGCTGATCTCAGGTAAGAGATTTTAATCTTTCACCACTGAGTAAGATTTAGGCATGGGTGTCTTTATCATGTGGAGGAAATTCCCTTCTAGTCCTAGTTTTCAGAGTGTTTTTATCAAGAAAGAGTGCTGGATTTTATAAAACCTCTTCTACATTGACCAAGATGATCACTTTTTTTCCCCTTTCATTTGATTAATTTAGTATAGTACATTGATTGATTTCTTATGTTGAACCATCCCTGCATTTCTTGGATAAATCCCTCTTGATAATGTTGGATAATTCTTTTAATGTGCTGTTGTTTTTGGTTCATCAGTTTTTGTTGAGGATTTTTGCAGCTATATTCATAAAAGATATTGGTCCATAATTTTCTCTTTTCATATCTTTATCTGGCTTTGGCGTTGGAGTAAGGCTGGCCTCATAGAATGGGTTAGGAAATACTTCCTCCCCTCAATTTTTGTTTGAGAAGGATTGTATTAATTATTCTATGAATGTTTGCTAAAATTCACCAGTGAAGCCATCTGGTCCTAGACTTTTCTTTGATGGAAGATTTTTGATTAATGATTCTATCTCTTTACTTGTCATTCATCTGTTGAGATCTTTGTTGCTTCTTGCATTAGTTTAGGTAATTTGTGTGTTTCTATGCATTTGTCCATTTCATCTAGGTTATCTAATTGGTTGGCATACACTTGTTCATATTAGTATAATCCTCTTAATTTCTGTAAGATTGGTAGCAATGTTTCTTCTTTCATTTCTGATTTTAGTTATTTGTGTCCTCTCTCTTTTCTTTGCCACTCTCCAGCTAAAGGTTGTCAATTTCAATGATCTTTTCAAAGAATCAACTTGAGATATCATCAGTTATATTAGGGTTCTCCAGAGAAATAGAACCGACAGATATTTTTATAAGGAGATATAGTAATCGGCTCATGTGACCATAAGACTGAGCAGTCTGAATTCCACAGGGCAGGCTGCAAGCTGGAAACTACAGGGAAGATGAAATTGTCTTCTCCAGGAGAAGTTGGCTGGTTAAAGAAGAGGCAGAAATTCTTTCTGGCTGCTAAAATCCTCATTCGAACTTTAAGGTTTCCAACTGAGTGGATGCGGAGACTCCCTTCAGGGCTAAAGTCAGTCTCCTTTGTCGATTGTGGATGTAATGAGCCAATATGCAATCAAATGACTAATGATTTACATCCATCTGTGTAACACGCTCATATTAGCAACCTGCCATGTTCTTTCTTGGCCAAACAATAGGAGACCATAACTTATCCAAGATGGTGCATAAAATTAACTATCACATTGATTTTCTCTATTTTTTTTTCTCTCCTCTATTTCATATAGCTCTGCTCTAACCTCTATTTCCTTTCTTCTGCTCACCTTGGGTTTAGTTTGTTCTTTTTCTAGTTCTTCCAGGTGTAATGACAAGCTACTGATTTTCCATCCTTCTTCTTTTGTCTTTGCTGTGTCCCATAAATTTTGGTATGTTGTGTTTTGTTTTTTCATTCATCTCAAGATATTTCCTAAAGTCCCTTGTGATTTCTCCTTTGATCCATTGGATATTTAAGGATATATTGTTTAATTTCCACATATTTGTGAATTTTCCATACTTCACTAGTATTGATTTCTAGCATCTGTCTGTTATGTCTATTATTGTCAGAGAAGATTTGCATGATTTCAATATTTTTAAATTTTATTGAGACATGTTTTGTGACCCAATATATGGTCTATTCTAGAGAATGATTCATGTGTTCTTGGGAAGTATGTGTATTCTGCTGGGTCAAGTGTTCTATTACATCTTTTAAGTTTAGTTGATTTATATTATAGTTAAGTCCTCTATTTCCTTATTGATCTTCTGTCTAGACGTCCTGTCCATCACTGATAGTGGTATATTGAAGTCTCATACTTAAGTAGAGCTGTCTCTTTCTCCCTTCAAATCTGTCAGGGTTTCCATCAGATATTTTGGGGCTCTGCTTTAGGCATGTATATGTTTTAAATTGTTTTATTATCTTAATGAATTTACCATTTTATCAATATATAGTGTCCTTTTTATCCCTTGTAGCAATTATTGACTTCAAGTCTATTTTATCTGATATTAGTATACCATTTTGGCTCTCTTTTGGTTATTTGCGTGGATATTTTTTTCCATCCTTTCACTTTTAACCTATTTGTGTCTTTGGTTTTAGGGTGATTTCCTTGTAAACAGCATATAGTTTGGCCATGCTTTTTTATCCAGTCTGCCAGTCTCTGCCTTTAGCAAGTTACCTAACCTCTCTGTGCCTCAGTTACCAAATCTGTTCATCATAGATAATAAAATCCACTGCTAAATAAAATAATAACATCTACTACTATTAATAAAGTCCCCATATAAAGCCCTTATAATGCCTGACACATAGCCTTAGCTGCTATCATCATCATCATCACCATCATTAGTAATAGTAATAGTAGTAGTAGTAGTAAAAGTACCACCATTATTATTACTATTAATACTGATGGTCTCTAAGAGTCCTTTCAGTCCTGACTATTTGGGATGCTATGAAGTTTTTATTTATATGAGTGTATGTATGAAGACTGGGGTAGGATAATTAATGAAGTGATTCACCTGGGTAGGAGAGGGCAGGACTCTTTCTGTGTGACTTTGGCTCAGTCCTTGGCCAAGTCTGGACCTTAGTGTCTCTCTGTAGAGTGGGGTTTGGGGCTGTTGGAATGTATATGAGGGAGCAGGGTGGGGAGGGAATTGGAGGGTGGCTTTGGAGCTGTCGGCCCCGAAGGATTGGTATCTACTTATTTATGTCAATTACAAATCTCAAAATGTAGGTAATCAGAGACCTCAAGTTCAGAGTCAAAGTTTGTTCACACTC
Organism: Dasypus novemcinctus; assembly: GCF_030445035.2. NCBI lineage: Eukaryota > Metazoa > Chordata > Mammalia > Cingulata > Dasypodidae > Dasypus > Dasypus novemcinctus. The sequence continues at coordinate 105,582,534 of NC_080682.1, read as the reverse complement.
ATGATCTAATTTAGCCATGACAAGGGCCTCTTAGGGTGTGCATATCTGATATTGTCAATCCCAACTTGACATTAGCTGAGTGAGATCCAAAGAGGGGAAGAGCTTAGCTCAAGCTTATCTAGTAATAATGGGTAAAACTGGTCTAAACGCAGGATCCAGACTCTGTGCAGTGCTCTTCCCACAGCTTGCGAGCCCCAGCCTGTAGATGTACACAGCAGCGTGCGCCTTCCTCTGTTAGAGGGTGGGTGGTAGTGGGCTAAGCAGAGAGGCAGGGGACAGGAAAGTCAGGGTGGCAGGTGGTCGTGCCTGCTTCTTTCCCCTCCCAGCTCTCGTGCGCGGGGTTCCTCCATTGCTGTTTCCCAGCTCCCTGGGCCTGACAGGGTCTAGAAAGTTTTGTTGAATGAATAAATGAAGAATTTTCTCTTCCATTGGTGTCCAGGCTTTTTGAATCCTAAACCTTCAGAGTTGGTGTTGAGCCTTGCGTTCCCCCTGAGCTCCAGGCCAGCACAGTGCCAGGCACATAGGAAACTACCAGTAAACAAGTGTTAACCATCTCATACTTCACACCCAATTCTTACACAGATTGAAAAATAAAAACAAAGCAAAAAAAAAAAAAAAAGAAAAACACCTTTCTGAATGAAGGCTGGTGGGGAAAGGGGTGGAGGCAAAGATTAAGTTTGCCTTATTTCTACCTGCTTTAGTAAATGGAAAGGAAACAGGGTTTGGCTGTGCTCTTCTGCTGATCTTGTCCCTCACACACACCTGCCCAGCCTAGCCCATCTGTCCGGAGGACCCACTAGCACAGCCCTGTGTCTGGAGCCCCTGGGGACCCTGTGTCTTCTTTCTGAAGCTACAGGAGGTGTTGGAGGCAGCGCAGGTGGGACAGGGAAAAGGGAAACCCCTTAAACTCTCCCTCTGAATAGTCTCCATTGTGCAATGTCCTTTGATTTTTGCCAAGCATGGGAACTGTGTCAAGTGACGAGGCCTCAGGGTCAAGCTAGTTGTTACAACACTGGGACAGAGTGTAGCAAGGACAAGAGCCACCCACTTCCAAAGCTCAGGGTATGCTGAGGACCTGCCAAGTGCCTTGAGCACCTTATCCCATTTACCCCTGGGAAGATCCCATGAGCTGAGTCCTGTGGGCACCTGCAGTTGACAGATGAGGAAACTAAGGTGCAGAGGGGTGGAGTAACTGGCGCGTTCGTTCAGAGCGCCATGCCTGTGAGAGCAGCTCTGAGGCTTGACGCTTGTGCTCTGAAATGCTGTCCTCACTGGGCTCCTTGCTGGCACCTCATAAATGGGGAAACCGAGTCCATCAGAAGCTCCATGATTCCCTGAATGCTGTTCAGAAGGTGATGGCAGAGTTGCTGTTGGCACCCAGCTCTCCCACAACAGGGTCCTTTTGACCACCCAGGGCCCCGTCTGAGAATGAGAAGGTCTAGATTTTGCCAGCTGGAGCCCCACCTGCCTCCTAGCTGTGCACCCCGGAAGACAGATTGGTGAGGAGTGTTGGCAGATGAAATCTTGCCTTGCTGATGCCACTCTTGAAAGCCTTTTCCCTGCTTTCAGCCTTCATTTTCCAAGGAGAGGTGGAGGGACAGCCCCAGCAGAGAAGACCCAAGCGGCCTCCAGGAAGCTGCCTACCCCGGGCTGTGGGGGTTGTTGCAGAGGGCGGCGGGCTGGGGGGGCTAAGGGGTGGGCAGCAGAGCTGGGGGCTGCCAATACCGCTGCGGAGCAGGAGCCCCTGAAGGCGCACGGCCCGCGCGGGCCTCATGGTCCCTGCACGCGGGGCTTGCGGGGCAGCGTGGGGCGCGGGGCTTCTAAGCCCATCCTCCCTGCCTTGGCTGGGCTCCCTGGAAGCAGAAGCTGAGATGAGGCTTCACTGGGCCTGTGTTTGTTAAGGAAAGGCTCCCAGGAAAAAGAGCTGCGGGAGTGGGGAGGCCGCGCGGGGAGAGCAGCAGCCAGGTGCAGCCTCCGCCTGACCCTGAAGGGCCGTTCTGCGGCGCCAGGTAGATGCCAGAGCTTGTTCCATCCACAGCAAGGCAGCTGCCCTCGCGCTGGGCAGCCTTGGCTCAGGCTCACCTGGAGGGGTGGGAGGAGGGGGAGCGCTCTGCACAGGAGGAACAGCGCCTTCAGCAGCCCGAGAGTCGCCCATGCAGTCGGGGGCTGGAAGAGAGGGCACAGAAATGGTAAAAGGGGGTCTGGGGGCCCCGGGTATCCCTGTAACTCCCTCAGGAGTCAGCCGATCATTTCGGGATTCCAGGTCTCCCAGAAGCGCTGGGTTGATGAGAGAAGGGCTGAGGGCACGTATACACCGGGAGTCTAGACCATGTGGCCTGAGCAGGAGCGTTGGTGTAAGCATGGCAGGTACACGGCCAGGGAGCCCCGGGGAAACGGGTGTCACAGCTGGGCAGGGCCAAGGCAGCTTGACTCTCCTCCGCCCTCTCAAGTCCTGCCAGCACGCACGCACGGAGTCACGCACAGTCAGGGCACACGGGGACAAGAACGCACTTGTGTGAACATGCATGTGGAAGCACGCACCTGGGCGCACGCGGGCACACTGACCTGGGCACAGGGGTACACGCACCGTCCCAAGCCCGTACACTGCACAGGTACTCTCCTGAGACAGAGCCTCAGACACGCACACTCGCGTGTCCAGCACGGCCAGCCGAGGTCCTTCTGTCTGGCTTTTGGGGGAGGGGAGGGGAGGGGGTGGCCGGGCAGGGGCCAGGCCTGCTGCAGCTGGGCACTGAGGACTGACCTTTGGCTGGGACAGCCCAGATGACGCTGGTCCTGGAGCCCAGGCTCGAGCCTGTCTGGGGTGGGACTCATAAAGGCGTCTAGAAGCTCCTCCACCACACGCCCAGCCCCGGGGTCCACGTCCATGTTTGGCCAGGCCAAAGACTGTGGGGCCAGGGCCCCTGCTCCCTTCACCAGGGGAGGCTCTGCAGGCCAGGGAAGAGAAGGACTGACACTTGGGGCTTCTGGCCCCCAGCCCCAGCCTTGGCCTGCTTCTCCCCAAATGGCAGGAGCCAGCAGGAACACAGCCAGTGGCCAGCAGGGACATCAGTGCCGAGTCGGCCCGGCCCCTGCTCTCGAGGGGCTCCCAGCCTGCTGGAGGTCACGGGCATTGAAAAAGTGTGACCAGTGCTAGGGCAGAAGGAAAGTGGCCCAGGAAACCTAGAGGAAGCACGTACCAGCCTGGAGGCAGGTGGATAGAGAAGACTTCCCTATGGGGGTGATTTCTGAAATGAATTTTTGAAGACAAATAGGAATTAGGCTTGGGTGATCGCGAGTAGGGTGAAAGGTATTTAGGGCAGAGGGAACCCTTGTGCAAAACTCTGGATGCCCTGGGAAGCAAGGGGCACTGAGAAGCTGGAGGAATTTCAGCTGGAGAGTAGGGAGCAGCTGCAGGCAAGGCAGGAGGCAGGTGGAGGAGGGCCAGGAGCCAGCCAGGAGCTGGAGAGGCCACTGGGAAGTTCTAATCAGGGATGACAGGGTCAGCTTCCATGTTTGGAAAGTGCCTCTGGCTGCAAAGTGGAGAGTGGGTTTGGGAATGGCTTAAGCAGGATTTGAGATTGTGACTGATAAAACAGGACAGGCTTTGCAGGCCAGGAGGCAAAATAGTGCTGCTTATTAACAAGAGAGGGAAAAAATTTCTACAAAATTTGAATGGACGAATTTCAAAATAAATAATGATCAAATGCAATTCTTTTTTTTTTTTTTTGGTAATACATGGCTCCTGATGTGAAGAATGAAATTCTTTTGGGGGGTAAAGGCATTTCATTGCAGTTGGGAATTACTGTTCCTTATCATCAGATCAGTTGCAGATGTTCTTCTGTAGAAACCATTCTTAGCTCACAGGTCACACAAGCACAGGCTGTAGTTTGCTGACCCCTGGTCTAGAAATGAGGCTCAGCCATGCTAGAGAGAAACAAAGGAGGCTCCCTGCCACCCCACCCCTGCAGCAGCCACAGCCCTCCAGGGGGCTCCAGTTAAAATGCATCTTTGTTACTGGGAGGTTCTGAGGTCCTTCAGCCACATCCTGTAATCTCAGCATCTCAGGGGAGAAGGACATGGGAGCTCCCACTCCAGCCCCCTCCCAGGGCAGGGCCAGCATGCACGGGTCAGGGCAGGGCCAGCACACACATCCCAGGGCAGGGCCAGCATGCAGGGGCCAGGGCAGGGCCAGCACGCACGTCCCAGGGCAGGGGCAGCACACACGTGCCAGGGCAGGGCCAGCACGCATGGGCCACAGCAGGGCTAGTGTACACGCACATCTTGGAATCACACTGTATCTGGGACAGGGCAAGTGAAGTGCTCAACATTACAGGGTGATTTGGTAACAGTTGGGATTTTCACACGCAGACCTCTGGATCTGTGGTCCTCTGTTCCTTTCTCTTTACCACCACGTGGTCACTGTGGACTCAGCCCACCTGGAGGGGAGGCATATGTGGACAAAGAGGTGGTGTCAGGACTCACCTGCCCAGGACAAGGAGCTCTTCAGTCTCCTCCCTTCCCACCTGGAGGCACAGGGGCAGATCATCCTGCCCGATTTACATACCTTTGCAGATGTAAACTTCCAGATGAGGAATCTGAGGTTCAGGAGGATGCCTAACTTTTTTGGCATCTGTGATAGGCTGGAAAATGGCCCTCTAAGAGGTATCTGTGCCCTAATCCCTGGAACCTGTGAACATTACCTTATCATGGAGAAAGAAAGAAAAAAGTCCTTGCAGATGTAATTAAGTTAAAGATCTTGAGATAGGGAGATTGTCCTGGATTAACTAGATGGACCCTTAATGCCATAGCATGTATCTTTATTAGAAGGAGGCAGAGAGATTTTTACTAGATGAGAAGGTGATGTGATGATGAAAGCAGGGAGAGAAATCCAAAGATGCTGTGCTGCCGGCTTTGAGGATGGAGGAAGGTGCCACGAGCCAAGGGCTCTAGAGGCTAGAAAAGTCAGGGAAATGGATTTACCTTAGAACAGTGGTTCTTAACCTTTTTTGTTCCACAGAGCCCTTTGCCAGTCAGGTGAAAACCACAGACCCCTTCCTAGGCCCACACTGCACGTGTGTTATTTAATAAATAGACCACACCTGCACCAACACGTCCCCACAGGAATAATGCTTTTTAGAATTTCAACTCAAGCTCACGGACTCCTTGCTAAGAGCACCTGCCTTAGAGCCTCTGGGAAAATGTGGCCCTGCACACTGGGCTCTGGCCCAGTGAGACTAACTCTGGGCATCTAGCCCCAGAACTGCGGGAGGCTCGACCGCTGCTGCTTTAAGTGACCACGTTGAGGTGATTATAGCAGCTGCAGGAAACTGATACAACATCCTATGGCAATTTTTTTTCTTTAAATAAACTTTTAATTTTAGAATAGTTTTGGATTTTAGAAAAGTTGCAAAGATGGTCCAAGAGGACCTATGTACCTCTCCCCCCATCCCTGATGGCAAACATCTTACGTTATTGCTGTGAGTCACGCCTGAGGGGCGGGGAGCAGCACATGACGCTTGACTAATCCCCTCCTTTATTCAGATTTCACTCGTTTTTCCCTAATGATCTTTTCTGTTACAGGATCCCATCCAGGACTCCACACTGCATTTAATTATCGTGTCTCCTCATCTCCTCTAGACTGATAGTGTTTCTCAGACTTTTGTTGTTGTTTTTTTCAGGTGCCAGGGGCTGGGGATTGAACCTGGGGTCTTATATGTGGGAAGCCAGTGCTCAACCACCATTTTTATTTTTTTAAAGAATTATTTTATTGCAATTTAAACAAAATAAAAATAAAAAGACTTATTTTATTTGTCCTCCCCCCCCCCCCCCCGCAATTGTGTGCATTTGCTGTGCCTGTTGTGTCCTGGTCTTTTTTTTTTTTCTTTTTAGGAGGCACCAGAAGTGAGCCCAGGACCTCCCACATGGGAGGTCCAATTGCCTGAGCCACCTCTGCTTCTTGCTTTATTTTGTCTCTCATTACGTTTCCTCGATGTGTCTCTTGTGGCATCATCTTGTGTCAGCTTGCAGTCTTGCTTGTCTTCTTTAGGAGGCACCAGAAACCAAACCTGGAACTCCCATGTGGCAGTCGGGAGCTCAGTTGCTTGAGCCACATCCGCTTCCCTCCCCTGAGTTGGTTTTTATGTTTGTTTTGGCTTGTGGTTTGTTTCCATTTTCCTTAGGAGGCACCAGAAACTGAACCCAGGACCTTCCATGTGGGAAACAGGAGCTCAACCAATTGAGCCACATCCTCTCCCCTCCTTGTTTCTTTTTTTTTTTTTAAAGATTTAGTTTATTTATTCCTCTCCTCCCCTCCCCCTCCCCCTGTTGTCTGCTCTCTGTGTCATTCACTGTGTGTTCTTCTGCATCCACTTGTGTTGTCAGGTGGTGCTGGGAAACTGCATCTCTTTTTTTGTTGCATCATGTTGCTGTGTCCACTTTCTGTGTCTGCAGCACCACTCCTGGGTGGGCTGTGCTTTTTTCACATAGGGCAGCTTTCCTTGTGGGGTCACTCTTTGTGTGTGGGGCACACCCATGCAGAGGTGCCCCTGCATGGCACAGCACTCCTTGTGTGCAGCAGCACTCCACGTGGGCCAGCTTACCACATGGTGAGCTGATATAAATAAATGACTTCCCTCAGTCATTTATTTATATCAGTATGTACTTGTGGATGTTCATTTTATACTTTGGATTATAATCCAATACTGTATGATCCGTTTTGTTGCTCAAATTGTTCTAGCCATGGACTTTGCGGACTCTTTCAGGTTGGCTCCCAGGTCCCTTTGGCACACCGCCATCTTTTTGTTTCTTGAGTACTTTCTTACCTTCTGGCATTGCAGGGTGCTTTAGGCTCATCTTGTACTTTCCCTTCCCCAGCCCTAGAATCAGCCATTTCACAAAAGATCCCTGCTCTTTTCAAGTAGAGCATGGTATTAGACACCAGGATCTGGGCTTTAGATGCACTTGTTACTGCGGGACATTGCTTCCAGGTCTCTGAGTAGACAGAGCTAGGAAAGAGATGTGTGTGCACTAACCCTGCCTACACACAACTTGTAATGACTTCCACAGCTTTACGAAGCCAAAGAGTTCACACTGCTTCTCCTACTCTAATGTCTTACCTACCGCACGTTCTTCTCTGCACTCCTTGCTTTACCATTCTCTCCAACAGTGAGAAAACTGGCTCCCACCACCCACCACCTCTCTGCTTATTTGTTCAGTCTCAGGATACATTACAGCAGTTTCAGACTTGTTACCTGTACCCCCACGAGAAAAACCATTTCCAACCCAAGTGCAGTATTAATGCACGGTTCACTTTGTGGTAGTCTTACAGTTTCCGGTCACAGCCCGTTTACCAGGGTTTCCTGGGCCAGCACTTTTTCTCCTGGCTCCCTTCAGTCATGCTTTCTCTGTGACATAGTTATACTCTCCTGTCACAGTCTGTATTGTATTCTGGAAACCCCCAAACTTCTGGGTGATTTTTGAATTTAATTTGTATAATTAAGGTTCACCCTTTGTGCTGTGAAGGTCTGTGGGTTTTGACAAACTCATGGCATCATATCTCCACCACCACAGTACTGTACACGTTAGTTCCACCATGCTAAGCAATTCCCTGTGCTGCCACTGGCCAAACAACCCTCCCTCCCCAATCCCTGATCACCACTGACCTGTTTTCTATTCCTATTATTTGTCATTTTCAGTGTGTCATATTAATGGAATCATACAGTATGTAGGCTTTTTTGTCTGGCATCTTTCACTTAGAAAAAATGCATTTAATAGAGCAGTAAAATAAGCAAGGTACATAGGGACAAATGTATAGTGTCACTTATATCAAATATATAGAATTAGTAGATTCTAATTTCAGAGACAGAAAGTAGATTAGTGGTTACCAGACATTAAGGGGGAAGAGGGGGAAGATTTGGATTGGTAGGTATAGAGTGTTTATGAATAAAAACTTATTTCAAAAAGATTCATCCATGTTGTGTGGCTTAGAGGCTTGCTGCTTTTTATTTCTGAATAATATTCCATGACATGAATTACCACGGTTTATCCATTCGCCTCCTGAAGGACATCCTGGTAGCATCCACTTTTGATGATTATGAATAACGCTGGTATAAACATTCATGTGCGGGTTTCCAAATCGGTTGGGTAAATACCTTGGAGTGCGATTGCTTGGTCATTTGGCAAGTTTAGATTATTTTTTTATATGAAACTGCCAAACTGTCTTCCAAAGAGGCTGTGCCATTTTGAATGAGTGAGAGTTATTTTAAGTTACGGAGCTTAAATCCAACTTTTCTGATCTTTCCTTTGTTTCCAAAGCTGGTAGTCAGGAGGCCACACCTTACAGGACAGCGGGCTTTGCAGTCAGGCAGATCTGAGTTTGAATCCTGACTCCACCACTTAAAAACCACGTGACTTGGGACAGGTTAATCTCTCTGAGCCTCACACTGGGGTTTAATTCTTCATATACGCATGAGGTCATGGGTTGGATTCTTCAAGAAGCAGATTTTGGGGTGGGATTCAGCCTGCAGGATGTTTCCTCTGGATGGCCTTGGGGACAACACCTTTGGAAGGAAGGGAAGGTGGGGGCATTGAGCAGAGGGAGAAGTCGAGCTGACATGGCCCAGCAGGGTTGTTCTGAAATAGCCCAGCCTTTATAGTCCATCCTCCCGGGACCAGGCATCGTGGGTGGCCGCTTAGGGATGGGGGTGCGCTCAGGTGAGGGGCAGCTGAGGTGACCCCAGAAGGGGCTGATAGCCTTTCCTGACAGCGCCAAGTCCTTCCACGAAGGAGCATGTGGGTGGCACAGCCCAGCATCCCCACGTAAAGCAGAGTGGACGGAGTCCTTGCTGAGAGCCGGAAGCAGTGGAGCCCCAGTTACAAGCTGCCGCTCCCCAGCTGTGCCTGCCGGCATGGCCTCCCCTGCTCCCAGCCTTGAGCTTGCCCAGATGTAAGGGGACAAAACAGCAGCCCCGACCAAGCCCGTGCAGCACTTGGCAGTTTACCAAGTCATTTTCTGTGCATTAACTCACAGCGACCTTATGATGATGATAGTAGCCACAAGTTCTAGAGCAGAGCTATTCAAGTGGGCTCCAAGGGCAGGCGCTGGCCCACGCACTGCTTGTTGCTGATGTCTCATGAAATTAGTACAGAAATCAGGAGTAACTTGATAAACGTCTATAACAATGCAATAGGGTAATTTGTTGTCTGTTGACTCTAATAAAAAATTGAGGCCTGTACTATGTTTCTCTTTGTTTTCTCCACTGTCTTATAATTCATTTATTTTGTATTTTACAAATATATATGTCCATGACAAATTAGAGGAAAAACCACAACTGGCTCTTTGCCACTTTTCAACTGGTTGATTAGAGAAACACTCAGACCAGTTTTCTGGCAGGGAGGGAGAGAATGACATGTCTAAGCCTCCTTTGAGATGGGCACAAGTCCTCCAGGTCATTTTCTGGCCCTTAGCAAGGGGAAGGGAAGAAGAACTAGCATTTGTTGAATATTCGGCTTTGGATGAACTGATGGCAGGGGAAGACACCAAGACGTGGGGAGGGGACATGGCTTGCACAGCGCCACACAGCCATGCAGGGAGCAGGTTGGGATGGGAGCTGGCTCTGTGGCCCTCAGGCCCCTGCCATTTCCACTGCCCATGCTGCCCTCATCTAAGCCAGAACCAGGCAGGGTGGGAGTGGGCGTGTCACAGCTGTCTGGGAAGGCAGCCTTCATGTTAGGGCCAGGATTCTAGAATGTCCTTAAAACTCTCTGACATGTGACCCTCATCTGTGAAAAAGGTGTCACAGCATCCTTGAGGTGATGTACACAGAGCCTCCTGCCCACAGCCTAGCACCTAGTAGGGACTCTGTAAATGGCCAAGGGTGTGGCTCTACCCTTCCATGGGGTCACTGGTCAGCCCAAGCCATCGTCTCCCCTCTGGCCTGGCCCATGGCCCACTCCACCTCAGAGACCTTTCAGAGCCCTCTACACCCTGGGAGTAAATTCCTGGCTCTTTGGCTGGACATTGAGTTCTATCAGACAATATGCAAAATCCAGTCAGGACCCTGTCTCCTTGCTCACCCTTCTCTCCAGCACCTGGCCCACAGCACGCGTTCAGAAGTGTTGGCCAAATTCAGGCCTAAATCTCCAGGAGCCTTTCTCCTGAGTCTTGCCCTTGGACCTGAGTCATAAGCACCACCCCAGCGCTGCCCCCCAGCTTTGTGCCACAGCAGCTTCCGGGTAGATGCCCTACCGGCCTCTTTGCCTCCTTCTGACCCTAGCAAAGGGCAGTCCCTGTAGGAGGGCAGCCTTGTCCCCTGCCACATGGCTGCTGCAGTGCTGAGCTGGCTGACCCTGTCCCTGCACTCCCGGTCCAGCCAACCATCAGGTGCTGTCGGTGGCCGGGGCCCTGCAGCTCTTTGCTCCCTCTGGGTGATATCTGAGAACATCTCCCCAGGTCGAAGGGCAGCCTGATTTCCACGGGATGCTAGCTTTCCCTCATTTGGGGCCTCTGACCCTCTCCAGCCATGCAGAACATACCCTGTCCTCCTCTGGCCACCTGCATCTGCATGTGTACTGGGGCCAGGGGAACCATCTTCCCACCCACTGGCGAGGTGGGCTCTGGGGCCAGAGCAGGTGCAGATGGTGCCACTTACTGCCTGGACCTTCATCTGTCAGCTCCTAGCACTTGACCTTAATAGAGCAGGCCAATCGCTGTAACGAACACTCCCCAGACCCAGGGGCTTGGCACAAGAAAAGGACGTTTGTCACTTGCATGAAATCCGATGTGATTGTCTGGCTGGCTCTCTTGGTCAGTCTTCCCTGAGACAGGGCCCTGTCCTTCTATCTTGCATGGCCAGTGTTTCTAACAGGGGGCATCCAAAGTTGCTGCAAAAGAAAGACCTCTTGTCCCCAGCCCCTCAAGTACCCCCACTTGCCTCTCTCCATCTCCCTTCCTGGCATCCTCAAGTCTAATGGCCCTCGCAGGCCATCGCAGCAGCCTGGTGGGTCATGCTTAACATGCCTCCCTCGACCCCATTGCTCTATTGCTGCTGCCCCCCACCCGTGTGTGTACCCTCCTTGTGGCCTGCTCGGCCTCTGTCCCTTGAGCAAGTGACCTCATGTGGCAGAGCACAGCATCGGAGTAGCCCAGGCTGGCCTCTGAGTGTTAGTCATCTGTCCCCATGGTAACCAGCCTGCAGGCTGACCCTCAATGAGCCTCGCCTCCTGGGATCCACAACCTTGTGCCATCATCCCCTCCTGTTGAGCACACTGGCCCTAAAGAATAGAAGAGGGCAGCAGTGGTGTGTGTGACTCAGACTAAGCTGACAAGGCAGTGTGGCCGCTCCCTGTCTTTCTGATTGCTTGCTCTAGAAGAAGCCGTGTCATAAAGAACCCTACAGAAGGCCAGCAACCTGAAGAGGAGAAGTCCTCCCCCAGGACGTGGGAGTAAGCCTGGAGGCGGGTCCTCCAGCCCCGCCAACAGCCGCTGCAGCCTCCTGGGAATCCCTGAGCCGGAACCACTCAACCAAGCCACACCCGGGTTCCAAACCCTCGGAAACTATGTGCGATATTATTGTTCTAAACTGCAGAGTTTTGGGGTAATTTGTTACACAGCAATAGGTAGCCCACATTTAGGTATCTGGAAATAGGGTGCTGCCATAACAGAAACCGAAAATGAGGGAACTGCTTCGGAAGCAGGCATCGGGCATGAGGTGAGTATTAGTGCCTCAAAGAAACTGTTAATAGGGAACCGATGTGGCTCAGGCAGTTGAGTCCCTGTTCCCACATAGAAGGTCCCGGGTTCAGTTCCCAGTGCCTCCTCAAACAAAACAAACAAAAAAACCAACAAGCAAAACATGAAAAAACCAACTCAGGGGAGCCAATGTCAGCTTCCCACATGTGAGGTCCCAGGTTCGATCTCTGGCCTGGAACCCTCAAACAAAATGAAAAAAAAAACTGTCAATAGAAGCCACATGACTTTGATAAAGCTGCAAGTGAGGGCGAGTAGAAGAAAGTGAGAGAAACTTTACTGGAAATTAGAGGAAAGGAGATGATTGTTACTAGCCTCAGACAGTTTAGCCACACAGTCATGTGCAGTAATATTGGGTAGGAGAGTCCTGAATGGTCTAGAAAAGGAGCTCTCTGGTCAGAGTGCTGAAGGTGCCAGCTGGTTTATTCCTGTGGCTTATCATAAAATGGATTATAGTAGAACGAAGCAAAAAGGAACGAGGACTTACTGGTTTTGAAGATTCCCAGCTTCTCCAGATGGCAAACAAGGCTAAAATGAAGAAATGGATTCCAAAAAAGATCAAATCTAAGGCACTCCCAGGAAAACACAGTACAAAAATTAACCCTTTGTTAAAAACACAGCAGGATCAAAAGCAGGGCCTCAGAACACCATTCAGTTAGACAAAAGGCCCTGTAAATAGTGTAAGGGCATGCCTTCCAGATCTTCTCAATCAAAGGGTGGAAGGATAAAGGGCCTTGCCTGCCAGCCTGAGCAGGGGTTTCAGCATTACGGTGTGTCCCGGGGGACCACTTTATTTTAGATTTCTCAGGTGATGCACGCAGGAAGGCTGGAGGCGGGGACCTCAGTGCATATTTACTCAGATGGTGACCACCCAGGGTGCTGTGGAAGGGGCAGTCTGGGGGACCTGGAGGGACCCCTGTCTCAGGAGGATGGGGGAAGGCTTTCCTGAGTGGGTGAAACTCTTGAAGGCTGAGTGGGATTTGTCCAGATCAAGGTAGAGGTGGAAGGGAGAGCTGGCATCCCAGCAGAGAGAGACCACAGGGGATATAAAGGGCTGCAGGTGGCTCAGTGTGACAGGAGCAGAGGGGTGAGGGAGGCAGGGAGCTGAGGCTGGGGGCACTGGGTCCGGACGAGAGCAGTGGGCCTTGCAGTGGACGTCTGTCCTCCTCCACCTCTGCACGTCCGCTCTCCACAGCCTCCACTGAGCTCTTTCCTGGGAGACCTCCCCGTGCAGAAGGCAGCACAGACCTGGCACCCTCTCACTTCCGACTGGGCGCAGGCAGGGGAGCCTTGGCATGAGATGGATCAGAGGGAGGAGAGGGAGGTGGGAATGTTCACCCCTGGGGGTCCCCCTCGCCCTGTGTCCCTTGGCCGATGGCCTCCTCCCCGTGGGTTCCAGTCCCCGCGGCCTGCACTTGCCTCCCCGGCCTCAGGGGGGCAGCAGTGCCTCGCCCACTGCCACAGCCCCGGGTTACTGCCCCCACCCTTTGCCCTGCACACACCCCAGAATAGCGCTCCTTCATTAAACCTAATGTCATCTGGTGCCTGCTGGGACCAGATCAACACAAACTCTGTCTGGGGAGCGATGGAGGGCCATAGTGTGGTGGAAGTCCAGAGCTTCAGTTATTTCTGTATAGAAAGGCCAGGACTCAGGAATAATTTTTGGGAAGGAAAAATGATTTATTTAAGACTGGCCGGGTTTGGAGCTTCTCATTCCAAAATCCGAGCCCCAAACAAGATCTTTGAGTTCCTTTTATACAGAGAGGAAGGGCCAAAGGGTTCTCTGTTTCAGTGCTCAATAGGCTTGAACTAGCATATTTCTTCCACATCCTCGGTAAGCTTTTAGCATGGACTTCATACAGTCTAGATAAGCTTTAGCACATTTGGTTTGCATTTTCCCTGAATATTTAAAGTGGATAGAGTTTGCATTGATAAACAGTTTCCCAGGACTGGAGTTATTGCCATGGTCACCAAGGGCAGGAGGGCAGCCTCTCACTGTCCCACACCCACAGGTCAGGACACAGACAGCTTAGGTGACCTACGAAGAGACAGCAGCCTCCCACCCATAGCCCCCATCAATAGCAGGTTGTGAGCTGGTGAGTGAGATCTGTGTTTCAGGCGCTGGCTCTGGCTGCCACGTGAAGGGTGGACTGGACAGAGCAGGATGGGGACCTTGGGATAACCTCTGGCTTTTATCACATCCACACAGAAATTCCAGGGCGAGTGTGTGTGCGGGGTGGGGGGGGGGCTCTGCAGCAAGCTTTCACGTACAATTTTGGTAGATTGTCTGTGAACATGGCCACGAGGACCCTTCCATGTACCCACACCCTTCTGAACTATGACTTTGCTGCCCCTCCCCTCTGGAGGGGGCGTCTGTCCCTCATGCCTCAAATGTGGGCTGCCATTGACTTTGCTTTGGCCGAGGGAGGGATGCAGGGCAGGCCGTGCAGCCTCGGACTCGGGAGGCCTGGCAGCCTCGGCTCTCGTCTTTGCCACCCACTCAGTGTCATGCTCGAAGGCCGTCAGTCTGGAGGGTCCCAGGGCCCATGTGGAGAGGGGTGGCTCTTCCAGCTCCTCCACCGGTCCCAGCCACAGAGCACCCACCAGCCGAATGCAAGCCCCAGGAGAACCACCCGCCAACCGCAGAACGGCGGAAATAACCCTGGCGGTTTCAGCCCCTCACTTTGGAAGGGCCTGTTACACGGCAGGAGGTAACTGATGGGAGTGGGGCGGGCAGGGCGCTTTTTCACCTCCCTGCTTCCTTCAAGGCCCTGCCCTCATGTCCCTTGCCCCAAGTCTCCCCGCTGGCTGGGAATCTCCTCTCCCTCCTCTGGACCCCTACTGCCCATCACCCCTGCTTCTCCTGTGGCACTTACGCCATGCTGCCTATAGGATGACAGGCACCTTCTGGAGACACTGTGCCCATTTGCCATCTGACTGCTACCTTACATCATCCCCTAAAGGAGGCAGTGGCTGACGTTCTCAGGACATGCTCCCCAAACCAGGGGTCAGTTACTGTAATCGTTCCCGGATGATGAGCTTGAGGTTTGGAGGTAGCGTCGCTTAGCCCAGGGTCGCTGGAAGGGGTGGAGCCAGGATTCAAACCCTAATGGACACATCTCCAAATGCCACCCGTGGTGTAGCTCCTCGCGTGCTCTGCCCTGGAGGGCAAGGCCTCTGCTTCACTGCTGGGGTGTGAGGGGGATTCGCAAGTGCCAGGTCGCCCAGCCACGCCCTGCCCCTCACTGCCCGCTGCCAAAGAGAAGGCCCTGGAAGGTGGAGAGGGGGGCAGGGGCTACAGGGACGCATGTCCCAAACCCAGGAATCCAGACTTCTCATCAGGGCACTCGTGCCCTCTCACCCACCCTGGGGACACTTGCGAGCACACAGACCTCGCATGTGGCTCCATTCCCTGGGCTAGTCTGCCCTGCCTCCTACCGGACGCTTTCCTTCTGCCCCTGAAGGAGAGAGCCAGAGGCGTCAGCTCGGGGCTGAGGACCATGAAGTCACCAGTGTGGGCTCCCCTGGCCGAGCCTGGCCCACCTTCAGGAGGAGTAAGACACAGCCTGGGGCCAGGAGGAGAGGCGGCCCAACCCATTTATTAAAGTCACATTTGCTGAGGTCCCTTCTAGTGCTGAGGCCAGGGGCTGAGGTTACCAAGGGTGAGTCAGGGGTGAACCTATGGAGTCAGGCCTGAGAATCAGAGGTCATCTTAGCCAGTCAGGTAAACTGAGGCTCAGGGGAAGGTCATGCAGAAACAATCAGTGATGGAGCTCAGTTTTCCTTACCCACCTTCTGGAACCCTCTGGCTGCCACTCCATAGCCCAAAGGACTCAGAAACTGGAAGATGCCTCGGGAGAGTGCAGGGGACGTAGTGGCCACCCCCTCCTGTCTAGCTTGGGGGAGGAGGACAGTTGCAGGATGGAGGGACCTGTAGGAGAGGGGTTTGGGGGCTGGTGGTTCTTTGTGTTGTCACTCAGTGGTAAAGGAAGAAAAACCCAGTCACCATTCTTTTTCCTCTGCCCATTGAGTGGCATCACAAGAGAGGACAGAGACCTCAGAAATCATTCTTGTCCAGCCCTCTCTCCCATTGCACAGGTGAGCAGAGAGAGGCCAAGAAGAGAGGGACTTGCCGAGGTTTCATAGCAGGCATGCGGATCACAGATGCCAGAGTCTGGCCTGCTCTCCCACATTGCAGGTCTGACTTGGGACCTGGCATGGGTGGAATATGCAGGAGTCTGGGGGTGGGGGTGGGGGTGTCTCTGGAGATGGTGTGTTCAACAAATGCCACCAGGAAGCCCTCTCAGATGGCAGCAGCTCCAGCTGGGCTCGCTAATGCTCTCCACGGCTGCCGGCCCTGCCTCTGAGGACAGCCCGCCTCTGGCTGGAGGTGCTCAGCAGAACTCCAGGTGCTGATCAGCGGGGACATTGTACTTGAGCTTGTGGGTCTCAAAGAGGTTGCACAGCTCCTTGAGGTAGCGCTGGTGCAGGTGATCCACTTCCTCCTTCGAGGGATGCAGCATCTTCTGCACCTCGATGGGCTTGCCCACTGCAAGGCACAAAAGTGGGCAGTGGCTCAGAATGGAAACCACCTGGGGCCACATGGGCCCTTGGTGCAGGCGCGCACCCCATGGGCATCACCCCAGGAAAGTGCTCATACCAAACCCCTTCCACACTCTAGTTTCAGGTGATCAGTTCTAAGATGCTAGGGCATGACGGCATGGTACTGATAGAACAAGAACAGCAGCTGACAGTGCCATGTGCTTTACCTGCATTTTCTCCTTTAAGCCCTGTGATGCTCCTGGGGGGATGGAATCTGTTATCATTCCTATTTGGCATGTAAGGCCATGAGGCTCAGAGAGATTAAGGAACTTGCTCAAGGCCACACAGCCAGGAAAAGCACAGGGAAGGCAGGGCTTAGAGGCTCACCGAGTCTGCTGAACTAACAAGGGTGGAAGGAGATGAAGAGGCCTCTCTCTACAGTGTTAGGCAGAGGAACATGGTAGGAATCTTAGAAGAAAGCACAGGTCTCCTGACAGCTCAAAGTCCATGCCCACTGCTCACAGGAAATCCCGCAGGCTCGAATTCAGAGCCTACTGACTGCTACGGGACACACAATGTACCCAGGCCTGGACCATCCCTCCCTCCACCCACCTTCTCCAATAAGTGCTTTGAGATCCTTGGGTCAGAATTAAAAACCCTCCTTCTCTGGCATAATAAATTCTGATTCAAATCCCAATTTTGCTTTTTCAGAGGCAGTGTGATCTTTTGGAAGTTACTTAACTTCTCTGGGACTCAGCTTGCTATCAATGATATAATAATCCCTGCCGTGCAGATGGTTAGGAGAAACTGAGACACTGCATGTAAGTCAGCCAGTGCTGTGCCTGGCACACAGTGGCTCGGTAACCAGCAGGGACTATTGCTCTTTGTGTTACGGTCTTATCCCAGGCTGCCTTGCATTAGGGTTATTTGCCCGTGTGTGTGTTTCCCAGGCTAGAAATATATGCTCTTTGAGGACAGAGAGGTGCCTGCCCATCCCCACGTGCCCTTGCAGTGCCCAGCCCAAGCCCCTGTCCCTGCAGCCTACCTCCTCCCAGCTTGAGTCTTAACTCACCCACGGTGGTGATGGGCCAACGGTAGGGCACGAAGCCAAAGCTGTACTGGAAGACTCCACGACCGTGGAAGAGTGGGAGGGAGAAGCCCATGACCTGTTGCAGCTGGTTCTGGATCTGGCGCAACCAGGAGCCGGGGGGATTCTTAACCTGGCCATACAGCTCATTCTCCCCAAATGAGAAGATGGGCACCAGAGCTGCCCTGGAGAGAGACAGAATGTCAGGGGACGCACGAATCTCCCAAGAAGGCACCTCGCTTCCCTCAGGGACACAGCACCCAGGATCTGGGGCGGAGGACAGAGCCCTGCTCTGGAAATGGGAGGTCTGGGTTCTCTCCCGATCGGCCATACCCTCCCTTGCCGACCTTTGGCAGGTTTCTGCCCCTCTCAGGACCACGACCTCTCACTGGCACCATGACAGGTAGATCAGAATACCTCAGGTGATGTTTTCCATCTTCCCAAACTTTCTAGAAAAATATCCCCCACCCCAGCTGGCTCTGATTCCTCAATGAGGCATCCCCCAAGGTCGAACAGGTTTGGAATGGGCCGCACACCTCATTCTCCCTGATCCCAAAGGTCTCAGACCTAGTGTCAGCTTTGGGGAACACGTTCCTTCCCACCCAGTCCCTATGACCGTCGAGTCTCCGCTAGTGGAAACTTCTCTGGGCATTTGAAAACGGGCCGGTACATCTCCCACCAAAACAGAATCTGTGCAGTCGCCCCTCCTCAAGGCGGGTACCCGTGCTCCAGCGCGAGCCTGACGAAGCCCTTGCGGTGCCGCAGCAGCAGCGTGTAGGCGCCGGGCCTGGCGTCGAGCATCTCCCGGGCGCCCCCCACCACGATGGCCAGGAGGCTCCCGCCCTCCTTCCTGCTCAGCACGTGCGCGCCGCTCTCCTTGTCTGACGTCACCAGCCCTGGGGGGAGAGGAAGGTGCGGCAGCCTCGGGGTGCAGTTCACCAGCAGTGCCCACGGGGTCCCCTGAGGACAGGTCCGAGCCCTGTCCCTCTTCCCAGCTCTCCCCGAGCTCGAGGCCCCGGGTCGCTGCGGGCTCTGCTCCCCGGGCGCCTCCTTCCCACTGCGCATGCGCGGGGAGCGCGCGGCCCCGCGGGCAGCCGGCCCTGCAGCGCCGCTGCCGGGCCCCAGGCTCACCGAAGAACATGAAGTAGTCCCTCAGGAAGGGGACGCGGAAGAACAAGGGCAGAGTCATGTGGTATGGCCGGATGCCCGGGAAGAGCGCCGAGAAGCCCGTGCTCTCCGTGCACAGGTTGAGGAAGGAGCTTGTGCCCAGAATCCCGTGGGGGTGGAAGCCGGCGACGTAGTTCCGGGAGGGGTCCAGCTCCGCAGTCTTGACCAGCTGCAGGGACAAGGCCTGGTGAGCCGGAGCTGGTCTGGGCTTGCCCTACCACTGCCCGGCTGTGTGGCCTTAGGCCCGTCATCTGTAAAGGTGCGGTATGTGGAACCAGCATGCCCGCCGCTCCTGGAACTACCAAAGCTAAGGCACAGAATATAGTTTGAAGGCACCAAAGGGCCACACCGGGCGCCACCATGCCCAGCGAGGCCCATGGCAAGAAAACAATGTTAGAAAACCTGGCATATACGACCTGTGAGGGAAAGGGATGTGGCTCAACCAGGAGGGCTCCAGTCCACCATATAGGAGGTCCAGGGTTCCATGTCCAGGTGAGAGCAAGCTGACCCGCATGGCAAGCTGGCCCATGCGGAGTGCCGCCCCGTGTGGGAATGCCACCCCATGTGGGAGTGCTGCCCGTGCGGCAGTGCTGCCTCGTGCAGGTATGCTGCCCTGTGCAGGAGTGCCAGCTGACGCAGCAAGATAAAGCACCAAGAGACACAGAGGAGAGAAAATAGGAAGACACAGCAGAAGAGGGAGGTCAGGTGGCACAAGAGAGTAATCACCTTTCACCCACTCCAGAAGATCCCAGAATCAGTTCCTGGTGCCACTTAAAGAGAAGACAAGCAGACACAGAACAAACAGTGAATGGACACAGAGAGCAGATGGGGGGGGAGGGGAGGAGATAAGTAAATAAATCTTAAAACAAGAAAAAAAAAGACCTGTGAGTGGGAAGAGGATCTGGTTAAGTGATTGAGTTCCCACCTACCACTGACGGGAGGTCCCGGTTGGGTTCCCAGTGCCTCCTAAAGAAGAGGAGCAAGACAGTGAGCTGATATGCGGGGCTGACGGGGAGTGCTGACACAACAAGAGAAACAAGGAGGAAAGCATAATGAGAGATAAAAAAAGCAGGGAGCAGAAGTGGCTTAAGTGATTTAGGCGCCTCCCTCCCACATGGGAGGTCATGATTGGGTTCCCAGTGCCTCCTAAAAGAGAAGACCAGCACACAACAAACAACACAGCAAATGCAAACAAGGGGGTGGGGAGAAATAAATATTAAAAAAAAAAAAAAAAAGACCTGTGAGTGAACATTGAGAGAATATATCAGGAGTGGATTCCTGTTGAAAGAGCAGGCGGCCCAGGAGGCTGGCTCCAGTCCTGCTTCCTCCTACTCACAATGCAAGTCTCTCACCCTGCGGCCCTCTGCTTCCCCCCAGCCAGGCCTGCTGCCCTGCCTCCCCTCCCTTCCCTGGCCAAGGGGGCTCCAGCACAGCAACGTGCCTGGGTCTGCTCAGGCCTGCAGCATGGAGGGGGCGTGGGGTCCCTGCAGGTGTCGTATTATAGACTGCGGGGGGGGCGGGGGGGAGGAGACCTGCCTGTGGTTAGCAGTTTCTAGTTGAAGGGGATGGGGTGGGAACGGGACTGAGTTAACAAACGCTGCTCGTGGCAGGTGACCTGACAGGTGGCAGTGTAGTCGAGTCTGCTATGGCCAGTGGTTGTTCTGGGGACCATCCCATCTGCACTCAGGCAGGAACTGTGGAGCCCACCCCTCAGAGTGACCTGTGTTCTGGAAGCCACAGCCAGTTGGAGTTGGAAGAGTCCCTAGGGCTCCTGGCCCAACCCCCACTCCTGGGCAGGAATCACCCTGACAGCCCGGGCCATGCAATCTGCTGTCCTTCCCATGATGACTCAGCTTCGCCCATGTGAAAGGTCACTCTGCGGTGAAGCTTCAACTTTCAGCAGGTGATTCCTGCAGGGGCCTGAGGGAACTGGAGGGGCCTGGGAGGTAGCAACGGGGCCTGGGTGCCCCACCTAGGCTTCCCAGCCCAAGGCCCACCTGTCCTTGGCTGGACTTGGCCTCTGCCCCACTCCCGCAGACCCACTGACCCTTCACAGAAGGGCTGCAGGGCCCAACACCTCCCCAGACGGGGACAAGCCTCCTCCCCTCATGCACTGGGGGATTTGCTGGGTGTGAAAATATAGACAGAGCAGAGCAATCGCTGGGGATTCTCCCTGGGACAAGTGCTGCCTCAGGAATCTACCTGGTGTGGTTTCTCTAAAACATAACTTGCTCAGTGCATTGAAACACTTGCTTTTAAGTTCTCATTTTCTGCTAGTGGAAGGGAAATTTTGTATAACCTCAATTTAAGGGAAATTTGTCAGTATTCGTCAAAATGTTTGAAAAATCACAATTGGCCCTTTTAACCCTGCTGCAGAGGAATGAGCTTACAGAATTTTTCACGCTTGTACAAAATGACATTTATGCAAGTTATTCACTGACGTATCCTTTGTTAATATCAAAAAATTGGGGAGGGGAGCAGATGTGGCTCAACCAGTTGGGCACCCACCTGCCATAGGAGAGGTGCCAGGCTCGGGTCCCAGTGCCTCCTAAAGAATGAGCAGACGCCCTACCCGCTGCAGCGAGCAGACACCTAAATGCACAGATGCCACAAGCCAGCCCCGCTGCGGCCTGCGGGGAGCGGATGTGGCTCAGGCCGTTGGGCACGCGCCTTTCATATGGGAGGTCCCGGCTTAGGTTCCCTGTGCCTTCTGGAGAAGGCAAGCAAACAATGAGCAGACAGAGGAGAGCGCCATCTGGGGAGAGAGGATAAATAAAACAAAAACCCCAGGGGGGAATGGATGTGAGCACCTGCTTCCCAATGGGAGTTCCTAGCTTCAGTTCCCGGTGCCTCCTAAAAACAAAAAAAGCAAGGAAACAAACAAAAAAACCAACTCAGGGGAGCCAATGTGGCTCAGTGGTTGAGCACCAGCTTCCCACACACAAGACCTCAGGTTCAATTCCCAGGCTCAGTACCTCAAAAACACACAGACACACACAAAATAAAAAAAAAACACACTTGGCATCAAATGCCCATCAACAAGACTTTTTTTTGACTAATTATGAAACACACGGTGGATCACTGTGTGTAGAGAAGTGTGAACAGCTCTTCCTGTCCTGATACGAGACGAGGAACACAACAGATCAGCAGGTGAAAGAGCAGGGGGCAGGATAGTGTGTGCAGAATGCCACCAACTGGGCACAGGAGGGAAAAATACATGATCTGCATTTGGACACCCCAAACACTGCTAGTAGATGCCACCCCTGGGGAAGGGACCTGGAGAGATGGGACATGAAGTGGGAGGGAAACTTTTGACTGTATATCCTTTTGTCTCTTGTGCATCTTGAACAAGATCGTATTACCAGGTTGAAATAAATGAACAATGAAAGAACGAGTGAATGCATGAATGAATGAGTGATTACTTCCTTCATAAAGACAAATTTCTATAGAGAAAAATGCTGGCAACATGAGGGCCTGTGTCCAGGCATGGGTGCCAGCGTTTGTACACGCATCTGCTCGCATCCAGGAGTGGGCCCTGGTGGGCCCATGACTGCCCCCCGAGCCCCAGTCTGCACCTCCCTGGACGTGTTCTCTGCCGGTGTCTTCTGCACTACCGCCTTCTATCTGTCCCCTGTGCCCCGGTCTATCATCCCAGCACTGTGAGGGCTCAAGATTAGAGCCCACATACCAGAAGCACCCATGCAGGCCTGGAACAGGGAGATGCTTTGGAAAGCTGTGGAGTGAAGGAATGAAGGAATGAGCCTGCGGGTGCATGAGGCCAAGGCAGCCTCCTTGGAAGGAGGCGCCTGCTCCCATCCTGCTCCGATGTGTCACCTGGGCTGCAGGTGAAAGGGCCCTGCTCCAGAGAGGCAGCAGGCCAGGCTCTGCCGCTGGCTCATGACGTGGCCTTTGCCAGGCTGCTGCCCCCTCCATGCCTCAGTTTTCCCTCTGTCCCTCCAGGACGGTGTAACACCTCCCTGGCAGGGTCGCAGTTGGGTGTCCAGGGGGATACACAAAGAGGAAGGGGAAGTTTACAAACTGTAAAGTGCAGTGCTCTCTGTCTCGCCCCCTCGGTTCCATTAGGATAGGGGAGTGTGACTAAGCAAAGATGGGCTGATGTGTGGGGCGCACACTGGCCATGTGCCTGTGCTGTCACCCTGGCTTGGCATCAGGTGAGGGGGCTGAGGCAAGTTAATAGGCTCTGGATGTTGCTAATTTTTTTTTACTAATATACTTCTTATACCATATTTTAATTGTGCAATTCAGTGATTTCAGAACATCCAAAAGGTTGTGCAACCTACACTGCTGTGTAATTCCAGAATGTTTTCAACACCTCAGAAAGAAACCCTGTCCCATTAGCAATCACTCCCTGTTCTCCCATTCTCCCCCAGCCCTGGAAACAACTAATCTAATTTAGGCCTCTATAGATTTGCCTCTTCTGGATATTTCACATAAATGGAATCCTTTGTGATTTTTTGTGCCTGACTTCTTTCAAACAGCATAATGTGTTCAGGGGTCGTCCATGAATCAGCACTTCATTTCTTTTGATGGCTGAATACTATTCCATTGTCTGTATAGACCGCATTTTGTCTGTCTTTTCATCAGCTGACAGACATTTCAGCTATTTCTACCCTTTGGCTGCTGTGCAATGCTGCTCAGGTTACTAAGAATGATTCTCCCAGGGTCTGCAGTTTTTAGGATGGGTCCTTCCCTGTGCCTGTGCATGGTGGCCCGATGATTGGAGAGGCCTGGCGTCTCCCTGGCACAGGCGGCGACTCCCTGCATGGCTCTGGGCCAGTGTCCATCCTCCTCGGCCTCTGGGGTGAGGTGTTGGCCCTGCCCTCTCCTCCTTCCTCAGCCCTGCCCTCATCTCACAGACACTCTCCCATCGGCTCTGAGATGCACATGTTTTCATATTTAACAGTGTAAAATCAAGAGGCGCTGGCTATTCTAACTGGAAGAATTTTTTCTCACTGGTACATAAAATACTGGTATGTCTTAGCATTGAAGAGATACAGTGCATGCCAGGCCCGGAGATCCAGAAAGTGCGTCCGAGGTGGTGGGCACCACAGCACCTACTACGTGCCAGGCACCTTGCACACAGCGTTGTCCTCTATCTAGCCTGTGAGGCAGTACGGACGTCGCTGCCCCCATTGCACAGATGAGGAATCCGAGACCCAAGGGTAATGACCTTGCTCACCCGCTGACCTAGTAAAGAGGCAGGGCCAGGAGGTGGGCCCAGGCAGCCTGGCCCCGTGGGCACAGCCAGCCGGCCCAGCCTTGTGGGATCCCCAGGTGAAAGGCAGCGGGGCTTAAAGGCACTTCAAGTAAGGGCACCAGTGCCAGGGACGTGACTCGTATCGGGAAAACTAAGGTGGCAAAGGGGCAAGGGAGGTGGGTGAGGGCTGGGTGAGCAGAGGCCCAGGTGCAGGGCCCTCAGGCTGCCGTGGAGATTAGCTTTCATTCCAGGTGTGCTGGGAGTCACTGCTGGGCTGGTCCTGCGCCGCGTGGAGGAGGGACTGGGGGTGTCGGCAGAAGAGGAGCCAGTGGAAGAGCTGATGGGGCCAGGGAGGAGGAGCTGAGGAGACCACCCCCGCACTCCAGCAATGGGCCTCAACAGGGACAATGTTGGCCCCCTGCCCCACAGGGGACATCTGGCAATGTCTGCAAACATTTTTGGTTGTCACACTTCAGGGACAGTGCTGCTGGCCTCTAGTGGGTAGAGGGCAGGGGTGAGGCCAGGCCCCCACAGCAGAGAGTTTTCCGGCCCCAAATGGCAACAGTGCAGAGGTTGAGAAGCCCTGCTGGAGAGCCGCCTGGCTGGGGGGGACGTGGAAGCCCCCCAGTACCCTCAGGGCAGCCTAGGGCTGTGGGCAGGGACCTCTGAACCAGCTCCCCCTGCAAAAGGCAGAGGTGGGACTCCTAGGAGGATGGCAGGAGACCGGCCCCAGCTCCCGGGAAGACAGCCCTTTTCCCGCAATGAAGCAGCCGTCTCAGGGAGGGAGCGCCCTGTCCTCAGGGCTGTGTAAGCTGGAGTTCCTGGCCCGGGCGAGCAGCTGGCCAAGAGCCCCTCTGACTCAGGCTGAGAACCCTGTGTGCTGAGAGGAGGCCTGGGCGCTGAGGGGGAGCTGAGGGGCCGTCCCAGGTGAGGGTGGTGGGGACAGGGGGGCTCAGGGAGGTGCCCTGTGCTGCCCCAAGCCGGCTCTGACCAGAACTATGGGGACAGCATTTCCTGACAACCAGGGACACACCCCGGGCAGGGCACTGCACCCTCCTGAGCCTCCTGTGAAGTGTTTGCTCCGTGATGATGAAATCTCCCCAGCTCTGCTCAGACCTTCAGCATGAGGGGCGGAAGCTCCTCTGACATGGAGCATTGCCCGTTCTCTGCACTAGCTCTTTGGTGGGCCTTCGGGGGACTTCAGGTGGCTCCAGCCCAGAAGCCGTTTCCTGGTTGGGCCTGAAGTACCACGTCAGGGCTGGTGCATAAATCCCATAAGAGCTGGCAGGACGCAGGGTGGGCGGGGGCTGCTCTCTTTTCACAGGGGATGCAGAGGTTCGTGAATGCTGAGGAGCTCATGACAGAGTCAAGGCTCGCTGTCTCCTGCTCACCCCAAGATCCCTGCAGGGCCCAGAGGGTCTCCGGGAGGTCTGCAGGAAGGGAGTCTGCAGGTGGCAGTGCTGCCCCGCAGGAGCCCAGCAGGGACACACAAGGTCAATTTGAATGGCATCTCGCCCTTTGCCGGCCACTGGGTGCTACTGCCCCCCCTCGGTGGGTGGGGATGCAAGGCGTTGAGGGACACTGCACGCCCACACAACTGCACATGAGGAATTTGTGCAAACGGAGTCCCCACGCTGGAAAAGGCACCGAGCAGCACCAGTTCTGCCAGACCTGTAACTGGCAGTGGCTCTGGGTGCAAAGAGAGCCCAGATGCTGTCATTCGGAGGCCACTGGCTACCCAAGAGGCTGTCCCCCTGCTCTCTGTCACCTGAGGAGTCCAGTTCTATGGCTTGGGTGTCTTGTCCCTGCAAACCTCTCTCAGCCCATGCCCCGGAGCACCTTCTCCTCTAGTCACGTTGAACACCAGGCTACTGTCAAAACTCCACTGGGACCAGCACCCAGCCCTTTGCCTGGGCTGGGCCCTTCCCAGACCACCTTTCTGTGCCCTGTTTTCCAGGTGAGCTCAGGATTTGGCTGGCAGAGGGAGGGGAGACCTAGGAGCTACAGAGTCCTCCTGGAGGCCCCAACCTGGTTACAATTTCCCTTGACTGGACTGGAGGGTTTTTCTCTCCCTGGGCTACAGCCACTCCCTCCCCTAGAAACTCTGACCCTCCAGGCACTTCAGGCTGGGAAGGGAGTTCAGAATCTCAAAGCTCTAGGGTCCTGGGGGGGGGGGATCTGGGACTGTGCCTATGACACACCCAGGGCCCTGCTTGTCTCTGCTGGTGAGACCTTGGAGGGGCCCCTGAGAGGAAGCAGATCCAGGGGGCAGGGAAGACTGCCCCACCCAGACCCCCAGTTCAGCAACGCCCCTGCCCACGGGCTCTGTCCCTCAGCATTTACCACCCCCAGGGCCACGGCCATCTCTGCCAGCCACCCTCCCACCCTCCGCCTGTGCCCTGCCCTTGCCCTTTGCCCCGCAGGCCCTGCAGTTGTTGCTCAGCCTCTGCGGGTCCTTGTCGGGCCCCAGGCCTCTCAGCAGGCGGCCCAGCCGGAGCCCTGCCCCGCTGAGTTTTCATGTCCTGGGCAGGTTTTAACCTTTACCAGCCGATTTCCTTCACCTGCTCTCCCACTGGCAGTCCCAGCTTTACCAGCTGGGCCCTGACTCCTGGAGGGACAGGAGAGGCTACTCAGGGGGGCAGGTCAGGGCAGCAGGGCTCCAGCCATCAGAGCCTCCCCGAGCCCCCAGCCACACCCCTGCCTCCTCGAGTCCCCACTGGCTCAGGAAAATAACCAAAGCTGCCAGTTCCTAGTAACATTCCAGGTGCTTTACTTGCATTGTCGCCTGGAGCCCACACAACCCTATGAGGTATGTGGCATCACCCCCATTTACATGTGAGGAAACAAGCTCAGAGAGACGGTGCAACTCACCCAAGGTCACACAGCTAGTATGCAGCAGACGTGGGATTAGCATCCAGTCTGTCTAACTTGAGACCACACCTTACACCTTTCCTTGCCCTGTTTCTGAGGAGGGGCAACCGCCCCTGCCAAGCACCTCTCTCTGTCCCCACTCCCTGCCCATCCTATCCTATCTGGTCAGTAAACCAGCCCTGCCCGGCTGCTTAGAGCCAAGGGCTTGGTCTGTTGGAGTCTGTGAAGGAGCTGAGGGATCGGCTCCCTCAGATTCAACGCTCTCCTCCCCTCAGGTGATCCTCAAGCCCGGGGCCAAGTGGCCATCATGGCCAGGAGGATCCTCCAGCCAGAGAGTCGGAGACTCAAAGGCACTCAGAGCAGTGGGGGTCCAGTCTGCTTACTGGCTACATGGGGAAACTGAGGCTCAGAATGGGGCACGCAGCATACCAGAATCAGGGCTCCTTTCTCTGCACCCTCACCCACAGTCAATGCACAAACTTTAAAACCAGTAAAAGAACTTGCTGTGTGCCATTGCTCACACCCTTGTCCCTCTCTGGGCATTGGTCTCCTTGTCTGATGGATATGCGTGGGGCTAGACGGTCTCTTAAGACCTGTGAGTTTATTACCTTCACATTCCCAATCTGGGCCCTGAGGTTTGCATCTGTAAAACATATACGTGCGTCACGTTCCACGCGTCACAGAGCGCCTTCGCATCCTGGATGGCTGTCAATCTCACACTGGCCCTGCGTGCCCAAGAAGCTGCCCCTCTTCCCAGCCCCACAGCGGTGGAAGTCCAGGCTCCTGCCTGCCAGGCCAGGATTCCCGTGGAGATGTGGGGCCCTTGGGCCCTGCCACCCCTCTCCCCACCCGGACCAGCCTCATCACTCACCACGGTGGGGAAATAGTCCCTCAGGTACTTCCACAGGACGCGGCACCTTACGGCCTCCACACACCTGCCCCCCCGCCGCAGCGTGTGTCGGTGCAGGCACCACCAGGCCACATACAGCACAGCGCAGAGCCAGAACCTTGTGCACAGGAGGCCTATGAAGGCGGCGATGCAGAGCTGGGCTGGGGAGGGAAGCAGGTGGTCAGCGGTCAGAGGCCCAAGAGAGGCAAGTACAGCTGCCCAGGCCGCGCCGTCCCCATTTACCCCACGCTAGCAGCTCTGTCTGTCCTGCCCATGGCCCCGGAGGGACGACAGCAGCTTCCCTTGCCTTTAGGGAGATGGAGGCTCGAGCGGAACCAGCCCTCCTTGTTCCTGGAGCAGGGACTGGAGCCCGGGGAAGCCCAGCTCCAAAGCTCATCCCCCCACTGCACCAGGCTGCCTCGTTCACTCCAGTCTTCCCCTTTCATCCCCCACCCCCCGCCTCCCTGCAAAAGATTCTGCAATACTTGAAATACTAACACTGCTTTTGCAGGGGGGAAATGCCTATTCATACAGCAGGTGCTCGATAAATGGATGGGGAGTGACTGGCTGGATGAGCTGTTCTACTTTCCATTTTTTGGGACCTCAGACACACAGGAGAGCGGCTTTCTCCCTAACCCTCTGCCCTGTCTTCCCAAAGATAAATCTGGCTCGGTCCCTATTTTAATTAAAGCCCTTCCACAGCTTTCCTGAAACTTCAAGGAGCAGTGCTAGCAGCTGAGCCTGGCATTCCCACTCCCGTGAGCCAAGCCTCTCTCCTTCTGCTGCAGTAGAAGTGGATGAAGAATGTATTTTACACAGTTTGCAAACTAAGCCCCTTACTGGTTTCACAGCTCACGGGATGAAACTTGTGTTTTAACACTGTGAGTCAAGAGGAATGCACAGAAATGAATGAAGCATGGATTTTGCTATTGGTGAAACAAAGCTGCTCAGTGTTCTGATACTCACTGAGCCCCCCTCTGCCTCTTAGCTTGTGCTCACAGTTTCCTCTGCCTGCACTGTCCTTTCCTGGCAAAGGTAAGCAAGGAAGGGGCCAAGCTCCTGGCTGCCCTGCAGGTCAGGGGTGTAGCACAGCTGGGACCAGGCCCAGTGTGGAATTCTCTCTGCACCAACAATTCTCCCTCACTTTTTGCAGGCTAATAGTGGCTTCGTCTCAGGGCCAAGTGATCTGTAAGGCAGCCACTTGATCCTAATGGAGCATCTTCCCCAGAGAACACTGCTGTCTCCCCAATATTGCCTCCACTCAACACCACATGTCCTCCAAGAAGGCCAGCTTCCAGCTGTGTGGTCCATTTGAAAGCAGGGCAGATGGGGATTGCCAATCTTGGCATGTTTCCTGGAGGAGGGGTGTTTAACTCAGTAAAGGTTCATAAGCCAGAGGATGCAGATTGGAGTTCACAGATGTTCGCTTTACGTGGAGCATCTGCGATGTGCCAGGTGTCACTGGTACAGCAGTGAACAACATGCAGAGATCCCTGACCTCATGGAGATGACCATCCAGTGCTGTCTTTAGTGCATGTCATTTTTAAATGCTATTGAAAGAGTTACTGAAAATTAAAATGGGGAGTCTCCACGTAAAAACCCAGACATCTGTGGCCTCTTTAAAAACAGGAAGGAATGGCAGCCCCGGGTGGGTGTTCTCACAGGCAGCTCCTTCTGCTCAGCTTCCTCATGCCCAGGCTGGTGGGTCGTCACTGCCCTAGCCTGTCCTAACCTGTGCAGGAGATGCGAGACTCTCTTTTGTTTGTCTGAAATATTCTATAATAAAACTTCTAAAAGATGAAGTTGTGGAACAATGGGAGCAAAACAACCATTTATATGGAAAAGAAAAAGAACATTTCCACATGCCTGGAAGATGGATGGACTCCCATAGTTGGGAGGAAGGGGACAGGATGCTGGGGAACAAGGGACAAGGATGAGAGGGATTGGGCTTTTGCCACTTACATTCAAGTTGAATTGTTTTTATTTTTTACATTAAAATATTGAAATGTAAAAAAAACACAAATAAAGAATCCCACAGAGAGCATCTGTCCCCTGTAGTAAAATAAAAAGTCTGTGTAGGCTCTGGCAGGGAGGAGGCTGGCTGGTCCTGCATAAGCCTATCCAGGGAACTGCAGGTACCTTTGGCTGGCACAGACTGAATAATCAGAAGTCTACAGTGGCAACTGCAGTCATCTTGGACCTGCACTGCATAGATTGCTGCCCACACCTGCAGCTCCATCCCCACCACAGGCAGGGGAGGAAGGGGCGTGAAGCTTCATCAGTCTCTCTGGGCAACTACAGTCTAGGCCTGCA
Organism: Dasypus novemcinctus; assembly: GCF_030445035.2. Lineage (NCBI taxonomy): Eukaryota > Metazoa > Chordata > Mammalia > Cingulata > Dasypodidae > Dasypus > Dasypus novemcinctus. The sequence continues at coordinate 105,552,701 of NC_080682.1, read as the reverse complement.
TGACTTGGATTATTCCACACAGTTGTGACTCTGTTCCTACCTCTGGTGAAGGAGAAAGTTGGGAGAAGCTTCATCAGTCCCTGGGGCAATGAGGGCAGCTTGAGCCTCCACAGTTTATAGCACCAATTACATCCTTGGCTCCAACTGCACAACCAGCAATGGAGAAAGGTCAAGAAGACCTAAACTAAAGAGAAAAACTGCACCCAGAATAAATACTCTAGTAAGCCAGATGCCAAGACACCAACAAAAAATTACAATCCACACCAAGAAACAGGAAGCTATGGCCCAGTTAAAGGAATAAGATAAACCTCCAGATGACATAAAGGAGTTAAGACAACTAATCACAGATGTTCAAACAAATCTCCTTAATAATTTCAATAAGATGACTAAAGAGATAAAGGATATTAAGAAGATATTGGGTGAACACAAAGAAGAATTTGAAAGCAGACATAGAAAAATAGCAGATTTTATGGGAAAGTTGCAATAAATGAAATTTTGAAAACACTGGAATCATATAATAGCAGATTTGAGGAGGAAGAAGAAAGGATTAGTGAGCTTGAAGAAATGGCCTCTGAAAGTGAACACACAAAAGAATAATTGAGGAAAAGAATGGAAAAAATCGAACAAGTTCTCAGGGAACTAAATGACAGCAAAAGACATGCAAACAGACAAGTCATGCTTGTCCCAGAAGGAGAAGTGAAGGGAAAAGGGGAAGAAGGAATATTTGAAGAGATAACAGTAGAAAATTTCCCAACCCCATTGAAGGACATAGATATCCATGTCCATGAAGCACAACATACTCCCATCTGAAAAAAGCTGAATAGATCAACTCCAAGATATGCTAATCAGAATGTCAAATGCCAAAGACAAAGAGAGAGTTCTGAGACCGGCAAGAAAAAAGCAATGCATAACATATAACGGCAGGAAGCAGACTTGGCCCAGCAGTTAGGGCATCTGTCTACCACATAGGAGGTCCGTGGATCAAACCCTGGGCCTCCTTGACCCGTGTGGCACTGGCCCATGCACAGTGCTGATGTGCACAAAGTGTGCTGGGTGCCATGCACAAGGAGTGCACCCCATAAGGAGAGCTGCCCAGCACAAAAGAGAAGAGCAGCCTGCCTAAGAATGGCTCTGCCCACATGGAGAGAGGACACAACAGGATGACACAACAAAAAGAAACACAGGTTCCTATGCCACTGACAACAACAGAAGCGGACAAAGAAGATGCAGCAAATAGACACAGAGAACAGACAACCAGGGTGGGGGGTGGGGGGAAAGGGGAGAGAAATAAATAAGTAAAATAAATATTTAAAAAACAAAACAAAACATATAAGGGCTACCCAATAAATATAAGTGCTGGTTTCTCACCAGAAACCATGGTGGCAAGAAGGCAGTGATCTGCTGTATTTAAGATATTAGAAGAGAAAAACTTCCAGCCAAGAATCTTATATCCAGCAAGACTGTCTTTCAAAAATGAAGGTGAGATTAGAATATTCACAGGTGAATAGGAAGTGAGAGAATTTCTAAGCAAGAGAACAGATTTTCAGGAAATACTAAAGGGTGTGCTAGAGCCTGAAAAGAAAAGACAGGAGAGAGAGACCTGGAAGAGTCTAGAAATGAAGATTATATCAATAAAGGTAACTAAAAGTGTCAAAAGAGTGGTGAAAAGGAAATAGGACAGATAAAACTCAAATAGTCAGGAATAACGTTAACTAACAATGTAAAGCACTTGTATTCAGAAAACTGCAACTCAGTGTTAAAAGAAATCCAAAAAGCCCTAAATAACTGGAAGAACATTTCATGCTCATGGATTGGAAGACTGAATATCATTAATGTCAGTTCTATTCAAGTTGATATACAGATTCAATGCAACCCCATTAAAAATTCCACCAACATTTTTTTTAAAAATTGAAAACATGACTATCAAATTTATTTGGAAGGGTAAGGGGTCCTGAATAGCCAGAAACATCATAAAAAGGAAAATTTAACCCTCATCTCTAGACTGTAAATCATATTACCTAGGTATAGTGGTAAAAATAGCATAGTACTGGCATAAAGACAGACATATAGACCAACGGAACCAAACTGATGGTTCAGAAACAGACCTTCTCAGATATGGCCAAGTGATTGCAGATTAGCCTGTCAAACCCACACAGCTCAGGCAGAACAGTCCATTCAGCAAAATGGTGCTGAAAGAACTGGATATCCATAGCCGAAAGAAGGAAAGAGGACCCCTATCTCACACTTTATCCAAAAATTAACTCAAACTGGATAAAAAAACTAAAAATAAAAGCAAGAACCATGAAACTTCTAGAAGAAATTATAGGAAAATATCTCCAAGACCTGGTGGTAGGTGGTGGATTCTTAAAGAAGATAAGAGAAGGGCTAAGATAGACTAGTGATGTTTAACGTATGTAGCCATTTTAACTAGCTTTTCTATAAAAGTGTGGAAACATATAGAGTGGATGGTAACACAGAGTGAGCAAGTTAGTTTATAAATGGCGATGTGGCTGAAAATGGTAGTCTAGGGATGTAAATGCCAATTGACAGATCCTCAAAATCAACCATGGCGTGTGTCCCCCTAACTCCCCAAGCCTTCTCCTCCCCAGTGCCTGAATTTGGTGGGGACAGCCGGCCGTGCGGGGGCCGAGACTGCAGCCTGGCCTCCTGCCTCCCTCGCCATCCACCTGCGGTCCCTGGGCCTGAGGGCCTGGGGACAGGATCTTCTGACCGTCTCTTGGACCGGGACACTCCTCCCACCCCACGCCAGCCTCTCCAGACCCGGGTGGGCAAACTTTCTCTTAAAGGGCCAGATAGTAAATATTTTAGACTGCAGCCCAGGAGGGAAATTCGAGGCTATTATTTGGGTACATAAGTAGTCACTTAAAAGGTACCTATTTAAAAATATAAGAAACACTGTTGTTTGACCTGGATTTGACCTCTGGTCTGTAATTTGCTGACCCCTGAGCTGGACTGGGACTGCCCCCCCACACCCCAAACACGGCGGAGAGCGCCAGCAGCCACGGGGGCCTTGAACACACTGATTGGACCTTGTCACTCCCCTGCCTAAAGGCCTACCCAGGCTTCCCTTTGCCCTCGGAATAAAGGGTAAGGTACAACCCCACACCTGGCACGAGTGGGCCCACAACCCTTTCTTCAGCAGTCGTTCTTCTGGTTCCCAGGCCCAAGGCTGATTTCATCCCTCCGTGCCACTCCTGGGAGTCCAGGCTCCTGGGGTAGCAGGGCTAGGCACGTGCCAAGGGCCTGCGGTAGGGTGGCGGAGTGAGCATGCAGACACACTCCTGTTCTCAACAACGGCACAAGCCCAGTTGAGCACAAGGTTCCTCATTGCCGGTGATCCCAGCAGAGCCACTGGGCTCTGGTCCCCGGTGCCCTTTGTCCCGAGGTGCTCAGGAGACAGCAGAATTTGCAGGCTGCCCTGGACGTGGCCCTTGCCATGCTCTCTCCTCCCACCTCCACGCCCACCTTCTCCCAAGCCCCTCGGCCCCTCTCCCCTTTCCCTGCCTCCTTTGCTTTCCTTTCTTTGGCAGTAGGAGGAGCCCAGGACTACAGACAGGCAAGCCAGGGCATTTAAGACATTTCAGTTCCCTGCACACCTTGCAATGGGGATAACGGACTGAGGGGTATTAAAAATGTTTACTGGGGAGCAGGAATAGCTCAGCGGTTTGAGCACCTGCCTCCCGTGTACAAAGTCCTGGGTTCAATACCCAGGACCTCCTTTAAAAAGAAAAAAAATCCTTGAAAAAAAAAAAAAAGAAGAGTTTACCAACCCGTGGGGCAGTGATACCGACCAATCAGAAGGGATTCCGGCCTGGCCAGGGCAGGGTTCCGCAGGGCCGCTTTGCCAAGGGGAATCCCTTAGCGGCAGGGCGGGGAGGGGGCGGTCAGGGCCAAACCGCAGGGACTGCGTCGGTATCCGGCCTAGAGACCGAACACCAGCCCTGGGCGGCGGCCCGGTCACCTGCCGCGGGGGACACCGCATCCCGCGTTCCCGGGACCTGCCTCTTCCCAACGCTCACTGCAGCAGCGCAGGAGTTTGGGAATGCGGCCCTCCGCTGTCACACTCGTTGTGTTTATCGCGGGTGGGGTGCAGGGGGCGCCCCTCCCCTCCTGTGCAGTCACGGCCCAGGGTCCCGGCCAGGTCTGCGCTGAGCCAAAGCGCGCGTTTCCTTTCTCCTGCCCCGCAGCCCCGTGAGGCCACGACTGCGCCCCCTTCTTCAGGTGACCGAGGGGGGCCTGGGCAGGTCAGGCAGGGGGCCGGCCAGGCCACAGCGGGCGCGTTGCCCAGCCCGAGGCTGCCCCAGTCCCCCCTCCCAGCCCCCCCTTTCCTCCCTGTCCTGTTCTTTCCCCCTTCCTCCCTCTTTCCCACCTGCCTCCAGTCCTAGTTCCCTCCTCTGTGTGGAAGGAAGGAAGCCTGTCCCCCCTCTTCCTGCCCCCCCCCTTAGCCCCCTGAGGCTCCTGGATCTTTTCCACTATCAGCTCTATCCTCCCTCACACCAGCCCGCGGCCTGGGTCTCTGCCAGGACAATCGGCAGCCCAGTAAAGTTAAGTGACCTGCCCAAAGCCAGGGCAGCGGCCTCAGCGCCTACCCACCCGGCTCTCCAGGGCGAGCACCTTCCTGTGGCTCCCTGCGCCCCCACCTCTGGTCTACTCCCCCTGCCCCCGGCCACGGCCACGGTCTCCCACCACCGCACCCCCAGCCCCACCCCGCCCAGCTGCCTTACTCAAGACCAGGAAGGAGAAGACCCACAGCAGGACGGCAAGCGTCTGCAGCCTGCGCTCCTGCGGCATGGCAAGGGGCGCGAACTCCACCATCCTGGCCCTCTGCCTGGCTCTGGGGCTTCTCGGAGCGCTGCTGGGGCCAGAGCACCCACGGGCTCTGGGCGCTGCCCAAGGATGTGCAAGCCCAGGGCACCGCACTGCACCCAGCCCCAAGGCTCCCTGCCTCTGCCCTGGGAGGGAACTGTTTCTTAGAAGAAACATTGAATCCCTCCTCCCCTGGAGGACGGCTGGAGGTGGCAGGAAGCAGAGGTTGTGCAGCCTTTATCACCGGCAGGGCCGCCTCCGCAGCGCTTTATGTGCCAGGTCCCCAGGCTCTGGGCGCTCGGATCGTGCTCTTTCTTCCACCGGGACTGCTTGGCTCTGGATCTCATCCCCGTCCAACCTGCTCAGTGACCTGGTTCCAGCGATGGTCCCAGGGCCTCCTCCCTCTCCTCATGTCCATGGCTCCTCCCTCCACTGTGCCCTGCTCAGTGGTCCACAATGGCCACAGGAGCTCCGCTCTGGAATCCCACCTTACCGCGTCCGCCGCCTTCCGCCCCAGTTCTCGGTTCCCGGGCACAGCAAACCTCTGGGAAGTGCTGTCTCTATTTGATGTCATCCCGTCTTAGCCTCCCATTCTGTCCTCCCTGCTCCACACTTTCAAATCCATGATTCTGAGAACCTGCCCTTGACAAGTCCACGAGCACCGCCACATCGCCAAATCCATGCTCAGTTCTCCGATCTCGCCTTGCCCTCTCAGCAGCCTTAGGCAGGTTTGCTCAGGCCTTCCGTGGCACCACTGGGCCTGTGGCTGCCACACCCTCCTGGCTTCCTTCTACCCAGCCAGTGCTCTGCTTGGGCTCCCTTGGAGCCTTTCCTGAATGCGAGGCCCCTCCTCTCCCTCTGTCCTTGGGCCTCCTCCCCTCCCCTCTCACCCAGTCTAGAGCCCTGTCATCTCCATGGGGAGGACTCCCAAATCAGCACCTCCCGTCGGTGGTGACTCGAGCACCTGGGTGACTGCGGGACATCCTCACGTGGCTTCCTGCTGGGGGCCCCATCCTAGCGTGTCTAAACCTGGACGTGATCTTTGCACAGCTCCAGTCACCGCTGATGCTTGATTCCTCTCCCCACATCCGCCCCCACCCTGCCCAGGCCTGCTCTTCCCTGCTTGCACCCATCTCGGTAAAGGGCAACGCCAGTTTACCTGCTTATTCAGACCAAAAATTGGGAGTCGCTGACTGTTTTCTGTGCCTCTCCTACTGCTTCTTTTTTGGGGAAAGAAAATAACATCACAGATAATAACATCAGAGCCACTGGTTGAAGGAGGCCCCACAAACTTGTGTCCAGTTCCAAAATCTCTGCCACGCCAGTGGACTTCTGTACCGTGAGACCCACTCTTCCATTGATTCTGAAGCAAGGAAGCGATTCCTGAGAGAGGAGAGGTTTACCTAGTGGTTTCACCCTTATGCTTTCACTCCCAATTACAGCGACGCTACATTAGCTTGGTCCTAAGAGCAGATTTTCCATTTCTTCATTTTCGCCTTCTTGATTAGGCTCATCCATTTGCAAATCTGCACCACCACAGCGCCTCGCTGAAACCTCACCTGAAGGTCACCCCATAAACTGATTCATCCCCTGGTGCCAAGGGCCAGGCTGCTGCTGGTTCGCAGTGGGGCCCCTGAGGCTCCGGTGAGAGAGGTCAGGCCTCAGGGCTCAGCTCTGCTCCGTACCCTGGAGCCCCCACGAATGCGGGGCCCGGCAGTGCTGACAGCAGGGCCACAGCCCGCCGGCTGCAGAGGCTGCCCTCTGGGGCAGCAGGGGCGCAGCGCAGGTGAGCCAAGCGCAGGTCGGGGGCTGCTGGCAGCTGAGATGCTGGCACTGGGTGGGGGAGCTCTCCTTGGGGGTGCCCCACTGGCCGGGTGTGCCAGGCGTGATGTCCCGCTCCAGCTTCCATGCTACGGCAGGGCAGCTCAGCTTCTAGAAGGGGAAAGTCTCTCTCCCACGACTTCTAACGGGCCATCACGTCCAATTGGTTCTTTCTCCTAAATCTCCTTTAAAATGCAGACTTGATTGAAGTACATCCTGTGTACAGAAAACTGCACAACTTGTAAGCACAGAGGGATGCATGTTCACTAAGTGAGCAGACTCAGGTGCCGCCACCCTGACCGGTAGACCCATCACCAGCCTCCCACAGGCCCCGCCTCTGCAGGGAGCCACCAACCCTTCTGCTTCCCAACTTTGCAAAATTCAAGCCATATTGTATCTACTCTCTTGAGACCAGCTTCTTTGGCTTAGATTATATTTTTGAGACGTATGTGTTGTGTGTTTCTGTAGTGTGTCTGTTCTCATTGATGTATGGGATTTCACCGGGTGAACATACCACAATTTATTGCCCCATTTTACTGCTGAGCATCTAGGTTGCCACCAGCTTTGGGGTATTTTCTACTGTGCTGCTATGAAAAATCTTGTCCATGTTTTTTGTTTTTTTTTTAAGATTTATTTTTTATTTATTTCTCTCCTCTTCCTCCCACCTCCAATTGTCTGCTCTCTGTGTCCATTCGCTGTGTGTTCCTCTGCATCCACTTGGATTCTTGTCAGCAGCACAGGGAATCTGTGTTTCTTTTTGTTGCATCATGTTGCTGTGTCATTTCTCCATGTGGGCAGCACCATTCCTGAGCAGGCTGCACTTTTTTCACACTGAGCGGTTCTCCTTACGGGGTGCACTCCTTGTGTGTGGGCCTCCCCTACGTGGGGGACACCCTGTGTGGCAGGGCACTCCTGGCGTGCATCAGCACTGCACATGGGCCAGCTCCACACGGGTCAAGGAGGCCCGGGGTTTGAACTGTGGACCTCCTATGTGATAGACGGATGCCCTAACCACTGGGCCAAGTCCGCTTCCCCCTCCCAATGTTTGTTGTTTTTTTTTTGTCTTTTTTTTATGTTACTTTTAAAAAATATGAGGTCCCCATATACCCCCAACCCCCTCCCCCCACTCCTCCCCCCATAACAACAACCTCCTCTATCATCATGAGCCATTCATTGCATTTCGTGACTACATCTCTGAGAACCGCTGCACCTCATGGTCAATGGTCCACATCCTAGCCCACACTCTCCCACAGTCCACCCAGTGGGCCATGGGAAGTCATACAATGTCCGGTAACTGTCCCTGCAGTACCACCCAGGACAACTCCAACCCCTGAAAATGCCCCCACATCTCATCTCTTCCTCCCACTCCCTACCCCCAGCAGCCACCATGGACACTTTCTCCACACCAATGCCACATTTTCTTCCATTACTAATCACCTTAGTTCATGAATAGAATATCAGTAAGTCCACTGTAATCCATACTCGATTCCTCCATCCTGTGGACCTTAGAATGGTTGTGTTCACTCCACATCTGTATCAAAAGGCGGCTTAGATTCCACATGTTTTAACCAATTTAGTGAATGTTTAGTGGCACTTCACTGTGGTTCTAATATTTTCCTGGTGACTAATCGGATTGAGCACATTTTACTGTTTATTGGCCATCTGGATACCATTTGTGTGTGTGTGTATGTGAAATTTTTCTTTGCTGATTTAACTATTTCACGAGGTGACAAGGTGCTGTCCATCCCACAGCCAGCCTCTTCTAGAGCAGCTTCATTACTGTTCTCTCATTCTAATCCTGATCCTCCTTCCCATAATCGACATGTGGCCTGAGGCCCTTCCTCCCCTCCTTCCCTCCCTCCCTCCCTTTCTACATGGACTCAGATGAGATGAACAAATTTGGATTAACTGGAATCCTTAGTTTGTGGCACACTTTAATCATTGTCCGTGAATGACCTGCTTTTTCTAATTTTTCATTTAGACAGTTAGTTTTGTCAATATAATAAGCCCCTGTGAACAAACCACTCAACACAAAGACCAGATCATTGATAAGGTTCTCTCCCTACCAATGCCCTACCTCCCCCACAAAGGAAACAGTGTTCTGAATCCTGAATTCATTATTCTTTTGTTTCCTTTGGTTTTTAAAATTTTTTTTTTATTTTGAAATAGCTTCAAACTTACAGGAGTTCCCATATATACCCTTATCTCTGCAATGTACTGCATTTCCCCAGATAACCAGATCCACCAATTTGAATATTTAGCCACATTTCCCACTTCTTTCTTTCTTCCTTCCTTCCTTCCTTCCTTCCTTCTTTCCTTCCTTCCTTCCTTCCTTCCTTCTTTCCTTCCTTCCTTCCTTCCTTCCTTCCTTCCTTCCTTCCTTCCTTCCTTCCTTCCTTCCTTCCTTTCTTTCTTTCTTTCCTTTCTTTCTTTTTTCTTTCTTTCCTTCTTCATTTCTTTTTCTTCCTATTTATCTATCTGCCCATCTATCTAGCTGTATCAACCTATCCATTTTCTGAACACTTCAGTGTACGTTGCCTGTATCATATTCCTTGAACACTTAATAATGCCATACACATGGCCTTAGAACAAGGATATTCACTCATGTAACCTTTTTTTTTTCATGACTCTGGCCAATTTTATTTTTGGCCCCAGGTCAGGTCTCCCCAATGGCTTCCCAGCCCATCACTTCCAGGAGCTTCCTGAAGAGTCAGCATCAAGCAGACCTCTTCCTCGGAGGCCTGTCGTTCCCCCAGTCCTTGACCTCTTCTGGTGTCACCCTCTCCTGGCATCTGGCCGCCAGTTTCCGTTCAGTGGCCCCCATCAGGAGCTCAAAGCAAAGCTACCAATTTGCCCTCAGGCCTGGAGGGAACCACGTGGACAGAGCCTTGTACACACAACACCCTTTGGAACGACACTGACAGAAGCCTTTTAGAACACAGCGTCCTTGGGAACCACGTGGACAGAAGCCTTGTAGAACTCAGCACCCTTGGGAACCACGTGGACAGAAGCCTTGTAGAACTCAGCACCCTTGGGAACCACGTGGACAGACGTCTTGTAGAACACAGCACCCTTGGGCAGCTCGGCGACCAGATCCACAGCCTCACAGCTGGTGGGATTGGCAGGCAGACTTCCTTAGCATAGCAGACCACCCCCTCCTCCAGGGCATAAAGGCACTTCCTCTTCCCCAGTCCAACGTGGGCTCCTGGGGGCCAGCCGGCCTGGTGCTGAGTCCCAAGGACATTGCTAGCATGAATGCGATGACCCTCCCCTTTGTTGATGCCACAGTGTTTGCTGGCAACTTTCCACTGAGGTTTCTGGAGCTGCCACCCGTCTTCTTGGACTTGTATCTGACAGCAAGACCTGCAGCCTGAGGGATGTTCAGCAGGGTTGTCACAGCCATCTGCATCCTCAGCGCTGATGCCACCAATGCCACCCCCTGCCCCACTGCCCCTGGAACCTGAACTCTGACATCTGTCTCTATAAACTTGCATGTTCTCGGATATTTTCTTGGTAGTTTCCACTGGGGCTTAAATTGAACATTCTAAATCTGTAACACTCTCGCTTGCTGAGACACTAACTTCACTTCAGTAGCATACACAAACTATATTCCTACAACCCTCTGTCCCCCACCTTTACGTAGTTCTTGTCACAAATTGCATGTTTATACATTATGAGTCCCAAACCACTGATTTACCATTGCATTTTATGCATTTGCCTTTTAGATCCTCTAGAGAGCACAAAGTGGAGTTACAAACCCAAACTACAACAGTGCTGGCCTTTATATTTATTTACCTATGTTATTACATTTACCAGAGATCTTTATTCTTTTCGTGTGGTTTTGATCTGTCATCTAGTGTCCTTTCCTTTAAAACTGAAGAACTCTTTTTAGGAGAGTTAAGTTTTGATGAAAGAAACAAAAGAGGGTAAGTGGGGAGGGGAGGGCATTGGGTGGGGAAGGGAGCAGAGGAGACTGGAGAAGAAGGGCAGGGAGGAGAGAGCCAGGAAGCCCCAGCTGTGGGGAGGTGCTGTTTCTGGTGGTCACTCTGAGAAACTGCGGGCAAGGTAGACTGTCTCAGGGCCATGCTGGTGAGGGCCCCGGAGGAGACTGGGTAATGGGCAGAGGTAATGGGCCTGAAGGGGACCCAGAGAGAGGACCAAAGGCCCTATTTCTGCTGGCATTGGCTGGAGAAGAGCTAAGCCTGTCCTTCCCCTGGCCATCCCAGGATGGAAAAATACGAGCCTTTCTAGGACTGTATCACCTATGGAGCCTCTACCTGTGTGCCAGGTGCTTAGCTGAGTGCTTTGGAGTAGGGTCCTATGAGGAGGAGTTATCTTACTCCACAGTGGGGGAAACAAACTCAGCTGTTCAGTTGCTCAAGCTCACCACAGTAATAGACCATTCAGAAACCATGTAAGACCTGGCCCGCTTCTCTCTTCACACCCTTTCCTTGGATGATCTTACTCATGACATGGTTTGAAAAACTGTGCAGAGGCAGATGTGGCTCAAGTGATTGAGCTCCCACCTACCACATGGGAGGTCCTGGGTTCAGTTCCCAGTTCCTGCTGGAGAAGATGAGCAAGACAGTGAGCTGGCATGACAGGCAGGTGCAGCAAGCTGACGCAACAAGGAGACACAAAGAGGAAAGACAATGAGAGCTAACAAAGCAGGGAGCTGAGGTGGCTTAAGCTCATGTGGGAGGTCCCAGGAATGGTTCCTCATGCCTCCTAAAGAGAAGACAAGTGGACATAGAGAGCACATAGCAAATGGACACAGAGAGCAGACAGGAAATGCAAAAAAAAGGTGTGTGTGGGGGGGATAAAGAAATCAAATAAATATAAAAAATGAATTGAAAAACTGTCTTTGTACATGACTCCCAAGTTTGTACTCCCAACCTTTATCTCCCCTCTGGGCTTCAGGCTGCCATCTTGGCATCTGCATTTGGATATCTTGAAGGCATCTCAAACCTAACACCCACATCCCCAACACCATGTTCTTTAACCTCTCCCCAGTATTCCCCTTCTTGGAAAGTGCCACTATCATCCTCCCACTTGACGGAGGCAGAAACCCCGGAGACACTCAAGATTCCTCCCATGCCTAAATCTTCCCCCATCAGCAAGTCCTGTCACTTGTAGTTCCAAAATCTGTCTTGAATGCACCCTCTTCTTCCCTTCCTCTGCAGTGACCAATGCAATCGTCTCTATACTAGTGTTCCTACTTCTACTGCTCATTTATTTATCCAACAAACTCTGTGGAAGGTGCACACACTGTTTACCAGGCCCGGCTGTGGACACTGGGGCCACAGGAAGAACAAGACTTGCCCTTCTTACAGCCTACTCTCCAAGCAAGGTTTTTGCTTTTTATTATTTCTTAAAATCATTCAACTTCTCCACTTAACCTGTGCATGAGGACTTCCAAACTCTTCACTCAGGCCCAGAGGGGCCTGAGGGCCTGGACTCCCCAGCAGCCTCACCCACCCCTGCCTGCTCCTCCACGGTCTCTGCGCTGTGGCCACTCTGCCCTCTCAGCTCCTCACACACACTCCCCCCACTTCCGGCCTGGCTCCTGCTCTCCCTCCCCCTGGAGAGCTCTCTCCCCAGCCTTCACACTGCTGACTCCTCCCCCTCTAGGTCTTGAGTCCAAAGATGCCCCACTGAGGAGCTTCTCTGATCACTCTTCTCCCTCTCCATTCAGCCCGACCCTTCCCTTAATGTGCAAGTGTTGACATCAACACTTTTTTACCTACATCAATTACAGTAGATGGTAAGCTCCCTACAGCAGGACGCATGATGATCTCATGCCCCATTACCAGCCCCTAGCTCCCTGGAGGTGCATTTGTTGAATAAAGGAATGTGGGGCTAAGGCTTTCTCTTCCCCAGAGCTGAAGGAAGTGCCTGCTCCTCTGAGGCTTCCTTTCTTCAGGCTAAAACCCCCTGCAGGAACCTGATCGATGCAGCCTAAACTGCGTTCCCTGGAACACTGCTACCTCAGAGGGGTCCATCATGAATTAAGTGTGAGGAGTCACAGTACACAACATAGTAAAGGCTCTGAGAAGTCCTGCTGTGGAAAGCCCTTTCACTCTTTAGCCCAGCCATTCTCAGCTTTGCCTAATTATTGAAATACAATTTAATGGGAAATGAGACAATCTCTAAGCTTAGGGACAGTGGCTGGATTCCACCCAGAAGTCCCTGAAGAGTCAGCCTGGAGTAGTGATTGAAAGTCTGGACCTTGGACCAAACAGGGCGCAGTGGCTGTGTGTGGCTTCCGACACCCTGGTGTGTGCTGGGCCTCCGTGGTAGCTGAAAGTGGTCCCCAAGTATGCCCATGTCCAGTCCCCAGAATCTGGGAAGGTCCCCCTCTATGGCAAAGGGACTGTGCAGGTGTGGTTAAGTTAAGGGTCCTGAGATGGTGGCCCCAAGGTCATCACAGCCGTCCTTCTGAGGAGAAGCAGGGTCACAGGAGGGGACGTGGTGATGGAAGTGGGGATTTGAGCGGGGGCTTTGAAGATGCGGGCGGGTTGCTGGGAACACAGGAGCTGCTGAAAAGGGCGAGGCAATGGATCCACCCTTCAGAGCCACAGCAGAGGGCGGCCACCCAGGGCGCGCGGCAGGGGCTCGGTGGACGGAATAAACGAATGGTGCGTGAGGCTAAAGCCCAAAGTGGACAACTCTGCCCTCGGTCCTCCCGTGGCACAGACACTGCCATGGCCATGCCGGGTGGGCCCCACCCGGGCCCTCTCCTCAGGCCACCCTGTAAAGCCAGCTTGCCGGCTGGGGCCCGCACAGTTCCTTTGGACATCCCATGGGCCCTTCGAGCCACTGTGTCCCACACTGACATCCTCGGGCGCCCACACTGGCTCCCGTTGGCCCCGCCCAGCCCCTGCCCACCCAGGGCCCAGCAGTTACCCGGGGCTCTTCCCCCTCATTCACCCTCCATATCCGGGTGTTTAGAAAGTCGTCATTTTACCTTGGGTGCACCTCTCAACCCACCTGCTTTCCTCTGTCTCCTTGGGCCCTGCTCGGGTGGAGCCCACCTTCGCCTCTCACCCAGGCCCTGCCTCAGCCTCGCTCCCCCCAACCCCCCTCCACACAACAGCAGCTGGGGGCAGTTTCTAAGCCAGGGTCTGAGGGTGGTGCTCTCCCTGCTCAGGCAGGGGCGATGACAGGTGGCTGTCTGGTCCCCTGTGTGTAGCCGGGGCAGGGGGCAGCCTTGCCCCTCACTCTTCCCAGTCTCTCCTGAGAGCCCACGGGGATGGATGCAAGCGGCTGCCCAGCCACGTCCCAGTTGCACGGGGACACCAGCTGCAGCCTCCTTCCTCGGCTAGGACTGGGGGTGCTGCCCTGCAAGGGGGGGCTCCCAAGGCCTGCCCAGGCCCAGGCTCGCCCTGGTCACCACAGCCTCCTAAACTGCTCCTGCGTTAAATAGCACTTACCGCAGCACAGGTTTTGAAAGGCTTTTTCTAAGTTTGAGTTTTGTGAGCGGAACTTTACATTCACTCTAATGAAATCAGAATTGATCTGGGTTGCCCGTGACTCGTTGACATTATATTGCATTGGCAGGCCTTTAATTAGACATCTATTTGTTTTGATGCCATTTCTCCACTCACATTTTGGAGTCAACGCATGTTTCTTCTCAGGGCTTAACTATTTGTGTGAGCTCTTGAGAACCTCATCGGTCCTGTGCCACAAAATGACTCAAACGTCCCTGGGTCTCTACAAAAAGGCTTGCCCCCCTAAAGAGTTGAGGGCTGAGTTCCCACCAGAGCTGAGTGCCTGGGTGCGTGGGGCATGGTGTCCAGCTCCTGGTGTCCACAGGCATCAAGGCCACACCTGCTGGGTCATGGGGGGAAGCAGGCTTGTGGGGGAGACCCCTGTTCTGAGTGTACCCCCACTCCCACCGCTGCCTCTCCTACCTACCCCTCCCTATGCCACATGCTGCTGACTCAGGCCTACCTCGCTTAAGGGTTGGTTTCTCAAAGAATGAACAGCCCAGACCTGCCTCAGTGGAGAGAGATCAGAGCCATCTGCTCTCCCGCATCGGGCTCCCTTTCAGCGGCCCGTTTCCCCAGCACTGCAACCGCCCGGGGATGCATAATGGAAAGAGCAGAGCTTTGGGTCAGAGAGGCTTAGATTCTTATGCCGGCTTGACCATCAGTTAGTTCCATAATTTGGGGCAAGGCACTTCCCCTTTCTGAACCTCAATTTCCTCACCTGCAGAATGAGGTAAATCACATTCGTGTGTTACTGTGAGCATCAAGTATGAAGCCACCAGCACAACGCGTGGCTGTCAGGAGGCCCTTGAGAAAAGTGGGTTCCTTCCTCCAGCCATTTCTGACCCACAGCCCCATCAGTTACTGAGTTTGGCCAACCCCCACTTGGCTCCCTCCCCCATCCCCCTTTTTCTGTTTCTTTGTTTCTTATGGTCCTTGTCAGCAGAGCTCCAGGAACCCCTCTTACCAATCCTACACAAGAAAGCCCCTGTGAGGTGCATTTGCCTGGCAGCTGATGTGTGCGGGCGCCATGCAGGGTGCTCTGAGCAGGCGACACTCCTTAAGGACTGCTTGACAGAAACATCTAGCTTTTCCCACAGACTCTGCTCCCACTTCCCACCCAGGATCCCCAGGGCTCTGCCACTCCACAGAGGTGCAGAAGGTAGAAAGTGGAATCTGATGGCGGACTTGGCCCAGTGGTTAGGGCATCCGTCTACCACATGGGAGGTCAGCAGTTCAAACCCTGGGCCTCCTTGACCCGTGTGCACCTGGCCATGTGCAGTGCTGATGTGCGCAAGGAGTGCCCTGCCACGCAGGGGTGTCCCCCATGTAGCGGAGCCCCACATGCAAGGAGTGCACCCCATAAGGAGAGCCGCCCAGTGCGAAAAAAAGTGCAGCCTGCCAAGGAATGGCGCCACACTCACGAGAGCTGACATAGCAAGATGACTCAACAAAAAGAAATGCAGATCCCCATGCTGCTGACAGCAACAGAGGCGGACAAAGAAGACACAGCAAGTAGACACAGAGAACAGACAACCGGGGTGGGGGAGAAAGGGGAGAAAAATAAATAAATAAATAAATCTTTAAAAAAAAAAAAAGGAAGTGGAATCTCTTGGCCAAGTTCCAAGCCATAGTCCCCATATTCATCAAAAGCAAATTGCGTCTAACTGAAAACTACTCCTGACCCCTGCACTTGACCCAGTAGGAAGGCATGTATCTAAAAATAGCAACAAAAAATGATTACTTAATTTCAGCACTCATCATAAAAGATTCCGCGTCAGCAATTCGGTACCATGGATGGCAGCTAATGTCTTTCCCTGAAGAAAGCGGACGTCTGTCGGCCAGCTTCCCTCCAAACCACAGTCAGACTGCAGGCAGCTGGTGGCACAGAACTGGCCCACCCTTCTCTTCTCCACCCAAACTTCATGTGTTTTCTTAATACTTTTATTTATTATTATTTTTTGCTTTGTTTTGGAGGAGGTTTTGAATCACAGGAGGGACACAGCGGTGGCAGGGGAGGACCGCTGATGGGGGTGTCGGTGGTGAGGGGTGTGCAGGGAGGGGTACACCTGGGGCACACCTCTGTGGTACATGAATATGCTCAGGTAGCCGTGGGGCATTGTCCTGGTGGGTGGAGACCCATACAATAACCAAAAGAACACTGAGTTTCCACCCTGGGGAGTCTGCCACATTCTTTAATGGGACAGCAAGGATCCCTAGAGCACATGGGCAGTGCCTAGAGAAGGAGGGCAGACCAATATACCAGGCCCTTGGTATCGATGATTACGCTATGAAACTTTTCTTTTGAAATTGAAACTTTACTTGGTATTATATTTTGCCTAAGCGTTACCTCCTGAAAATCTCCTTTTTGCTCAAATGTGGCTTCTCTCTACACCGAACTCAGCATATAAACTCACTCCCTTCTCCCTGGTATGGGGTGTGACTCCCAGGAACGAGTATCCCTGGCACAGAGGTATTGTTACCAAGTGCCAACTAGTGATGCACTTAGAAAAAGACCTTGATCAAAAGGGAGAAATAGTAAATACAATGAATTTTTATGGTTAAGAGATTTCAAAGTGAGTCAGGACATCATTCCAGAGGTTACATTTACACACCTCTCAGCAGGATCTCGTTGACTGCCACAGTAGACAGGGCCTCAGACAGCAGAGCTCCCGAGGGCTCTAGACACATCGGGACACGATAAGCAGGGCAGACAGTCTCAGGAACCAGGCACCTGACAGGGGGCCTTACTTTGGAGTATGTGCTTCCCAGGGTAACAGAGTTAGTTCAGTATAATTCCCCTCCACACAACTCTTCCGTCCCTTTTATTTGAACATATAGTTAGCACTATACTTACTAAATATATATCCCAGAGACTTAAATTTTCCCTCTATTCTTACACCAGTTGAGCCCTGAATCTTAGCAGAGTTGCTACACCTCTTCTCTAGGTCACTGGACTTGCTCAAGACAATTAACAAAAGGACAATGATGGACAATGCACATCCTCAAAAAAACAGAGAGTATCTACAAGTGCAACAAGACAGTTCTATCCCTCTGCCTCACGGGATCTAAGCTTCCTCTCAATCAGAAGAAGAGTGGGTATCACCATCCCCAAATCCTCAAGATGGAGGAATAAACAAACATAAGGGGAGAATGCAACTATGGACTAAAATAAACATTATTATTCTAGCAACGAAAGAAATTGTGTCAGTGATACAAAGGCAGTGGTCACCAGACACTCTGAGGGGAGGGAGGGAGAAGAACAAGTATGACATGGGGTATTTTTAGGACATTGGACTTGACCTGCATGACATTGGAATGATGGATACAGGCTATCATAACTTTTGTCAAAACCTGTAAAATTGTGCAGTGCAAAATGTAAACTGTAGCCCATAGTTAGCAGCAATGCTTCAATATGTGCTCATGAATTGTAACTAATGTACTTACTACACTAATGCAGGATGTTGTTAATGGAGAGTGTGGGGGGAGGGGTATACAGGAATCCTCTATATTTTTGAAGTAACATTTATGTAATACAAAGCTTATTTTTTAAAAAAGATAAAGAAAAACAAAACAGGGAAGCAGACTTGGCCCAGTGCTTGGGGCGTCCGCCTACCACATGGGAGGTCCGCGGTTCAAACCCAGGACCAGCATGTGGAGCTGGTCCATGCACAGCGCTGATGCATGCAAGGAGTGCCCTGCCATGCAGGGGTGTCCCCAGCGTGGGGGAGCCCCACATGCAAGGAGTGAACTCCATAAGGAGAGCCACCCAGTGCCAAAGAAAGTGCAGCCTGCCCAGGAATGGTGCTGCACACACGGCTGACACAACATGATGATGCAACCAAAAGAAACACAGATTCCTCATGCTGCAGATAAGGATAGAAGCAGTCACAGAAGATCAAATGGCAAGTGGACACAGAGAGCAGACAACTGTGGGGGAGGGTGGGGAGGGGAGAGGAAAAAAATCTTAAAAAAAAAAAAGGAAAACAAAACAAAAAGCTTCATGAGGTATTCTCACATCAAGGGGAAATACCTCAGGAAATCCCAGAAGTGAACACTGCTCAGCAGGTGGGAAGCAGTCTCTAAAGTGCCCTCCCATCACCACTGTCATTGCCACCAACCGCCATCTACAGGCACCTGCTCTGCATCAGGCAGGACCTAACTTACAACATCGCTATGAGGTTATCTCTATTTCCCCGGGGAGGAAACTGAGGCCCAGAGAAGATCGAGCATTTCTCCAAAATCACCCAGCTGGAAAGAAGCAGGACTTGGCATCCAAAGCGTGGTTGCTCTGATTCTAAAGGCCAGATTTTTTCTACTGTGATACAGTCTCTCTCCTGATTCTCCTTCTATTGCCCTGACCACTTCTTTCTTTGTTGTCAGCTTCTCTTTCCAGTGCTCCCTAAAGATCAAATCCTCTCATTTTCACCCTCATCTTTTCAACTATGATCTATATAACACCTTTGTGGCTCCCTCATAGCAGTAGTTACCCTGCTCTGTTGTGACTTTTGTCCACTCCTTTCCTATCTCCTCCCGACTTAGACTCCTTGGAGACAGAGCCTGTGCCCATTGGCCAATATTTCCCCAGGTGCATCACAGGGCTTGGCTCATGGTTTGCTCATGCATGCATGGATGACTGGATGAAGCGAGAGGCAGGCAGATGGATGGATGGATTGGTAGATGGACGAGTGGGTGGGCGCATTAGTAGGTGGTTAAGGATGACTCTGGAATCTACGTTCCTAACTCTGACCTCTCCACTTCCCTTCATGCTTCCATCCCCAAATTCCAATGCAAACTTGACACGTGGCCCCTCTGCTGTCATCTGAAATTAAACCTGTACACCCTGAGCTCCACCCTCACCAATTCCTTCTGATCTTCTTCCCGACAGTGGCTTAGACATTCCTCCCAGCTTCCCCTCCACGGTGCTCTGATTCACTCAGTTCAGCACTGGGTTTTACTGCTTCCTGTGTGTTAATGCAGTCTCAGGGAATGGAAACAGAGTACAGAAGACAGCCGGGTCCTGGGGCCCTCGAAGGGGTTTACCATCAAGAGCAGAGCTGAGGAAGGAAGAAAACAACAAGCAAAAAATTAAGACAAGTACAGAGCACGGTAAGTGACTCATAAAGGAAATAAATAGAATGAAGGACGGAACTCAGGGACCTTGATGGTCAGGGAGGGCTTGTGGGAAGATATAATATTAAACAAGACCTGAAGGGTGAGAAGAGCCCTGTCAGGGGCTGAAGGAAGCTTATGTATGAATATCGATATAAAAAAGTCTTAAAATTTTAAGTAGAATTGAGAGGGACTTTAAGAGAACAATACACCACAACCAAAATAGTATTATACCAAAAGAAGGCAAAAATGGTTTAATAGTAATAGCCTATTAATATAATTAACTATGTTGACAGATCAAAGTGGAAAAGACATTTGATAAGTTCACCATCTATTCCTGATCTTTAAAAATTTATTAGTAAAATGGGAAGAGATGAATAGTTTCTAAATAACTTATATAAAGTCAGTGGTGAAATACTGGGAACATACCTGTGAAAGTTAGGAACAAATAATTCTAGAAGTACAGTAGGAGCAATTGGAGAAGAGAAAGAAATGAGAGATATAAAAACAAAGAAGGCCAAATTGTCATTTTTGTGAACCATAAATTCAAGATAATCTATAAACTATTAAAACTAATTAGAGAGTTCAGTCTGGTTTTTAATAGGGGTCAGTGCATGCAAAACTCCAACAATCCTCTTGTTTATCATTATAATTAAAAACAAAATTTTAAAAAAATGTTATTTCAAAGAAGCATGTGAAAAGATGTACAACAGTACTCACTCTTAGGAAAATGCAAATTAAAACCATGATGAGATAGCACTACACACCTACAATCATGGCTAAAATAAAAAGTATGAGAATTGCAAGCAGGGACTTGAACAGAGTCTTGTACACCAATGTTCATAGCAGTATTATTGAGAATAGCCAGGGAAGCGGATGTGGCTCAACTGATAGAGCATCTGCCTACCATATGGGGGGTCCAGGGCTCAATACCCAGGGCCTCCTGACCTGTGTGGAGCTGGCCCACAGGCAGTGCTGATGCGTACAAGGAGTGCCGTGCCACACAGGGATGTCCCCCACATAGGGGTGCCCCATGCACCGGAGTGTGCCCTGTAGGGAGAGCGGCCCCACCTGAAAAAAAGCACAGCCCACCCAGGAGTGCCACTGCATACACAGAGAGCTGATGCAGCAAGATGACACAACAAAAAAGAGACGCAGTTTCCTGGTGCCGCCTGATAATGCAAGCAGATGCAGAAGAACACGTAGCGAATGGACACAGAGAGCAGACAGTGGGGGGGAAGGGGAGAGAAATAAATCTTTAAAACAAAGAGGAAGTGGACATGGCTCAGCTGATAGAGCATCAGCCTACCATATGGAGTGTCCCCATGACACAGTTTCCAGGTGCTGCATGACAAGAATGCCAGCAGACACAGAAGAACTCATAGCAAGTGGACACAGAGAGCAAACAATGGGGGGGGGGGAAGGGGAGAGAAATAAATAAAATAAACCTTTAAAAAAACAAAACAAACAAGAACCTGTCCAAAGCCATAGAGGAGGTAGCAGCACCAGGTTTGAGCTCAGTTCTTTTTTCTTTTAGGAGGTACCTGGGATTGAACCCAGGACCTCATACATGGGAAGCAGGTGCTCAACTACTTGAGCTACATCCACTCCCCTGAGCTGAGTCCTCGAGTGCAGCAATTCCTGTCTCTTGCCCCTCTACCTCCCCACTTTTCAACCCCTAGGATGCAAGCCATGGCCAGTTACTAGGGAAGGGCCCTGGAATGTGCTGGGCCCTCTTCTTCAACTCTGCTTTTCTTCCCCTTGTCCCGATTCTGGGCAAATGGAGCATCTCACTGGGCAGGGGACAGAGGCTCAGGAGAGCAGAGGGTTGCCAGGGCTCCTCCCAGGTGAGAACGTGCTGTGCTGATATCGTGGAGAGCCGCCTTTCCTCTCTGAGCTCAATTTCCCATCCATCAGTCCACAGAGTGGAGGAATAGAGTATGGATTAGAGTGGACTTACTGATATTCTATTCTAGAGCTATTGTAATTAGTAATGGAAGTACAGGTAGCATTGAGATGGAGAAAGTGTCCATGGTAGCTGCCGAGGGTGGAGAGCGGGAAGAAGAGAGGTGATGGGGGGCATTTTCAGGACTTGGAGTTGTCCTGGGTGGTGCTGCAGGGACAGTTACAGAACATTGTATGTCCTCCCATGGCCCACTGGATGGACTGGGGGAGAGTGCAAACTGAAATGTGGACCATTGACCATGTGGTGCAGCAGTGCTCAGAGATGTATTCGCCAAGTGCAATGACTGTCCCATGATGATGGAGGAAGTTGGGTGAGGGGGTGGGGGGTATATGGGGACCTCATTTTTTTTAATGTAACATTAAAAAATAAATAAAGACAAAGAAATTATTTTTTTTTAATTACCCATCCATCAAACGAGGGAACTGGACGGCATCAGAGTTTCACAAGTTTTTCGCTGAGCACTTGCCGTGAGGCATATGTATCAGGGTGAAGAACCCAGACTCAGGAGCCAGGCTGCCAGGGCGTGAATCCTGCTCTGTCCCTCACTGGCAAGTTATTTACCTTCCTGTGCCTCAGTTTCCTCATCTGTAAAATGGAGATGCTCGTTTTCCTTACCTCACAGGGATGTTGTGTGGATTCAAGTCACCAAGTACATGTAAAGGGCTTGGCAAAGAGTGTGGGACAGTGGGTGCTACAAAGACATTTACTGTTACTATTTTTACACTTACAGGCAGAAGAGAGGGAACTAATGTCCCTGTCCCCCAGGGTCCCAGGAATATAACTTTCGAGTCCAAAATGTATTTGAAACCTTCTCTTCCATTAAAAGTTTTTGTGCACCTTTTATATTCTCATTGGATTGATCCATATTTGCATAATCTAAATCAATCATTTTAAGCACATACTAATTGACACAGACACTCCAGCAAGATTCCCTGTTTCCCTGTGACTCTGAGGTGCAATGGTGTCCCCAGGTGTGTCCTCCTGCCCAGCTTGGGGAAGACGGAAGTAGATGCTTCTGGGGTCCTCCTGGCACTGAGGGCTTGAGGTTCTGGGAATCCTCCCCAGCAGGCTCCAGGCAGCTGCTCTGCTGCAGACTGAGGTGACACCTCCGTGGTAGCACCCAGGCTGTCCACTAGAGATGGCACAGGGATGTGACGGCCGAGCAGCCGCCTGAGCCCCATGAGCGCTTGGCCTGGCAGTGCAGGCGGAAGCCCTGCTCCAGCTGTTCCTGCACCAGCCTCCCATGCCACAGACTGGGTTTTCTCTTCCAATGTGGAAAATCAAGATCAAGGCGGGTGGGAGAGCAGAGGGGGGAGGGGTTGAAGGAGAGTCCCTGAAGGACTCTTTGTTTGGGATGATAAGAAACAAGGAAAATGCACAGGAAGTCACAGCCTGTGAGGGTCCTTCTGCTGTACCCCGTGTGGCACTTGAAGATGAGCATCAAGGCCCTTTTCCTAACCCCAGGGAAGTCACCTGCGCAGCGATGGCATTTCATAACCTTCCCCATAATGAAGATCTAAATTTGCCTAGTACTCTAGCAATAATTGGCAAACACTTTAAACGCTTAAAATAGGGAAATTATTAGTAAATTACAAGACGTCTATTGGCCAGGAAAAATTATGCTAATGATAGAATGCTGGTCGCCTCTGGGAGGAGGAGGTGGCAGATGTGATCAGGAAGAGACTCGTGGGGCTTCTAAGTAGCAGAGGTGGTGGCTACTTCTTAACATGGGGTGGTAGTCGATGCTTGTTTTACTATTAAATTGAATATGTATATTATATTCATTTGTATATGTTCTATGCAATCATCTGATGTATACTACATTTCACCATAAAATGAACAGAACATTCTTAAGAAGAAAAAATTATGGTCATAAAAATCACATACAATTAAGAGTAATAAAGAAAAGAGCAAATTTTTAAAACACATGTAATCTAAAATCATCATTATGTATGTGAGAGAGAGTGTCTGTGATTTTAAAATGACTGGAAATGCTAACAGTGCTGAAATTATTGATAATATTTTTTCTCTTGCCTATTTTCCAAATTTTCATAATGGTTAAAATGATTATACTAAGAAAATTTCCTCAAAGGAATCCTTAAAAATAGGGTTCTTTTTAATTATTTTCAAACCACTTTCACATCTATTATCTCACTTGATTCTTGCAACTGCCCTGTAGCAGTTCATTAGTTCCATTTTATAGACTAGAAAACCAAGACACACGGTTGCCAATTTGCATGAAGTCACTTGGCTGGCTGCTGGAAAAGCTGCAGATGGGTCACCGGTCTCTTGGCTCTTGCTAGCTCCCTGCCCATTGGGATTTCATCTTGGATACTCAGGCTTCCTGGGGTCTCTCTCCTAAAAGGCACCGCTGCTACCTGGTCTTGGGTTCTGTGATCTAAGGTGGGTGCCTGGCTGTTGATGATGGGCTCACACAGAAAGCTCCCCAAAGGCGCAACTGCTGCCCTCTAATAAGGCACCAACGTGGAACGTTCAAAGACAAAGGAGATAGGCTGCTGGGCCACAGGCACTGATGAGAACTGAGTCGGGCGACATTTCTCACCTCCAGCGTTTGGAAGGGAAGGGAGATGACGCACTTGGGTCTGCCGTGCGCTGTTCAGGGCCTTCCCGCCATCTTACCCCAGCTGTTTTAGGAGGACTCTCCAGGAGCCCCCAGGGCAGCTTCAGCACAGGTTCCCAGGACCCCAACTCCAGCTCAGTCCAGAGAAAGGAGGGGTCCTCAGAGAAAGGGGTGCCTTGCTCAGGATAGCAGAGGCAGAGCCAGACTAGATCCACACCCCCTGCTCCCGGCCAGGGCGCTTGCCCTGCACCACGGGGGTGGGAAGCTCTGGTCTTCCCAGCACTGAGGAAGCCCCAGGCGTGTGGCCCCGGTGCTGTGGGTGGAGAACGGCCATCACTCTCACTGGTTTCCTTCCTGAGAGCTTATCCACACTCCTCCGAAGATCACCATTCCTAGATAGTGCTCAATTTTGTCCACAATTGTTGGCCACTGATGAGGGGACAGAATGAACTCTGGGAGAGCTCCAGGGGTGCCCTGAAAAGCCCACCTGGATTCACAATTGAAGACACAGCTACTGAGGGCTGTGTCCTGTTCTTAATAATTATCTCACAACTACCTTCCTGCGTGGGTGCCATCATTAGTGTCATTTTTCAGATGAGAAAACTTAAGCCCAGAAAGTGAAATGACTTATCCAAGGGACAAAGCCACTAGGTGCTTAATCAGCACCTCCGAGCCTACTGGCAGAGTTGCCCTGCAGGCCCTGAGGAGACCGTAACCCCACATTCAAACCAGCTTTACAGCGAGTGTGGGCTTTGGAAGGCAGAATCCAGCAGCCAACCCACCCCAGCCCCGATCTGAGATGAAGTGGCTTGAACCAGATGGGCAGGGCGGCCAGCTCCCTGCTGCTTCCCTGGCTGATTTTAACTCGTGTTTACCTTGCCTTTCTAGCACATGGTGAGCAAAGACAATCTTCTGTGTTTGGAAAACAGGATAATGGGAGTCAGGAGCGGGTGGGAAGGGACTGTGCCCTGGGCAGAGAAGAAACTGCTAAAACCTTTAAATATCCCTAGAACTTTATTTTTTTCATTTGCTTTTGGCTCCCTGCAATGTTCTGGTGTTTAGATTTGGTTGCCATGAGTGGACTGTTTTTAGCTGCCTAGTTCTTCCCTTCCCTTTTAGTTTTCCCCCTTCCTTTTGCACAAACCCCAGCATGGAGTCTCCAGTTCTTACCTCTCCCAAGCAAATCACAGGCAGACTGAAGTGCACGCGGATGCCCCAGGCGGCGCTCCCTGGTAAAACCTCAGCGATACTCAATTTCTGCTTAACCCTCCTTCACTTGGGATTAATCCCTGAAGTAACTCTGGCCCGGGCTCCCTTCTAAGGCAGGGCAGGCATCTTTGCTTATGTGTGGAGAAGCCACTTGCCCCTCCTGTGCAGGACGGGATGGCCCGCGTGTGTGATGAGTGCACTCGGCCGCCCGTGGCATTAAATCAATCAGTGCAAAACGAGGACGCCCAGGACCCGGCTATCAAGCCTCCCTCCCCGTGGTGGAGAGCTTGGGGTGGGGTGGGTGAGTTTTCCCTTCAGCTGCTCTTTCCCAGTTTCTCTACAATTCAGCAGGCATTTTGCTGATCTCCTGGGAACTGGCTGGGGGTGAGGAGGAAGGCAGCCAGGTGGAGGTTTTGTTTTCCTTGGATAAGAGTTTCATTCACATGGCAATGCACTTCTCTGTCAAGATTCTTACTGCTTTTTCAGTAGGAGAGGCAGAGAAGCCAGCTCAGGCCTCCGTGGGCACTTGGAGCATTTCTGTCCAGGTGTAACCTGTAGAGTCTAAAGCAAGAATTATTAGAATGAAACAAGACAGTAGCGAAAAATAACCAACAGTGTGTGGCCAACTTCTCAGCCGTAATTGCCCTTGTTTAGCATTGTTTAGTGAACCCGGGTCTGTTTGTGTTCTCTGCCTCCTAAACTGAACTCCCCGTAAGGACGGGCCAAACCCCCAACAGCCCCGGCTTGGGTGCGTTGCTGGAATCATAGTTGAAAACGTGATCTGGTTAAAGAGCTCTGCAGGCGTTTGGCAGGATGAAGTAAGCTCCCACGGGACTCCCCACCTCCCTGCTGCACTCCACAGTGGCGCTCTATAGCCCAGGGTAGGTTGGTCTGGTAAGGAGAGAATCCCAGCTGACTTCCACTGGGATGTACACACGCCCTTCCATCTGATCTCGCCCGGTGTTCTCGGGGTTGCGCGCACACGCCCGGGGTTCACCTGCCCGAGCATTGCGGGAGGCGGGGAGCTGGGGGGTGCGGGGGTGTGGGCGGAGGATGCGGCGGGGAGAGCTGTTACCCCGACGAAGAATCCAGCAAATACACCGCCTTATGCTTCCCGCGCGACGCGGCTGGATACCGGGTCAGCACCAGGGCAGATTCTCCGGAGTTCCCGCGTGGAACCTCAGGGCTGAGGGACGCGCAGGCGGCGAGGCCGGGAGTCCCCCAAGGCCACCCTCCGCGGGATCTCCGGCCCGACGACGCTCTGGGGAAGTGGGGGACTTGGGGCGAGGCTCGCGTGTGGAGGCGAGGAACCCGGTGCGGGCGATCCGGTTTTATCTAGGGGGTCTCTGCGCCGGGCCGCTCCGCAGTCAGCGGGCCTGGGAAGAGGGGCGCTGATTCCCGGGGCGGGGGGACATGTGTGCGTGCGTGCGGGTGTGTGCGTGGGTGACATGCCTGGGCCTCTTGCACCCCAACGCGGGAATCCAGGGTCCGCGACGACCGTAATGGCGGAGGCTACGCAGGCCGGGTGGGGTGCGGCTGCTGCGAGCCCCGGCTCCCAGACCTCTCGAGTTCTTACCCCAAACTACCAAGCTCCACCCGCGGCCGCCTCCCCCCGGGGGCAGGTGCAGGCAGGTGTCGCTGTCCTCCGCCGCGCCCCCACCCCGCCCGACTGGCTCGGTCTCCCTGCAGGGCACGCTCGCAAAGTCCGGGCCCGCGCAGGTCCACATCTGGTGGTCCTGAAGGTCGAGAAGGTCCCTGGTCCTTCCGCGCTCGCATCCGAGAAGGCCGGGCTGGGGAATCGGAACCGGGAAACCGTTTCACGGTTCAGACCCAGTTCTGCCCAGGCCTCGGCCCGAGTCCCGGCGGGATCCCGCGGGCCCACTCTGACTGCGGCCAGTGCTTCCAGGCGGGTCCCTTCCCGAGCCGCCCTGGGCGCAGAACCCCCTAGAAAGGTGGCGGTGAGTTTTCCCTAATCGCTGGCCGCTTGCGGGGTGACCCCCGGCCCCGTGCGGCCCGGCCTGGGAGGACCCCTCTTTCTTCCCTCTTTCTTCCCTCTGCCCGGTTCCTCATCTTTCCACCCTCCTGTGCTTTTCACCAAGAATCTCCCTGTCGGTTTCAATCGCTTTGCAGTTAAAATATAAAAATCCTAACCGACCCCGTCCTACCACTCGCCATCACCTCGGAACCGGGTTCCCAGTGAGCCCCGAGGCGTTTCTGCGTGTGAACTTGCGTGGCGTGTGCGGGGCCTGGCGACGCCCAAGCCGGCGAGCTGCCTTCAGTGTTTGCGTGAACGGGCTGCTTCCCGCGGTCCCCGTCACCAGGTCCCGCCAGGCGGGTAACGGTGGAGCGTCACGGCGTGCGACTTCGGGCACCTGTCCCACCGGGAGTCTGGCGGCTCCTGTCCCCGCCCCACCCCGCGCCCTGCTTGAGAAGGAGAGGGCGGGCGCCGGAGGGTCGTTTCCTTGAAGCTCCAGAAGGCCAGCCCGCCTTGGAGAGAAAGGCTGCGCGCCCTGCCCGGCTCCCCTCTGCCGGGCGGCTGCCGGGACCCGACCCCCCGGCGCCCCGCCGCGCCGACCCCGGGGTCCTAGCGGAGGGAGAGATGCCCGCGCGGTGGAGTCACGTCGCTGCTTGCCAGCATTGGCTCATGCCTGGAACATGCAGCGGCGGGGCGGCTGCGGGCCTGATACGGAGAGGGCTGGCGGGCGCGTGGGAGCCCGGGCGCGGGGCGGCTCCTCCCGCCTCTGCATCACCAGGCCTCCTCCCGCCCCGAGCCCGCCCCGCCCCTCCTCCAGGGCGCCCTCCTGGGTTCGGCAGCTTTGGGTTGGTTGGGGGGTGGGGTACTGTTAATAACTTAACGTCAGCCTGGGCCTGGTACCCGGAGTAAGTGGCGCCTGCCAGTCCCGGGCTATAAAAGGGGTGATGCCCCGCGCTTCGAGCCTCAGCGCCACGCAGCCAGGGCGCGCAGCACAGCGCTCTTCCCGCGCCGCGGCAGGAGCGCACCAGGCGGGCAGCGCGGGCCGTGCCTCCACGGCCGTCGCCGGCGGGACAGACAGCCGCCCGCCCCGCGATCCCGCCCCGCGCGCCCGAGGAGCCCCGCCGCCCCGAGCGGAGCCGCAGGTGAGCGCCCGCAGCCAGCGCCTAGAGCCCGGCGCGCCCCTGCCTCCGCGCGCCCTGGGAACATGTGCCCACCCCGCCCACCCCTGCCCTGCGCTCCAGCCTTGGCTTGGGAAGACGCTGGCGGGACTTTTCCCAGCCACGGCCGCTTCTCGGAGCTTCCGAAAGTTTCTGGAAAAGTGACAGAACTTTCTCTTTGGACTTGAGGGGCGAGAGGTTCCTGGCGACGCGGAGGGCGGGCGCCCGCGCCGCAGCCGACCTCGGGGCGCCGCGGCTCTCGGGCCTCGGGGTTCACCTCCCCGGCTGGCTGCTGGCGAGGGCAGGTGGGTGCGCGGGGGAGCCGAGGCTCCTCGGGTCCCCGGCGGCTCCATCCCTCGCTGCGTGCCGGGCCCCGCCGCTGCGGGCTGATCCTTTCCTGGCTCCGGAGACGCGCGCGGGCGCCAGGGCTTCGCGGGAGCGCGTCCGCAAGCGCCGAGCGGATGAACGGGGAAGGGCGAGCCGGCCGGGCCCGGGCGCAGCCGCTGGGGGTGGCCCTGAGCACCCCGGGGCGCTGGGTGGCAGGACCGCGCGGGGAGCGGGAAGGCAGAGTTAGTCGGGATGCGTTTGGAGGGGGCGCGCGCTCGTGTCGCTGTCCGGGGAGGAAGGCGGAGCGGGCTCCCGGGACAGGCTCGGGTCGGGCTCCCGGGCCTGGGACTTCCTGTCCCAAGTCTCTCGCACGCGCTTCCCTCGTACCGGTGCCCTCGCTCTGGGTTTTCCTCTGGGGTCCGCGTATTTCTCGGCCGTGTTCCCATGGAGCCCACCACGGGGAAGCGACTGTGTGGGGCCGGCTGTTCAGATAATTGAGGGAAGGGCTCTATGGTCCAGTGGCCACGACCCTGCGAGCTTGCACTGCATTTGCTGTCCTCGAAGCCCCGTATCTCCAGCTGGGAAAGGTGGGTAGTAACACTCTGCCGCCCCCTCTGCCTGTCGCCAGTACGACGTGCTGTTGGAGGATAGCCACTCAGGTCCTTTCTACCCGAAGATGCTCAGGTTCCAGAGGGGAGTCAGGGAAGGAAAGGGGGCCGGTGAGGGGACTAGAATTGGGGGTCTCTATCTGCTGGCACTGGCCAGTCTCACGGAGGGGGGAAAGGGGACGTCTCTGTAGGGCATCTCTTCCCTTCTCACTTTTCTTCCACTGGACTGGTTCTGCACTCATCTACTCCTTCTCTCCTTCCCCGCCTCTCTCCATTTCCATCCCCCATCTACTCAATTCCCTCCCCCTTAACCGGTTTCTTTTCCCTAATTTCATTGCCTAAATCACATATGCTTCTTTACAAATAAAGAAGTGCTAAATCTCTGATGGAGCCAGAGAAACAAAGCATAACTGGGAGCTAGAAAATCTGGGCAGTGTCCCGACGCAGCATATTTCAGTGTGGGTGAAAGGCACCTCACCTGTTTGGGGCTTCTGTCTCCCCAACTTGAAATGAAGGAGAAACTGGAATTACTGTCTCCCTTGTTTTGCATTTACCATTTGTTGTAGAGTAATGCTACGCTTATAGGCTCTTACTTTGATGCTGTCCTAGACCGAGGGGGGCTGAGGGGGTGGGGGGTATCTGGGGGGCTTGCACTTGTTATCTGGATGGTTTCAGAGACAGCATGGAAGGTGGCACAGGCCCCCAGTGGCACAAGATACAGCCAGGGCCAAGTGCGGCTGAGGGAGCCTTCGACCCTTCCCGTCCTGAGTCTGCCCTCCCCCCTCCCTCGCAGCCTCTGTTAAGCTCCCTGGCTTTCCATGGTCCTTGTGCTGCCCAAGTCTCCCCTGTGCTGGGCACAGGTGATGAGGTTGTGGCCCCTCACCTACCTGGCCAGGGGCTCTCTTCCCTGGTTGCCTCGTTGGTGGATCCACACCATGTGGGCCCCTGTTATGGGTGAAAGGAAAGCCTGTAGTTAGCCGGTCAGCCTGGGCTGGGCCACTCACCAGCTTTACGGACTCGGGCCTCAGTCTTTGGATCTGGCCTAGGATCTGACCTAGACGACTGTAGGATAGACACCGGGATTCCTTCCTTTTACAAGGGGCTGAGCTCGCTACAGAGTCACTGGCTTCAAGCGCTGCCTGGGTGGGGGAGGAGGGCAGAGGAGGAAGGACGTAGCGGGGCCACCGCAGAAACTTGTCAAGGGAGAACTGGTTTACTGGGTGAGAAAGGGGTTCTCTCTCAAGTAGGAAACATGAGGGAAACGTGCAGATGGTGGGGGTGGGGTGGGATTAACCTGGTGTGCCAGGAACCCGGAGGACAATCGAAGAGCAAAAGAGGCTGTGAACTGACCAGGATTTCTTGAAGGTTCCAGTTAATTTTTGACTAATGGGACTAAATTGCATTGAAACCAAAAGAATGCGTTCCCCTAAGTGGGGAAAGTAGAACCACAGTAATAATGGCTGCCAGTGTGTGGGTGTGAATCCACCTTCACAGATCTCACATGAGCCTCATGCCAGCCTGGAGGGAGCTGGGCCAGGTGGTACTGGACTGTTTTACACTTGAGGAGACTGAGGCCCAGGAGGGGGAGCCCCTGTGGGTGGGCACTGGGTTTGCGTGGTGGTGAGAGGCTGCCAGCATCTCTGGAGCTGACGCCTTACTCCTCCAGCCTTGGAGGGGCCTGGGAGAAGGGCCGGGCTACGGCGCATGTGCAGGCCCAGCATCCGCTTCCCAGAGCTGTTAGAGGTTTCATGTGGCGCTTAGTGGAAAGGGATGGGCATTGACAGTGAACATTCAATGTAGCTGTAGCCACTAGGAAATAAAATTTGGGAGCTGGATTTCCAGTTAAAGAAATGCAGGAGTAAAGTGTCACTTTCTTAAAAATGATGAAACTGCCAATGATATGACACCATTTCTGATTGGAGATAATGAAGTGGAAGTAAAATGCAGGTTCTTGGTGGCAGGTTTGAGTAACTTTAAGATCAATGTAGAAAGTCAGCGTAACTGAAATTCTTGAGCAAGGTAATTTCAGTGTGAAGTGGCATAGTGTTTTGATATATTAGCTGATTTTCTTTTTCATTCCCTGCAATTCCTTAAAAAAAAAAGTCAATTCAGAAAATCTAAGATTCCCAAACATTGCTTTTTTTCTTCAATGCGGGGGATGTTGGAGGGCCTCAATTTTCTGAAAAACTGGATATTTAACTTTGTTTTCCATGTGAAGATATAGTCTGAATTTAGGCTGAGTCATATTTTATGAGAAAAGAAGTAACTAGAAAGTTTCCCAAGAGGCTAAGCTTTGGCCTAGTGCAGAGAAAGCCCAAATCTTAGATACAACTGCTGTATTTTCTGATAGGCTTTTTAAGTTTATTTTCTGACAGGCTTTTTAACTGTTTATTTTCTGAAAGGCTTTTTAACAGTTTTACAATCCATTTCCATCTCTAAGTAATCATACCCAATGCTTCTCACAAAAACATTGTGTATGTGGATATTCTTCAGTTTCTTTCATCAGGACTACAGACTACACTGAGAAGGGGGAAAACTATCCCAAAGAGTAAACCCCAAGCCCAGAGAGCATTTCCATACTCTTAGCTGGGAGAAATGGAACTGTACTCGACTGCAGGGGAGCTCAAGCTACGCATGTGGAAGGCAGCCAGCCAGGCCTCCAAGCACAGGCCAGCCCCGTGGTAGCTTGAATTCCATCTCGCATTATTTGGTTTTTCATAAAGTGGGGATGGGAAGGAACACATGAAAACAGAGAAGAGTCATAAGACCCTGGCTTTAGAAGGCTAGTTTCTCAGAGGAATTTACCACCTAGCAGGGAGGGGTGTCCCCCAGCATCCTAAGATTATAGGATTAAACTGGTAGAAGAACTTCAACTGACTCAACAAGAGGCTTGGGGAGAGAACTGCAGGTATTTTCTGGGTTACCTGAATGGTCACTGGCATTCACTGGCCTGGGATTCTTGCCTCCCTCAGTGTATCTCAGATCTTAAGGGGAGTTTGAGGTCAGATGTTCTTTTTGGAAGCTGTGGAGATCAAAGTGGGTGACCGGCCACCCTCCCGCCTGGAGCCCCCAGCCTGTGTCAGGGAGGCGGCGCTACCTGGAGAGATCCCTGGGAGCACCAGTGACAACACTCCTCCTGTTGGCAGAGGCTTTCCAGAGCACACTCACGTGCTAGTTCAGCTCCTCCCCACCTCTCTGGGAAAATCGGATGGCTGTTGTTAGCCCTCGTTAGCAGAGGAAAAAGAGAAGCCAGTGAAGGGCAGGATCCTGGGTGCTTGGACACATACTGAGGAAGTGACCTCAGAGCTGGTCTCCTCACCCCAGTCTAGGAACCTGTGGATGAAAGGCCACCTCACCACAGCCTAGAACGCAGGCAGCAGCCGAGGGTGCACCTGACACAGAGGCCGGCGCGTCATTAAACAGAAGCCACGTTTCCTCGGGGATCTCTGCGTCGCCTTCCCTCTCTCCCCCGCGGAGTCAGCTCCAGGCCTGCCCACTCCCCACACCTGGCCCCCACCTCCCCACACCTGGCCCCCACCTCCCCACACCTGGCCCCCACCTCCCCACACCTGGCCCCACTCCAGAGTTATTTTGCTCTGGTGTTTTGTTTGTTTGTGCAATCTAGCACAATTCTGTAAGTTAAGGGCATAAACTTTAGAGTCAAACAAACCTAATTCCCAATCCTGGCACTGCTTCATATTAGCTGTATGGCTTTGGGCAAATTGTTCAGCTTGTCTAAACCCATTACCTCCTCTGTAAAATGGGGTAGGACCTGACTCACTGGGCTCCCGTGAGGATTAAGGGAGATGATGCCCCTGAGGTTTCTGCTGCGAAGGAGGCAAATGTCAGCGACTTGCCAGAGGGCTTCCTGAATGGCTGGATTTAGCTCGAGAAATGCAGGTCCCCAGGCACGAGGGTCTCTCCAGTGGACTGCCTGCCCAGCAGTCCCCTCACTCACTGCCTCTCGACAGCTGCAGGGATGAGGGGGAATGGTCACTGCTGGCTCACCTTATCTATATATGTATATATGTATATATATGTGTATATACATGTATTTTTAAAGAAGCTTTCTATTACATAAATGTTACTTCAAAACTATGGGGGATTCCCATATGCCCCACCCCAGCCCCTCCCATGCTCTCCCACTTCAGCGCATCCTTCATTAGTGTGGTACGTTGTTACAATTGATGACACATATGGGAGCATTGTACTAACCAAGGACTATGGTTTACATTATTGTTTACACTTTGCCCAGCACAATTTTATAGGTTTTGATAAAATGTATTTTGACAAAATGTATCCATCATTGCAATGTCATCCAGGACAATTCCAGTGTCCCCCAGATGAGCACCTCTTCATTTTGAAGGCATCCCTGGCAGGGGGAGATTTATGGGTGTCTCTTTCACAGACACCGTGGAACCACTGCGATCTCTCCCCTTCCTTTCCTTTTATTGCCCCTTCAGGTTCCTTGAGCTAGAGCACGATAGAGGTAGATGGGAGCTCGGAGCCCGTGTGACCCGACCACCCCCTCTCCACTTGATTTGGTCAGGCCGTCTCCAGGCTCAGGAGGTGCCGCGAGGAGCTGGGGCTGGGCCAGGCTCTGGGATAGGGCGATGGAGGAGACTCAAGCCTGATGCCAAAGGAGCTCTCAGCCATCCAGCAGGTGACTTCTGAGTCTCAGGGCACTGGGGTAGCTAGTCTAAGTCACACCTTTCCTAGTGGCAGACCCAGGCTTGGGTATCCTGTCTGTTCCCAGTCCAATCCTTGCACCCCAGGCTGAAAAATAGCCCCCAAAATGCCAATCCTTGGCTCCTTATTTTTCCTTACTCTGAAGTCTTTGCTTCAACAATGTTAATCTTAAAAGGGGCTGTTAGTCCCCTTATGTCCC
This sequence comes from Dasypus novemcinctus, assembly GCF_030445035.2. Taxonomy (NCBI): domain Eukaryota; kingdom Metazoa; phylum Chordata; class Mammalia; order Cingulata; family Dasypodidae; genus Dasypus; species Dasypus novemcinctus. The sequence continues at coordinate 105,518,740 of NC_080682.1, read as the reverse complement.
CCCAACTTCCCCCCAAGGACTGGGGGGAGCAGAATGACACAACATGCTACAGTTATCTCCTTCATTCCCATTTATTTAGGCCCAACTTCCTAAGAGAGAAGCTTCAGAGATGTATTTGCTAAACTCAAGGATCCCCTTCTCCTTGTCTTCCACTCACTGATAGATTCAACTCGATTTTAGATACTTTCCACGTTTGTTTTTGAAAAAGAGACTGAAAATGGGGTTACATAATGGTCTCACTGATTAGGGGGCAAAAATAACTACCTTTTTAAAGACCATTTGTGGCAGCAGACTTGGCCCAGTGCCTACCACATGGGAGGTCCGCATTTCAAATCCTGGGCCTCCTTGACCCATGTGGAGCTGGCCCATGTGCAGTGCTGATGCACACAAGGAGTGCCCTGCCATGAAGGGGTGTGACACACAGGGGTGTCCCCCACATAGGGGAGCCCCATGCACAAGGAGTGCAACCCATAAGGAGAGCCACCCAGCGGGAAAGAAAGTGCAGCCTGCCCAGGAATGGCACCACACACATGGAGAACTGACACAATAAGATGATGCAACAAAAAGAAACAGAGATTCTTGTGCCGCTGATGACAACAGAAGTGGACAAAGAAACAAGACGCAGCAAATAGACACAGAAAACAGACAACCGCTGGGGGAGGGGGGAGAGAAATAAATAAATAATAAATCTTTTTAAAAAAATAAAATAAAGACAGTTTGAGGTTACATTTGCATATATGCTCACCAGCTAAAACTAATAGCCCTTGTGAGTTCAGCAGAGCCTAAAATGCCAACTCTCATCAACTTCAATTAGGCATTTTACCCACGTGGCTGAGCTGAGTGTTTGAAGAACCTGTTTCCCTCAAGATGAGGATGGCATGAAATGAGGAAACAGACCAGCCCTGGGGCTGACGGGCCTTCCTCTGTGGGTGGGGACAGCAGGGGAACCTGAGCCCATGCCTCAGAACCCCTGAAGCAGTTTGGGTTTTGATGTGTCTTTCAGCAAAATGATGCCTCAACACCCAGGCCAGGTCTCTGCCTCGTAAGTCAGGGCCTCTGCCATCGTGCCCTGCCTGTGCCCTCCTGGGTCACTGGTACTTGAGGGTTTTGCAAACCTGACACCCTTTGTCAAGGAAGAGCTGAGGTTCGCCATCCAGAACAAGCACCTCTGCCACCGGCTGTCCTCTGCGCTGGAGTCGGTCACCACCAGCGACAGCCCCTCCAGATGTCCGTCATGAAGCTGAGGTCGGTTCCACGGCCGGGGTCCAATCTTTCAGCACGTATCGATTGTACACCCACCACGTGCACACCCACCACACGCACTCCCACCACACGCACTCCCACCACGCGCACACCCACCACGCGCACTCCCACTATGTGCACACCCACCACGCGCACTCCCAGCACGTGACACCCACCACGTGCACTCCCACCATGCGCACACCCACCACGTGCACACCCAGCACATGACACCCACCACGCACACGCCCACCACGTGCACTCCCACCACACGCACTCCCACCACACGCACTCCCACCACGCGCACACCCACCACACACACTCCCACTACGCGCACATCCACCACGCGCAATCCCAGCACGTGACACCCACCACGTGCACTCCCACCACGCGCACTCCCACCATGCGCACACCCACCACGTGCACACCCAGCACATGACACCCACCACGCACATGCCCACCACGCGCACGCCCACCACGCGCACACCCACCACGCCCACTCCACCATGCACACACCCAGCACGTGCCACCCATGTGCACTCCCACCACGCGAACACCCACCATGCACACACCCAGCACGTGACACCCACCACGCGCACTCCCACCACGTGCACACCCACCACACGCACACCCAGCATGTGCCACCCACTGCGTGCACTCCCATCACGCGCACACCCACCACGCGCACACCCAGCACGTGACACCCACCACGTGCACTCCCACCACTCGCACACCCACCACGCACACACCCAGCACGTGACACCCACCAAGCGCACTCGCACCACGCTCACACCCACCGCACACACTCGCACTGCGTGCACACCCACCACGCGCACACCCACCGCACGCACTCCCACCGCGTGCACACCCACCACGTGCACACCCACCATGTGCACACCCACCACGTGCCAGGTGGGGCAGGTACTGGTGAATAAAACTAAATCACTGCCTCAGGAAGCTCACCTCCTACTGGGAGGAGACAGACAATACATGGGGTAAGTAAAGGCATGACATGAGGGACCAGTGCATGGAGAAAAATAAAGCAGGGGAGGGGCAGGGAGAGTGGGGCAGAGGTGAGGCAGGAGGCCAGGGAAGGCCTCACTGACAGTGACCTTTGACCTGAGCAGAGAGAGGGAAGGAGCCAGGTGGGTGCTTGGCAGAAGAGTGACACTGAGGCACTGATGCGGGGTGGGGTGGCGCACATGGAGGGCAGCAGGTGGCTGGGGGGAGTGCAGGGTGGGCAGCCAAGTATGAGTTGAGGTCATGAGTGGGGGTGGATCATGCTGGATCCTGTAGACTGTAAAGACATGACCCTTTACTCAGGGTGAGACAGCACCCTGTTATGGCATTTTGGAGCAGAGTGGTGGCATGATCTGGATGTATTTTGAACAGGCTGCCCTGACTGGCGTGTTGAGAACAGACCGTGGGGAGTGCACAGAGACATCGCAGCGATCCAGGCAGGAGACAGGAGGGCTGGGGAGCAGGAGGGGGCAGGAGGGGGGCTGGAGGGGTGCTGGAAGGGTGGATTCAGAGCTCTGTGGAGCGGGGGGGCAGGAGGGGTGCTGGAAGGGCAGATTCGGAGCTCTGTGGAGCAGGGGGGGGCAGGAGGGGTGCTGGAAGGGTGGGTTCGGAGCTCTGTGGAGCAGGAGGGGGCAGGAGGGGTGCTGGAAGGGTGGATTAGGAGCTCTGTGGAGCAGGGGTGGGCAGGAGGGGTGCTGGAAGGGTGGATTAGGAGCTCTGTGGAGCAGGAGGGGGCAGGAGGGGAGCTGGAAGGGCGGATTAGGAGCTCTGTGGAGCAGGGGTGGGCAGGAGGGGTGCTGGAAGGGTGGATTAGGAGCTCTGTGGAGCAGGAGGGGGCAGGAGGGGTGCTGGAAGGGTGGATTAGGAGCTCTGTGGAGCAGGGGTGGGCAGGAGGGGTGCTGGAAGGGTGGATTAGGAGCTCTGTGGAGCAGGAGGGGGCAGGAGGGGAGCTGGAAGGGTGGATTAGGAGCTCTGTGGAGCAGGAGGGGGCAGGAGGGGTGCTGGAAGGGTGGATTAGGAGCTCTGTGGAGCAGGAGGGGGGCAGGAGGGGTGCTGGAAGGGCTGATTTGGAGCTCTGTGGAGCAGGAGGGGGCAGGAGGGGTGCTGGAAGGGTGGATTCGGAGCTCTGTGGAGCAGGAGGGGGGCAGGAGGGGTGCTGGAAGAGTGGATTCAGAGCTCTTGCAGGTGCAGCTGATTTACGGATAGCCTGGGCATAGGGTACGAGAAAGGGAGGACTCAGGGTGATGGCCAAGGTGTTGGCCTGAGCAGTGGTAAGGATGAAGCCCGTTTGCTGCTGGGCTTGGCAGACTGTGGGAAGCTGGGTGGGCGCCGGGGCAGGAGGGCCGTCCTGGTCCATCTGTCCAGCCCCACAGGAGGGGTGTCAGGGCGCAGCTGGGTGTGTGGGTGGGCAGCTCAGAGTAGAGCCAGGGCCCGAGATGGAAAGCTGGAGGCATCAGCGTGTAGTTAGAGCCAGGGCGCTGGGTGAGACCCCCTGCTGGGCCTGCATGGAGTGTGGTGAGGATTTCATCACCAGTAGGACCCGGGTGCCCACAGCGGAGCAGAGACCAGCAGCCCTGCGCGCCCTGCAGCGATGCCCACGGCCTTGGTGCCGTTGCTGCTCCCCCTTCAGTCCCATGTCTGGTGCCTCAGTCTCCCCACTCGGCACCTTTCCTAAGACCCCGGGAGTAACCGAGTCAGGCAGGCAGCTGCTGGCGGTGCTGTCATCTCAGGGTGGCAGGAGCTGAACGGTCAGTCATTTCGTTGGACTGTCCTTCATGATTTCAACTTGAAGATCCTCATAAGCAGTTCAAAGACAGGCGCGTTTTGGACGAGGGGGAGTGCAGTGGCCAAACAGAACTGAGTTTGAAGGGAGAGGGGCTCAGCACCTTTGTGATCCTGGGGGGCGGCAGTGATGACCAGCTTAGGATCGACCTGAGGGTTCAATGAGACGATACTTGTTAAGAGTCTAGCAAAGGGCCTGGTTGCTAGTCGGCACTCGATGTGTGGGTGCTGGGGTGACCTGAATGATGCCGTAACCATGAGGTGTCGTTATGGGCATTAGCTGTGTCCCATTAACTTCAGAGGAGGTCGTGGAGGAGACGAACTTCCCACAAAATGTCCCGTGAGGGACAGTGCCCAGCATACCACGGGGCACTCAGATTCCAATTTTCTAATTAAATGTGTTGAGATAACAGGACACATTGGAAACAAACTTCCCATAGAGGGAGGGAAAGCATTTTGGAAGGCTAACTGGGGGGTTCTCCACAGGAAGAAGTGGGTAGCCTTCATGGAAACACTCCTTAAAGCCATCCAGCCCATCGGCTCTGATTCTGTGTTCACCAAAGTGACCTTGTAATTTTTTTATTTATAATTTTTTGAGATACCCGGGCCAGGGATTGAACCTGGGACCTCGTATGTGGGAAGCTGGAACTCAACCACTGAGCCACATTGGCTTCTCTGACTTGGTTGTTTTGTTTATTTTCTGTTTTTGTTTTTTCCAAGAGGCACCGGGAACCAAACCCGGGGCCTCCCACCTGGGAGTTGGGAGCGCAATCTCTTGAGCCACATTCGCTCCCATGATCTTGTGATTTTAAGTGAGTTTAATAAGTGGATTTTCCTATTGGGAAGAGAACATACCCACTGACCTACTTGAATATTCTCATCACCTTGGTTGCTGTAATTCTCATTTTAAAGTAAAACACTGAAGGAAGCAGATTTGGCTCAATGGATAGAGCATCTGCCTACCACATGGGAGGTCCATGTGGTAAACCTAGGGCCTCCTGACTCATGTGATGAGCTGGCCCATGCGCAGTGCTTATGTGCACAAGGAGAGCCATGCCATGCAGGGGTGTCTCCCGTATAGGGGAGCCCCAGGCGCAAGGAGTGCACCCATAAGGAGAGCAGCCCAGTGTGAAAAAAGTGCAGCCTGCCCAGGAGTGGCGCTGCACATATGGAGAGCTGACACAGCAAGATGACGCAACCAAAAGACTCAGATTCCTGGTGCCACTGATGAGAATATAAGCAGACACAGAAGAACACACAGCAAGTGGACACAGAGAGCAGGACAACTGCAGGGGAGGAAGGCAGGGAAGGGGAGAGAAATAAGAAAAATAAATAAATGAAGTAAAACCCTGAGCCGTGAAACCCATCGACAGCCATTTGGGCCACAGGAGCTGGTTTGGGCTCCAGGAAGCTGGCAGATGGAGGGGCTGGCTCCGAAGGGGGAGGGTGGCCGAGGGGAGTGGTGCGTGGGGACAACACAGGAGGAGGAGCTGGAGGCCTGGCTTTGCGTCCTGGTTTTGTCGCCTGCTGGCCTGCTGCATGGGCCGGTGATTCCTGGGGCATCCCTGGCACATTGCCACTGCCTACTCTGTGCCTCAGTTTCCTCATCAGTAAAATGAGGAAGCTGAACTCGATGGTCTTCAGAAAGCCTCTTCCAAATCTGACAGCCTGTGCCTCTGAGCTTTGCTCTATGTTCAAGCACTTCCTCGTGGGAGAAGACCCTGTGTCGTCTTCCTCCTATCCTGATATCTGCAGGGGTGAAAGGAAAGGCTGGAGTTGGATTCCCGATGAAGATGCTGATGGCAATGCTAATAATAAGAATGACTGACACTTACATCGCACTCACTAGAAGCAGACCTGGTTCAGAGCCTGTTAACGGATTCGACCCCCACGACAGTCGCAAGAGGTAGGTCACATTGTCGAGTCCCGTGTTAGAGAGGACGCAGACTCGGCAGAGGCTGGTGACTTGCCTCGGTGCCTAGTGAGCAGTGAGGCTGAGTCAAGGCCGGCTGGGCCTCAGTCCTGATGGAGGCCTGTGCGGTTCTGGGTCCGAGATGTAAAGGTGGACTCCTCTCGCGTCTTCCCCCAGGCCGTGTTTCTCTAAACTGCGAGGCCCTCCACCTCCGTCCAGGCAAAGGCGGCTCACTGTTGAATTCCAAGGAGAAGGGAAACAGCCCTTCCGGAGGGGATTGCGGTGTCTGAGCCCCATCAGTCCTGGGGGAGTTTAGGCCCCGACGCACTCGTGGAGGACCAGACCCTAAAGCAGGGCAGGGTTTGTCCTCTGAGGACCCCCAGGAATCCTCAGGGGGCATGGGGGAGGGGCTCACTCTATTGTTAGACAGGACAATGGGTGGTGGACTTCACCTCTGCAGGTGGCACCCAGGCCTGGGTTGGGAGTGGGCTTGGGGTTCTGGTCCTCAGGAGCTGCTTGGGCGTCACCAGAGTTGGAGGGGAGGGTGCCGGGACAGGCCAGGGCGGAGAGCAGGGAACGGGGCTGTCCTTGGCTCAGGGCAGAGACCTCACCCATGCAAGAGGCAGGGGGAGGCCGGCTGGGGGTGCTCCCGAGGACGTTCCTGGCTCTGGGGCAGGGCCACGCTCACAAACACATCGTCTCCTGCTCTAAGTGACCACAGTTAGTGCCAGTATCATCAGTTTGACTGATCAAACTCATTTCAACATCCAAATGCATTATTAGAATAAGCTAAACTTTGAATTATTTATTTATTTATTAAATTACATTAAAAAAAATATGAGGTCCCATTCAACCCCACCGCCCCCGCCCCCCACTCCACCCACAGCAACACTCTCTCCCATCATTATGACACATCCATTGCACCTGGTAAGTTCATCTCTGAGCATCACTGCACCCCATAGTCAATGGTCCACATCATAGCCCAGACTCTCTCACGTTCCATCCAATGGGCCCTGGGGGGATCTACAGTGTCCCATAATTGTCTGTGAAGCACTATCCAGGACAACTCCATGTCCCAAAAATGCCTCCACATCTCATCTCTTCCTCCTGTTCCCCACACCCAGCAGCCCCCATGGCTACCGTTCCCACACCCATTCCACATTTTCTCTGTGGACTTTGGATTGGTTGTGTCCATTGCACACCTATGTCAAGTGAGGGCTTAGATTCCACATGGGTACTGGATGCACTCCTCCCGCTTCCAGTTGTAGACACTCTAGGCTCCATGTTGTGGTGGTTGACCTTCTTCAACTCCATGTTAGCTGAGTGGAGTAAGTCCAATAAATCAAAGTGTAGGAGCTGAAGTCTGTTGAGGCTCTGGGCCTGGGTGTCATATTATCAGTCCAGAGATTCAAATCCCCTACATATATCTTAAACCCAGCACCAACTACAATTCCAATAAAGTAAGAATAAGCTAAACTTTGATCGACTAACATCACCAATGTAATTTTTTAAAATTTTTTAAAAATTATTATTTTTATTCTGCCCCCTGCCACCCGATGGCTCCCTCGTCTGCCTCCTCTTTCTCGGCTCATCTTCTTTAGGAGGCACTGGGACCTGAGCCCTCCTGTGTGGGAGGCGAGAGTCCAACCACTTGAGCAGCTTCCACTCCCACCGATGTAATTTCAACGAGCAGTTCTTCGATACCTTCATTATTCATTCTCCAGCGTACAGGTGTGTGGAAGGGTTTCACACAAAAGTCTAGAGCTACCCCACCACCCCCAGGTCCCTGAGCACTAGGGCTACCCTATTTGCTGTGGTAGTAAAAGGCATTGGGTGTGATGTGGCAGCTGATGCCTGGCGTTCTTTGCCCCCATTAAGCGTGTGCCTTTAGGATTTTGTAGGGCCCCTGCAGAAGATGAAAGGAAAAAGAGGTGATGGGAAAGGAATGAGATTGCAGCGGCCAAATGCCGAAACAGGAAGGAGAAGACGGAGTGCCTGCAGGAAATGAGCGCCTTCCAGCCCCTCCTGATCACTCTGCCTCCCCTCCCCACCTACCCACCCTCGTGGCCCAGCAGAAAGCGAGTGAAGGTGCCCCGGTACGAGTCAGCCAAAGGGGCGCTGGTGCAAACACCAGGAATCTGTCAGCTTGTATAAAGGGCATTTATTTGGGCTAAAATCTGTTGCCCGGTGCTGGAGCAAGAAGGCTGCCGACACCTGCCTGGGCTCAGGCTTCCTGGGTTCCTCCTTTCCCGGGACTCGTTCCTCTCCAGGCTCAGCTCCTCTGCTCACTCCACAAAGCCAGGGTGGAGGGTCAGGCAAATGGCTCTTCTCTTCCCGGGGCTTCCGCTGTGTCCAGTTGAGCTTCTCCCCTTCTCCCATATCTGCTGCTCTAGCTGCTTGTTTCCCAGGCTCCAGGATCAAAACTCCAACTTCCTTCTCTGCCGCGTGGTTTTCTCTCTGAGCCCCCACCCCTTTGGTCCTGCTGATGTGGACCAATCAGAGCCTTAATCATTATTTAATCAAGTCAAAGTGAATCCTCTGAATCCAATAAAATCTAATATGCCCAGAGGAAAAGACCAGTTCACAAACATAACCCAATATCTGTTTTTTGGAATTCATAAACAATATCATACTACAGCCCCTACCTGACCACTTTCTAAGATGTAGTAGTTGGTAGTAGAAATGCCATTTGCAGAATGAAGAGGTGCTAAGTTCATTGGCACAATGAATGCACCTCTGGCTGTGTGAAAGGCAGGTGTGGGCATTAAAAACCACGGGGTGTCTGATGCCCAGATTCCCAGCAGCCTCGGCCAGTCTGAACATGTCCAGAGCCTCCAGGCTGCAGGGTACGGAGCCCAGGTAAAGAGGCTTCACTCCCCCATTGTCCCAGGAAAAGGAAGCTGCCAGCTCCTGTTTGGCTCACTATGAAAAGCCTTTAATTAATCTCTTCAAACAAGTTATTTCCTCAATCCACAAGCAGTGGTTGTGCTGTTTTCATGCTGCTGTCTAGTTCTTGGTTTCTCAGCCCTTCTTCCTGCTCACACGACAGCCTGAGCCCCGGCTAAGTCCAGCAGCTCCCCTTCCTGAAGAGGGTGCACCCGGGGAACAGCCTCTGCGGGCAGACGGGGGTCCAGGAGGCAGCCACCAGCAGTGACCCACAAAGGGTAGGGACCTCGAGTCTGGGTCTCTCCCCTGCCCCCAGCCCTTGCAGGTCAGAAGCCCCACAAGTGTGCTGTGAGCTGGAGGTGGAGCTCTCTGACCCTCGGGGGTCACAGCCTCCTTGTGGAAACTCAAGGGCCACCCTGAAGCAGCCCCAAGTTCAAAGGCTTTTCCAGGGCTTGTGTCCTCCCAAACCTGGGGCTGCTCTCCGTGCTTTGTGGGGCCTTGTATCCAGGGGCCAGGCTGACAACCCCGAGGTGTCCCAGGAGCTCCCTCAGGCCACCCCCTCCTCGCTGGCCTTTGGCTCCCTTTCTGACACCCCTTACATGTCCCCCAGGAGTCGGAGAAGCTGGAGAGTGTGAATGCTGACCCAAAGGCCCAGATGGAGGTGCTCAGGAATGAGAAGCAGCACTTGACATACATGTGCAACCCCCACCGGCCCGCGGGTGTCGTCCGGGCTCAGAATGGGTGGAAGATGAGAGAAACCCCTTCATCCAGCAGGTGCGAGGAGGAGCGCTGCAGGGCCCAGCAGTCGTGGTCTGGGGCACCTGGAGAGTCCTCGCTGAATGCTGCTGCACCCAGCGCCTCGACGCCACGGGAGGTCTGACTTCCTGCCAGCTCTACCATCCCCGCAGCAGAGACCCCCGAGGAGGGGACCCGGGGACTCCGCTGGGCCTCTCCACCCTGCCCGGCACAGGCTGTGGACCAGGACCAGGGCATCGTCACCTCCACTCCAGGCTCAGGCTGAGCCACACCGGCCGTGCCTAGAGCTCCACTGGCCCCGGGGAGGGTCCTGCCGGCCTTTGCCCAGGACCCCCACCACTGGGGTTCCCACGGAAGAAGGGCTGCACCTTGGGCAGGAGGGCACTTCCCTCATCGCTGCTGCTGCCACTGCTCAGAGGGGAGATGCAGTGAGAACAGCTCCAGCGGAGCTGTGCCTTGGCCTCTGGCAAAGGTGCCGTTGGTACCAGATGAGCGTTTCCAAGGCCTTCAGTGCAGAACGAGGCATCGTGCTCTTTTGATGTTTGTTTCGTACAACACTGGCGCGATGTTTCTAGGACTCTTCTCAGACCTGGTTTCTGCGAGCGTGGGGAGCTGCCATCAGGTGCAGCAGCTCACACCATGGTCAGATGGTGGGGGGGCTCATTAGCCCCGGGGGGCGGGGGGGCTCGTGCAGACAGAGGCCGCCTTCCCTCGATGTTGCATCATAACCTGAAATCTGCCCACTTCCCTAGCAACAGCTAACAGCACAAAACCACAAGTCCGCCCACAAGTTTCTGCCAATCCCCAGCTGCCCCGTAGCCCTCACTCCTCCTGCTCTACCCCGCCCTCCTCATTCTCTATATAACCCACTGCACTTCCTTAATAAAACGGACTTGCGCACAGACCTGGTCTCCGCGGCTTTCTTCCTCCCCTTGCCGTGCGTCCTCCACTCCTGAGAGCCCCTCTGATGCTGTCTGCCGTAGCATCAGATGCCACTGCGGTCTAGTCTGACCCCTCCAACCCCCCCCGTCAGCATCGGGGTGCAAGCCGCCCCAGCCGCACCTCGACACCCAGGTGTTGATGCCAGCTCCGCGGGCACGACTGCAGGTCCTCTGTGCAAACCCAGTTATATCCCAGGAAGAAAGCAGAAAGAAAATCCACTTTCCAAGGGGCTCCGACTCTGCTCAGTGACTTGGGTCAGGAGTTATTTCTAGGTGAGAAGGGCCAGGGAATTCCATTTTCCTTGTGCCTGAAAGCCAGTCAATGGAGGCACGCACTCAAAGCCCAGTGATGGCCAGGCTTTAGCATTGCTGGGTACTAGTGGCCCCATTTTTGCCATTTAGATCATTTTTTAAAAGCCTGGCCCAGAGCATTTGCAGCCGTGAGAAAATGTCCTGGTCACAAGGACTCTGGCCACTGTCTGTTAAATTCTGATGTTTCTGTGAAATCCTCAGAGTGTTTAATAATCCTATTCAGTATTATCATTGCAATTTTCTGTAAGAGAAAGTATTACTTATTTATCCTAAGGTCTTTAACCTGTCAGTATAGTAAATTTTGGAACCAAGATATTGTAAACCTACATGTTGTGCTGGTTTCTGTTCTTTAAAATCTGTTGGTTGTTGAGATCTAGCCATTCCCTGCTCCCCGCACCCACTCAGACTTGGGGGTGTTCAAATAGCCTCAAAGTGTCCTCTTTTGTCCTTTGGGCTGCTGTCAGGTAGGTTAGTGGACCTTGAATCCTGTTCCTCAGGCTACGGCCCCTAATTGCTCCATTTCTCATTGGCAAACCCTGCAGCTACTGCCAAGGATATCCCATGGGCCTCTTGTGAAGTCTTAGGATGGGATTTTGCTATAAAACCTGAATTGCTAAATACCTCGACTATCAGTTTCTGACTACAAACACTTAAAATGTGCACCTGTTCCACCAAAGCTTTTGACACCTGAATGACATCAGGGGTACTTCCGAATCTGTGGAGGCCATCTGGCATTGGTACCATTCACCGCTTCTTTCAGGAGAAGGTCTCTTACCCTTGTCTTGGTGGAGGGGAAAAACCTCCCTTGAATAACTTACCCTCTGGCTGTGGGTACAGGTGCCACCAATCGGCCATTATGAAGCAACATGACATTTAAGCTGCCCTGGATACCAGTGGATTAGGAGGTGGGGGGAGGTGGGGGGGCAATGTGGCAAGAATATTTTGACCTGAATAATGCACTGTGTGGTTAGTGTAAATTCTTTTTAAAATGCATTAAAATAGTTCTGTTTTCTGTAGTACTCAAGTCTATTATGTTTTTTATATATATATTTTTTATTGATTTTGTAAAAATATTACATTAAAAAAACAATATGAGGTCCCATTCAACCCCACCACCCCCACCCCACCACTCCCCCCCCCACTTCCACCCCCCCCCAGCAACACTCACTCCCATCATCATGATACATCCATTGCATTTGGTAAGTACATCTCTGGGCATCTCTGCACCTCATGGTCAATGGTCCACATCATGGCCCATACTCTCCCACATCCCATCCAGTGGGCCCTGGGAGGATTTACAATGTCCAGTGATTGCCACTGCAGCACCATCCAGGGCAACTCTAAGTCCCAAAGGTGCCTCCACATCTCATCTCTTCCTGCCATTCCCCATATCCATATCAGCCAACATGTCCACTTTTCCCACTCCACTCCAATGCCACCTTTTCTCTGTGGACCTTGGATTGGTTATGTCTGTGGCATCTCTATGTCAAGAGGAGGCTCAGATTCCACATGGATACTGGATGCAATCCTCCTGCTTTCAGTTGTAGGCACTCTAGGCTCCATGGTGTGGTGGCTGTCCTTCTTCAACTCCATCTTAGCTGAGTGAGGTGAGTCCAATAAATTAGATTGTAGGAGCTGAAGTCTCTTGAGGCTCAGGGCCTGGCTATCATATTGTCAGTCCAGAGATTCAAATCCCCTAAATATATCTTAAACCCCAACACCAACTACAATTCCAGGAAAGTAGCGTGAAAGTCTTATGAAAAGAGATTTCATCTGAGTCCAGTTTCATCACGCAGAAACACCAGCTCCAAAGAAGGGCCATCTGACATGGCAGTGAACCCCATCTGCCATGACCATAGAGCCCATGGGTCTCTTTAGCCCTCAAAGGAACCAATACCTGGGGTTGTATCTACTTTATCTGTCTCTTAGATTCTGCTCAGTTGTGCATAAGGGCAATCCTTCTGACAGCCTCCAGACTCTTTTTTAGAGACTCGTAGCCATATAAACTCATTTCTCCTTTCCATTTCCCCCTTACATTAGGTCAAACAGCATTTTAAAGTCATGTTATTATATGTACACAGGGATATTCTGCTAGATCCACATTGAACCTTCAATTCAAGGTCATTTTCCAGTTGCATCATCAGTTGGTACTTGATAGTGATCCCTCGGTGCCAGGGAGGCTCATCCCCGGGGGTCATGTCCCACGCTGGGGGGAAGGCATTGCATTTACATGCTGAGTTTGGCTTCAAGACTGGCCACATTTGAGTAACATAAAGGCTGTCAGGAGGAAATTCCCAGGCACAGTGCTGCTCTGGGCCTTGTTCTTATTTCAGGCATATAGTCTCACAAGCATAGTCATTAGTATCATGCTCTCACTGTTGGACCCTCATTCCTTCCTGGTCCTTACCATTGCACCTGGGGGACTGCCGCTGCTCCCCTTGTGACCACAACAGAGCACCCCCAGCCAGGAACCCAGTACCCCCCCCAGCTGTAGTTTTTAATTGTTGCCACTATGAGTATATCCAAACATTACCAGGCACCCTGGACATATGCCCTTTTCCCTGTCAGCCATATATCACCTGTCAATAGTATCCTATACCAGTATTCCTCCACTGCCATTGTTGAATCACCCTGTGATCCAAAACTTCCTGAAAATTGAAGCCCAATATAATGTAAGGATCCCTTACTAGTAAAATGGCATAGAGCGATGGGTTTAAATGTTAGATATAGAATACGTGTTGACTTGGAAAAATTCTACATCCTATCTTTTTCTTTTTTTTTTCCCCCTAATTATTGAACTTCTCTTCACAAGAGCCCTAGACCACAGTAATTCATATATACAATATGCATTACTCCCACACATCCACCGTAAAACCTTTTCCCTTCCACAGCGATATTCTTATGCCTTATTCATATCATAATTACAGTGATGTAGAGACTCTGTGACAATAGCTTTCAAACAAGATGACATCTGTGCTTACATTGTGGTCCATACTTTAGGATATACAGTTTTCTAAATTTTTAGTTATCCTATGTTTTACATTATGGTTTACATTATTAGTCTGTCATCCTCTATATGTTTATGGTGTAATAGTACATGTTTTATATCCATCCTTGTGTACTCTCGTGAAAGTCCTCTCTTATCCCACATTTACTTTGGTTCCACACATTTAACATCCATTTTTCCATCCCCTTGGTGCCCACAGTGACAGCCAACCTCTGTTTCCCGAGGAGCTACGTCCAGAGATACTTGCAACAGTGTTCAGGGCCTAACTTGCTCAACTGCCCCAATGCCCTGGGAGCCACCCTTTCTCTTGAGAGATACAGTTCCCTCTATTTGATGGCATTAGTCCTCCCCAGGATGTGGGTCCACCCCCACTCTCACTACTTGGGTCTCTACCCAATCGTGCCACCCACTCTGGCAAAATGAGCATTCAGACATTCCCCAGGAGCCCGTCCTGCATCGGACCATCCCCTCCGAGCATCCTACACAGGTAACCCTCTTAATTATATTTTGATACGATTATCTCAGCATTTTACTCTCAACCAACACCTGACACTCTCCTATGTTCGTATGCTGCGGTCACCCCTCGGGCTGAAGCATGGTTTGCTGGCCTGGCGGGGGAGCGGCCGCAGTAGACCAAGCCGCTGCCCCCATAATAGGGTGGCTGGTCGAACTCACCGCCACCCCTGAAGGAAGCTCGGCATGGGCACAGAGTGCCCTCGGGTCTCCCCTTCTCGGCAGCCATGCTTCCGCGGCCGCCCCTCCTCCCGGATAGCGCCACACGATGCCTTCTTTCTCCCTGCGCAGGTGCAGGGCAGAAAATTCCCGTCTGCCCTTTTCCCCTCCCCCGACAGTAGCAACAGCCAGGCGTGGGCGGAAAAATCCAGTCTGCCATTTTCCCTTCCCCCGACAGCAGCAACAGCCAGGCGTGGGCGGGAAACTCAAGTCTGCCCTCCACCCCAGCAACAGCAGCCACCAATCCCTAAACCCTGCCCCTTCCCCCAGCAACAGCAACAGCCAATCCCTAACCACCACCCCTCCCCCATCCAGTACCGCCCACTGACCTTTCGCTGGCAACCAATCAGAACAGGGCGTGGCTTCGACCAATCAGCCTTCTCCAGCCCCTATAAAACTGTTGCCTCTCCCTCAATAAAGTGGACTTGCTTGTTTACCTTGTCTCCGCGGTAGTTCTTCTGCCGTGCACCCTCCAGTCCTGAGAGCCCCCGACAAGGGCCTGGCCTCCCTTGTCCCCAGTTCGTCGCCTGCTTCTCCGGGCGACCCCTTCGTCACCTGCTTCTCCGGGCGACCCCTTCGTCGCCGGCTTCGCCGGGCGACCCCGTCAGCCGAACCACGCAACCCCTTGTGAGACCGATCCCTCGTCTGCTGCCGGACCGACCCCTCGTCCCAGGTGGGACCGACCCTCGTCCCAAGCAGGACCGACCCCTCGTCCAGAGCTGGACCAACCCCTCGTCCGCAGCCAGACCCCACCTCTACCGACCGAGCAAGCCACCGCAGTATGCTACCCCTCCCTCCCCCCACTTTTGGGCAAGATTACCCATCCGCCTGTCCCCAGCCCCCCTCAAACCTGCAAAGCCCTCCCCAAAGGCAACCCCTTTCCCCCATTTTATCTCTTCTTTGTGCTCATACTTACCAACAGCTCATCATAAATTCCACCCCTGCAGATGTCGGCTCACATCCTTCCTCCACCCCCTGATTTCCTGTAAGCCTATCATTCAGTCTCTAGCTCTCTGAGGCAGCTTTCTTATTTCATATCATTGAGGTCATGTAGTGTTTGTCCTTCAATGCCTGGGTTGCTTCACTCAACATAAGGTTCTCAAGATTCATCCATGTTATCACGTGTGTTTGTAGTGTATTTGTTTTTACAGCCGAGTAGTATTCCATTGTGTGTATATACCACATTTTGTTGATCCATTCATCTGTTGATGGGCATTTGGGTTGATTCCAACTTTTGGCGATAGTGAACAATGCTGCTATGAACATTGGTGTACATATATAGGTTTGTGTCCTTGTTTTCAGGTCTGCTGGGTCATATGGCAAATCTATGGTTAGTTTTTTGAGAAACCACCAAACTGTCCTCCAGAATGTTTGGATCCTTCTGCATTCCCACCAGCAGTGGATGAGTGTTCCCCTTTCTTCACATCCTCTCCAGCATTTGTATTCTTCTGTTTTTTTCATGGCTGCCAATCTTATGGGTGTAAGATGGTATCTCATTGTAGTTTTGATTTGCATTTCCCTGATAGCTAGAGATTTGGAGCATTTTTTCATGTGCTTTTTAGCCATTTGTATTTCTTCTTTGGAAAAGTGTCTGTTTAAATCTTTTTCCCATTCTTTAAATGGGTTGTTTATCTTTTTATTTTCAAGATATAGGAGTTCTTTATATATGCAAGTTATAAGTTTCTTTTCAGATATATGGTTGTTAATATTTTCTCCCACTGTGTGGGCTCCCTTTTTACTTTCTTGATAAACTTCTTTGAGTTGCAGAAGGCTTTAATTTTGAGGA
The DNA here is from genome assembly GCF_030445035.2 of Dasypus novemcinctus. Lineage (NCBI taxonomy): Eukaryota > Metazoa > Chordata > Mammalia > Cingulata > Dasypodidae > Dasypus > Dasypus novemcinctus. The sequence continues at coordinate 105,502,367 of NC_080682.1, read as the reverse complement.
AGTCCCATTTATCTATCAGTTCTTTTGCTGCTCGTGCTTTTGGTGTGATATTCATGAATCCATTTCCTATTACAAGGTCCTGTAGACGTTTCCCTACACTACTTTCCAAGGTTTTACGGTCTTGGCTCTTATATTTAGGTCTTTGATCCATCATGAGTTGATCTTTGTATAAGGTGTGAGATGGTAATCCTCTTTCATTCTTCTACATATGGCTATCCAGTTCTCCAGGCACCATTTGTTGAATAGGCCACTCTCTCCCAGTTGAGAGGGTTTGGTGGCTTTATCGAATATTATATGGCTATATATGTGAGGTTCTATATCAGAGCTTTCAATTCGATTCCATTGGTCTGTGTGTCTCTCCTTATGCCAATACCATGCTGTTTTCACTACTGTAGCTTTGTAGTATGTTTTGAAGTCAGGTAGTGTGATTCCTCCAATTTCGTTTTTCTTTTTCATATGTCTTTGGCTATTTGGGGTCTCTTTCCTTTCCAAATAAATTTCATAGTTAGTTTTTCTAGTTCCTTAAAGAAGGCTGTGTTGATTTTTATTGGGATTGCATTGAATGTGTAGATCAGTTTTGGTAGGATAGACATCTTAATAATATTTAGTCTTCCTATCCATGAACAAGGAATATTCTTCCATTTATTTAGGTCTTCTTTGATTTCCTTGAACAGTCTTGTATAGTTCTCGGTGTATAAGTTTTTACCTCTTTAGTTAAATTTATTCCTAAGGATTTGATTTTTTTTTTACTATTGTGAATGGTATTTGTTTCTTGATTTCCTCCTGATTTTGCACATTATTGGTGTACAGAAATGCTACCAATTTTTGCGCATTGATCTTATAACCTGTGACTTTACTAAACTCATTTATGAGTTCTAGAAGCTTTGTTGTAGATCTCTCAGGGTTTTCTATGTATAGGATCATGTCATCTGCAAATAATGAAATTTTGACTTCTTCCTTTCCAATGTGAATGCCTTTTACATCTGGTTTTTGCCTCAGTGCTCGAGCAAGTACTTCTAAGACAATGTTAAATAGGAGCAGAGACAATGGGCATCCTTGTCTTGTTCCTGAGTTTAGAGGGAAGGATTTTAGGATTTCTCCATTGTAAACAATGTTGGCTGTAGGTTTTTCGTATATACTTTCTATCATGTTCAAAAAATTTCCTTGTATTCCAGTCTTTTGGAGTGTTTTTATCAGGAAAGGGTGCTGTATTTTGTCAACACCCTTTTTCTGCATCTATAGATATAATCATGTGATTTTTTTTCCTTCGATCTGTTTATATGGTGTATTACATTGATTGATTTTCTTATGTTGAACCATCCTTGCATACCTGGAATAAATCCCACTTGGTCATGGTGTATGATTCATTTAATGTGTTGTTCAATACGATTAGCAAGTATTTTGTTAAGTATTTTTGTGTCTAGGTTCATTAGAGAAATCGGTCTGTAATTTTCCTTTCTTGTGGTGTCTTTGTTTGGCTTTGGTACTAGGGTAATGTTGGCATCATAGAAGGAGTTCGGCAATGTTCCTTCTGTTTCAATTTTTTGGAATAGTTTCAGCAGGATTGGTGTTAGTTCTTTCTGGAATGTTTTGTAGAATTCACCTGTGAAGCCATCTGGCCCTGGGCTCCTCTTAGTTGGGAGATTTTTAATGACTGATTCTATCTCTCTGCTTGTGATTGGTTTGTTAAATTCATCAATTTCTTCTTTCATCAATATGGGTTGCTTATGTGTTTCTAGGAATTTGTCCATTTCCTCTAAATTGTCATTTTTGTTGGAATATAGTTTTTCAAAGTATCCTCTTATGATAGTCTTTATTTCTGTGGGGTCAGTGGTGATATCGTCTTTCTCATTTCTTATTTTGTGTATTTGCATCTTCTCTCCTTTTTTCTTTGTTAGTCTCACTAAAGGTTTGTCAATTTTGTTGATCTTCTCAAAATACCAGCTCTTGGTCTTGTTTATCTTTTCAAGTGCTTCCTTATTTTCTATTTCATTTAGTTCTGCTCTTATCTTTGTTATTTCCTTCCTTCTTCTTCCTGTTGGGTTACTTTGTTGTTGTTTTTCTAATTCCTTCAAATGTGCAGTTAGTTCATTCAATTTTTGCTCTTTCTTCTTTTTTGATATATGAGTTTATGGCTATAAATTTCCCTCTCAGTACTGCTTTTGCTGCATCCCATAAATTTTGGTATGTTGTGCTATCATTATCATTTGTTTCAAGGTAGTCATTGATTTCTTTTGAGACTTCCTTTTTGACCCACTGTTTTTCTAAGAGTGTGCTGTTTAATTTCCAAATTGTGGTGTGAAATCTGGGCCTTTGTCCCTTGCAAATTTCCACCTTGACTCCACTGTGGTCAGAGATATTGTTTTGTATGATTTCAATCTTTCTGAATTCATTTAGCCTTTCTTTGTGGCCTAGCATATGGTCTATCTTGGAGAATGATCCATGTGCGCTTGAGAAAAATGTATATCCTGCTGTGTTTGGGTGTAATGATCTATATTTGTCTATCAGATCCAGCTCCTCTAATATACTGTTCAAATGTTTTGTTTCTTTAGTGATTCTCTTTTGAGATGTTCTGTCCAAGGTAGATAGTGGTGTATTAAAATCCCCCACTATAATTGTAGATGCATCTATTGTTTCACTTAGTTTTTCCAGTGTTTGCCTCACGTATTTGGAGGCACGCTTGTTAGGAGCATAAATATTTATGATTGTTCGATCTTCTTGACAGATTTTCCTTTCACTAAAATGTAGTATCCTTCTTTGTCTCTCACAATTGTTTCACATTTAAAGTCTATTTTGTCTGATATTAATATAGCTACTCCTGCCTTTTTTTGGTTATTGTTTGCTTGTATGATTGTTTTCCAGCCAATCACTTTCAATCACCATGCGTCTCTGGGTCTAAGATGTGTTTCTTGTAGACAGCATATGGATGGGTCATATTTTCTTATTCAATGTCCCCGTCTAAATCTTTTGATAGGTGAGTTTAATCCATTGACATTCAGTGTTATTACTTTCAAGGAATTGTTTGTGTTAGCCATATTTTGATTGTATTTGTGTTTGTCATATTTTGTATATTTTTCCTTCTATTTTTGTCTTTTTTTGTTGCTCTCATACTCTCCTCTAACTCTGCCTGTCCTGTTTTTTCCTTTCTTCCTGCAGAACTCCCTTTAGAATTTCTTGAAGGGGAGGTTCCTTGTTGGTATACTCTTTCAGTTTCTGTTTATCTGTGAATATTTTGAACTCTCCATCATGTTTGAATGCTAGTTTAGCTGGATAGAGTATTCTTGGTTGGAAATTTTTTTCCTTTAGTACCTTGGCTATATCATACCACTGCCTTCTTGCCTCCATGGTTTCAGATGAGAAATCAGCACTTAATCTTATGGATCTTCCCTTGTATGTGATGGTTTTCTTTTCTCTTGCTGCTTTTAGGATTTTCTCTTTGTCTTGAGCATTGGATAATTTGACAAGTATATATCTTGGGGTGGGCCTGTTGGGGTTTATGACTAGTGGAGTGTGCTGTGCTTCTTGGATATGTACATCTGTCTCTTTCAGTAGATTTGGGAGGTTTTCAGCCATTATTTCCTGCAACACTCCTTCTGACCCCTTTCCCTTCTCTTCTCCTTCTGGAATGCCTATAATACGTATGTTTGAGCATTTTACATTGTCATTCAGGTCCCTGAGCCCTAGCTGGATTTTTTCTATGTTTTTATCGACCCCTTCTACTATCTGTTTGATTTCTGACGTACTGTCTTCCATGTCACTAATTCTCTGCTCTGCCTCTTCTAGTCTGCTGATCTTGGCTGCAAGTGTATTTTTTATTTCTTGAACTGTGGTGTTCATTCCCATCATATCTGTTATCTTTTTGTGTATGTCTGCAATTTCCCCTCCAAGTGTTGTCTTCATGTTGTTAACCTCTTTCATTACTTCATCAAATTTGTCGGTCATAAATTTTCTAAGATCTTTCATTGCTTGTGCAAAGTTCTGCTCCCTTTCCTGATTTTTAGTTTGTTGATTGGATTCAGCCATGTTTTCCTGATTACTGGTTTGGTTTGTAGTTTTTTGTTGCTTTCTGGTCAGCATTTTATCTTGATGGGTTTATTCAGTTCCTTAGCTTCTTTGTCTACTCTTGGAGATTAGTTAGCTGTTGTTTTTGTGTAAGTGTTATATCTTCTCTTTGTCACTTTTTTCTTCTTATTCTAATTTCTTGTTGCTGGTTAAGTTCACTTTAGAGGAAAGTGTTAGTGCCAGGGAAAGGCAATTGTGTAAGCAAGGAAAAAGTGTAAAGTAATATTGGTAATATATGTTAACAAAGCAAGAATATGAGATCTGCGAGGATGGAGGTTAGATTCGTGTAAACTGTGTAGAGTTATAGCAGTAGGTAGAGTACCTATTATGAGGTAGATGACTGAATATGGGAGGAATATGGTATGTGCTAAAAAGCTATTGTTTTCGTGAGAGAGGGAAAGAGAAAAGAAAGGTAATAGTTTCAAGAGTGGATAACAGACAGAAAACAAAACAGAGGTATTAGAAATTAAGAGTTAGACACTTTGTGGATCAAAGAAAGGGGGGTGGGAGGTGGAATATAGGAGAGACAGTAGATGATGGCAGATATCAAGATGTAGGGGAGAGGGGATAGTGTTGGTAGCCTAAATCAGCTCACACAGAAATGAGGCAGTGGAGGATGAGAAAACCCAGCAAATGTGAGGTGTTCCCTGTAGCACTTATTGTATAATTGATTTAAAATAAAATAAGTAGAAAAAAAATTTTTTTAAATCCTAAATAACTGAATAAAAAAAAAACTTTAGGGGATACGCTGGGAGAAAAGACTAGGGGATAATGCAATATTAGCAATCAGGACATTAAAAAAAAGTTAAAAAATAAGATAAAATGAAAATAAAAACAAACAAAATGAAACGATAAAGAAAAAATGCAAACGTTGAAGGCTAGGGCATTCAAGGATCTGAGAGGGACCTCAGAGCGTGATGGATTCAGGGGTGGAAAGTCTGAGTTATTGAAGACTCAAGAGGTGTGAGTCTCGGGTATGGGCCACCAGAGTTTAGGGGATTCAGACCTGGCAACCTCAGATCTGGTCAACAGGAAGCCTAGGAGCCCCGCAGTGTAACACAGCCCTCAGGGAGCCCCGCAGCTGGGTGTCAGCCCTATGGGGGAAGTCAGAGCCGCAAACTCTATATTATGTCTGAACCCTGCAATTCACTTACTCAGTAGGGTTTGTTTTAGTGGGTAAATCGACAATTCAGCTTTTGGACAGCTCCCAACCTGTGATTTCAAAAAACGGCCAGCTGAGGGCGCCTCTACACCGCAGCCAATTTACTGTGCACATGTTTCAGGATAAAGAGTTTTGAAGGGTTGTGGCCCAGAACAGGCTCTGGAATGGAATCCTTTCCTTCCATCCACAAGTGACATGCTGAATGTTTTCCACCTTTCTCCAAATTTCTCTTCAGGGATCTTGGAACCCAAACCCATGTCAAGCGTTCTCTTCTCCTGGTCACATTCTCTGCTCTGGGTTCTCCGAGCACTGTTTTCTGTAGACTGAACAGGGCTTTCCAGTCACGGTGCGCCTGAGGTAAAACCTCAGAGGAGGCCAAGTTCACCATTGAGCAGCCTTCTGTGCTCTCCTGGTGGCTGTAAGCCCAGAAGCTTCCCTCTTTTCCCTTTTCAGAAACTAGTCTCAGGAATGAATCCACACTGAGGTTAAAGGGAGTGTTGATTGATGCTAATAACAGCTAACGTTTATCAGTCAGGACCTACGCACGTACCCACAGCTTCATCTCCTCGACTCCTCACGACCCTCCATTATCAGCCCCATCTTACAGATGAGGACGCGGGTGCGCAGCTGCCTTGAGACCCGTGCTTGTTGGGTTTTTAACACTTTTTAAAAAGTTACTAGATCACAAGAACATTACATTATAAAACATTAGAGGTTCCCATATAACACACTCCCCACACCCACCCCCATCATTTTTGTAAATTGTATTTTTTGGAAAATTTTTTTAACCATAATATTTCCAAGTAGGTGTGCATATTTTGTGTGTATGTGGCAAATATACTTAATGATAAAGTTACCATTTAAATCATTTTAAAGAACCACTCAGTGCATTAAATACATTCATAGTGTTGGGCCACCATCACCACTGTCTGGTTCCAGGACATTTTCATGCCCCAGATGCGATCCCCACACCTGCCAGCAGTCACTGCCTGTTCCCCACTTCCGGCAGAACCTGCAACCCCTGGCCTGCTGTGTGTGTGGATTTGCCTCTTCTGCACATTTCATGTAAATGGAATCACACACTAGGAGGTCTTCTGGGGCTGCCTTCCTCACTCAGCACGTTGCCTTCTAGGTTCATCCACGCTGTCATATATGTCGATACTTCACTCCTTTTCATGATTTAATGACATTCCATTGTATGGATGCTTCCCCATCTTGTTATCTCTTCATCTGTTGATGAACAGGTGTGTGTATTTTGATAGTGTTTACCCTCAAGGAATGAATCTCTCAGGTGGGATTTTAGGTATAACATCAAACTGAAAGAAGCAAGCCTTGGGAACAGGGGGTCCTCCTCAGAACTTTCAAGTTACTGTTTGAAAATCACTTATTCTGTGGTTGTGGGAGGGACAGGCATGAGGTGTACTAGCACATGCCCCACAAATGTAAATGGCTCCCACGCCACTGCTGCCTGGAGGGGGGCATTTGACAGGTGTCCCCCGAGTCCACTGAAAACTGGGGCCTTGTACAAAATGAACTAGTCCCCCCCACACAGGCTCTTTGTACAAGCATAACAGAGGGGAGGAGCAGAGGTGTCACCTGGAAAATCTAAGCCAATGCAGCCAGCCACTGAGGAGAGGCTGTCTGAAGGGGCTGTCCTGGGTCCTCAGGCACACAGGCAGAGGATTCACTGTACCACTCCCCATAGCACATCAAGCTGGTTTTCTTGAAGACAGTTCACCATCGGTCCAGTTGGGAAACACTCGAATGGCACAAGTCTTCTTTGCGAGGCCGACACTACAGCAGCTCAGAGCGCGGGCTTCAGAGCCTCTAGGCTGGAATTCACATAGTGCCTGCACCCTGTTAGTTCTGGGACTGTAGGCAAGTGATAGCACCTCAGTTTCTTTACCTGTAAAGTGGGGGCAGTGATGACAGCATCAAACCCAGTGGGTTCTTACGATACATAGTGAAGACATAGTGGGGCCTGGGAGAAGCGACTTTTGATGTTATTTTTATTGGAGGTCATCACTGAGATTTTATGGAAGGACAGGCTAGGGGCCAAGCCTGCCAACTCTGGGTCCTTCCATAAAATTAATTCATGAGCTCAAATGGTTCAAATGTGTCTCCTTGTCTTGCATTCCTACAGCCTTTGTTTAGTTGCTGAATCTTTTGAATTTGAGAGGGAAAAAGAAAGCACCCACACAAAATGTTCCCATTTTATTTATTCATTTATTTTTCAGTGCACTTTACTTTTTTTAATTTAATTTAATTTTTTAAAATTCATTTTTTAAAAATATTACATTCAAAAAATATGAGGTCCCCATTCACCCCCTACTCCCCCACCCCCCATTTTATTGTGGCACCAACCTGCACATATCCCGGCATGGTGGGCCTGCCCCCTGTGGAGGCAACGGGGTGCCTGGGGGAGGTGTGGGGAGGACGGTGGCCCTGCCCTGAGGGGGCAGCTGGGGGAGGTGGACAAAGGGGTTTGTGACGCTGACAGCTCACAAAGGGCTGCAGAGGATAAATACGTTGCGCAGGGGGTGTGGGCTGAGAGCGGTTACTGCTCCCGCCAGGACTGCTGAGAGCCTGTCAGGAGCTCAACCTACAACTTGGAAGAGGTCTGGTCTGGGGTGCAGACTCCCCAGGCGTACCCCCCGCGGGCCCAGACCCTCCTCTCTGGGGGCTCTGAGGCAGACGGGGCTTGTGGAGTGAGCAGTGCTGACCCCCTGGGGAGCCACCGCGGTGACCCAGCGCTGCTGCCCCCGCACCTGCCAGCTGACCAGGGCAGCTCCAGCGACCAGCTCGCCCGCGCTGCCCTCCTCGCAACCCCAGCACGCCCTGGCAGTGGCTCCTGTTACCGTATTTCACGGCGCAGAGCGGCTCCGCCATGGGCATGTTCAACACAGGGAAGCTCAGTGCCACCTGCGCTAGGGAGAATACGGCATCTTCAAGGACGCGCCCATCTGAGAGCGGCTTTATCCAGATCTCCAAAAGGGGGGTGGTGATTGACGTGCACACCCGCGTGCGGATGGCGACCATGGGCATCGCCGCACCAGCCCCTCCCGGCCACCAGCTGCCAGGACCACGTTGGACGGGGCCAGGCCAACAAGGGAAGAGGCCGCAAGGCTGCCCAGACCTTGGAGCTCACCAGGCTCCTGCCCTTGACGTTGTAAGGATCTCGGTTCAGGACCGGCAGAAACAGCAGCTGCGTCTGAAGTTTGCCCCCCACCCATCTTGCTTCCTGCAGCTGTGTCCTCCGCTCGATGCCAGGGAGACCTCTTTTCCCACTGGGAAGAGCTCATCCATCGCCTGCGGCCGCCGGGGGACAGTCACTGCAAAGGAGCCAGCTCACTACACAGGTCAGGAGGCCCTGGGGATAGAACCCCAGACCCTCCATGTGGTAGACGGATGCTCTATCAGTTGAGCCATGTCCACTTCCCAACCAATGGCCTTTATATAATGTGTTGTGCATTCATCACAAAAAATTTTAGAACAATTTCATTACTCCAAAAAGAAAACTCCATACCCCACTAACAGTCACCTCTCAATACTTCTACATTTCCAGCCCTACATCACCACTAATCTAATTCCATCTTTAAAAATTGATTTATATTTACATTTTATATAAATGGAATCATACAATATGTAGTACTTTCTGTCTGGTTTCTTTCACTCAGCAGTTTTGGTTTTTGTGTTTTTTTTTTTTTCTGCCTGATAGCAACATCTTGTAACATTAACATACATTTGTTGTTTCAAAGAAAATGCCTCATATATGCAAATCACCCATATTCATATTTCACATGAGGCTTCAATTTGCTATACGGTCCCATGTTAAATTTTTTAGCTTTCCTTCTAGTAACATACATAACTTTAGACTTTCCCTTTCAACCACTGTAATACCCATACAATAGCACTACTCATTACAAAAGCTATGATGTGCTTTCACCTTTTCTACTCATTTCCAAAGATGAACAGCCTTTTCTCTAATGCTTCACTGGTTGACTCTCAGCTTTCCATACTCTAAACTCCTTCTATTTTCTGGTTACCCATATTCTAGTTATTACCTTTATGAGTTTACACAATGTATTTAGTTCATAATAGGGCAACCATTCAGTATTTGTCCTTTTGCGTCTGGCTTGCTTCACTTAACTTCATGTCCTCCAGGTTCATCCCTGTTGTCATATACTTCACAACTTCATTTCTTCTTTCCACTGCATAATATTCCATCGTGTGAACACACCACAGTTTGTTTATCCATTCATCTATTGATGGGCACCTGGGTTGTTTCCATCTTTTGCCCCTGGTGAATAACGCCGCTGTGAACACTGGTGACCAGATGTCTGTTCGTGTCACGCTCTCGGTTCTTCTGGGTATATACCCAGTAGTGGTACTGCAGGGTCACGTGCAAGTCTCTACTCAACTCCTTTAGGAACTGCCAACCAGTCCTCCACAGTGGCTCTGCCAAGAAATGAATGGATCTTATATTGTGCAACAAGAACTGAATCCCTATAATTTCATCATGTTGCATATTTGAGTCTTTGTTTCACTCCACTTCCATTTATCTGTGACCTACATCTACCAAAAACTTGGAAGTTAGACTCCAAAGGCAGAGCAAAGACAGCTAAGAACCGTCTCACACCCCTGTAAGGGAAACTCTTGTTTCTTTATACTTAGGCAACCACTATTCCCTATACTTTGATATCATCTTCACAAATGAACAAAACATAAACTAGACTGTGATACCAATACTGATTTGCTTGTGTTTAAGATAGAGAGGCAGGGAGGGGGGATTTGAGAAGTGAAATGGCTCGACTCTATTTGGTTGGAAAAGCTGGGAATGAGTGATTGGGCCAACACTATAGCGCTGAAGAATAAGCTCTTTTGCCCCAAAGAGACAAGCTCGTGCTCCTCCTACACAAATGACCATCTAAGGGAGCAGCCGAGAAGGAGGTCAGGCATCCATCACAGGGCCAGGGAAGCACAGGGCTCTGGCTCCCATGGGACAAATGGAAATCCTGAGAAACTGTCATTTATCTCATAAAGGAATTTGCAAAGGCAAGATAGAGTGGGGGAAAAAAGAGGCATAATGCTGAAATGTAGGAAATTCAATATTGTTACCCAAGCCATTCCAAGCATTGACCCACAGGGCTGGGAGGAGTTGCAAAGGCCAGCGAGCCCCACCTTTACCAAGGAGTAGCAGGACCCGAGGGAGGCAGGAGACTTAGCCCAGGGCTCGCAGAGGAGACCAGTATGAGGACCCACCTCTCCCCAGCAGTGCAGGGGAGTGGCCACTGTCCCCCAAGTACTCCTGACCCAAGGCTCTGGGGAGGGAGCAGGCAGTGTGCAAAGGCAGCAGCACACTGAAACACATCACACCCATGCACACTCACACACACACCCCGAGCGTACAGACGTCAGCTCATGCCTCTTCAAAAGAAGGACAGGAAGTGGGAAGAGAAAGTAAGAGTGGAGAGCCTTATCTGGTGCAGTTCAAAATTTTGGTGATAATAGCTTTGTAGCTCTTTGCTAGTCATTCAAATTCACTCAACAGAAATGTCCTGGGTGCTTTCCTTGTTTCCTAAGGACTAAGGATTCAAATACGGAAGGACAATCCCTCACTTGAGCACACAGTGAAGGGAGGAGAGGAGTAGGTAGAGGGCGAGCAGGTTTGGTGTCACATGCCAATATTACAGTTAATTGGATAGTTGATGTTTAGAAAGCAAAAATTAAAAAATCATTGTACTGAACAGGATCTTCAATTTTCCAGTTTATAAAACACTTATGAATATTATATTTCTGTGCCATCTCCCAATGAATCTAACATTAAGAAACTCAAGTCAGTTGAACAAGGAATATAATTAGTTCTCTGCATAATGAGATAACATAAGTATGTACGAGAGAGCTTTTCACTAGGTCAGCTGAAGTGTTAGCTTATGCTTCTGAATACTGATGGAGCTGCGGAAAGGAATGAGTCACAGTTGTTAGCTATTAAGATCATGTGGCTATCGATTTACTCTTAGATACAAGTTGACAAGTTAACTATCTTTATTGTTTTATGTGATTTTTCAAATATGGCACAGAGACTAAGAACTTCTCATGAAGAAAATACAAGCTTTGAAAAACTGACAATTCCATTTTTTATGTACAGATTTTTCTAAGTTTGCTAAATTTGAAAAAACTTTAAAAAAGAAAAACCCAAACATCTATGATGTAGTCTCACAAAAATTATTTCTAAATGTGTGACAGTTCTATTTACAGGAATTCATCATTCATTACTTCAGATATCATTGTTTACACATCATATCAAGTTTGAGAAAAACATTTTTCCATTTTTAAAAAGAGTTAACAATTAGCATTAGTCATGAAAAATAAAAAGAGCTGGTTAGATATATTTTTATAGCAGTGCTAACTGTAGATACACTCGTGAAGTGTCATAGTTTTTGACTGAATCTTCATTTCATATATGGTAATCTATTTTGGGCTGGAATAAAAATGTTAACATGGATGCTTTTAAGCTACCATGGCATGTTCTAGACTTTGATTTCAAGAATTTCTAGACTTTATTAAAGACAGCAGAAATCCTAACTAGTAATAACTAGCCTATAAGAGGCAGAGAGGCAGTTTATTGCTTTGAAAAATTATTCAATAAGCTTTCTGGAAAAGAGTAGTTAATATTGTATAAGCAGAAGTCTACTTTTAAAGTTTTAAATTTGAGGGTACCAGAAGGACTTAGCTATATTCGTGTGAATAAACATATCCTAGTAGGTACAAAAGAATCACACAAAATTTTATCTTCCTAAAGGTTAGTTCAAAAGCTGTTTAAAAATGTATCTTTCCAGTGCTTATTCAGTGAGTGAACAATAGGTTGAACAATGCAAATACTCAAAGGGTTAGAAAAATTATACTTTATTTTCCATTAAGAACTATCATCAATGGACAGTATAGCAAATAAAAGGAGAGGGGGTGACTTTGTCAAAATTGAGAACTATGCAGGTGGTATGGTGAATTCTCAACCATTGTTGAGGGGTGATATGGGATGTATAACTAAAATCCTGGTAGTTGTCCAATCTTGCTAGTTGTTAATTGTATGCAATCTCAGTTATTACTCTAAGTCTGGTTGTAGGAAATAAATGCTTATGGAAGATTGCCTGAAGGATGAGATATGCTGAATTTTACCTGTAGAATACAGGGCCATCAGAGAGTTTTCTCTCTAGATTATATTCAGAGTAAGATTAATGGGTGGGCCAGAAGATCCAATATATAGGTGCTAAAACATTAATGGAAATGTAATGCATTAGAGAAAAAAATGCATTTACTGATATTCTTCTTAAGAATGAGATGAGGCATGAGACCCCAAATGGACACACTCCAGTGACAACAGTTGCTAAATAGTCTCCTAAGGAGGCAAGCCCAGTTAGGGCAATTTTCTTCTGCTCAAGGGAGCAAGTGTGGGTGCAAGAGCCTTTCTCCTTCTCACTTCCTGTGCAGTCCAAAAGGGAGCAAAGAGTTAATAACCTGCCCAGCCATTCACATGCCCTTGGGCCACCTCTTGGAGTGATAGATAACTAGTCCTTGCAGAATTGCCTTTTCTTAATAACGTTTTAGTGTCATCAGTCACACTACAAGAAAGAGTTGCATGAAGCACAATATTCTACTGTAAGGATGAAGTGAAGAGCAAAGGATCCTTTTCATAAGGTCCACGGGTCTTTTGCAAAAAAAAAAAACTGCTTCATTTCTATCTTAAAGACATTACATGACTTGCAACTGAGCTAATTTTCCTCTTTGCTTTGGATGCTAGGAAGCTTAAGAGCCAGACTCACAATCCAGTTCTTGAAACTATATGGGCAGAGAGTATGCATTCTTCTCCTCCTACCTCTAATTTTTATTTTCTTACTCAGTTTTCCTCTTTTACCTGTACTACCTCAACTTTTTTACTTCAATCTTCTATATTATAAATATTTTTGAAAGTTATCATGATTTCTTTGTAGCACAAGTTGAAGCTTCCATTTTTGGTAACCCATGCCTTCCTCTTTTTTGATTTATTCCCTTGATTTGTAGAGCACTACCCCCCCCCCTTCATAGCTTCCTGGGAAAAAGCAAATGAGAAGTAATTTTTCTGAGATCTTGCTTGTTTGAAATCGTCTTTATTCTAGCCTCATGCTTGATAGTTTGGTTGGGCACAGAAGTCCTTTTCTATATTCATTAGGCAAGAAATTGTCAACTTTTGTTTCATTATTTATGTTCATAGTTCAGCTGCTCTAATACCATGGTGCTGGTCCAATTAACAATTTTAGAAAATCAGAGCAGTCAACTTTGAATCACAGTTTTCTGAACCTTATTACTATATAATACATACAAATTACCACTATGAAAATAAGCTTTTGCATTATTTATTTTTCTAAAACATTCAGACCCCAATTTTCTTTTATGCTGTTTGCATAACTTCCTCACTCTTTCCCCTTTTATAGTGTAGTTAGCATATGATGAAGTGGCTTATACTCCAGTTTGTAGGACAATATTGCTAACTTTTATGATGCTTCCCCCTTCGGTTTTTTCATTCATTCAATAAACCTCTCTCCCTTTCTCAATTTTCCCATCCTGTTTCTCCCTCTTGCCACTGTTTCTTCCTTCTTTTCTCCCTCTGGGAAAATCCAGTATGAAAACCTGTAATTACCCAAAAGACAAATCAGGAGCATAATTATTGCCTTTGAGCCTACTTGCCAAAAGACAAGTCCCTCCTCTACTGTGGACAGCTGTGGTATCCTATTTAAAAATAACTTCCTGCCGCGGACTTCGCCCAATGGATAGGGCGTCCACCTATGGGAGGTCTGCGGTTCAAACCCCGGGCCTCCTTGACCCATGTGGAGCTGGCCCATGTGCAGTGCTGATGCGCCTAAGGAGTGCCCTGCCACGCAGGGGTGTCCCCCGCAGTAGGGGAGCCGCACGCGCAAGGAGAGCGCCCTGTAAGGAGAGCCGCCCAGCGTGAAAGAAAGTGCAGCCTGCCCAGGAATGGTGCCACACACTTGGAGAGCTGACGCAGCAAGATGACGCAACAAAAAGAAACACAGATTCCCGTGTGGCTGACAACAGAAGCAGACAAAGAAGATACAGCAAATAGACACAGAGAACAGACAATGGGGTGGGGTGGGAAGGGGAGAGAAATAAATAAATAAATAAATCTTTAAAATAAAATAAAAAATAAAAGTAACTTCTGACAATTTTAAGGGTAAAAAGTTGGGAAAGAACTACGAAGAGTAGTTAATCCGCTAAACAGCATTTCAAAGGGTGGTGAGAACAGGGTGTAGTAAGAGACATTTAATTATCCTCTCAAAACCTAGAGTACCTCCCTGTCATTAGGGTTTTTTCCCCCTCCCTCATGTAAATGCCACTTTCTCTACTTCTTTTTCTTTCTGCTTTGTCTTCTTTCTCTCTTCCTCACTTATATGGTCACAACACAGACTTGAAATATTTTGTATTTTCGTATTTGCAACATCTTCTTTAGCCTTTACTTTTAGCTTTCTAATATGGGTGTATGGATCCATTTATCAGTCTCTCTTTTTTAAAGGGCTATTTACTGCCGCGTGGTCCTCACTTTAAGTTTTCCCGTGGAACAGCAGGCGTGGAGGAACAGCAGACGCGGATGGAAAGTTCCTGCGGCCCAGCTCCTCCTGCAGCTCCTCGCGTGTCACTTAGTCTGGCTCGTGTGGGAGGAGCTGAGCCCGCGGCAGCGAGGGAGAAGCGCCGGGGCGGCTGGGGCGGGAGGGCTGCGCTCCCCAGCCTGGAGGAGCTCTTGTGCGAGCCCGAGGGGGGGGCCGCGTGGAGCCGAGGTGGGGGGCCGCGGGCGCTGCCCGCCGCGGCCCAGCAGGGGAGCTGCGCGATGCACGCCGCGCTCCCCTCGCCCCATCCTCTGCTCTCCTGCTAGAGCCTCCGGTGGGCGAGCTCAACCAGAAACCGGGGGGAAGTGAGCCCGGGGCTGCGTCCTCAGAGCTCAGCCTCCCGGGCCGAGCCGGGACGAGAGGGGAGGAGGTTCCCAGAGCAGCCAGCAGGGGGCGCTAGGGAAAAGCGCTGGAGTCAGGGAGCGGCTGTGCCACCTGCAGGGCCAGCGCCGCCCGCTCCCAGACGGGCTTGTCTGCGCGCTGGGAAGGGGCAGCCAGCGTGGGAGGGTGGACCGACCCTCATCGTCCATCTTCGGGGTCTCCCATATCCAATCTAGCCTATTAATTCCAAATTCATTTTCTGAAACATGGCTTTCAGCACTCCTCTTCAACCACAAAAACATTTCTGTGACTTCCCATACTTAAAATTCAGCCTAGTGGGATATTAAAGGTCTTTTAGAATCTGATCCCAAGTCTCTCCCAAACATTGCTTACTTAATTAAAATTACATTTACGGGGAGAGGATGTGACTCAAGCGTTGAGCTCCTGGTTCCCACACAGGTGGTCTCAGGACAGGTCCCTGGTGCCTTAAAAAACAAAACTAAACTAAACAAAAGCAGAATGGATGTGGCTCAGGCAGTTGGGCACCTGCCTTCAACATGGGAGGTCCTGGGTTTCGGCTTCCGGTGCCTCCTAAAGAAGACAAACTATGAGCAAGCATTGAGCAAAAACAATGAGCGGACAATGAGAAAAAACAACAAGCAGACAATGAGCAAGACAATAAGCAAACAATGAGCAGACAGTGAGTGAAAACAACTGAACAAGCAGGGAACAGATGTGCTCAAGTAGTTGGGTGCCCCCTCCCACATGGGAGGTCCTGGGTTCGGTTCTTGGTGCCTTCTAAAGAAGAAACAGACAACGAGCAAAAACAACAAGCAGACAACAAGCTATGAGCAAACAGACAAGGGAGCCATCTGGGGTTGGGGTGGGAACAAAAAACAAAACAAAAACAAACAACAAGCAAGCAAACTAAGAAAGCAACTCAGGGGAGCCTATGTGGCTCAGTAGTTGAGTACCAGCTTCCCACATATGAGGTAGGGGATTCAATCCCCCACCCCAGGACCTCAAAAAGATAAAAACAACAACAACAACAAAAAAAAAACCTTTATGAACTATGGCATTGCTCTATGCACCAGAGATATGACAGTGTATGATACAAAGACTGTGCCCTCATGGTGCTTATATACTAGTGGAGAATACAGAAAAAAACAAATATGTAATGTCAGGTAGTAACACATGTATGGAGGAAAAGAAAGCAGGTAAAGGCATGAGAATGATGGGAAGTGCTGTTTAATGTAGACAGGGCAGGCTTCTCCGAGAATATATTTAAGCTAAGTCTTGAATAATATGCGAGTGCCAACCACACCATTTCTGTGGGAAGATCATTCTAGGCAGAGGAAATGCAGGACAAAGTTCCTGAAATGCAAAGAAGACTTATGTGTTCTAGGAGCAATGAGGATAGTTTAGTTAGAACACAGTAACCAAAGAGAAAAGTCATAAGGGATTAAGTCCGAGGAAGAGGCTGGAACATACAGGACTTTGTGGAGCAGGGTAAGGACTTTGGGTTTTATCTTGAACATGATGGGAAACCCACCAGGGAGTTTTGAACAAGAAGTGACATGATTTACGTACTTTCAAAAATCTCTCTAGATGCTGTATGAAGAACTAACAGTAGCAAGGCAAGCCTGGAAGAAGGTTATGCAGAAATCTAGTCCTGAGAGAATGGTGTCTTTGTGACTAGGATGGAAGCAGTGGAGATGGTGAGAAAAGGCAGGATTCTGGGTATATCTTGCAGGTAAAGAAGGCTGGCTGGATGCACTGTGGAGTGTGAGGCAGAGGAGCTGAGGACGACTGACTCCTGGAGTTTTAGTCTGAGCAGCTAGTGACTGTTGGTGTCAGTTACTAAGGTTGAGTAGACTGGGGGATGGTAGGTTTGGGGAAAAGGGTCAAGAGTTCTTTTTTGGACATTGTAGGGGATTGAATCATGTATCCAACAAAAGACATATGTAAGTCTTCACATTTCTGTGGCTATGACCATTTAAAAATAGGCCCTTTGAAGATCTTATTAGTTAGGGTGTGGACTTCTTTGTGATTGGACCTGCAGTGATGAGGCCAAATTGAATGAATCCCTATGACTTGAGTCCTTACAAGGCAGAGGATACCTGGACAGTCAGAGAAGCCAGAAGTAGGAGAAGCCAGAGAGAGATCACCATGTACAGAGGGTGGCCAGAAAGCTACCACCAGGCTACAGCAGACTTCAGAGAAAGTATGGTCTTACCCACGCTTTGATTTTGGACTTCTAGCATCCAAATTCGTGAGCCAATAAATTCTTGCTGTCTAAGCCAATCAGTGTTTGGTATTTGTCACAGCAGCCCTGGAAAACTAAGACAGATCTTGGTACTGAGAAGTGGAGTGCAGCTATTACAAATACATAAAAATGTGGAAGTGGTTTTGGAATTGGGGAATGGCAGAGCCTGGAGGAATTTTGAGGCACCTGATAGAAAAAGGTTAGGTTGCTGTGAATAGAGCTGTAGAGGAAGTTTTAAAAAATCATTTTAGAGCATGCAGATATATTATCATGGATAGAACGTTGGTAGAAATACGGATGTCAGCAGTGCTTCTGGTGGGGCCTTAGGAGGCGGTCAATGTGTTATTGGAAACTGGAGGAAAGGCAATCCTTGTTATAAAGCAGCAGAGAACTTGGATGAATTATGCCCTAGTGTTGGACTGAAAATGGAACTTGTAAGCAATGAATTTGCATATTTAGCTGAGGAGATTTCCAAGTAAATTGTGGGAGGCAGAATGAAAGAGGAAAGGAATAAACTGAAGATTGAACTGTCAAGCACAAGGAAATCAGCAAGTGATGATTTGGTAAATTCTAGCCTATCCAGATAGTGCACCCTGAGACGAGGACCAGAAGCAGTTCTAATAGGTTTCCCCCAGAGTTTCTGGCAGGTGTGTCCCCAGAGAACAGGGCTCGTGTAAGGGTGTGGTGGAACAGCCCTTTCCTAAGGAGATCAGGTGGATGACTCATGGATGCAGTCACCCATCTCAGAGGAAGTAGAGTTGGAAATGCAGTTTTCCAGGAAGGGTATGTGGAAGATCCTTTTGTGTGATGGCTTGGACCCACTTAAATGGCACAGGAAACTGAGAGTTTTTGAGAACTTTGTATGAGCAGACATGCTGCTGAAAGGGACAGAGATGGGATGAATTGAAAGAAGAATGACTTCAAGGGCAGAATTGTGGATACAGGTCCAGGCAGAACAGATTTCCTCAGGTAAGGCACTCTGTCCTCACATACCTTATCACAGTTCATACAACAATTCTATTAGGTAGGTACTATTATTATCCCTATTTCAGTTGGGAAAAGTTAGGCAAGGAGTAGGGGTTGGGGATGGAATTATATGCCTCACAAATGACATGTTCAAGTCTTAATCCATGTTCCTTTGGGTCTAGGCCATTTGTAAATAGGACCCTTTAAGATACTGTTATTAGTTAAGGTGTGTCTTATTTGTGCATAGGATCTTCAAAGATCCTATTTAGAGGAAGCCAAATTGAATCAGCTTGGCCTTAATCCATATGACTGGCATCCTTATAAGGCAGAGGAAACTTGGACACAGAGAAGCCACATAGAAATCACCAAGGGACAGACGGTTGCCAGGAAGCTATCCCAAGAATGTGAAAGTCTTTGGAGTAAACATGGCCTTGCCAACACCTTGATTTTGGACTTCTAGCCTCCAAAGCCATGAGTCTGTCAATTCCTGTTGCTTAAGCCAATTAATGTGGGGTATTTGTCAGACCAGTCCTGGAAAACTGAGACAGCCATGTTAACTGTGAGATGCTTATTAGCTATCTAAGTGGGAATGCCAAGTTGGCAGAGTCCGGATTCACAGAAAAAAAGACTAGCGACGTGAACTTCGGAATTGCAAATGTGAATCATGAGAGTAGAATAAATAACCTAAGAAACAAAGACAGAGGAGAGGTCAGAAGAATCAGTCTTGGGCACTTCAACATTTAGAGACCAGGAGAGTATTGGCAAAGAGAATGACTAAGTAGGAGCATAATGTGGTAAGGGAACACCAAGACAGTATGGTGTCCAGATGCCTGGTGAAGAAAATGTCTAAAAAAGGAGGGAGTAAACAACAGTGTCAAATGCTGTCAAGACGTCCAAAATGATGAAGACTAAGAATAGTTTTCTCAATTTGGCAATGCGGAAGTTATTAATGACCTTATCAAGTGCAATTTCAGTGGAGAGATGGGGACGAAAGCCCATTTGGAGAGGTTTGAGGAGGTAAAAGAGGCAAGGATGAGAAGACAAGGAGAATCCTTTGACACTCCTCCTGAGAATTGTTCCTATAAAGGGATGCTGAGAAAGGGAGGGTAGCTGGGGAGGACCTGAAATCTAGGGAGAGTTTTGCTTTAACTAAGGTGGTTGATAATTGTTTTTGTTTCCTAGGCTGCTGTCTTAGTCGGGATTCTCTAAGGAAACATAATTGACAGGAGATACCTGTAAATAGCTTGAGATTTTATAAAATTGTCACATGCAACCATGAGGATGCACAAGTCCAAATTCTGTAGGGCAGGCTGCAAGCCAGGGACTCTGCTAAGGTCCTTGATGAGTTCCCCAGGAGATGCTGGCTGTCTCAAGTCATGATGGGAATTCTCTCCCTGAATGCTGAAATCATTTCTCTTTTTAAGGCTCCAACTGATTGGATGAGACAGCATTCGTTGTGGAAGGCAATCTCCTCAGTTGATTGTAGATGTAATCAGCCATAGATGCAATCAACTCACTGATGATTAAAGTCTATGACATGCCCTTGTATCACAATTAGCCCAGGGCTTGCTTGACCAGACAACTGGGAACCATGACCTGGTCAAGTTGACATATTAACCTGATCATCATAGTCCACCCCTTGTCAACTTGGCAGCCATACACATCATCTTAAACCATACTTAGAGATACTTAATTTATAATAAAAACAAGAACAGATACACACACACACATATATACATTAATATTTCTGCCTAACATACTCAACTGTCCTGCATACAATTGTAAGTGCACTAAATCCCTGTAGAATAGTGCACAAGTCCTTGGGTAATATTCACTGTTAAACGTGATATCCTTTAATACTAAGATGTGAAACTAGTACAACTTATGTCATATGATAAGGGGGAAAGACAGGGAATAAAACAAATATGTTCATTTTATGTATATGTACAAACATTCATAACAAGAGAAGGATGACATTTTTTAAAAGTAGAAACTGATTCATTTCCTGGAACCTTATTTCCACTTTCTGTTGGAGCCTGTGAAGATCAGCTTCTGCCCCCTCGGGCAGTTCCTGCCCACTGGGGGCCTGAGCAGCGGGGGCTGCAGGCCAGGCTTCAGGCGCAGGGGGAGCAGCCAGGCTGCAGCGGGGAATGCGGAGCAGGCACGGAGGGCACCTGCTCGCCTTCAGACCAGTCTGCGGCCTTGGGCTGAGGGGCAGGGACTTCAGGAGCAGGAGTGGCCCATTCACCCAGAAGCTCCTCAGCCTTTTCAGCACGGCCTGCTCTTTCTTTTCAATCTCTTCATGATCTCTGTTGAAGTGGAGATCAGACATGATCACCCATGGGTGCTCACGGGAGATGGGGCCACGCATGCACAGAACTTGCCGGGCCTGCATCCACCACCTCACACTCCCAGGTAAGCTCCTTTGCTGTTGCGTGTGGTGAAGGCATCCACCTAGGGCAGAGGAGAATCTACGTCACACCGAGCAATGGTGGGCAGGTGAGCATAGGACACCTCCGTGAGAGGCTGGTGGTCAGCCTGGCATTGGTCAACACCAGAAGACGTGGCTCCTGGAAGGCTGCCTGAATCTGGCTGGTGAAGGTTCCAGGAGTGAAGCACCCAGCAATAGGAGTAGCTCCAGTGGTGGCAGCAACCTTCAGCACGGCCCGCTGGGCAGTATTCCTGGAAGATATGACACTGACATCAGCAGGGTTTTCAATGGCAGCAATGACATGAACCACCAGCTGAAGCTTCTCCCAGGCCGTCTTCAGATTTAAGATGCAGATGCCATCACTTTTCCTTGTGAGATACACTCTTCCATTTGGAAGTCAAGGCTGGTGCCCCCTAAGTGGATTCTGCCCCAAGGAATTTGAGGACATCCTCATCCATCATCTGTAGGACATCAAGGACTCCGAACATTGTTTAAGTTTCCCTTTGAGTTAAGGCAAAGGGGCAACAGCCATATAGATCCCTCTCTGGGTAGTGCAGAAAGGCAAGGGTGAAATATTTATGGCCATTACAGTCCTTGATTCTGTAACTGGTAATGTGGTTGAAATTTGTATTTATCACTACCTTCTTCCACTACTCATTCCACGTTCCCTCTACCCTCAGCAAGCACTTCAGCTGGCCGTGGTTCTTTGCCTGGTGGGGTGACCTAAGCCTTCATTCCTGAAGATTCTGGGTCTTTTTCAGTCCTGCCTGGACTGGGTCATTTCAGTTTTCGATTGACTTTAATCACAGGGCATGGCAGTACTAAGAGATGTCCTAGGGGGTCTCCTGTATTCCAGGCAAATTCTTCTTTGTCTCCATTGTGTAGTTGCAGTCTAATTTCCCCTGGATAGGTTCAATCACCCCAGGCAGTACAGTAATTCCCTTCTTTGCCTGTTGGTTCAGAGGCATGAGGAGCCCATAGTGGCCAGGTGGTAGTTTAACTTCCATTTCAATGGAATTGTATTTCCTGGTGGAAGCATTCCTTCTTTTGGAACTAAGACCTGTAGACCAGCTGAGCTAAAGTTTGCAGGGACAGGAAGCAAAAATTTTTCTAGTTATATTAGTCAACCAAAGGGATGCTGATGCAAAGTACCAGAAATCTGTTGGCTTTTATAAAGCGTATTTATTTGGGGTAAAAGCCTAGAGTTGGCCCTTAAGAAAGCAACTCAAGGCTCTTTTCTCACCAAGGTCTTTTGCCACATGTTGAAGCCAGATGGCGAGTGATCTCTGCCTGGTCTTTCCTTCCTTTTTCCTCTTAAGGATTCATGGGCCCAGCTTATTCTGATCTAAGCTGTAGGCTGGCATAGGATTCATCTCTCAGGGCTTCCTGTATCAGTCTAGCAAAGTGCTCATTTCCTTCCCAGCCTTATCAGCTGCTCTGCTGCTCTGGACTTTTCAGCTACAAACTCTCAGGTGAACAGCTTATCTCTCCCCAGGCTTTAGCTGCTTGAGCCTTCTCTCCTCTAATATCTATGAAGCTCTCTCTCTTCCTGTTGTGTCTTCTTCAGTGAGTGTCTGTTTCTGTCAGCCCACCAAGGGGGCAGGAACTTAACCTGAGTTATGCTTTACTGACATGGTCGAATCAAAGGCCCTAAGGTGATTTAATCAAGTAAACTTAAAACCTTTGAATTTAATATAATCAAAGGGTATCACACCCAGAGGAACAGACCAGTTTACAAACATAATCCTTCTCTTTTGGGGGGTTCATCAATAATGGCAAACTGCCACACTAGTTAATCACTGCAGGTAATAGTGAATGGCACTACTCCCATTCCCTATTACCATTCACTATAACCCATTCACCCCTTGATTCCTGGACCCATGAATGGTGGCGATGGAAGAAAGAGCATCATAGAATGGACACTGGTTTAGAGCATACACAGCCTCCTGGAGAACATTGCCCCAGCCCTACAAGGTACTGCAGCCCAGCTGGTATAGTAATCGAGTCTTCAAAAGGCCATTCCACTGTTCTATTAATCCAGCTGCTTCAGGATGATGGGGAACATGGTAAGACCCGTGAATTCCATGAGAATGTGCCCATTCCTGCACATCCTTTGCTGTGCAGTGGGTTCATTGTTGAGAAGTTATGCTGTGTGGAATGCCATGGCTGTAGATAAGACATTTGGTAAGCCCACAGATGGTAGTTTTGGAAGAAATATTACATGCAGAGAAGGCAAACCCATATCCAGAGTATGAATCTATTCCAGTAGAACAAATCACTGCCCCATCCATGAAGCAAATGGTCCAATGTAATAAACCTGCCACCTGGTAGCAGGCTGATCACCTTGAGGAATGGTGCCATATCAGGGGCTGAATGTGGGTTTCTGCTGCTGGCTGACAGGGGACTCAGCTGTGGCTGTAGCCAGGTGGACCTTGGTGAGGGTAAGTCCATGTTGCTGAGCCCATGCATAATCTCCATCCCTACTGCCATGGTCACTTTGCACATGAGCCCATTGGGCAATGACAGGCGTGGCTGGGGAAAGAGGCTGAGTACTAGCCACAGAGCACGTCATCTTATCCCTTGATTATTAAAATCTTCCTCTGCTGAAGTCACCCTCTGATGAGTATTCACGTGGGACACATATCTTCATATTTTTGCCCACTCAGAAAGGTCTATCCACATACCTCTTCCCCAGTCCTCTCTGTCACCAGTTTTCCAATCATATTCCTTCCAAGCCCCTGACCATCCAGCCAAACCATTGGCAAAGGCCCATGAATCCACGTACAAATGCACCTCTGGCCATTTCCTTCCAAGGAAAATGAACAATCCGGTGCAGTGCCCTAAGTTCTGCCTACTGGGAGGATTTCTTCTCACCACTGTCCTTCAAGGATGTTCCAGAAAGGGGCTGCTGTGTTGCTGTTGTCCACTTCCAGGTGATACCTGCATATTGTGCAGAACCATCTGGAAACCAGGCCCAAGTTTTCTCTTCTTCAGTCAATTGATTGTAAGGAACTCAGATGCTTGATGAGGGTGGACTGGAGAGGACTGCTGCTGGCAAGCCCTTGGAAGGGGTGGGCCCCCACAAAGCCCTGAGGAGAAGACATCAGTGTAGAGATGATGTTCAGACTTTGAAATCTTGGGGAGTATGCCCTGCAGGTTTTCAGAACTGTTTGGGACCCATGAAGCCTGTTCTCCTGCCAATTTCTCCTTATGGTAATGCAAATGTTTATCTTGTGACTGTCCCTCCTTTATATATTAGAATCAGATAACCCATTTTCTAAGTTTCTAAGGTTTACAGCCAGAGGGGAACTTTGCCCCAAGACAACTTGTATGCCTCTAACTGATTTTTATGAGATTTTGTACTTAGCATTGCTACTGAAATGGTTAAGGTGTTTCAAATATTGTGATATAATCAATGTATTTTGCACATGTAAAGAATGTGCCTTTTGGGATTCAGAGGGTGGAGGATGGCTGTTTGAAGTTCTTTTATGAATCCCCAAGAGAAAAAGATTATGTTCTTGAACTAATCCATTCCTGTGGGTGTGAGACTCTTTTGATTGGACACCGTCAGGGAAGCGTGACTCTGCCCTCTACTGGTGTTGATACGAATGGAGAAAAAGACACAGGGAAAGGGAGCCCTGCCATTTTTGACCCTTCAGTGTGCAAGGAGGACTCGAGGATTACTAGCAGCCAAAGCTTAAGCAAAAAGTCCCCTAGAGCCTGGGCCCATGGAGCAGCTCAAGCTTTGCCCACAGCTGAGCTCTGGGAGATGGTAGATACTGGAGGGGAAGGCAGGGACTTTAGCAGTGCTTGGTGGCCATCTTCACCGTGTGGCAGGACCCCAAATTACCAGTCCCTGACTTTGTTAAAGAAGCATCCCTGCTGATGCCTTGATTTAGACATTTCAGAGTCTCAGAACTGAAAGCCTTTACCCCTAATAAATTTCCTGTTATAAAAACCAATCCATTTCTGGTACTTTCCTTTGGCAGCCCTGTAGCAAACTAAGACAACCACTTAAAGCAAATACCATGAAGTGAGTTGGCTTACACAATGGAAATTTATTCACTCATGGTGTTGCGGCCAGGAAAATGTCCAAATCAGGACAACATCAAGGCAATGCCTTCTTCTAGAAGACTGGTTGCTGGCAATCATTGCCTCCTCTGGCACTTGTCAAGGCACATGGCAACATCTGCTGGTCTCTCCCTTCTCTTCCAGGTTTTGTTGATGTCAGCTTCTTGCTTCCCTGGCTTTCTCTCTCAGGTCTGAATTCATTCTTTATAAAGGAGTCCAGTAATAGGATCAAGACCCATCCTGAATGAGGTGGGCCAAACCTAAACAGAACTAACCTCATAAAGGGCCTACCTATCATGGATGCTCACCCCCAGGAATGAATTAACTTTAAGAACGTGTTTTTTGGGTTACAAACAGCTTCTAACTACAATGTTACAGTGTCTGTGGCAGTGATAGAGAAAAAAATTACTAAAGCAGGAGAGGAGAAAAACACAGGAGCAAAGACTTGGAATAAGCAAGAGTGGATGAGATTCAGTGAGGAAGTGAAAGGATTGTCTTAGAAGGGGCACAGAAGGTCTATTAGAAAATAAAGAAAGGGTATTAGATTTGCTGGTGGGACGATTATGTCCTGTTGTGTCTCCTTAGATTATTGGTTACACTTTGTTTTCATTTCTTTCTTTTACAGCATTCTAAATCTCTCAGGTAAAAGAAATGAGGCAAACAGAACTTTTTGTTTTTTTGGCAAATGTACTTGGCTTGGATTGAGATTTGAGTTATAAAGAATTTTAAATTGGGCATTATATCTCCCTGCAAGCAAAATCCAGAGTCCTGAAAGACAGGTACAAAGTTCTGTAAACTCTAATAATTTAACACCAGAAGCTTCTGCTTCTTGAGTGTTTACTGTGAGCAAGAAACGGTGGCCAATGCTTTCAACTCAGACTTCTCCTCAGAGCAGTTCTAATGAGGCAGCGTTTTATGTGTGTTTTTACAGATTAGAGAACTGATGTTCAGAGAAATGAGCTTACTAAATGACAAAAGCCAGTTTTCAAATTTAGATACAACACTAAAATCAAGGTTTTGACCTTGTTTTAAAAACACTCATTGTTTACATGAGAAAACCCAAGTCATTCTCAGAGGACTCTCTGCTTAGCTTGAAACCATTATGACAAAAATTCATCATTTCACAAATGTTTATGTTTCTTTCATATGGAAGAGATGGTGATACTCTAAGTAGATGAATGTGACATGGTCCTCGCCCTTAAGTTGCCTATTTTAGGAGGGCAGAAGCAACATTCTACTTTTAATATTCACTGGAAAGACTAAGATACGAGCTAGCAAGAGAAAATGTCTTAAGGACGGATATGACTTAGTCATGCCAAAATATTTGAGAAGATGGAATGTAGAGTTAAGAGGGTAAATGAACATGGGGAGAGGAAACAAAACAATAAAATCAATTCTTCACTTTATGTTTTTGTTTGCAACATTTCAGCTTAATCATTTTGAAGTCATATATACAAAAGATTTAGGTTTGGCTCAATTACATTTTCCTTCACACTTATCAAAGTCATGATCCAGCTTAAGTTTTTATTTTACTTAAGCTTTTATATTCAAGGAAGTAATTGACTGCAAAGGGGTGAAAAAATTTTCTGGGCTGAAGGAAACATTCTATGTCTTATTTTAGGGGTGATTACATGATTGTACAAGTTTGTCAGAATTCATCGAACTTTACACCTAAAAAGTGTGAATTTTACAACATGTAAATTGTAACTTCCTAAACCTGACTAAAATAAGTGCCTGTCCTCTTAACTACCCAGCTAAAAATAAAGTAAAATTCAATTTAGGTACAAGGGGAGCAGACGTGGTTCAAGCAGTTGGTGCCTGCCTCCCACATGGGAGGACCCAGGTTCAGTTCCTGGTGCCTCCTAAGAAGACGAGATGACACAATGAGCAGACACAGTGAGAACACAAGCAGACACAGAAAGCAGATACAGCAAGCAGACACAGAGAGAACCTAACAAGCAGAAAGAGTGAACAATGTTTCTTTCAGCCCAGAAAATTCTCTTTCACCCCTTTGGAGTCAATTACTTCCTTGAATATAAAAGTTTAAGTAAAATAAAAAAATTTTAAAACATGCCTTGTACATTGGCCTTGTTTTCAGCTGGATCTTAACTTTGATTAGTGAGAAGGAAAATGAAATAGGGGCTTGTGACTGTGAGCTTTTACCCCCAAAATGCCCTTTATAAAAGTCAACAGATTTCTGGTACTTTGCATGAGCACCACTTTGGCTGATCAATACAGGACCAAAGTCACGTGCCTGCCTGGGAACCTGGCTTGTAAAAATAGTACCAAATTTATACATGAAACTTCTCAACTGAGATTTTTATGCACCCCTTCTTTACTACTCTCCACTTTTGTTCCACCAGCTATATCAAAGCCAACCAAGACAATTTAAAATAGAAGAGGTAATAGAAAATTCCAAGGCCTGAAATCCTGGAGCAAATCATACTGTACAATCAGGAAGAACTCTCTCAGCCTTGATTTAAGCAATGATTGTGGCAGATTTCACTTGCCAATCAAGACGTGATTTTTTTTCTAATATGGAAGTGTATTTTTATTGTGGCTTTAATAAAAATACCTTCAAGTGTTATGCTTGGTAAATTAACTTTTAGAAGAATGAAAAATACCTTAAATGAGCCATCTGTAACAATTGCCCTCCCCCACTGAAGCCCACCTTCCAAAATCCATCTAAAAAATTTCATTTATAAAATTAGGCAGGCTCACCCACATCTTTCGAATATCAATAAAATCTGATTTTTTCCATGTGAATTTTCAAATAGTCTCTAATGTCTTTATCTTTAATATACAGCAATGAAAAACAACATAAAGAATCCGAAAGGAGGGAAAAAACCATTCAAAGCATCGCTTTGTTGAGAATGACCATGTTCTGGATATTCACTGGCAAATGCAGTGAGGCTGTACATGGAAAAATGCTGAAGTGGTATTATGGCGTCCCAGACATCAATGCAAGACACCCTAGGATGTAACAGAACAGTGCCAACTAAGAAGCTTTACTCTTCAAAATGGTCAAAAGTAAATAAATTTAATAAATGATATTTAGTAAAAGTAAAGAGATCATGGAAGTCATTTTGAATAAGCGATCTCTGGGATGTAGGGTCACACCTCTGAACTCAAGCTAGTGAAGTCCCTGCAATGACAGTTGCTTCTGTGAGGGGAGGGGTTGAGGGCTTCGAGTTCTAAACTGGCAGTGACAGTGATGGCAGCAGGGGCGAGTCAAGAGTTAAGCTCTAAGAAAGGTTGGTCCTAAGGTGGCAGGTGGGAGAGGGGACTCCCAGGGCTCACTGGATTGGACACCATCAGGGCTTGGCATCCTTGAGAGGCTGGTGAGGAGGAGCAAACAAGGAGGCAGGTGAGACTAGCTGGTGTGGAGGGAATTAGTTAAAGGGGATACGTGAATAGAAAATAGGAACTCTTGGAGTCTAATTAGAGAGCTGGGGCATTTCTAAGGGAGGGAATGGCTATGTTGTATATGCTGTTGGGGAAGGGAAACCAGAGTTGGCTACATTCCAATAGCTGCACTAATTAGCTGTGCTCCACAAGTATGGGTGGGTGTGTAGTGTCCTTTGAGAAGACGTTTCAGATGAGGGGAATGAAAATTCCTTTGTGCATCCTACGGTGACAGGGAGACATTGTGACATAATTTTAAGAGCATGAGCTTTGGAAATCAGACCTGGGCTCAGATGATGTCTCTGTTTCTTAACTGTGCGACCTTAAGCGAGGCCCTTAACCTGCACCTGTAAAATGAAAACGGTCCTTAGAGCCTAGGACTGCAGCAGGGATTGATTGAAATAAGTATATGAAACGCTGAGCATGGGGCCGGGTACATAGGCTCAATACATGCAAGTTGTCATCACTACTCTTATTTTGACAAAAATCTGTGAAACAGGACCTAGAGATAAACTATTTGTGAGACCACCTGAGTAGGAATTGTCGAAGCTCACACTAGCTGACAGCTTGCTGTCCCTTGTTTCTTTTCTTCCGTTCTTTCATCTCTCCTGTATTCATGAATGCTGCTTTCCCAGTGTTTCATCACCCTCATGTACTCTGTGTGTGGGAAAATTCAGCTGAAATGCTTTCTAAAACCCTACTTCAAATTTTGTTAATCTTTCAGATGCACATTAGTATTTTTTGCCTTAATTAAACATAATGATTGTAAATTCATCTCTGCAACTTGGAAGAGGTCTGGTCTGGGGTGCAGACTCCCCAGGCGTACCCCCTGCTGGCCCAGACCCTCCTCTCTGGGGGCTCTGAGGCAGACGGGGCTTGTGGAGTGAGCAGTGCTGACCCACTGGGGAGCCACCGCAGTGACCCAGCGCTGCTGCCCCCGCACCTGCCAGCTGACCAGGGCAGCTCCAGCGACCCACCTTGCCAGTGCTGCTGTCCTCGCTGCCATGGGCTGTGGCTCCTGTTTCCATATTTCATGGCGCAGGGCTGCTGTGCCATGGGCCTGTTCAACAACACCGCGGGGAAGCTGCAGTACCACCTGCGCAAGGGAGAATACGACCGACATCTTCAAGTATGCCATGATCTTTGAGAGTGACTGTTGGAGATTTTGGGCCTGAAGGGTATCGGGAATGAAACAAAGAGAAAGAGAGAATGAAACAGAGAAAGAGAGAGAGCTGGGATCAGAGGGTCTACGAGTACAGACTCCTCAGACAACTTTATTGTTTACAAGCGGCTCTCTCTATACCCCAGTCTACGTGAGAACAAGCAACAACATGCAGTTAACTATTAGTATTACTCAGGATCGAAGGAACTCAAAAAATCTTATCTCAAAGTGTTAGAGTATTAGCCAGCATAAAGCATGCTGGGATACTTGACATGACTGCTTTAATCAAAAACGTTTGCAGTTGGCATGGAAATACAGGGCTCAGAAAGAAGTCTGAAAGGAGATGGTGACTTCTTGTTCCACATTGTGTAGGTACATGTTAAGATCAATGTGTGTAGTGTTTGCCAAGTTTTTTAAAAATTTATTTTTAATTTTTTTATTTATTTCTCTCCCCCCCAGTTGTCTGTTCTATGTGTCCATTCACTGTGTGTTCTTCTGTGTCTGCTTGTCTTCTTGTGAGCAGCACCTGGAATCTATGTCTCTTGTTGCATCATCTTGCTGTGTCAGGTCTCCATGTGTGCGATGCCAGTAGGACCTGGGCAGGCTGCACTTTTTTCACACTGGGCGGTGCACTCCCTGTGCGTGGGGCTCCCCTATGCAGGTGACACCCCTGTATAGCAGGGCATTCTTTGCGTGCATCAGCACTGTGCATGAGCCAGCTCCACATGGGTCAAGGAGGCCGGGGGTTTGAACCTTGGACCTCCCATGTGGTAGGTGGATGCTGTGTCCATTGAGCCAAATCTGCTTCCCCAAGTTTTTAATTATAGTGTTGGTTGGGCCTTTTTGCTAAACAGAGCATTGTTTGGAATTGTACAAATACTATGACTTTGTACAATAAACTTGTCATTGGCATTTAATCTGATCCCCTGAGCTCTGGTCTGCATGATTTTTTCTTTTCTTCTTGAGCCGCTGTTGACGAGTGGTGCCCAATATGGGGCTCAAAGAAATCGAGATTGGTAAGTATATTACAGAGTGAAGACGAACTTCTCTCGAGATTTAAGGAACATTCAGGGTAACATGGGAAATTCACATAGTAAATAGTAAATGGGAAGAATGTCAAGCAACTTTGAAGGCTTTATTAAAAGACTCAGGATATCCAAAGAGTCAGCTCTTAAGAAATTATTTATATCAGTAGAAAAGGTTTGTTCATGGTTTCAGCCTGAAGAAAAAAATTAAGTTATCCTCAAAGGCTGAAGGTCTTACAACAATTAAAATTACATTACAGAGAAGGTAATCAATCCTATTTCTATTAAGATATGAACATTATCTAGCGCTTTGTCTATTGATCTTAAGCCATTGCATAATTCTGATTCCTCATCAGACAGTTCAGATTCTAGTTCTAGCTCCAGTTCTGAGTCTGACTCATCTTCTGATGAATCTCAGGTTTCAACACCTTTACCTTCAAAACAAAAGAAGTATGGTACATTTCTTGTGCAGGCATCAGCACCTGGAATAAAAAATTCTAGAGAAACCCCTGCTTCAGTTCCACCTGGTTATTCTCTAATTTGGCCTCCAGGAAGTTATAATCCACATGATTTTTGTCATTCATTAGACCCAGTTTGTGAAAATGCAAAAGGTGCTAGGCAGGGTAAGGAGACTTTGTTACAACAGTCTTCTTCTCCTCCAGTAGACCTAGAGAATGAATGAAAGGTGAGGAGGACAACTGCAAGTCTTCCCCTATAGCTATCCAGCAGCAGCTGTCACAGTTGTCTTTATGGATCAAAAAGTGTTGCAGAAAGCCACCTCTGTGGATCAACAGTGCCTTCCCTTAAGGTGGTTCTCCTTTCCTATTGTTTCCTGTAGCGGTATCCCTTCCTGTCCTTTCTCCTTTGCAAGCTGGTCTCCAGTCTGCCTGGGTGGAGGGTGAGGCTATTTCTGAATTTACTCTTTTTCCTATCATAGACCACTCTCCTCCCAATAATTCTGGCCAATATGTACATCTGCTTGAACCCATTCCTTTTAAGTTGTTAAAAGAATTGAAATTTGCTTGTAGCACATATGGGGCCACTGCCCCATTCACTTTCTCCTTAATAAAATTGGTAAGTCAAAATCCTCTTTGTCCCAAAGATTGGATGGTCTTAGCTGAAGCTTGCTTTATGGGAGGCTACTATTTGTTATGGAAAAGTAATTTGTTTAAAGAATGCAGGGAAGCAGACTTGGCCCAATGGATAGGGTGTCTGCCTACCACATGGGAAGTTCAAACCCTGGGCCTCCTTGATCTGTGTGGAGCTGGCCCATGTGCAGTGCTGATGCATGCAAGAGGACTGTGCCATCCAGGGGTGTCCCCCATAGGGGAGCCCCACATGTAAGGAGGGCACCCCATAAGGAGAGTTGCCAAGCACAAAAGAAAGTGCAGCCTGCCCAAGAATGGTGCCACACACACAGAGAGCTGACACAACAAGATGACCCAAAAAGAAACATGGATTCCCAGTGCTGCTGATAAGGATAGAAGCTGTCACAGAAGAACACACAGGGAATGGACACAGAAAGCAGACAACTGGGTGGGGGTGGGGAGAGAGAAATAAATTTTAAAAAAATTAAAAGAAAAAAAGAATGCAGTGCTCTGGCTAAATGTAATCAGGCTCACAATATCGCTGTTACCTTGGATGTGCTTATGGGCACTGGAGCCCATGAGCCTTTGAAGAAAGTACAATATCCTGCACAAGCAAAAGTGCTAAACAAAGCTCTGGTTAGTGAAATCAGGCTTGTAAGAAAATTCTCTGTTAAAATGTTAACTAAAATAAGGAAATTATTCTGGCAGCAACTCTGCAAACCCACTGCTGTCTGCATGATAATGTAGCTGTGGGCTAGTGGGTTAATAGAATTAAGCTACTGGAAAAGGAGCAAAACATTGCAACATTGGTGTTCTGCTTTGTTTCCATGCTAATTCTGATTGGGCCTATTTTACCAAAATAATAAAATTAGTATGAAATTTTTTAACAAGGTGTTAAAAGGAATTTTTAGTTTTAAATCAGTAGTTTACTCCTTAACTTCAAGTCTTAGCATAGTCTTAAAAAGTAGTAATCTAAAAAATTTGTGTTAACGGTCTGTGTAAACTGCTAAAAAAAAAAAAAAAAGGCTTAACTACATTTATGCTGCTCAAGCTATCTTAACTGGTTGCTGATAACTAATAAGAATGTTTCCAAGCACAAGCTTGCATGTTACAGGCAACATGGATTCCAGAAGAAATCTTAAAAACAGTAAAATCTAAGATACGAAATGATGGAGAACTTAAAAACAGCTATACCAAAAATGTAAGAAAGAAAGAATTATGAGTCAAATTGTAAACTTTATGTTTCTATTGGTGTGTTGTACGTGTTTTGTGTTTGTCTGCTTGCTCAATGTCAGTGTATATTTTGATACCTCTGGATGGTAATATATATGAATAAATAAAAATTTCTAAAAGAGTTCTATTCAAATGGCCAAAAATTAATTAAGCACTTACATTAATATTTAAGTTTAAATGTTAATAAGACCTCTACGATGTTAAAAATTGTAAGTGTTGATTAATGAAATTACTGTGAGTCCTCTCATAAAAAATAGTTCTTGCCTAAATTAAAATGAATATTTTTCTTCACAGGAAAAAATGAAGGATGTAAAATTTAAATGAATATTTTAAAAAGTAAAAGGTTTGTGGAAATGTTGACTGAAATTTAATAAGTTTGTTCAAAAAGGTGTGTTTTGTCCTAAAATAGGATGGCTAATTTTCATAAACTCAAAATGAAAATGAACATATGCAAGATGGGGCTTAAATGAATGTGGCAAGTTATAAAAGGTATTGTGGTAACTTTAAGTAAGGGAATGTGTTCTGTGAAGGTAAAATTTATCTCAAAATTATATAGTTATAAATAATTATAAGAAGCTTAAGGAAGCATTCTTTAAATTAAGGTATTTAAATGGCTAATTCCAAAAAGTCATTATTAAACAAAACCTGAATTGATAATAATAAAAGGTAATTTTATAATAGGAAAACTTATTGGCAGCCAGCCTCCCCTGCCAACTTGTTTCTAAAAGACTGTTCCTGTATTGCATGCTACTAAGTATTTAAAGTGAAGAAAAGTTCATTATTTAAACAAGTTTGTTTAGTGTTGGTGGTAATTATATGTTGTAAAAAGTTTGCCTGGTAACTTATGTATGTGGGATGTATAGAATGTATTTTTATTATTAAAAAACAAAATAATTTTGTCTTAAAATAAAAAGATCGGTTATTAACAAAAGGTAAAATGTGGGACTAAACCTGAATAAATACAGAATGTGCAAAAGGTTCGTGGAAAAGAAATTTTTAATGTTAAAGTTAAGTAAGATTTGATGAGTCTATCTATGAAGTGTAAAAACTTTTTAAAAAAAGATTTAGTATCAAGTAGTATACTAATGCAAAGTTGAAATTTTGTTCTTTCTCAAAGATTCTCAAATCATTAGTCTGTTTTAGCAAAAGTTTATAAAAAGATTTTATCCTGAATAATCAGTATACAAAGAAAGTCTATTTTATCAAAATAGCTTCTTGTGATTTCCCTTATCGTCTCCTAGGTGTTTGAAAAAGAAAAGGTCTTGTCTCTTTTGAAGGAACATAATATTCAAACTTGCTTTCTCAAAATCAAATCCTGAAAAGTAGCTTTTTATTTCAAACTGGTTACAGGAGATTTGTTCTTTTACTCTGAGAGAAATATTATAGTAATAAAATAGTTGAGTTCATTTAATATAAGTTGAATGGAAGGTGTTTAAAAGTGTTATAAAATTAAAAGGATTTTTTAACCCTCTGTTAATTAAAGTTGTATGAGTTTAAGGTTCATATGAATACTTAAGTGTGTATAAATTTACCAATATTACAGTATAATATTAAACAAAAGTACAATGTGCTTAATTATAATAATTTATTATTATAAAAAAGTGTGTCACAAAACAACCTCTTATCATCAATTAAAGTAACATTATAGTATGCAGCAGTCCCAAATACTGCTAGTTTGTTGCAAGAAATTAATATCCAACTGTGTCCCTCTCACTTTGTTTTAAAACATGCTAAGACTTTCTTTAGTATTTCCTTAGGCAAGTCAAGCCAGCCTGCATTCCCTATCTGTGGAAAACCCAACTGATGACATTATGTTAACCAGTAATCTTTCCAAAAATTAAAAAAAAAATCAGAAATAATAGATCCTATCTTAAAAGCCTAAAATAGGCAATTAGAACAGGCTGCAAAGTCCCTACTGCTCTATCAAATTCTTAAATGTTCTTTGGTTGGGTAAAACAAACTATACCCCCCTGTTGTAATTAATAAAGTACAATATTTTCTCATGTTAATAGAGTTTGTAATATTATTAAAATGCTGAAAATCTTTTTAATTTTTTTGTCTTTATTCATTTTTTTAATATTACATTAAAAAAATTTGAGGTTCCCATATACCCCCGACCCCTCTCACCCCACTCCTCCCCCCATAACAACAACCTCCTCCATCATCATGAGACATTCATTGCATTTGGTGGATACATCTCTGAGCACTGCGGCACCTCATGGTCAATTGTCCACATCATAGCCCATACTCTCCCACATTCCATCCAGTGGGCCATGGGAGGACATACAATGACTGGTAATTGTCCCTGCAGCACCACCCAGGACAGCTCCAAGTCCCAAAAACACCTCCACATCTCATTTCTTCCTCTCATTCCCCACACCCAGCAGCCACCATGGCCACTTTCTCCACACCAGTGCCACATTTTCTTCGATTACTAATCACAATAGTTCATGAATAGGATATCAGTAAGTCCACTCTAATCCATACTCTATTCCTCCATCCTGTGGACCCTGGATTGGTTATGTCCACTACACATCTATATCAAGGGGGGCTTAGATTCCACACAGATGCTGGATGCAATCCTCCCGCTTTCAGTTGTAGGCACTCTTGGCTCCATGATGTGGTGGTTGACCTTCTTCAACTCAATGTTAGCTGAGTGGGGTAAGTCCAATAAACCAGAGTGTAGGAGTTGAAGTCTGTTGAGGCTCAGGGCCTGGCTATCATGTGGTCAGTCCAGAGATTCAGATCCCCTGGGCATATATTAAACCCCAGCACCAACTACAATTCTGGTAAAGTAACAGGAAAGGCCTGTGAAAAAAGATGACATTTGAGTCCAGCTCCATCACACAGAAACCCAAACTCCAAGGAAGGGCCAACTGACATGGCACTGAACTCCATCTACCATGACCATAGAACCTGTGGGTCTCTGCAGCCCTCAGAAGAACCAATACCCAGGGTTCTATCTACTTTATCTGTCTCTGGGACTCTGCTGAGGCGTGCATAAGGGTGACCTCTCTGATAGCCTCCTGGCTCTTTTTTGAGACTCATAGCCATATAAACTCATTTGTCCTTCTGTTAAAATACTGAAAATCTTTCACCCCTCATTTAGCTCAAATATTAAAACCATAGTTGTTGGGGATGCTTAAGACAGCACTTGCCTTCAGCAATATAAATGAGCACATAATGGCTGCCAGAGCTGATATAGTAATGGTCTACAGTACACTCAGCCTTCTTCATGGAAGAAGGTTCGCGCCCTTTCTCTCAGTTACTGCCCAGCCAACGCCTCAGGCAGTCAGTGCGACCACCAATCAGTAATTGCCTCCTAACCTTACTTCTGCCATTTCCCCCAGCAGCATCCAGAACCAATCACCTTACCTCTGCCACTTCCCCCAGCAACAGCAGCTGCCAATCCCAGACCACCACCTATCCTTACCCACTACCCCCCCTCCTCCCTAGAGTATATATGCTCACCCCTTCAATAAAATTTTGCAGCTTGCAGCTTGATCTGAACTCTGTCTGGCTGTTGTCCTTCGTGTCTCTTGTCCCATAACATTCCTCCCTGACTGGTACTCGAGCCCCCATTAGTGTCCTGCGGGCCAGGACGACCTTCACAGCTGGCGCCCAATGTGGGGCTCGACGGCCACACCAGGACAGGAACGCGGCTTCACCAGCGAGGGAGAGCGCTCTCCACATCTCGGCCAAGGAAAATGCCACTCTTCAGCAGCAGAAAAGGAGATTAACAAAAAACTTCACAAGAAAACTTCGGAACAGGTAAGCCCCCACCCTCATTATGGGACAAGGATCCTCCCCTCACCTGTTGTTTATTAGTCAAGTAAAGGAAGCCCTCAAGACATGAGGAGTTAAAGTCAAGAAAAAAGACCTTATTCGTTTCTTTGATTTCATACTCAGAACCTGCCCTTGGTTTCCCCAGGAGGGTACTATCGATCAAAGGTGCTGGGAGAGGGTAGGAGACTGTTTAAATGATTATTATAGAACATTTGGTCCAGAAAAGATCCCGATAACAGTCTTTAACTATTGGCAGTTGATTTATGGTATGTTGAAAGTCACCCCTCTTGCCCCAGATATTAGAAACATTACCAAAGAAGGAGAAAATACCTTAAAACTACATTCCCACCCCACTTCAGTCTGCAGTGCCCCAGATAGAAACATTATCAAAGAAGGAGAAAATATCTTAAAACTACATTCCCGTCCCACCTCAGTCTGTAGCTCCATTACCATCGACATGCCCGAAGAGCCACCAATTAGCCCTACCGCCCCCCCCACTCACGCCTTGAGTGCCCCAGAAACTTCCCATAATGCCTTAGAAG
Organism: Dasypus novemcinctus; assembly: GCF_030445035.2. Classification (NCBI taxonomy): domain Eukaryota; kingdom Metazoa; phylum Chordata; class Mammalia; order Cingulata; family Dasypodidae; genus Dasypus; species Dasypus novemcinctus. The sequence goes on along the minus strand of NC_080682.1, from coordinate 105,465,191 downwards.
GTGCAGATTCTAAAAACGGTGGCATCTCCTATCAAAAGGGTGAGCCGCGTCACCTCCCAGCCTTCCACGCCCCCCCCTTATGCAGTCACCCTGCAGACAACTTTATACCCGCCCTGGAATTTACACCCACCCCTCCTCTACCTGGTGGCAATTAAATCGCTGCCCTTGCACTAAGCCATTGCCGCCTTTAAAGATTCTCTCACCCGGCAACTTGAGCAAGCCACTGAACTGCTCACTGGTGTTCAGTTAGCCACCCAAAGCGTTTGATCTCTTACATTTCCCAAAACTGCAACACTCGCCTTCCCAGTCACCAGAAGCCAGGCCCGACAACCACCCACCTCCTCTAGCAGAGCCCGCCAATGCTCTGGTGCCCAGGATGGCGACCAAGAACAACCTGATTCGAACCCGCAAAATAGCAACGCAGCAGCAGACCCTGAATCCCAAAATGGTGACCATGACGAAAATGGCAGTGAGGCCAATTCCCTTTCTGGCTCTGGATCGGATGGTGAAGATGCCCCTGAAAGTACCCCCCCCTCCAGGTCTGCCACTAAATACAAACTCCTTAGTCTGAAATATTTAGAAAAACTAAAGAAAGCAGTACACTCCTATGGCGCTACTGCCCCTTTCACACTTGCTCTTCTCGAAGGCTTGAGCAATCAAGAGCTTGTGCCTAATGACTGGTTTCAGCTAGCCTGAGCAGCCTTAACTGGTGGTGATTTTCTGTTATGGAAATCTGAATATGAAGAGAATAGTAAAAATTTCACTGCCCGTAATATCCGTAAGGCTGACTCTAAAGATTGGACACTAAAAAGGTTTTTAGGTCAAAAACCCTACCAAACTAATCAGAAGCAGGCTCAATTCAGTTCTGGCCTCCTTGCCCAAGTACAAACGGCCGCGCTTAAAGCCTGGAAAAAACTTCCTCAAAAAGGCGCTACTACTTCCTCACTCGCCAAAGTGCGGCAGGTGCCGAGGAGCCCTACGCTGAGTTCCTTAGCCGCTTACAAAGCACTGCAGAGCGCCTGTTTGGAGATGGTGAAAGCGAAAGTGACTTTATTAAACATCTGGCTTTCAAAAACGCTAACGCTGCGTGTCAGGCTCCCATTCGTCCTTTCCGCAATACTGACCTCAGCAATTACATAAAACTTTGTGCCAATATTGGACCTACCCAAACCCTTGGGCTGGCCATCGGCGCAGCCTTTCAAGATCTAAAAAAGAGTCTAGATAGTGCCCCTGTGTGCTTTACTTGTAAGCAACCTGGTCATTTTGCTAAACACTGCCCCAATAAAACTGCCTCCCGCCCCCTCGCCACTCCTTTAAGCAATAACAACGCCAAGTGCACGTCCTCTATTTGCCCACGAGGTAGAAAGGGCTTCCACTGGGCATCTGAGTGTCGATCCCAAACAGACATTAATAATCAACCCCTCAAACCTCGGTGGCAGGGAAACTACCAGCGGGGCCAGCCCCAGGCCCCAGCCAAAACAAACCCAGGGGCAACACAGTTTGTTCAACCATCCCCACCCACAAAACCTGCACTCCCAACTATCCACCACGCTGCAGCAGTATCTCCGGCTTATGGAGAGCAACAGCAGGGAGCGCAGGAATGGACCTCTGTGCCGCCTCCGAGGCAATACTAACTCTGGATTCCAGTCCCCTTCTCATATCAACAGGAGTCTATGGTCCATTACCCCCAAATACTTTTGGCCTCATTCTAGGGAGGGCCAGCATCTCCCTACAAGGAATTCAGGTCTTCCCAGGCGTGCTAAACAGTGATTTCAGAGGTGAAGTCAAAATAATTGCAGCCCTTCAAATAACATAATCTCCGTTCCCACCGGCACCCGGATAGCGCAGCTTGTTATTCTCTCTATTCAACATTTTAACTCAAATTTCAGAAAGCTTCAGCGCTCCACCGAAGGCCCTGGCTCCTCTGATATTTACTGGGCACAGGCTATAACCCATAACTGGCCCACCCTAAAATTAAAGTTGAATGGTAAATCTTTTGAAGGCATACTGGACACAGGGGCTGATGCCACAATCGTTTCCTCAAATCACTGGCCCAAATCCTGGCCCTCACTGCCGCTGTCACTCATCTGCAGGGAATAGGCGAGGCCACCAACCCCCTTCAAAGTTCGCAAACCCTAACGTGGGAAGATAATGAAGGGAATAAGGGCACGGTTGTTCCATATGTCCTCCCCAATCTCCCTGTTAATCTGTGGGGTAGAGATATCCTTACCCAAATGAAGGTCTTTATGTGCAGTCCCAATAATACCATCGCTGCTCAAATGCTTAAAATGGATTTCCTCCCTGGCAAAGGCTTGGGCAAAAATAACCAAGGGATTAAACAACCCATTTCTTTAAAACCTAATACAGGGAAACGGACTTTGGCCCAGTGGTTAGGGCGTCCGTCTACCATATGGGAGGTCCGCGGTTCAAACCCCGGGCCTCCTTGACCCGTGTGCAGCTGGCCCATGCACAGTGCTGATGCACGCAAGGAGTGCCGTGCCACACAGGGGTGTCCCCCACGTAGGGGAGCCCCACGTGCAAGGAGTGCACCTGTAAGGAGAGCCACCCAGCGCAAAGGAAAGTGCAGCCTGTCCAGGAATGGTGCCACGCACACTTCCCGTGCCGCTGATGACAACAGAAGCAGACAAAGAAACAAGATGCAGCAAAAAGACACAGAAAAAAAAAACCAGACAACCGGGAGAGGGGAGGGGAATTAAATAAAAAATAAATTTAAAAAAAAACCTAATACAAAAAAAACAGGACTTGGGTTCTCACAGGATTTAACATAATGGCCGTTGACATCCCTGTACCCCATGCTGAAAAAATCTCCTGGAAAGTTACACAGCCAGTATGGGTTGATCAATGGCCTCTAACCCCAGAAAAAACCCTAGCAGCCATAGAGTTAGTACAGGAACAGCTTGCTGCAGGGCACATCGAGCCTACCCAGTCCCCTTGGAATACCCCCATTTTCATCATAAAAAAGAAATCAGGCAAGTGGAGATTGCTACAAACTTGCGGGCCATAAATAAAGCTATGGTCCCCATGGGAGCCTTACAACCTGGTCTCCCTTCGCCAGTGGCTATCCCTTCAAACTTTCACAAAATAGTTATAGATTTAAAAGATTGTTTTTTCTCCATACCCCTCCACCCTGAGGACAGGCAGCATTTTGCCTTTAGTGTTCCTCAAATCAATTTTCAAGGCCCAATGCCCCGATTTCAATGGAAAGTCTTACCACAGGTCATGGCCAACAGCCCCACCTTGTGTCAAAAATTCGTTGCTGCAGCCATTAACCCAATTAGGCAATCTTGGCCGCAAATCTCTCTCCTCTATTAGGCAAGCCGTGGATGAAGATATAGCCCGCATCGAAACCTCCATCTCCCATCTAGAGAAATCCCTAAATTCATTGTCCGAAGTTGTCCTCCAAAACCACAGAGGTCTAGACCTCCTCTTCCTTAAGGAGGGGGGGATTTGTGCCGCGTTAGGAGAAGAATGCTGTTTTTATGCCAATCATTCCGGCCTTATCAGAGACAATATGGCCCAGCTTAGAGAAGGACTAGCAAGGCGCAAAAGAGAAAGGGAGGCCCAAGGAAACCTCTCCTGGAGATTTAATGGAATCCTTCCTTACATTCTCCCCATACTAGGCCCCTTAGTAACCATACTCCTGATAATATCTTTTGTACCTTGGGCCATAAAAAGAATTATACAACTAGTAAAAGACCAAATTGACTCTGCTCTGGGCAAGCCTATTCAAGTGCATTACCATCGACTCCATCTTGCTGACCAAGGCATATCCTCGAAATATCTGGACACTGTCCAGCCCCCTCCTATGGGAGCAGCATAAAACTGGAAAATATGCTCCTCACCAGGCAAAAACAACGCCTGAGCTGAGGTTGGTACCGCTGGGTGCGAGGCAAAGCACTGCAAAGGAGGGCCAAAACAAAAGGCCGTTGTCCAGCTCCTTGAGAAGCATGCCTCATTAGCATAGGGGTTTGCTCTGCACAAAAGTAAGATTCGCTCAGTGCGAGTCCTAGTCCAAAATCCCCTCCCCAGAAAAACAGAGACACAAACAGTATGGGGAATGAGGTCTCTACTTCCCCCAGCAGGTTAAAGCCAAAAGAATGCTCAATGAGCACTCTTCCTCCAAACCCTTTTAAAGAAAAAGGGAGGAGATGTGGGGGACGCTTAAGACAGCACTTGCCTTCAGCAATATCAGAGAGCACATAATGGCTGCCAGAGCTGATATAGTAACGGTCTACAGTACACTCAGCCTTCTTCACGGAAGAAGGTTAGCACCCTTTCTCTCAGTTACTGTCCAGCCAACGCCTCAGGCAGTCAGTGTGACCACCAATCAGTAATTGCCTCCTAACCTTACTTCTGCCATTTCCCCCAGCAACAGCCAGAACCAATCACCTTACCTCTGCCACTTCCCCCAGCAACAGCAGCTGCCAATCCCAGACTGCCACCTGTCCTTACCCACTACCCCCCCCTCCCTAGAGTATATATGCTCAGCCCCTTCAATAAAATTTTGCAGCTTGCAGCTTGATCTGAACTCTGTCTGGCTGTCGTCCTTCGTGTCTCTTGTCCCATAACATTCCTCCCTGACTGGTACTCGAGCCCCCATTAGTGTCCCGCGGGCCGGGATGACCTTAACAATTGTGTGTACTAATATGTAAAAGTCCTTCATAAAAGTAGGAAAACCTCCAGCAAGCAGCTTTAAATAATAATAAAAGGGAGGGAAAAGGTGGACATTAACTTAGCCTGTGAATTGGATGTGGCAAGCACAAATATTGGCTTTGGGTGGAGTACGTGACAAAGGGAAAATTCTAAACAAGTACCCCTTGGTTTTTAATCACAATTCTTCTAGAAAGAGACTAAAAGTACAATATAAAAAAGCAATTGGCGGCAGACTTGGCCCAGTGGTTGGGGCATCCATCTACCATGTGGGAGGTCTGTGGTTCAAACCCCAGGCCTCCTTGACCCATGTGGAGCTGGCCCATGCTCAGTGCTGATGCACGCAAGGAGTGCCCTGCCATGCAGGGGTGTCCCCCATGTAGGGGAGCCCCATGCACAAGGAGTGCACCCTGTTAGGAAAGCCACCCAGTGTGAAAGAAAGTGCATCCTGCCCAGGAATGGCACCACACACATGGAGAGCTGACACAACAAAATGACGGAACAAAAAGAAACAGAATCCCATGCCACTGACAACAACCGAAGCGGATAAAGAAGAAGACACAGCAAATAGACACAGAGAACAGACAACTGGGGGGGGAGGGGGAGAGGGGAAGAGGACAGAAATAAATAAATAAAATAAATCTTAAAAAAAAAAAAAGCAATTGTGTGCAGCATATGAGGCCCTGCTGAAAGTGAAAGATTTAACCCAATAGTGTCTGGTCACTCTGAAGACTGCCTATCCTACCCAGGGGTGGATTGCAAATAGTAAAAGCAAGACAGAAATGATGGACTATTGTAAATCACCCTCAGATCTATGGAAAAACATCCAGGATACCTGTTAGTAGTAACAGGTAACTATCTGTTATGTCCCTGCCCACTTCTCTAACACCCCTTTCAGGAATGTTGAGGCAGCCTTCATGAAAATCCAGAGCCATACCATTGAGACCTGAAAAGAAGCTGAGCGGCTCCACCAGCTCATGAACATCACCCGTGAGTGTCCTTTATGCTCACTCCAAGGACTGTGACATCAGACCCCTCCTGCTCTTGGAAGGGATGAGGAGAACTGTGACAGAGACCTGGACAATTGGAATGATGATCTTTTAATTGTTCAATAGCCCACTTTTGTTTCCCATACATTTAGATACCCCCTGGTATAGTCACAGCAGGGAAAGAGTGTTGCAAATTACCCAACTGTGTTAATGATCTGGAAAACACTGTAACACATATTGGGGATACAGTATATAATACGCAAATGCAATTGACTTTAAAATGTGATTATAACCAAACTTCTTTTTGTGTTACTCCTTTAGAGTGGAATGATTCAGAGGAATGGGATAGTATTAGAAAACATTTGTTAGGCTATCAACATTCTAAGATAATTCAGCAAATTCAGGCATTATAACAGAAAGCTATATTAATGTCTCAATCAAATTTAGAGATAGAAACAACAGATATGTGGAATGACATGACTAAAGAAGTAAAATCTTTAAATCCTGTCTCTTGGTAGAAACAATGGATTCCTATGTTTCATGACCTTATCGTGTACTGTTTACTATTCTTAGTGATATTAATAGTATGGAAATCTTGGTTGGTGGCAAAACATCATATGGAATGACATTCTGCATCTCAAGCCATATTAAGACAAAAACAAACCCCATAGCAGGCACTTAACTGGTATTCAATGACGAGTCAGATCTTCAGAGGAAGACAACCTAAGACAGGCACAGTTACCTTGCTATAAAATAAAAGGGGGACATGTTGGATTATTAACCAGCATAAAGCATGCTGGGATACTTGACATGACTGCTTTAATCAGAAATGTTTGCAGTTGGCATGGAAATAACAGGGCTCGGAAAGAAGTCAGTGAAACAAGATAGTGACTTCTTGTTCCACATTGTGTAGGTACATGTTAAGATCAATGCGTGTAGTGTTTGCCAAGTTTTTATTTATAACATTGCTAGGGCCTTTTTGCTAAACAGAGCATTGTTTGGAATTGTACAAATACTATGACTTTGTACAATAAACTTGTCAGTGGCATTTAATCTGATCCTCTGAACCCCAGTCTGCATGATTTTTTCATTTCTTTTTGAGCCACCGTTGACATCAAGGTACAAAGTCTAAGTGTTCTATCAAACTACAAAGTGTATGTGCTCATCTTTTCTTTCAGCCTGTAACAGCTTCGTCCTGTTTGCTTGAAACTCTTAATTGCCTCATTCCTTAGGTTGCAAGCATAGCTATGGAAACAGCACATCTCTCCTTGCAAGACCACTGTGCCTTAGGTTCCAACATTTCCCCCTTTCTATTATAGTTGAGGTGACTGTGCCTGTCTTAGGTTGCCCTCCTCTCAAGGGTCTTATCCAGGGTCTTATCCACTGACTACCAGCTAAGTTCTTCAACTATGGGAAGTTATTGAAGTGCTTTCATTAGCACCAAATTATTAGCTTGTCCCATGGCTGCTATGCTTTGCACTTTTCTTCTAAAGCACTGTCCAGCACAGGCAAAAATCACGAGCAACAGAACAAATATGATTAGCCCTATTCCTAAAGCTGATAGGAAATGCTGTGATTTCCACCAATTAACTGGGTTAAACTTTGTAATATGTGAAATCATGTCTGAAAAAATATCCTTATCATTGGCTACATGAATCTGATTACGAGACATTTCTAATATTTTTCTTTGTAATTCAATTATTTCCAGAGTTATTACTTTTATGGCCTAATGAATGATTCTTAATTGTTTCCCATACTATATCTGATGACTTATAGGCAAGAGGAGTAATACAAAAGTTGCTTTTATTTCAATCACATTTCAATCCTCTTAACAAGCTTAAATTATACAATTGATCTCCAATATGTAAAACAGCTGATTCTAAACCATTAACCCAAGTATTCAGCTCTTTATCAATGTGTTTTTGGCTATGCCACAAATCACTAGTGTTTTCATGCCAATCATGTACTTACTGCTGTGTTTGCACAGTTTCATGTAAGGCTACAGCTGCAGTAGCGGCTGCAGTAATAATTCCAATCAGTCCCAGGATGCTGACAATAAGAAGTCCAATAAAATATTTTGTTCGCTTAAGAAATTCTTGTGCCAAGTGAAGCAGCAACTGGCTTTCAGGGGAGGATTGCCAAATCCACATCATTCTTACAGGTATCCAAATGTCTCTTCTTCTTGCCATTGTTACTGCTTCTCTATCCTGCAACAAACTTTCTGATAGACAAGTATACAAGGCACCATTTTCATAAAACAATGAGTCATTTTTAATAGTTATTTTACCAGTTATAAAAACAAATGGATCTCTAACACAGGCTTTAAAAAGATACAGCTGATTGACAGTCAGACACTGTCCTGTCTTATGTTTATTTCCCAGCCATTCATATGGAGGGGCAATTCCAAGAAATAGCTTCCCCAAATTCTTTTGCGGGTTATGACTAAGAGTGTCATTAGCCCAAGGGGCCAGTATTCATTTTCCTTTGTAATGTTAACAGTTCCTGCCACAATAGCATAAGGAGAGGGCACACAGGCCCAAAGTCCATAGGCAGACACAAGCCACAGTGCACAGTTCCAGGATTTGTAAAGTTAGTGTGATTGGGGGCAGCAATTGTCACAGGTCTCACTGAAGTATTTTAACCTTCGGCCATATCTCCCCATTGTATTTATTAGAAATTACAAAGCAGTAGTTATCTATGTTAATTTTCAAGGCTGCTTGTTATTAAAGCTGTAGCACTGGCAATGCTAGGGATCAGGCAATACCAAAGTTCAAATGTCTCCACATGCAAACCATTTTCATGCTGGCCAGACAGCGTTCCATCTAGTCAAGGCTGTATAGGCCAGTGTTTGATCAAAAGTGACCTCAGTTTTCCCCATTTTGTATAGTTTGAGGCATAGGCAGTGACAAATTATTGTTACTCATGCTGTAGAAGTTGAGAGAGGTTCAATTATTTGTGTATAGAAAGGACAAGACTCAGGAATGATTTTGAGAAGGAAAAAATGATTTACTGAGGGCTGTTTGGACTCAGGAGCTTTCTGTTTCAAACCCAAGCCCTGAACAAGATTTTTGAGTTCCTTTTATACAGAGAGAAAGGGCCAAATGTTTCTTTTCTCTCAGTGCTCAACAGGCTTGAATTAGCATATATCTTCCACATCCTAGGTAAGCTTTTAGCATGGACTTCATACATTCTAGATAAGCTTTTAGCACATTTGGTCTGCATTTTCATAGAGTTTTCATTGCTAAATTGTTTCTCTGGGACTGGAGTAGTTGTCATACTTACCAAGGGCAGGACTGCAGATCTCACTGTCCCAAATGCATCACACAGAAAACATACCACTCAGGTTATCTACGAATATATGAACAGCCCATCCACTCATAGCCTGCATCACTCTCCCATTTTGGGTTGTGGGGCATGTGGAACTTTAACTCATAATTTCAATGCCTTCACTGGTCTCGCTGTTAGCAGCTTTATTGGACCTGGGGTCACAACCCAGTGTTGAATTTAAACTTAGTTATTGTTGTGAGGATTCATTTTCTAGTCAGAAAATAGTAACTGTCTTGTTATAAGAGTCCCAAAGCAGTGTCCGCAGCAGTGACAGCATACCTCATCCCTCCCAAGAGCAGGAGGGGACCGATGTCCCAGTCATTGAAGTGAGCACAATGGACACTCATGGGTGAAGTCCATGAGCTGTTGGCAAGTAGTAGGCAGCTAGAACTGCTGGGCTAGGCACCACAAGGTCTGGTACTCATGATGTTCACCTTTCCGGTGGAGCCACTCTGCTTTTTCTCAGGTTTTAGTGGTAGGGCCCTGGATCTTCACAAAGGCATCTGTGTCAACAGTCCTGAAATGGATGTTAGTGGGGTGGGCAGGGACTTGACAGTCACCTGTTACTACTAGCAGGTATCCCGGATGCTTTTTCATAGATCTGAGGGTGATTTACAACAGTCCACCATTTGTCTTGCTTTTAGTGTTGTAGAAGATGAGAGAGGTTCAATTATTTGCATATGGAAAGGCCAGGACTCAGGAATGATTCCGAGAAGGAAAAAGTGATTTATCAATGGCCTGGCAGACTTGGGAGCTTTCTGTTTCAAACCTGAGCCCCGAACAAGAATTTTGAGTTCCTTTTACACAGAGAGGAAGGGCCAAATGGTTCTCTTGTTTCAGTGCTCAGTAGCCTTGAACTAGCATATGTCTTCCACATCCTCATTAAGCTTTTAGCATGGACTTCATACATTCTAGATAAGCTTTAGCGCATTTGACTTGCATTTTCCCTGAATATTTAAAGTTGATAGAGTTTGCATTGATAAACTGTTTCCCAGGACTGGAGTCATTGCCATGGTCACTAAGGGCAGGACGGCAGCCTCTTACTGTCCCACACCCACAAGTCAGGACACAGACTGCTTAGGTGATCTATGAAGAGACAGCAGCCTCCCACCCAGAGCCCCCATCATTAGTATTTGCAATGTGCCCCTGGGTAGGGATGGCAGTCTTCAGAGTACCAGACACTATTGGGTTAAAGCTTTCACTTTTAGCAGGGCCTCCCACGTTGCACACAATTGTTTTTTTATATTTTGCTTTTGGCATCCTTCCAGAATTGTGATTAAAATCCAAGGGGTACTTGTTTAGAATTTTCCCTTTGCCGCAAACTCCACCCAAAGCCAATGTTGGTGCTTGCCACATCCAATTCACAGACTAAGTTAATGTCCACAATTTCCCTCCCTTTTATTATCATTTAAGGCAGCTTGCTGGAGGTCTTCCTACTTCCATGAAGGACCTTTCCCAATTAACACATGCAATGGTTTTAATATTTGAGCTAAATGAGGGATGAAAGATTTTTAGTATTTTAACAATATTATAAACTCTATTAACAGGAGAAAACATTGTACTCTATTAATTATAACAGAGGATATAGTTTGTTTTACCCAACCAAACAACATTTAAGAATTTGATAGAGCAGTAGGGATCTTTACAACCTGTTTTAATTGTTTGCCTATTTTAGGCTTTTAAGATAAGATACTATTATTTCTGATGTTTCTTTTAATTCTGAAAAAAGGATTACTGGTTAACGTAATGTCATCAGTAGGGTTTTAGCCACAGATTTCTTCTACACAGCCAGATTCTTTGCCACAAGGCCAGGGCACATGGCTGGGTTATGCACGCAGCCTTGGGGGAGCATTGCAAAAGTCTATTGTTGACTTTTCTACAGGTAGGAGAATGCAGACTGGCTTGACTTGCCTAAGGAAATACTGAAGAAAGTCTTAGCATGTTTTAAAACAAAGTGAGAGGGACATAGTTGGATATTAATTTTGTCAACAAACTAGCAATATTTGGGACTGCTGCATACTATAATGTTGTTAATTTAATTGATGATAAGAGGTTGTTTCTGTGACACACACCTTTTTATAATAATTAAAACCATAATTAACCATACCGTACTTGTGTATAATATTATGTTGAAATATTGGTTAATTTATACACTCTTAAGCATTCATATGAACCTTTTACTCATACAACTTTAATTAACAAGGTTAAAAAAAACCTGTTAATTTTATAACACTTTTAAACACCTTCCATTCAACCTATAACATATTAAATGAACTCAACTATTACTTTAATTTTTATTTCAAGGTAAAAGAACAAATCTCTTGTAATTAGTTTGAAATAAAGGCTACTTTTCAGGATTTGATTTTGAGAAAGCACATTTGAACGTTATGTTCCTTTAAAAGAGATAAGACCTTTTCTTCTTGGAACACCAAGGAAATGATGAGGTTAAAGCACAAGAAACTATTTTGATAAAACAGACTTTCTTTGTGTACTGATTATTCAGGATAAAAACTTTTCATAAACTTTTACTAAAATAGACTAATTATTTGAGAGATTTTGAGAAAGAACAAAATTTTAACTTTGCATCAATATACTATTTGATATTAAGCTTTTAAAACTTTATCGATAGACCCATCAAATCTTACTCAACTTTAACCATAAAAATTTCTTTTCCATGAACCTTCTACACTTTCAGTATTCATTCAGGTTTTGTCCCACATTTTACTCTTTCTTAACAATCAATCATTTTGTCTTAGGATAAAATTACTTTCTCTTTCCTTAATAATAAAAACACATTCTATACATCCCACATACATAAGTTACCAGGCAAACTTCTTACAACATATAATTACCATCAACACTAAATAAGCTTGTTAAAATAATGAACTTTTCTTCACTTTAAATACTTAGTAGCATGCAATACCAGAAACATTCTTTCAGAAGCAAGTTGACAGGGGAGGCTGGCCGCCAACAAGTTTTCCTGTTATAAAATTACCTTTTATTATTATTATCAATTCAGGTTTTGTTTAATAATGACATTTTGGAATTAGTCATTTAAATACCTTGATTTAAATGATGCTTCATTAAACTTCTTCTAATTATTTATAACTATATAGACTAAAATTATATTAAGACAAATTTTATCTTCATAGAAAACATTCCCTTACTTAAAGTTACCACAATACCTTCTACAACTAGCCACATGCATTTAAGTTCCATGAGTTTATGAAAATTAGCCATCCTATTTTAGGAAAAAACACATCTTTTTGAAAAAACTTATTAAATTTCAGTCAGCATTCCCACAAACTTTTAACATTTTTAAGTATTCATTTAAGTTTTACATCCTTCATTTTATCCTGTGAAGAAAAATAAACTATTCATTTCAATCTAGGCAAGAACTATTTTTTATGAAAAGACTTATAGTAATTTTGTTAATCAAGACCTACAGTTTTTTTTTTTTATCATTGTAGAGATCTTAACATCTAAACTTATGCATTAATGTTAATGCTTATTTAATTTTTGGCCATTTGAATAGAGCTCTTTAAAAAAATTTTTATTTATTAATTTGTATAACCTTCCAGAGGTATCAAAATATACACTGACATTGAAGAAACAGACAAATAAAACAATTACAACACACCAATAGAAACATACTGCTTACAATTCACTCATAATTCTTACTTTCTTACTTTTTTGGTATAGCTGTTTTTAAGTTCTCCATGATTTCACATCTTAGATTTTACAGTTTTTAAGATTTCTTCTGGAATCCATGTTGCCTGTAACATGCAAGTTTGTGCCTGATAGCACTTTCATTATCAGCAATCAGTTAAGATAACTTGAGCCACAGAAATGCAGTTAAGCTTTTATTTAGCAGTTTTATACAGTCAGTTAATAGAGTTTTTGGATCATTACTCTTTAAGACTACACTGAAACTTGAAGTTTAAGAGTAAGCTATTGATTTAAAACCAAAAATTCCTTTTAACACCTTGATAAAAATTTTGGACTAATTTTATTATTTTGGCTAAATAGGCCCAAGCAGAATTAGCATGGAAACAAAACAGAACAGCAGTGTTACCATGTTTTTCTCCTTTTCCAGTGGTTTAATTCTATTAACCCCCACTAGCCCACAGCTACATTATTATGTAGACAGCAGGGGGTTACAGAGTTGCTGCCAAAATAATTTCCTTATCTTAGTTAGCACTTTAACAGAGTTTTCTTACAAGCATGATTTCACTAACAAGGGCCTTATTTAGCACTTCTGCCTGTTTTAAATCTTTCAATAGTTTAAAAGGTATTGGTTCATGATGAAACTGACACCCCCCTGTGGATTATTTATATCTGGAGGTATCACATGTGATGTTACCAGGAAAGCAGATAATATATTGCATAGCGTTGGGGTTCCCCTGTCTAGATCCCTGCAATAAACATCGCCTCAATGGTGTTTGTGGAATTGGACTAGGAACAACAATCTTATTAACATAAGGCAAAGCACTGGCAACATCTGAAAACATTTCTAACTTAGGCTGACTAACAGCCTAAGGTAATTCAGCAGGTGCAGAGGGTTGTACTGGATACATAGAAGATATTTCATTAGGACACTTCATCCAGTTTTTGTTGATGAAAGGGTTAGTATCAGGATGAGGGAAAAAACCTGATGGTTCCCCATTCACCTCAAGCTCCTATTCTTGCTCCAATTTACTTTCTTTTATTTCAAATTTACTTACGGGTTTAGAAAATACAGTCATTTCATCTTTCTCTCCTTCTTCAGACTGTGAAGGATTTAAAGCTGCTATCTGCTGGCATAAGGCCCATACTGTTAATAGAATGAATTCCATTTTGATATGCTGTTCCTAAAGCTTTCATTACACGTCTCCACTGTTTCAAATTTAGAGCATTATGCTCCTGAGGCTGAAACCAACAACAAGGCTTTTGTATTAAAGCAAACAAATCTAGCAACTCAGTGTTTTTTACAGGCACCCCAGTAGCTTTCAGCAAAGCTTTTAACACTTGTGAATATTCTTCCACACGGCCCGTTTGATTACCCATTACCCTGATGATGGGCGGAAATGTTATTAACCAAAAAGACTCGAGTCAAACTTCTTTGGACGTCATTCATGACCCTCATAGGAGTCCCCTCCGTGGTTCCTGATACTGTTTTGGAAGACACTTCTTTGGGCCCACGTTGGGCACCAGATGTTGGAGATTCGGGCCCAAAGGGTATCGGGAATGAAACAAAGAGAAAGAGAGAATGAAACAATGAGAAAGAAAGAGAGAGAGCTGGGATCAGGGCATCGGCAAGTAGAAGCTCCTCAGACAACTTTATTGTTTACAAGCAGCCCTCTCTACACCCCAGTCTACTCGATAACAAGCAGCAACATGCAGTTAACTATTAGCATTACTCAGGATCTAAGGAACTCAAAAAATCGTATCTCAAGGTACAAAGTCTAAGTGTTCTAACTACAAAGTGTATGTGCTCATCTTTTCTTTCAGCCTGTAACAGATTCGTCCTGTTTGTTTGAAACTCTTAATTGCCACATTCCTTAGGTTGCAATCATAGCCATCGAAACAGCATGTCTCTCCTTGCAGACCACTTTCCCTTAGTTTCCACCAGCCCCTCCTCCCGCTCCCCATCGTCATGCTACCGGCCTGCCGGGCCACCAGCTGCCACGACCACGTCGGTCGGGGCCAGGCCACCAAGGGAAGAGGCCGCAAGGCTACCGAGACCTTGGAGCTCACCAGGCTCCTGCCCTTGACGTTGTAAGGATCTCCGTTCATGACCGGCAGAAACAGCAGCTGTGTCTGAAGTTTGCCCCTGGCCGATCTTGCTTCCTGCAGCTGTGTCCTCCCCTCCATGCCATGGAGACCTCTTTTCCCACTGGGAAGAGCTCATCCATCTCCCGCGCCCGCCGGGGAACAGTCGCAGCAGCACCCACGCCGTTCCCGCTGGCGACATGACACGTGAGCCCGGGTTGGAGGAAGAGCCAGGGCCAGCCCAGCACTGCCACTGCAGGGCCAGGGGACCCAGGACCAGGTGAGCCTCAGGAGCCTTCACACAGCCTCGGGGTGTCGGGGGCTTCCTCTCCGCTTATGCCAGGGGGAGGGGATCAAATATGCCCCCACTAACCCACGACCAAGCCCGACACCGCCAAACCCACACCTCCTGCCACAGGGGCTGCGGCTGGGGCCGTGGCGGGTGCCGTGCGCGTGGCAGACACCGAGCACAGCACGGCCGTGGCGGGAGCGGCTGCCAAGGGCCCAGGGGACAGCAACAGCAGCCTGGCAGTCGCGGGTGTCTCCAACGTGCCCTGGAAGAACATCAAGATGGCTGTGGCAGGCGCTGCCAGCCAGGCCCCGGAGCGCACTGCCAGCACCGCGGGCTCCACCGCTCTCTCCAGAGCGCAGCTGAGCGTGGCGCTCGCGGGCGCAGCAGCGGCCACCAGCCTGGGGCAGGGACCGCTCAGGACTTGGCGGCGGGGCGCCCGAGGACCGCAAGACCCAGCAGGAGGCCCGGAAGGAGAGGAAGGGGAGGCGGGAGCGGCGGGACAAGGACCACGCTCCCAGCCGGACGGGCTCGCGCCGCCACAGCGCAGGGGACAGTCGGAGCAAGTCAGGGTCCCGCAAGGGCGCGGAAGGTCCTCTGGCCGCTCCTTAAGCAGCCGCAGATGCCCAAGAGAGGAGCGAAAGGAAAGAGGCCGCGGGAGCCCAGGGAGCCGCAGGCGCAGCTCCGCGCACGAGGGCGTCACCGCACGCGGTCACCAAGGGCCCCTGACGGCTCCAGGTCAGGGAGGAGCCCGTCCAGGGTCAGGGCCAGCTGCACCTGCAAGCGGCTCGGCAGGAGCAGCTCTTCCCTGAGGAGAGGCAAAGCACCGCTAGGACCAAGTCCTCCGCCCAGCTCTGTCCAGAAACCTGGACCTCCTGCCCAAGAGGGTGGAGAGGAGCAGCATGGAGGCCATCCTGGAGGCGGCGAGTGTGAACAGCACGTCATTAGTGGAGCCGTGGCGTCAGTGGGGTCGGTGACTTTGAAGCCCGTCAACTAGGAGCCAGAAGCTGTAAAGACTGGGGCTCCGGGGAGCAGCCCCGAGAGCCTGTCCAGCTTTCCTTAGTGCCATTTAATAAAGAGGCACCCAATCTCAGAAGGGCACGCCGCGTACTGTGTGAGTGATGGCCGTGCCCGCAGCCCAGCAGTGACCTCACAGTGACCACTTCTATGACATCCCTATCATATGCAAATTCATAGAGACGGAAAGTCAATTACAGGTTACCAGGAACTGGGGGACTGGGGAAATGGGGAATCATTGCTCCATGGGCACAGGGTTTCTGTTTTGGGTGATGAATAAGTTTTGACAAGGGACAGTGGTAATGGTAGTACAACATTGCAAATGAAGCCATGTAGGAGGATGGTACCTCCTTTCAAGGGAACTAAAGAGTGAGGCTGGGGACCTGGTTTTGGGGCAGGAAATACTGAGTGGAAAGCATTTATAGGTCAGCCTGGTGGAGACGTCATTATTGCAATTACTATCGGCTGACACGCATTGAGAGCTCACTCTCCACTGGGCTCTGGGCTAAGCCCTTCACAGGCTTCGTCTCATGTCATTCTCACAGCATCCTAGTGGGTAGGTGTTACTATCATCCCCATTTCACAGACAAAGAAACGGAGGCACTGAGAGATTAAGTACTTGCCCGAGTTTCTACCCCTGGTAAGTGGCAGAAGTAGAATTGGAACCCAGGACTCTGACTCCAGCATCCCTAACTACAGCTCAGCACTGGCCCTGGGGCAGGAGGTAGAAGCCGGGTCCAATGCCACAGAGATGACAGGGCTAGGAATGGGACCCAGAAGGAAATGTGTAGAAGGGGGAAGGAGAGAGGACTCATCCTTACTGAGTGCCCCTGGCCAGCCCACTTAACTGCCACCCTCATTCCTTCAGAGTTCCGTGAGCAGGTTCCCTGTTCTGCAGGATCTGAGTGGGGTCTTAACTGGGTTAAGGACCCATTCACAGCTCAACATGAGTGAGAAGGCAGGCACTTCCTCCTTCCGCCTGCTAACTCAAGTTCCAAAAGTCTTTTTCCATTCAGGACTTCTTCTCTGGTGGTGAGTCAGGGACAGAACGTTGAAGCAAACATGGACAGCAGATGCAGAGGTGGGGCCCGGGGTGCAGGGAGAGCACTCGGTGGGGCACGATTCTTTTCCATTCTCCTTGGGAGCTTTGGAGATCATCTGGAGTGGGAGGATGGCAGGAGACAGAGAAGCAGGGAGGGAAGGGGGCAGGCCTAGGGAGCTGGGCCCAGGGCATTTGCTTGGTCTCTAAGCCTCACTGTTATCTGCCAGTACTCACCACCCTGCAACTTATTGATCCGATTTCATCACTAAAAGAAGAGAATCTCAAGAAAATGCTTAAACTCAAACCAAGTCGATCCCTTCCTCCTTCAAGCCGGCTCCGGGGCTATCTCTGTCAGTTGCACCCTTTCTCTGCCTGTCGCAGGCACTACCTTCAGTGCCACCACCTTCTTCATCTCACATCTTCAGGGGCCAAGTCCAGTGCAAAGAACCTCCGGGACCTCTATCAGGCTCCACGTGACCCTCCAGGACAAGGGGTGAGCCTTGGCCACCTGGAAGAAAGCTCCTTCTCTCCTTTAGGGCTGGGTGGGGAGAGATGAAGATGGGTGTGAGGTCACCCAGATCCAGTCCTTCCTCCTTCAAATTTGTCTTCCTCAGCCCAGGCCTGTATTCCCAGGGCCCAGGATACACTGGTTCCTAATAAGTGTTTGTTGGATGAATGAGTGAGTGAACATGTTACAAAAGGTGCTAAGAGCAGAGGATGCTGGGTGGAGGAGCCTCCTGTCTGCCTGGCTAGCACCCCAGTGAGTCACAAAGCTCTCCCCACCTCCATGGCACAGCTATGAAAACCATTATCAAGCTGTTAGCTCTGACTCAAGCCCAGCTGGCATGGAGCAGGCTTTCGCCAGCCTGGCTGCAGAGTTCACACACTGGCATCCATCCACTGGAACCGCCTCTCCTCCCATACCCCACTCTCCAGGCTAGATCCAATCTCAGGCTTCTGCCCTTGACCAAGAAGGGCAAGCGTGTGGGATGCAAACTCCCAGAAGGCAGGGACTTTGGCTTAGCCCTCCATGTACCCCCAGGGGTGGGCTTGCCAGTAGGTAGTGGGGAAATGTCAAGGAAGGAAATGAGAGTTATTAGCTGCTCCTTAGGTGCCAGAAAGGGTCATTCAGGCTGCACAGTTCTGACGGTGGGTCCTCCTCTGCTTATTTTTACAGATGAAGAAACTAATGTGAAGAGGTTCTGAGGCGTCCCAAAGGCCACACAGCTGTCGGTAATAGAGACCCACGTTCAAATTAGGTCGTCTTACTCCAAAGGCCTTGTTCTCTCCACCAACCACAAAAACCCAAATCTGGGGCATG
Source organism: Dasypus novemcinctus (assembly GCF_030445035.2). Classification (NCBI taxonomy): domain Eukaryota; kingdom Metazoa; phylum Chordata; class Mammalia; order Cingulata; family Dasypodidae; genus Dasypus; species Dasypus novemcinctus. The sequence goes on along the minus strand of NC_080682.1, from coordinate 105,446,784 downwards.
GAGGAAGGAGTTAGTGTTCCTCATCACTTCCCTGCCCCTCTTCCCCCCAGGGTGGAGATGAAGTGGGCAAGAGGCAGAGGGTAGAACTGAGGGGGGACAGGTGGCCTCTCAGTCAAGGCCAGAGCTGGGGGTGAGGGCTCAATTCTGAGACTGCTCAGTCTGTACCCCCAAGCCGCCCAGGACAGGGGAATCTCCTTCTGCAGCTGCAGCCACGAGGGCCTGGGTGGAGTCTGGTCCCTAAGGGTGGGCCTCCTCCTTTGCTGGGGTCTCACAGCAAACAGCTGGAGGTCAGGACACAACCTGTGCTCCGGAAGGACCAATGTGCCAGAGGTGTGTGCAGAGCCAGGAGTCCAGCAAGGTGACAGCATTCAGTGGTGGGTGCCAAGGGCTGCGTGAGTGCACCTGGCAGGGAATTCAGAGCCCTCGGTGGGCAGGGCCCGAGGCTGGTTTCCACCTGCCAGCTGCCCACTCCCATGTGCAAAAGTGTGCTCAGGTGTCTGAGAGGCAGCTTGCTGCGGTGGAAAGGGCCACGATCAGTCAATAGACTCCAAGTAAGTCTGTGCCCGTGCCCTCGCGAGCTTGGTGCACTGGGTGAGTCACTCGACCATTCCTTCCCCCCCCCCACGGGATATCCTACATCCCCCACTCTTGGCCTGCCGCTGGGCGCTGGGGCCTCTACCCGAGTGGGGACCAGGCGGGAAATGTCCCTCTCTCTCCAGCTATGGTCTGTCTCTGGCCATCTGTGATACACTCACCCTGCAGCTAACCCCGGGACGGTTGGGGCCTGTGATCCTGATCCCTAATTCCAACTCCAGTTTCGTCCTAGAAGTGACCCCTGGGTCCAGCTGGGGTCCCTCTCTCAAAATACGGCTCAAGCGTGTTCGCAACTACCATCTCAGGTCTGCTCCTCCGCAGATGTGCTTCCTACACTTGGTGCTCCCCATTCACCTGCCCCCCCATCTGACTCCACTTGGCTGTACTCCACGTGCCCCACATTGAGCTGTGCCCCCTTGTAAAGCTTTTCCACATCCATATGTACCTGCGCCCCCCACCCAGCCACAGACCGCTTATTCCCAATCAGGTTCCTCAAGCACCTGTAGCTCCCTCCCCAGACAAGCCGCCAACAGTGCAGCTGGTGCCTGTCCCCCACGTGTGGGTCCTACGTGGGGGCCAGCTGCGGCTCCTGCTTCCCGAGACTCTCCCCTCTCCAGGTGTGCTTGCCACATCGCTAGGGCCCCTTCGCCCACAGGTGCATGTCCCGTCTGCTTGTGGCCAGTTCTCAAAAGTGCCACGAACATTTCATCTGTGACCCCACTCTTCCCTGGAGGCGCCCTCCCCAGATGCGTGCAGCTGGGGTCCCGTTCTGGCAGCTGCAGCCACCATCCTCCCCAGATGTGCGCCCTCATCACAGACATGGCCCTCATCCTCAGGTGGGTTCTTCCCAGACGCTCTCCGTGTCCAGACGCGTCTCCCTCCCTGCCTCGTGGATCCCCTCCAGTTTGCTCCCACTTCCCCGTCCAGCCCCATCCCCGCGGCCCCTCCCAGCCCCCCATCCCACCCCACTCGACCTTTCTGAGCCCCTTCCTGAACATCTGTAAAACAGGACTGACCATAATACACCTCAGGGTTGTCAAGAGCATGGAAGGATGCTCTTGACAGTAAGTGAAGCTCCATCCAACCAAGCATAAGAGGAAATGGAGAGAAGACCTTTCATTAACGCTCATTAACGTGAACGGATATTATTAGCTAGAGACTGATTTTGCTGCTTCTCAGGGCAGGGACAGTTTGGTCCTGGCCGCGGACACCAGCACCCATGCCCGCTTGCCCTCTTGGCTTCCTGCTCCAGGAGAAGGTCACCTCGAATCCGCTGGGCAGGCGGGTGGGCAGAGCCGCTGTTGGGGACAGCGCCAGGTTCTAACCTGCGCCGGAGGAGCCCAAGGTAGACCCAGCGGCGGCCACAAGGTGGCGCTGCGACCCAGGAGACTCCAGGACGCCTGGACACCTTCTGGGTCCCAGCACCCTGGTGGAACAGGGCCTGCAAGGACAGAGCTGCCCCGCAAAGGCCTCGACCCCGACGACGCTCCCCACTCCCCAGCGGCAGCGCTCGTCCCTCCCTCTCCTCGCTGGGCCAGGGGCTTCGTGGAGGCAGCAGGGAGCGCGCCTGGGCGCCGCGGGTGCACCACCCCTGCAGCCCCCCCCCCCCCCCCGGCTGCGCCCCGGGAGAACTTCTTCAGGCCCTCCCCTCCCCTCCCCTCCCTTCCCCTCCCTTCCCCTCCCCTCCCCTCCCCTCCACTCCCGCCTTCCCCGCAGTTCCCTCCCCTTCCAGCCTGTCACCCACAGCCCCTGCTCTCCCCTGTTAGGGTTTACGCGCTCACGATTTGAAGACTTTAAACTTCGCAAAACTGGACGTCAGAAATGAACTTTCGCTCTAAGGCATGCTTGTGCTTTAAAACTCCATCGTCCCAGTGCCTTCTTTGTACCAAAAATAAGTTGCACCTCATGTTAATTGGAATATGCCAGGCATGAAATAACAAATATTATAAGATTCCACTTCTATGAAATACCTATCATATGCAAATTCATAGAGAAAAAAAGTAGATTACAGGTTACCACGAACTGGGGGGTTGGGGAAATGGGGAATCATTGCTCCATGGGCACAGAGTTTCTGTTTCGGGTGATGAATAAGTTCTGACAATGGACAGTGGTAATGGTAGCACAACATTGCAAATGCAATTAATGCCACTCAACTGTATCCTTAAAATAGTAAAATTGGCTCGTTTTATGATATATATATTACTACAACTTTTAAAATAAACTTTGAAAATTAGTTACAAATAGGCAGAGTCCTATTCCTTTTGCCACCGCTTCCTCCCCCAAACTTAAAAAGAAGTGTGTGTGTGTGTGTGTGTGTGTGTGTGTGTGTTTGAGAGGCAGAATTGTTCATATCCTGAATTGAACTTAAAATTTATGTGACACTGAGCACGTTCTTTAACTTCCTTGAGCCTCACGTTTCTCACCTGTGAAATGGGAATAATAACTACCCACCTTTTGGGGTTGTGGGAAAAATTAAATACATACAAAACATCTAGAATAATGCTTTGACACCTAGAAAGTGCTCGATAAATGTTACCATTATTATTTCTTCTCCTCTGTGGAATAACCTAACAGTTAGTGTGTGCACCGGCCATTTGGCATTCGACACAGGCAGCCTTGTCTCTTGGCTGACTTCTCACAAAGGATGACCGACAGCCCAAGGTCTGTGTCTTACATGTTTCTGTGCTCAGAAGCGCCAGCACAGGCCATCACCTGGAGCAGAGCACCTGGACTGGGCCTGAGGGGCCACCACGAACCACAGCCTCTGACCAAGTTTCTGCCTCCAGCTTCTCTTCTCTCAGGTGGGGGGTTCCTGCAGAGAACTGCCAGTGTAATTGCTGAGGGCCCCCTCCCTTCTCTCCACAGCTTTGAGGGGTCTTTTATTCTCCTCTAGGCTGGGGGCCCTTATCCCCCTGCCCCATGTTCAACTAACCGAGGAGCAGAGTTCTCTTTTGCACTAGAATTCTGTCCCCCAATGTTAGGTGAGGTTTACCTGTATGATTCCAGCATGTAGATGGTTCGCATCCCTGCTGTAGCATTCTATGGTTTGAATATACACACCTGAAGTATCCGTTATTTAGTTGATGGACATCGGTGGGTTCGATTTGGGGCTATTGTGAATAATGCTGCTCAGAACCGGGCATTGCAGCGTTTTTCACAATAGCCCCAAAGTGGAAACAATCCAAGTGTCCATCAGAGGATGAAAATGTGGTACATCCTTACAATGGAAATAGTTTTCATAAGCCATAAAAAAGGAATGAATTTCTGATACATTGTCTTCTGGGGACACGAATGCAGAATGCACACGTTCCTGTTGGGAATGTAGCTAACAATGGCATGTGTCGTGTTTGCCATGCTCAGCGGTCAGTTTTGCACAGTGGTTATGCCAATTTACACAACCACATGGCATCTCCGTCTTTTTCATTGTGGCCAGTCTGGTGAGCTGTGGTGGTAGCTTGCTGCAGTTTTATTTTGCTTTGCCTTGGCAGCCTTTTGCCTGCCATTTGGACACCTTCTTTGTAAGGAATGTCTTCAATATTTTCTCCTCTGGTTCTACAGGGCCGTCCATGTTTTCTTAGAGAGATATGTAGGAATCTTCCGACAGCTGAATGATTTTTTTTTTTTCTGAGGTACTGAGGCTAGGGATTGAAACTGGCACCTCATATGGGGGAAGCCGGTGCTCAACCACTGAGTTACACTGGCTCCCCTGAGTTGGTTTTATCATTTGTTTGTTTGTTTGGTTTTGTTTTAGAAGGTACCAGAGATCGAACTCGGCACCTTGTTCATGGGAAGCAGGCACTCAACCACTTGAGCTACATCTGCTCCCTGAACCCTTCTCTGGATACGTGTGTGTAAATATCCTTTCCTGGTCAGCTTGCCTTTTTACTTTCTTATTGTGGCTTCTTGTGGATAGAAGGACTAAAGTTTAATATAGTATAATTTAGCATAAATTAATATAGTATAATTTATAATTTAAATTAAATTTTAAAATTTTTATTTTAATAATAAATATACAATTCCCCCTTGAACATCTGCTCTGACTCTTCCCTCTCCAAGAGCCGGGTTTTCCCTCAACAGCCCCACTGTGTTGCACTACCCGCCCCTGGCTGAAAGCCTCGCTCACAGCCCACGTCACTGCACGTGTGTTGCCCAAAGGCCTGGCACGTTGGCTTCGGGGTTGTACCAAGATAGACCTCAATCAGGTCCTTAAAGAAGCTGTGGTCTAACTCATGAGATTAGCACAAAAGACCCTGCAAAAGCTGTTCACGCATCACTAGGACAGCATTCAACCCTGCCACGTGCAAATGAGCACGACGGAGGAGGGAGGGGCTGGGCGGAAGGTGCTTCTGGCTCATCTAAGGCTTCCTGGCTGGAGCCTGGGTGGAGGTGGAGATGTCATTGAAAGGGACACCTTAGAAAAAGTGAAGGGGGTGTGGTCTGAGGCCATAACCCACCCTTTCCGGGCTCAGGTCTTCATTTGAGTCATTCCGGAGTCCTGCTGCCACCACCTGGAACTTTCTACGCATGTCGTCTCTCAGGAAGCAAGCCAAGTTCCTGGAAAACACCATCCAGAGAGCAAGTCTGCCACCAGCTCTTTCTTAGAAACCCCACTTGTCTGCAGCTGGGAATGGAAGGGAGACGGAGAATTTAGCAATCCCTGGGGAGCAGATGTGCTCGAGCAGCTGAGCACACTCCTCCAGGTTCAGTCCCCTGTGCCTCCTAAACAATCAAACAAGTAAACCAAAGAAAAAACCAACTCAGGGGAGCCGATGTGGCTCAGTGGTTGAGTATCAGCTTCCCACATACATGGTCCTGGGTTCAAACCCCAGCCACAGAACAAAAAAAAAAAAAACTATTTAGCAATAACTAAATATTTGGGTCTGGCTATTCTGATTTCCAGTCAGAATCCCCTTGATGGCATCTGCTCTCTGGGGAGGACTTATGCAGATGACAGACATGAATGGAGCCCGGGTAGAAGGAACATGTAGGAGCTGCTAAAGGGCTCTGGACAACCTAAACCCTCACTCTGCTGACAGGTGGTGCTGGCACAGTGGCTCAACCGCTCTCAAGAGTCCCTCCAGCCTTCCTGTTTCTCTCTCCAGGAGCTTAGAGGGGAATCTAACCCAAAGGCCTCTGATTCCTTTACTGTGAACTCGTCAAGTTGCTGTTTGGCAAGAGTCCTCAGATGTCTCAGAAGAGAATTTGGTTTCATTTTGTTTGCTTTTGTCATGCCTTTCTTTTGAAGTAGGAAGTCTGTTTTTGCCCAGAATAAAGCAAAAAACTAGATTTGAGGGGTGGATCTGAGCATGACCAGAAATTAAGTTTTTATCCTTTGTGTTTCCCTACTTTTAAATGAGCAATACAAAGAAGTAATGGTTAGCCTTTGATCCTGTGAGTTAGGCCCCTTTGACATCCTGTTTTACAAAGAGGAAACTGGGAAGCGGACATGGCTCAAGCAATTGGGCTCCTGTCTACCATATAGGAGGTCCAGGGTTCGATACCCAGAGCATCCTGGAGAAGGCAAGCTGGCCTGTGTGGGGAGCTGCCCACACAGAGAGCTGGTGCAACAAGATGATGCAACAAAAAGAGACACAGAGGAGAGACAATGACAGATGCAGCAGGCCAGGGAGCTGAGGTGGCTCAGGAGAATGATTGTCTCTCTCTCACTCCAGAAGTTCCCAGGATTGGTTCCCGGAGCTGCCTAATAAGAATACAAGCAGACACAGAAGAACACACAGCAAATGGACACAAAGAGCAGACAATGGAGGAGGGGGGAGAAATAAATAAAAGTCTTAAAAAAAAATAAAATGTAAAAAAAAGAGGAAACTAAACCCGGAGATGTTAAATCGCTTTCCCAAGCCCACGTAGCTAGTAAGTGGCAGCCTTGTAGAAATGCACGGTGCCCAGGCCCACAATACTTGTAGGGGCTCACAAAAATGTTTATACTTCTTCTAAAATCAGAAAAATGAACTTTGAGGCTGAAAGAAAATATTTTAACATATAATATCAATGCATTTGTCTTCATGCCAACACATTCATAAACTATGCACTTGGATGTTCTAAAGTTCACAGCACGGCTGCGCTTACGGTGTGTGTGCTGGGTCAGGCCCGCAGCTTACCCGTCTCCTACGAGCAAGGTGCACGGGAGAGCTGGGAGCAGCGTCAGCAGTTGTTGGGTGCCCGCTGCCCTGCTATGGGCCTGCAGCATGTGCAAAGTGACTCACCCATCACCCCCACCGAGGGAGCCAGACCCACATCCAAGCAGACGACAGACGGCGGCTGCTAAGTGACACAGGGCGCGGAGCCGCCAGACCACAGAAGCTTCATGCAGAGCCTGGGATCTGAGGAGGTCCTTGGGGTTCAAGTTGCAGGAAGAGGACTAAACCTGAAAGGAGGGGAGTGGGTGGGCCTCCAGCTGCTGGGCTCCTGCTTCCCATTTGGGAGGTCCTGGGTTCAGTCCCCAGTGCCTCAAAAAAAGCCAAAAGCCAAAAAACAGACAACAAGCAAAACAAGTGAAAAAACCAGTGGCTCAGTGGTTGAGTGCCAGCTTCCCACATGCACTGTCTCGGGTTCAATTCATGGCCCTATTCTGTAAACAAAAAGTTAAAAAAAAACAAAAAAGAGGAGGGAGACGGGGCAGCGGGGGCATTTTGGGGAATGCCGAGCTCGCTGGTCTCAGGATGATCGGGGTGACTGACATAAAGACCGTTTTCTGATGACTGCCATTCGCCAAGGAACAGTGTCGCTGGCCTGTGACTCACTAACTGAAGGGCAGAAAATGCTAAATAAAAACGAGCCTTTCTGTATAAAATTGAGCATCAGCCATTCATTTATTCGATGGTGTGCTCTTCCAAACACAGGTGTTATCGCCTCTCTTTCTCCCAACTCCTCAAAAACAATACGAAAGGGATAAACAATGTATTAAGTTGTAAGGGCAGAGGCTGGGAGGTCACAACAGCAAACAAGAGGTCAGCAGAACTGTGGAAGGTGGGCGTCCGAGCGACGGGCTTGTGGCGGTGGTGGCCACAGCAGAGAAGGGCCGCGCCCTCTGCAGACCCCGCGAGCCTCACCATCGGGGCACCAGCTACGAGTCAGAATCCAGGGGAGTGACCCAAGTACCTCCACACCTTTAGCCAAGTTCTCTTTCCACCTGGAGAACCTTCTTCTGAGAGAGGTTGAAACTGGAGAGGCCTGGGAGTGGAGGATTCCAGGCAGGGCGAGGGCTGAGATGGAAGCAAGGGGGCCCAGGAGGGGCACCTCCTGAACCTCGGGGAGCTCACGCTGTCTTCCCACCCTGCTCACAGCCAGCCCCCAGCTGGGCACCTGACCCCGGCCTCGCCTTGGGCAGGAAGAGAGAAAGGCCTCCTGGAGAGGAAAGACAGGGCTGCTGGCCCCGGGGCCCCACCCGTGAAGGCCCAGCTGGACATCTCATCTGCTGCACCAGCATTGTGCAGGGCCTTGTCGCCCACAGAGACAGCCTCGCCCTCTTTCAGCTCCTCGCTCTTAAATGAGACCCCGCCAGCAGGGATGGTCCTGTGGGGCAGAAAGGGAAGGGACGTCTACTCTCTTCTTAAAGTTCATTTAGTTTCCGTCATTGTGATCTGTGTGCAGAGTTTTAAAACCAAACAGTAATACCAAGCTCATAATGAAAACACAGCCATGTCCAGCCCGTGCATCCCCAGGTGGGAATCCCACTCCCTGGAGGTGTGTGCTTCCAATTCTTCCAGCTGTTCCTTCTCCATGTTAAAAAAGAATGTGCTGATACTGCTCTTTCCCAATTTTTCATTTTGGATGTTGACTATTGGCTTCTAGTTTTGGATATCTTGGATTAGGTCTCTTCTACTCTCCACATAATCCCTCTTTCAAAGGCTTGGAATGGTGCCACATTTTCAGCTGTCTTCATATTTGGGCATTAACTTTCTTTTAAAATATAAGTGGGGAGTGGATTTAGCTCTGTGGCTGAGCACCTGGTTCCCGTGTACGAAGTCCTGGGTTTGCTCCCCAGTACAGCCTAAAAACAAATGAAAAAACCAACTCTCATTGGGGCGGGATGTACTCAGTGGTTGAGCACCTGCTTCCAATGTATGAGGTCCTGGGTTCAATCCCCACTACCTCCCAAAATACATGACTTTTTTTCTGTGAATATGGAGGCATACCTATATTTTTAATGCCACTAAGATGTGCATCATTTCAAGTATTTGACAGAGTGTAATAAGAGAGAGACTCCATTAGCTGATTTTGCTGGACATGTTCTCCTTCAGTGACATAGAGGTGGCCCTGGAGAGAAGGAAGTGTGGTCCCAGATACTCCTGGGCATCTAAGGAATCCAAATTTACAGCCATAATAATGCAAACTCTATGAGTTTTCCACTCTTCAAATCAACCTCCCCACAAGGCGAGGAAGCCTGGATTGTGGTGACAGAGCTGACGTGGATTTAACATTCTTGACTTGGTCTCATAAAAAGGAAAATAACAGATAATGTGAAGTAGCAGGCAGGGAGGTGGAAGGAAGTGGACTGTGCTAATATCCTCAAGTAATTTATTGGGAGTCAAAAGTACTGCACAGCTGTATATTAGACAGGTGTCCAGAGGCAACCAGCAGAATAAATTATACATCAAAGAGTAGGAGGGGTGGAGGAAAGTAGGGAGTTAAATCGCCATAAATTTTATGGAGTTGAGTCAATAGAGAATGTCTTAAACTGACTCTGACAGCTTGAAATTATTTTACGAATCCCCAAACGAGAAATATTAGGTTTTAAACTCATCCAATCCTGTAGGCCTGAGGCCCGTTCGTTTGCCTGGATTACATCAGGGGGTGTGAGTCACACTGAGCCTCTGCCCTCTTGCTGGGTCTGATATAAAGGCAGACGCAGAGACTCAGCCAGTCCTAGGGAGAAGGGAGCCTGCGGGTTCGACCCCGCGGTGGGAGAGAGAGGATGGCTTCAGCGTGGTGCTCCCGTGGGGCTGGGCCCAGAGCAGCTCAGGAAACCAGCCCTGCTCTGTGCCCGACTGCCCACAGCTGAGCTGGGGAAGAGCCAGCAGCGAGGCTGCTGTAGGAGGTGCAGAAAGAGACAGGCCCGTGCGGTGCTTAAACGCTGAGCTCCAGCCGGTGGACTCTGCGGGCAGGCAGGGGCTTCCGTGGGGTTGGCGGCCATCGTGCTTCGCCATGTGGCTGCAATCCCAGGATGACAGTAGCTGACTCTGGTGAGAAAGCACCTCTCACGGTGCCTGGAGGTGGACTTCCCAAGGCCTTGGAACCGTGAGCTTTTGCCCCAAGTAAATACCCTTTATAAAAGCAACCCATTTCTGGTACTTTGCATTCTCAGTCTTTTGGCAAACTAAAACACTGACCAAGAAGTAAAAACAAAACAAAACAAAACTCATATAATCGTATGATTTAGAGTTAGGAAGGGCACTACATGGATAATTTTTTGAAAAGACAGTTGGAAGTAGTGGCCACTGAAAAAAGGGATGACTGCATGAGCATTGATGGTTTCCATGACAAACACTTCCCTATTTGTTTTTTTCACCTTGTGAATATATTATTTACAATTTTAGAAAAATGTAAAAGGGGAAGTGTGTTTAAAAAGCACACATTTTTTAAAGTTGAATTCAGTGAGAACAGGAGAGCCATAACTACAAAGGTTCACTTAGCAATGACAATGTGCATTATTATTCCTTCAAGAATTGCACATTTTTTCAGGTACTTCTTTAAAGGTACTATAAGCTTCATGAGTCTTTTGTGGAGAGACTTACAAAGTTAGCCTTGAATGTGGGCAACATAAGAGGAGCGGGTAATGGGATAATGTATTTTCACTGCACTTACTGTTGCTGCAAGGTAAGTGTGCCAACCACTTAGTAAAGAGGAGACACTGCACAGAAGTGAGAAGTGTTCCTAGATGATGTACCTGGTTTCGTGTACCAAGTCCTACTTTTAGTCTTTTTTATTGTCCAAGCAGATCTCTCTTTCTTATATAGGTGCTTTCCATGCCTACAAAGCTGGGCTTAGAGCAGAACTAGGGATTCAGGCTGTAACAAATAGCACTGGCCGCTCAGACAGGTCTTCCACGGCGTGACGCTGGTGACGCATTTCCTCTCTCAGCCCGACTCCTGGTCAGACTTCTTACTTGGGGGGAAAGAGACATTTTCCATCTTGGCAAAGAATAGGGCCCTGAGCAGGATCTCAATTTGTTGAAAGAATGAAACGTATGGCTAGACGTGTAAGACCACCCACAGTCTGACCCCAGCCAACGTTTCCAGCCGCATCTTCCCTTCTGCGTCCTACACCAGGGACATGTGGCTCCTCCCCATTTCCGGGGGAGGCAGGCTCCCTCGTGCCTCAGGCCCTTGCATGTCCTGCCGGAAGCCTCCCACCTTTCCAAGGGGATGTTCTTTCAGACCCGTCTTCTCTAAAGAAGCCCCCCACTCCTGCCTGCCCAGGCTCCTCGGGCAGGTGGGACCCCAGCCCGTGTGTTCCCAGCCGCCTGCATCATCCTGTCCCTCAGGAGAAGTTCATTAGCTACAGACAGATGTTGCCTCCGGGCATCTGTTCAAGGAAAATCTAAAGTGATACCTAACTATGCCTGTGTGGAAAATACAATTGAGAAATTTATCAAACTGATGGAAGAGGACACTTGGTGTTCCAGTATGGGCAAGGTCAGGAACACCCTGCCCCTGAGGATGCGGCTCTGGAAGGGAAAGGACTCCTCAGACGCTGCGGGGCTGGGGATTAGCCACGGGGAGTGCGTGGGAGGCGATCGTCGCCCGCCTTGAGGCCGGTGCGTGCGGGGGTCCCACCAGCCGCCAGGCTGTGGGCAGATTCGCGTTTCTTCATTTGTCTTTGATATCACGGCATTCTGTCGTCACGCCTAAAGTTTTATTATGGAAATTTTCAAACATACATGAAGTAAATGAGAATAGTATAATAAATGCTCATGCACCCCTAAGCCAGCTTCAATAATTGTCAACATCTGCCAATCTCTTCTCAACTATCCTTCTCAACACCTGCTCCTCCTTCTCTTCCTTCTCCTCCCTCTTCCTCCCCCTCCCCCCTTCCACCTTCTTCTGTGGGAATATTTTTAAATCACAGACATCATGTAACTTTAACCACATCACAGGTTATGTCCCTAACAGATATGTACTTTTAAAATAATAATCACAATATACCTTACAAAATTAACAAGAATTTCTTAATATCATCTAATTAGCCAGTATGTTTCTATTTCCAAAATTATCTCTTTAACTGTCATCGTACAATGAGTTGATCAAATCAGAACCTAAACAAGGTCTGGGTGTTATGTTTGGTTGATTGATATGTTTACATTTCTTTTAGAGTTTATGATAGTTGTAATCTGTCCTGTATAATTTCTTCCATTTTGAATTTGGCCTATTTTACTCTCATAGTGTGTTTAACCAGTTCTCTATCCCCTCAACTCTCTGAAAAGGGGTAGTTAGATTTAGAGGCTTGATGGCACTCAGGTTCACTGCCCTTGGTGGCTGTGTACTTCCTACTGCATCGCAAGAGGCCTGTGGTGTCTGGTGGTCCCGATTGTAGGGTGTAAAACGGATCAGTGGGTTTCAGTGTTGTCAGCTGGACCATCCACTGATAATATGGCATTTTAAAGGTAAATGTTGTTTTTTTAAAAAAATTTCTCTCCCCCCGCTGCCACAGTTGTCTGCTCTCTGTGTCCATTTGCTGTGTGTTTTTCTGTGACCATTTCTATCCTTATCAGCAGCACGGGAATCTGTGTCTCTTTTTGTTGTGTCATCTTGCTGTGACAGCTCTCCATTTGCGCAGTGCCATTCCTGGGCAGGCTGCACTTTCTTTCACGCTGGGTGGCTCTCCTTATGAGGGACACTCCTTGTGCGTGGGGCTCCCCTACACAGGGGACACCCCTACATGGGGGACAGTGGGGGACATGGGGGACACCCCTGCATGGCAGGGCACTCCTTGCATGCATCCACACTGCACATGGGCCAGCTCCACACAGGTCAAGGAGGCCTGGGGTTTGAACCATGGACCTCCCATGTGGTAGACGGACACCCTAACCACTGGGCCAAGTCTGCTTCCCCCTTGTGGGAAACAAAGGCATGTTGTTTCCATGGAAGCAAGTTACTTCCTTGACCACTGAATCAAACTGTCCCTTGTGATTATTGGTGCAGATCACAATCTTGGCTGGGAAAACACACCTGCAGGCAGAACAATAACATATAGAACAGAACAACCTGAGTAACAAGATTTATGAGTATAGTTACTGATTTTTATAATAATAGTTACAGTAAAGTTTGTTGGTGTTCATCAATCACTAGTTAATATAGAATGAGGTAAGGGTAATAGGTAACTTGATTTTGTGCTGAATGTCACATATGTTAAGGGTATATATACTACCCCCTTGACTCAATAAAGTTGTCTGATGAGCTTGAGAAATCAATGCTCTCAGATCCCCTGAACCCAATCTTTCTTTGTCTTTCATTCCCGATACCTCGGGTCACCAACCAAGACTCCATGACTGGTGGTGCCCAGACGTGGAGCCCGAGGAAGAGGATTCATCAAGACATGGCAGCGTAGGATTTTCCACCTCTGGATCGGGAATGTGGAAAGCTGAAAAGCCTCTTTTAAGGTAAGGAGCATCAAAATTAATTAACCTGGGTAGATTGCTGCTTCATATTATTAAGTTTTGCTTTCTGCTAGCATCAGGGTATGGGTAATCAACCAGGACGCTTGGAAGAATATTCACAGGTTTTGAAAACTCTGTTGCACAGTGTAGGCATCACAGTTAAGACTGCAGATTTGTTGGAATTGTTTGCTTTGGTTCAAAAGCATTGTTATTGGTTTCAACCACAAGGAAAGAATTTGATGAATGTTAAGCATTGGAGGCAAGTAATGAAAGCATTGCAGAGAGCATATCAGAAAGGAGAGAATATACCTGTATCAGTTTGGGCCTTAGGACAGCATATTGCTGCTGCATTAGATCCTTTGCAGTCTGAGGAAGAAGAGATTGTTCTTTTCTCAAGGGAGGAAACAGCTATGAATGATACAGGTAAAGACAGGAACTTGGAGGAGGATCAGGAAGAAGAGGAGTTATTTGAAGTTAAAGACACAAATCCGTTCTTAACTAAATCCATGTCGAAGCTAAGTATTTCTAAGGTAAACATATATCCTAATTTGACTCATGAGGTTCCTTCTGCACCTCCAGAACCTGGAAAAGTACCTAGTTGACTTTTCTCTATGGACCTGCCTTATGTTCGTAGCAGCTTTAAGCCAAATCCTGTGCCTGTTACTCCATTAATGAGATGTCTTTTACTGGGATCTAGTCAAGGTGAGCCTCTGGCTATGCAAGCTGTAGCAGCTTTTCCTGTAACTATTCAACAAATTCCTCCTGATGCTCAACACCCACAGGGGGGAATTTATGCTCATGAGCCTCTTTCTTTTAAAGTATTGAAGGACATCAAACAGCCATGTACTCAATATGGCCCTCAGAGTCATTATACTGTTGGATTGGTGGAAGGACTTGCAAACACCTACAGGTTCATACCTTGGGATTGGGACATGCTGACTAAAACAGTATTGAGTGCTGCTGAGTTCTTACAATTTAAGACTTGGTGGACAGATGAAGCTGCTATGAGAGAACGACGAAATAGGGCTCAGAATCCACCTGTTAATATTACTGCTGAACAATTGCTAGGCTCTGGAGCTTGGGCAGGTATTGAGAGGCAGCTTCATTATGAAGATCAGGCTGTTAATCAAGTGAGGCAGTCATGCTTGGCTGCATGGAGAAGGATTACAGCTCCAGGGAAGCCTACGCAGTCTTTTGCTAAAGTGATTCAAGGTGTTAATGAACCTTATGTGGAATTTATTGCCAGACTGACTGATAAGCTTACTAAGACTATTGAAATTCCTGAAGCAAGAGAGTTAATCCTGCTAACGCTCGCTTTTGATCAAGCTAACAGTGAGTGTAAGAAAGCTATCTGGCCTATTAAGCCCGCAGGTGGTCTGTCCTTGATTATATAAAAGCTTGTCAGGATATTGGTTCAACCACCCACCAGATGGCAGTGTTAGCTTCAGCTATGAGAGGAGGAAATAACCCGAAAAAGAAAGGGAATTGTTTTAAGTGTGGAAAATTTGGACATTTTCAAAAGAATTGTCAGTCCTATGTTAATCAAGCAGGAAAAGGACTTCGTACTCAATCAAAAATTTTTCCAGTGTGCTGTAAAGGATATCACTGGGCTAATGAATGTAGATCAAAAATAGACTGGAAAGGCACACCTTTAAAATTGGGAAACTGCTTTGCGGGCCTAGCTCAGGGCCCTCAGACAAAAAATATGAGCCTGGCCGACCAATTTCCTGTCAGCAGCGGTCAGTATCATTCATCCCAGTCTCAGAGTTAAGAGCGGCTACTCAAGGTAGTGCTGCTGTTGATCTTCCATCTACTGAGACTAAATTGATAACTTCAGAGGGAGGCATTCAAACAATTTCTCCAGGAGTAAAAGGGCCTTTATGTAACAATACAGTAGGCATTGTAGTTGGAAGAAGTAGTTTAACCATGAAGGGATTGTTGGTGCAGGTAGGAATTATAGATAGTGATTTTACAGAGGAAACAAAAATAATGGTTCAAGCTGTTAATTCTATTCAAATACAAAAAGGACAATGAATTGCTCAATTATTACTGCTTCCCTATAATAAACCAGCTACTCTTCCTTTTAAAAGGAAGGTGGGATTAGGATCAACTGGAAAAATATGTATTGGCAAACTTTTGTAAATGATGATAGACCTGAAACTACTATTACAATTAATGGAAAATTGTTCTTTGGCTTAATAGATACAGGAGCAGATGTATCTATTATAGCTAAACATTATTGGCCTCAATCCTGGACTTTGCAGAAAGTACCTACAGTTTTTACTGGAGTTGGTACAATGACTGATGTTTATCAAAGCACTAATATTTTTGATGTTTTAGGCCCTGATGGACAAAAATCTACTTTACAACCTTATGTGGCTGATGTGGGAATTAATTTGTGCGGCCATGATTTGTTAAGTCAATGGGGTGCTTTCATTCATATTCCTACCTTCTTGGAGCAAGCTAAAACATTATATATGGATATGCAATAATAATACTAGAAGTAAAGGAGATAGGAGGGGAATTGGATTTCCTTCCAGTTCATTGGATCCTGAACGAGCAAATTTATCTTAGGGGCCATTGAAAGAAAGGGCAGTCCCATACCAATTACTTGGCTTACTGAAACACCGGTATGGATAGATCAATGGCCCCTAACAGTAGAAAAATTAAATGCCCTACATATTTTGGTTAAAGAACAGTTGGAGCAAAAGCATATAGAACCTTCTAATAGTCCTTGGAACTCTCCGGTATTTGTTATTAAAAAGAATCTGGAAAATGGAGACTCCTGATGGATTTAAGAGCTATAAATAAAGTTATGAGTCCTATGGGAGCACTACAACCGGGAGTTCCACAACCATCAATGATTCCAAAAGATTGGTCTCTTATTATAATTGATTGGAAAGATTGTTTTTTCACTATTCCTTTACATCCTGCTGATAAGGTAAAGTTTGCTTTCTCTGTGCCTTCATTTAATAATCAGGCACCTATGCAAAGATATCAATGGTGTGTTTTACCTCAGGGTATGATGAATAGTCCAACCATGTGTCAATTATTTGTACACCAACCTCTTCAAAAGTTACGTGATCAATTTCCTAAAGCAATTATTATCCATTATATGGATGATATATTATTCGCTCATGCTTCTGGTGAAAAATTACAACAATTATTTGTTATGGCAGAAAAAATTTTACCGGAATATGGGTTACAAATAGCCCCTGAAAAAATTCAGAAAGAAGCTCCATTCTCTTAGTTAGGCATGAAATTGTCTAAAGGGTGTATTACACCTCAAAAGGTGCAAATTCGTAGAGATAACTTAAATACTTTTAGTGATTTTCAAAAACTTTTAGGAGACATTAATTGGATTAGACCTATGTTAGGAATTCCTAATTATATGTTAACTCATTTATTCCAAACTCTGCAGGGGGATTCAGACCTTACTAGTGCACGTTCTTTATCTGTGGAAGCAGAACAAGAATTAAATTTAATAGAGGAAAGAATTTCACAAGGACAGTTGACACAAATTGACCCTGGAAAAATTGTAGATTTAATTATATTTTCCACTGTGCAATCTCTCACAGCTTTACTGTGGCAGGAGGGAGTTTTGGAGTGGATTTTCCTACCTAATAATAAACAAAAGAGATTACAAACTTATTTACAAAAAAATCATCAATATATTGGCAAAAGGATGTGTGCACTTAATACAACTTAAAGGGTCTGACCCTGATCACGTTATTTGTGAATTATCACAGGAAGAAATTCATCATCTATATGTAACCAACCCTCAATGGCAGATAGCTATCAGTGGCTTTCAAGGTGTTATTGATAATCATTTTCCTACTTCAAAATTACTTACTTTCTTACAAAAAACTACTTGGATATTACCTAAGATTATAAAATCTCTACCTTTAGAAAATGCATGTACAGTGTTTACTGATGGCAGTAGTAACAGGAAAGCAGCATTTGTTACCAAAGGAAAAGAACAGGCTTGGCAGACTCCATTCACGTCTGCTAGTGTACTGAACTTGCTGCCATCATTAAGGTGTTAACAATATTTAAGGAACCTTTGAATATTGTCTCTGATTCTGAATATGTATGCCTTACTGTTAAGCATATTGAAATGGCTCATATCTTTGTTACTGATGAATTATCTCAACTTTTTGCTGATTTGCAACATCTCATTAGATTAAGACAGCATCCTATTTACATTACACATATACGTTCTCATACCTCTTTGCCTGGTCCTATGACAGCAAGTAATGCTCGAGCTGATTTATTAGTGGGGTGTTTACAAAGTGCTCATGATTACCATGCTTTAACTCACATTAATGCTAAAGGCCTGCGAAATAAATATCAAAAGTTAACAAGACTACAAGCACAGGAAATTATTCGTACTTGTCCTACCTGTGGACCACTAACAGCAGTGCCTTTTCAGGCTGGAACTAATCCCAGAGGCCTGACTCCTAATCAATTATAGCAAATGGATGTTACTCACATTCCATCCTTTGGTAAACTACAATATGTTCATGTTTGTATTGACACTTATTCTCATTTCATGTGAGCTACTGCTCAAAGTGGGGAATGGTTTCATCATGTTCGCTCACATCTCTGGTCTGCTTTTGCTGTGATGGGATGCCCTCTAAAAATTAAAACTGATAATGGACCCTCTTACATTAGCAAATCCTTTGCTTCCTTTTGTGGGAAATATGCTATTGAACATGTTACCAGCATTCCCCAAATCCAACAGGTCAAGCTATTGTTGAAAGATGCCATCATACTCTCCAGACTATGCTTTTAAAACAAAAAGGGGGAGATGATGGTATGATATCGCCTAAAGGTCAATTGGCTAAAGCTTTATTTACCTTAAATTTTCTTAACGTTTATGATTCTATGACACTGGCTGAATGTCATTTTGGACATTCTCAAAAATCCACAGAAATTGCAGAATCTGAGAATCAACCAGTATTTTGGAAAGATGCTTTAAGTAATGAATGGAATAAAGGCAGGGTTAAAGTATGGGGGTGAGGTTATGCTCTTATCATTTCAGAAAATGGGGAAGAAATCTGGCTTCCGGCAAAAAGGATTAAACCTAGGACTGAAGAAGTGGAGTCTTCTACACATATGGATCCTACTGATAGTGAGTGAAACCAGCAATGGTAATGGTAATTACACATATTGGGCTTGTATCCCTAATCCCCCATTACTTCAAGTGTTATCCTGGAAAGATCCTTCTTTTCCTGTCTATTTGAATAAAACTCATATATTTCCTGGACCCGTGGATGATAGGTTACCACTTAAGCCACAAGAAGAGGGACAAAGGATTTATAATCTCCTTCTTCCATTTGATTTCTGACCTCTTTGCATTGGCAATCACCCACCATGTATGGCTGTGAAAAATAGAACTATGATCAATTTTAGCCATAATAATACTAAATCTTTGGTAACTTTATTCCCATCCTATCAATACCAAGAATATAAGTATCCAAGTTATAGTTGTCCTAAGAGGAATGCTGGTGATATGCAAAGATGGTATGAATGCCATATGGGAACAGGATCTGTCATTTTTAATGATTCCTATGGAATAGCTTAGGAAAGTGCCCCTATGGGGAATCCCAACAAATATAAGGGCAGATTTATTTGGTATGGTATAAATAGCATGGGACAACAAATTAGTAATATGCAGTATCCCTTTCATGAATCCCTTGATTTGGATGAGAAAATAATTTTTACCAAAAATAATAGTGATTGGAAAAATATAGGGAAATGGGTTCCTTTTCCATGGTGCAATAGCACTGGAGTCCATGATCAATAACAAATATGGAAAGTCTTCTTAGGAGTGGCATCTACTTCTGAATGGAAAGGTAATAAAAGTATGGATGGACAATATTTGCAATTAGATCAAATTCATCATTTTCAATCATATGTCAAAGATCCATATGTGTTTGTGGTAGGGAAGGCTTCCATTACTGAAAATGCTTCATTTTATAAGGATGGGGCTTTGTATACTTGCTTGTCTGAGAATATTTTACAGAATGGAGATATTATCACCGTGGCTCACTGAAGACGAGGAGTGTGGATCCCAGTGAAAATGAATCGGATGTGGCAGTCATCACCTGAAAGTCATCTTCTTTTCCACCTGGCTCAAGGACTGTTGAAACGATCTAAGAGATTTTTGGGACTTCTCATAGCTGGCATTCTTGGCTTCATTGGTGTCATCACTGCTGCTGCCACTGCTGCTGTTGCATTGCATGAGATGGTGCAGACACAGCAATATGTGCATGATTGGCACAAGAATGCAAGTGACTTATGGCATAGTCAGGAGCACATTGATGAAGGACTTAATAACAGAGTTAGTGATTTGGAATCTGCTGTTTTACACTTAGGAGACCAAGTTTATAATTTGAATTTGTTAAGAGGATTGAAATGTGATTGGAATGAAAGTAATTTTTGTATTACTCCTTTGGATTATAACATTTCTATGTTTCAATGGAATAAGATCAGAAATCATTAGTTAGGACACAAAGGAAATATGTCATTAGAAATTGAGGAATTGCAGAGAAAGATTTTAGAAATGTCTCATAATCAGATATACGTAGATAGTGATAAGGACATCTTTAATGATTTGATTTCAAATTTAAATAAGTTTAATCCTGTTGATCGGTGGAAGTCTAAGCATTTCTTATCTGCCTTAGGAATAAGGATATGTGTATTAATCCTGTTGCTCATGGTTGTCGCTTGCCTGGGTAAAGGTGTTTGCCAGAGATTGCACCATTTGGACACAATGGGACAGGCTAATAACTTAGTACTTGCTAAAACACTACAATAGTACCCTGAAGTCAGTGAGCTTGGCTGGTAGTCAATGATGGGTAAGACCCCCTGGGGGGGGGCAACCTAAAACAGGCACAGTCACCCTGACTAAAACAAAAAGGGGGAAATGTGGGAAACAAAAGCATGTTGTTTCCATGGAAGCAAGTTACTTCCTTGACCACTGAGTCAAAATGTCCCTTGTGATTATTGGTGCAGATCACAGTCTTGGCTGGGAAAACACACCTGCAGGCAGAACAATAACATAGAACAGAACAACCTGAGTAACAAGATTTATGAGTATAGTTACTGATTTTTATAATAATAGTTCCAGTAAAGTTTGTTGGTGTTCATCAATCACTAGTTAATATAGAATGAGGTAAGGGTAATAGGTAACTTGATTTTGTGCTGAATGTCACGTATGTTAGGGGTATATATACTACCCTCTTAACTCAATAAAGTTGTCTGATGAGCTTGAGAAATCAATGCTCTAAGATCCCCTGAACCCAATCTTTCTTTGTCTTTCATTCCCGATACCTCGGGTCACCGACCAAGACTCCGACACCCCCTAATACATTTTAACATTTTAAAATAAGCTTCCATTTCCAATGAACTAAGGAGTTTTGTTTTGTTTTGTCTTCTTGCCTTATGTGCCTATAGAAGATAATTTGAGCATACACATACATACACATGCACATATAGGTATGTGTATATATATGTGTATATATATATATGGGTATTTGGAAGTTTTTAAGTTACTTTTAACTTTAGAATAAAACTACACTATAGGGACACCTCTGCGTGGAACAGCATGAGCAGCTGGAAATCCTTCTCTGAGTTGAGGATGGCAGGTCCAGTTCACTGAAGGAAGTGATGAGGCTGTAGCACAAGTTCCTGTCTGTTACTTCTGCAGTGCCAGGACTCACCACTACAGCTGGACACATCTGCTTCCTCAGCAGCACTGACCTCTAAAACAATGTCTGTCAGAAACAGGATGCTGTTGGTTGAGCACCCAAGGCTGTTTATGATCTTTTGGTAACTATCTTGGTATCAAAGGGCCTATCAACAAGCTCAAGAATGTCTCCCTCTGTAAAATGCCCAAAATAGTTTCTGTGCCTCTACACTCCCTGAACAATAGACATGTGCCTTCAATCCAGTCCCTCTCCATTTAGCTGCTATTGTAAATGGGTTTTTTTTTTTCTGGTTTTCCACCTCAGATTGCTCATTACTAGTGTATAGAAACACCACTGATTTTTGAATATTGATCTTGTACCCTGCCACGTTGCTAAATTCTTTATTAGTTCTAGTAAACTTGTAGATTTTTCAGGACTTTCTATGTATAGGATCATGTCATCTGCAAATAGACAAAGTTTTACTTCTTCCTTTCCAATTTGGATGCCTTTTATTTGATTTTCTTTCCTAATTGCTCTGGCTAGAACTTCTAGGACAATGTTGAATACCAGAGGTGGCAGTGGGCATCCCTGTCTTGTTCCAGGTTTTATTTATTTATTTATTTTTAAAGATTTCTTTCTTTCTTTCTTTCTTTCTCTCCCCTTCCCCACCCCCCCACACACCCCAGTTGTCTGTTCTCTCTATTTGCTGCATCTTCTTTGTCCGTTTCTGTTGTTGTCAGTGGCACAGGAATCTGTGTTTCTTTTGTTGCATCATCTTGTTGTGTCAGCAATCCATGTCTGCGGTGCCATTCCTGGGCAGGCTGCACTTTCTTTCATTCTGGGCAGCTCTCCTTACAGGGCGCACTCCTTGCGCATGGGGCTCCCCTACATGGGGACACCCCTGAGTGGCAGGGCACTCCTTGTGCACATCAGCACTGCACATGGGCCAGCTGCACAGGGGTCAAGGAGGCCAGGGGTTTGAACCATGGACCTCCCATATGGTAGATGGATGCCCTAACCACTGGCCCAAGTCTGCTGCCTTGTTCCAGATTTTAGAGGGAAATCTTTCAGTCTTTCATCATTGAGTATGATGTTAACTGTGGGTTTTTCATATATGCCCTTCTATTCCTATTTTTCTAGGTGTTTTATCAAGAAAGGATGCTGGATTTTGTCAAATGCTTTTTCTGTATCACTCAAAATGATTGTGCGGTTTTCCCCCCTTCCTTTTGTCAATTGATTTTCTTATGTTGAACCTCCCTTGTATACCAGGGATAAATCCCGCTTTATCATTGGGTATAATTCTTTTTATGTCCTGTTGGATTCAGTTTATAAGTATTTTATTGGGCAGATTTGCATCTATATTCATAAGATAAATTTGTCTGTGATTTTCTGTTCTTGTAATATCTTTATCTGACTTGGTATTATGGTGATGTTGACCTCATAGAATGAGTTAGGTAGTGTTCCCTTCTGTTCAGTTTTTTGGAAGTGTTTGAACAGGATTGGTATTAATTCTTCTTGGAATGTTCGGTGGGAGCCATCTGATCCTGGGCTTTTTTTATTGGGCAGTTTTTTGATGAACTGATTCAATCTCTACTTGTAATTGGTCTGCTGAGATCTCTTTCTTCTAGAGTCAGTGTAGACTCTTTGTGTATTTCTGGAAATTTGTCCATTTCATCTACACTGTGTAATTTGTTGGCATATAATTCATAGTATCCTTTTTATTTCTGTGGGGTCAGTAGTAATACCCCTCCTCTCATTTCTGATTTTATTTATTTGCATCATTTTTCTTTAACTTGTTAGTCTAGCTAAAGACTTGTCAATTTTATTGTTCTTTTCAAAGAACCAACTTTTAGTATTTGTTGATGTTCTCTGTTAGTTTCTTATACTCTGTTTCATTTATTTATTCTCTAATCTTTATTTCTTTCTGCTAGCTTTGGGTTTATTTTGATGTTCTTTCTCTAGTTCCTTCAGCTGTGCAGTTAGGTCTTTGTTTTTAGTTCTTTCTTCCTTCTTAATGTAAGCATGTAGGGCTACAAATTTCCCTGTTAGCACTGCCTTTGCTGCATCCCATAAGTTTTGATATGTTCTGTTCTCATTTTCATATGTCTTCATATATTTACCAATTTCTTTTGCAGTTTCTTCTATGATCCACTGATCATTTGAGTGTGTTGTTGAACTTCCAGATATTTGTGAATTTTATAGTTCTCTCCCTGTCATTGACTTCCAGTGTCATTCCATTGTGTTCAGAGAAGATGCTTTGTATAATGTTAATATTTTAAAGTTTATTGAGACTTGTTTTGTGGCCCACCATGTGGTCTATCCTGGGAGAACTATCCATATGTACTTGAAAAGAATATATATCCTGCTGTTTGGGGGTCCAATGTTCTGTATATGTCTGTTGGGTTTAGTTCATTTATCAAATTATTCAAGTTATATTTTCTTATAGTGCTTCTGTTTAGTAGTTCTATCTATTGATGAGAGGTGGTGTATTAAAGTCTCCAACAATAATTTTAGAGGTATCTCTCCCTTCAGTTTTTCTAGGGTTTGCCTCATATATTTTGGGTTACCATTCACTACATAAATATTTATGATAGTTATTTCTTCTTGATGGATTGGCCCTTTTATTAATATATAATATATAGGGAAGTGGACTTGGCCCAGTGGATAGGGCATCCATCTACCACATGGGAGGTCTATGGTTCAAACCCCAGGCATCCTTGCCCAGTGTGGAGCTGGCCCATGCATGCAAGGAGTGCCGTGCCATGCAGGGGTGTCCCTTGTGTAGGGAGCCCCATGCACAAGGAGTGCACCCTGCAAGGAGAGCCACCCAGCATGAAAGAAAGTGCAGCCTGCCCAGGAATGGCACCACACACACGGAGAGCTGACAACAAGATGACACAGCGAAAACAGACAAAGAACATGCAGCAAATGGATGCAGAGAATAGGCAACTGGAGGTGGGGTGGGGAAGAGGAGAGAAATAGATAAAATAAATCTTAAAAAAAAAAATATATATATAATGTATAATGTCCCTCTTTGTCTCTTATAGCAGCTTTTGACTTAAAGCTTAGTATTTTGTCTGATATTAGTATAACTACCCCAGCTCTTTTTTGGTTATTTGCATGGATTATTTTTTCTAGTCTTTCACTTACAACATATCTTTGTCTTTGGGTCTAAAGTGAATCTCTTCTTTTTAAAAAATTTTTGTATTATAATCTCTATTTTTAAAGAGGTTTTAGATTCCAGAAAAGTTACATTGAAAGTATAAGGAGGGGGGGCAGATTTGGCCCAGTGGTTAGGGTGTCCGTCTACCACATGGGAGGTCCATGGTTCAAACCCCAGGCCTCCTTGACCCATGTGCAGCTGGCCCATGTGCCGTGCTGATGAGCACAAGGAGTGCCCCGCCACGCAAGGGTGTCCCCCACATAAGGCAGCCCCACGCGTAAGGAGTGCATCCTGTAAGGAGAGCCACCCAGCGCAAAAGAAAGTGCAGCCTGCCCAGGAATGGCACTGCCTGCACAGAGAGCTGACACAAGATGACACAACAAAGAGAAACACAGATTCCTGTGCCGCCAACAACAACAGAAGCGGACAAAGAAGATGCAGCAAATAGACACAGAGAACAGGCAACCGGCATGGGGGTGGGGCTGTGGGGGTTGGGTGAGTGGGGGGGTGGGGGGAGGGGAGAGAAAAAAATAAATAAATCTTTAAAAAAAAAGGAAGTATAAGGGATTCCCATATACCCCATTGTCTACCCCTCCTACATCTTCCCTATTAATAACATCTTACAATAGTTTGGTGCATTTGTTACAATTGAGCAGAAGAAAAGAAAGAACAGAGATTAGAGCAGAGCTAAATGTAATTGAGAATTTTTAAAAACACTAGAAAAAATTAACAAAACCAAAAGCTGGTTCTTTGAGAAGATTAATAAAATTGGCAAACTCTTAGCTAGAATAACAAATAAAAAAGAGAGAAGATGTAAATAAATAAAATAAAAAATGAGAGAGGGGATATCACCACTGATCCCACAGAAATAAAAAGTATCGTAAGAGGTTCTTTGAAAAATTGTATGCCAACAGGATGGATAACTTAGATGAAATGGACAAATTTCAGAAACACACAAGTAACCTACATTAACGAAAGAAGAAACAGAAGAACTCAACAGACCATTCACAAGTAGTGAGATTGAAATAGTCATCAAAAACCTCCCAACCAAGAAAAGACAAGGACCAGGTGGCCCCACAGGTGAATTCTACCAATCATTCTGGAAAGAACCAACACCAATCCTGCTTAAATTCTTCCAAAAATAGAAGGGGATGGAACATTACCTAACTCATTCTATGATGCCAGTATCATCCTAATCCTAATCCTAATAATCCTAAACCACATAAAGATGCTACAAGGAAAGAAAACTAGGGAAACAGATGTGGCTCAAGCAATTGGGCTCCTGTCTACCTTATAGGAGGTGCAGGGTTCAATACCCAGGACCTCCTGGTGAAGGCGAGCTGGCCCATGTGGTGAACTGGCCCACGCGGAGTGCTGCCCTGTGTAAGGAGTGCCACCCCTCATGGGAGTGCCAGCCCACGCATGGAGTGCTGGCCCACACAGAGAGCTGATACAGCAAGATGATGCAACAAAAAGAGACACGGAGGAGAGACAATAACAGATGCAACAGACTAAGGAGCTGAGATGGCACAAGAGAATGATCACCTCTCTCCCACTCTGGAAGGTCTCCAGATCTGTTCCCTAGCCACCTAGTAAGAATACGAGCAGACACAGAGGAACACACAGTGAATGGACACAGAGACCAGACAATGGAGTGGGGGAGAAATAAATTAAATAAATCTTCAAGAAAAAGTAAAGAAAAGAGAAAAAAACCATATACCAATATCTCTATGAATTTAGATGCAAAAATCCTCAACAAAATACTTGCTAATTGTATCCAACAACACATCAAATGTATTGTGTACTATGATTGAGTGGGTTTTATCCCTGGTATGTAAATATGGTTCAACATAAGAAATTTAATCAATGTAATGTACCACATTAACAGATCAAAAGAAAAAAAATCACATGATCATCTCTATCTGTATAAACCTTTTAGAGGGGATAAACAAGTTCAGTGAAGTGGCAGGATGTAAGATCAACACACAAAAATCAATAACATTTCTGTTTACTAATGAGCAATCTGAAGAGGAAATCAAGAAAAAATTTCATTTACAAAAGTAACAAAAAGAATCAAATATCTAAGAATAAACTTAGCTAAGGATGGAAAGGACTTATACACAGAAAGCTACACAATATTGTTAAAGGAAATCAAAGAACACCTAAATAAATGGGATAATAATCCATGTTCATGGACTGAAAGACTAAATATCATTAAGATGTCTATCCTACCCAAACTGATTTACAGATTTAGTGCAATCCCAATAAAATTTACAAGAGCGTTTTTGCTGAACTGGAAAAGCCAATTGTGAAATTTATTTGGAAGGGCAAGGGGCCCTGAATAACCAAAATCATACTGAAAAAGAAAAACAAAATTGGAGAATCATGCTACCTGACTTTAAAGCATACTAAAAAACTACAATGGTCAAAACTGTAGGGTGTTGGCATGAGGATAGATATACTGACCAATGGAACCAAATTGAGGGTTCTGATATAGACCCATGTATATACAGCCAAACAATATTCAACAAGGCCACCGAGGCCGTTCAACTGGGACACAATAGCCTCTTCAACAAATGGTGCTGGGACAACTGGATAGCCGTATGTGAAAGAATGAGAGGGGATCACCATCTCATGCCCTGTACAAAAATTAAGAGGGATCAAAGACCTAAAAGTAAGAGCCAATAACAAAAAACTCCTAGGAGATCATGTAGGTAAGCCTCTGTAGCAGTTTGCTATAGTTATGAATTCCAAAAATAGATACTGGATTATGTTTTTAATCTGGTCTTTTACTGGGCATGAATGAGTTATGATTAGGGCTTTGATTGGGCCTCATCATTAGGGCATTGAGTCCCCACTCCTTGGTGAGTGGGAACTCACAGATAAAAGGCATGGCAAAGGACAGAGTTTGAATCTTTTTTTTTTTAAGATTTATTTTTTATTTCTTTCCTCTTCCCCCAGTTCTCTGCTCTCTGTGTCCATTCACTGTACATTCTTCTGCAGCCACTTGCATTATTTGGTGGCACTGGGAAACTGCATCTCTTTTTGGTTGCGTCATCTTGCTGTATCAGCTCTCCATGTGTGTGGTGCCACTCCTGGGTGGGCTGTGCTTTTTTCACGTGAGGCAGCTCTTCTTATGGGGTGCACTCCTTCCGTGTGGGGCACCCTTATGCAGGGCACCCCCAGGTGGCATGGCACTCCTTGTGCACAGCAGCACTGCACATGGGCCAGCTCAACACATGGGTCAGAAGGCCCTGGGGATTGAACTCTGGATCCTCCATATGGTAGATGGATGCCCTATCAGTTGAGCCACATCTGCTTCCCAGAGTTGGAGCTTTTTGATGTCAGGATTTTTGATGTTGGAGTTTTGATGTTGGAATTTGATGCTGTAGCCTCAAGCTGGAGCCCCGGGAAGTAAGCTCACAGAGGAAAGAGAAGCAAGCCCCAGAAGAGAAATGCTGAGCCCAGGAAGAAGCAAGCCCTGGGAAGGAAGGAACCTTGAACCCAGAGAGAAGCAAGACCCTGGAAGGGAGGAACCCAGGAAGCCTTAACCTGGCAGACGTCGGCAGCTATCTTGCTCCAACATGTGAAAATAGACTTTGGTGAAGGAAGTAACTTATGCCTTATGGCCTGGTATCTGTAAGGTCCTACCCCAAATAAATACCCTTTATAAAAACCAACCAATCTCTGGTATTTTGCATCAGCAGCTCTTTGGCTGACTAATACAGCATCTATGAGATTTTTTTTCTCTCTCTTCCCACCCTCTCTTGCCCTCCCCTGCCCTCCCCCACCCCCTGTTGTCTGCTGTGTCTATTTGCTGTGTGTTCTTCTGTGTCTGCTTGTATTATTCTCATTAGATGGCTCTGGGAACCCATCCAGGGACCTTGTGTAGTGGGAGAGAGGCAATCATTTTCTTGCGTCACCTAGGCTCCCTAGTTCGTTGCATCTCATATTGTCTTTTCTCTGTGTCTCTTTGTTGTGTCATCTTGCATCTGTTCTCTGTGTGGGTGGCACCACTCATGGGTGGGCTGCACTCCTGCATGGGGCAGCACTCCTTGTGTGGGGGACATTCCTTGCATGGGGGGGTACTCCTTGTATGCAGCAGCACTCTGCACATGCCAGCTCACCACACAGGCCAGGAGGCCCTGGGAATCGAACTCTGGACTTCTTATACGGTAGGTGGATGCTCTATCTGTTGAGCCACATCTGCTTTCCCATGTATGAGATCTTGTAGTAGGAAATGGCTTCATGAACTTTATACCCAAAGCACGAGCAATGAAAAAAAATTGATAAATGGAACCTCCTCAAAATTAAAAACTTTCATGCTTCAAAGGAGTTTGTCCAGAAAGTGAAAAGGCAATCTACTCAATGGGAGAAAATATTTGGGAATCACTTATCTGATAAGGGTCTAATATCTAGTATATATAAAGAAATATTTTATCTCAAAAATAAAAAGATAAAGAACCCACTTTAAAAAATGGGCAAGGGATTTGAATAGATACTTTTCCAAAGAAGAAATACAAATGACTGAAAAGCACATGAAAAGATTCACACCATCATTAGCTATTAGGGACATGCAAATCAAAATTATAATGATATATCATCTTAAACCAATAACACTGACTGCTATTAAAAAACATAAAACTGTAGGTGTTGGAAAGGATGTGTGGGAACATAGAATGCTGCAGCCATGGTGGAGTACAGTTTGGTAGTTCCTCAGGGAGCTATCTAAAGAACTGCTGTAAGATCCAGCAGTCACACTACTAGATATAAACCCAGAAGAATTGAAAACAGGAACATGAACAGATATATGCACACCGATGTTCAGAGCCGATTTTCTGTTCCAGTGGTCTTCAGTTCTGTTTGATAATTTTTCATAATTTCCACCTGTATTTATATTCTCTTTGTGTTCATCTGTCATTCTCCTGATTTCCTTTAGTTCCTTGTCTGTGTTTTCCTTTAGCACTTTGAGCATTCTTAGGACCAGTTTTAAAAATTCATTATCTGGTGTGTCCCTGGCTAGTTCTCCTCACTGATGGCTTCTGATGCTTTACACTTCTTTGGCTGGGCAGTGGCTTCTTATTTCTTCATATGTTTTGTGATCTTTTGTCGAGATATCTGTATTTTGATATTTTAATGCGTTTTGCTGGAATTTCGATTCTGAGGCCCCTGTTCCTTAAGCTTATATCCATCCAGTGTTATAACAGAGCTTTCCTTAAATACCAGGAGCTAACACTCACAACAAAAAGATGATGATGGGAAGCGGACTTGGCCCAGTGGTTAGGACATCCATCTACCACATGGGAGGTCCACGGTTCAAACCCCGGGCCTCCTGGACCCATGTGGAGCTGGCCCATGCACTGTGCTGATGCATGCAATGAGTGCCCTGCCATGCAGGGGTGTCCCCGCATAAGGGAGCCCCACGTGCAAGGAGTGCACCCAGTAAGGAGAGCCACCCAGCGGGAAAGAAAGTGAAGCCTGTGCAGGAATGGCACCACCCACACAGAGAGCTGACACAGCAAGATGACGCAACAAAAAGAAACACAGATTCCTGTGCCACTGACAACAACAGAAGCGGACCAGAAGAAGAAGACAGCAAATAGACACAGAGAACTGACAACCAGGGTGGGGTAGGGGTGGGTTGAGGGGAGGAGAGAGAAATAAATAATAAATAAATCTTAAAAAAAAAAGATAATGACTATGATAAATACGGCAATGATGAAGAAGAGGAGGAGGAGTAGAAGAAGAAATAGAAGGATTTATCCCTACAATGAATTTAGGGAATAGCTCCAGGCCAGAACTTAGGGGACCCCCTCAGCCTTGCTGAGCTTGCATCTTGTCTTGGGGACGAGTGTATGGCTCTAGGAATTCTGTTATGTGGATACAAATGTGTCCCCTTCCCTTGGGAGCAGCTTCTTCACTGTCCTGGCAGCTGCATTTGTCTTGCACCCTGTAATCCCTCCCCTGCCATCATGACTTGACTACTTTCCCATAACTCTGGGCACAAATGGCTGTAGGAGAGCTCTGTGAGCACCTTTTACACGCAGGCAAGTTCTGGTACAGTGAGTGCCTCAGACTCAGTATGTGCATGAGGATTGCTCTGCTCCCCCCGGTTCCAGGACATGGACACACACCTGGAGCATGCACCTGCCCCTTGCAGAGCTGGGGAGGGGTGGGGCAAGGTTTGACCCTACCTTGTGCGGCAGGTCTGTCCAGCAGGAGGAAGAAGCGCAGGGCTGAGTCCCTTGGGAACCAGCCAGCAGTGCAGTCCTGGCCCTGCTTCAGATGCTCTGCTGCGATATGTACAGAAAGCTCCCCTTGCATCATTCTGCCTGCAAATCTCTAACTCTCCCAAGGTCTTTCTCCTGTAGGAAAATGGGTTAGGGGCAGGAAGATTAAACCTTACATTACTCTTGTTTTTTTTTTTTTGAGGTACCGAGGCCGGGGATTGAACCCAGGACCTCATATGTGGGAAGCAAGTGCTCAACCACTAAACCACATCAGCTCCCCTGAGTGGCTTTTCCATTTGTTTGCTTGTTGTTTGTTTTTGTTTTTAGGCAGCACCGGGAACTGAACCTGGGTCCTCCCATGTGGGAAGCAGGTGCTCAACCATGTGAGCCTCATCCATGCCCAAGAACTATTTTTTCTCTGTCCTTCCATCTTGCTCACCTCTCCTGAGACATTCCTAGCCCTGTGCTGGGTGCTAGGGATGCAGTCCCTGCTCTCTAGGAACCCACATGCTGAGGGAATGAAACGATCCATTAAAAAGGCAATTACTCTTCAGCAATTTCCCAAGCTTTCTTTAGGAATGAAAACTTCTCTTCCTATGTGGCCTTCCCTGTTGGGACAATCATTGATGATGACGGGATGACTCTGGTCACAGCAGGGGTGATCCCAGAGCTCCACATGCTCAGCCTCTCTCTTGTCCAGCCCACCCATCTCACTCTCTAGGGCTCTGGGGGAATGGTTTGAAAATTCTCTCAGGACAGAAAGTAAATGCTGTGGCAAGGGAGGCACTGAAGATGGTGAGGCAGATGTGCCCGATGTGAGGCAAGGGCAGCCCCTGTTGCGCTGCAGCTTAGTGAGGAGGGGCTCAGGATGGTTTGTGGGATCACTTTTATAATTACAGTAAGTCTGCCTAGTCAGGGCTCTTCTAATCCTTATGCACACAGGCTCTGCCTCCTGCCCCAGCCCGAATGAGCTCTAACCTTGCATCAGGTCAACCTTGCTCTCCATGTGTGAGCCTCCGCTTCTCTATTCTCCAAATGGGAGTAAGTAAAGTATCTCTTTCCCAGGGTTGTTGTAGGGACTACATGAATGATGTAAAGTGTCCATATCAGGACCTGGCATACAGTCAACTACTTGATGAGTGTTGTCATCAGTAGAGGGACTATAATTGGAAATAATAATTGGAGATGACAGTTTGCCTGGAGATGGGGCACCCTGTCCAGTGGGCTTTGAACAAACATAAAGGGGAGGGAAGAGTAAAATGCTCAGAGAAACCTGTGAAACTGGAGGGCACTAGAAGTGACAGAGAGACAGGCATCCCAATGTGGGGGATGACCACAACTCACAAAGGAAGATGAAATGTGGGGGAGCATCCTGCGAGGAAGGGAGCCCAGTCTTAGAGGAAACTGGAACTGTTCTGACCTTGGCTCAGCAAATCCTCATAAGCAGAGCCCCCTACTGTCGGCTCAGGGTGCCTAGTGCAGGGGCAGCGATGGGGGAGACTCTGCTCTGCTCTTGGGGAGCTTGCCATCTGGGGACGTACTTCTAGGCACAATGGCTGTAACACAAGAAGAAAGAGAAGGGATTAGAGCTGCAGCTACCTGAATAAATCACTATGCTGTGCTACACTGCAGTGGTTCTCAAACTTCAGTGTGCATCAGAATCACCTTGTCAGAACACCACTTGCTGGGCCCACCCTTTGAGTTTCTGTTTCAGTAAGTCTGGGGTGGGGCCCAAGAATTTGCATTTGTAACAAGTTCCCAGGAGATGCTGATGCCCTTGGTTTGAAGGCCACGCTCTGAGAATCACTGCTGTCGGGCTTTGTTGTGAGGCCCCTGCAACTGAGCATGGGCATGCGTCTAAGAGAACCTGCAGGTGGAATCTCTAACCTCTGGGGGATGCTGTTGAGTTAGAAAAAGTATCCCGTGCCTTCTCCTTAGAGAGGGGCCAGTACAGTCTTGATTTCTCTGCTGGGAGAAAGTGCAGATTTCGTATCCACAGCAGTAATAACAGTTGCTGAACTTTAGTGAGTAGTTACCACGTGCCGGTCACTATTCTAGATACTTTACACTTGTGGATTTTTTTAAGCCTCTCAGCCCTATGAAGTAGATTTTATCATTAGTCCCATTGTACAGATGAAGAAATTGAGGTGCGCAGAGAGGTTACATAACTTGCCCAGGGTCACGCGTCTGCTAGTGGCTGACTCCAGAGCTCATGCTCCGTAACAGCTGCAAAGTCCTGTCCAGATTCTGAGGTCTGTGGCACAAACTGTATACTCTGGAGGGTGTTCTGTGGCCCTCGAGAAAGGGAAGCATTGCTTATCAGAGCTGGGGCTGAGTCACCATGGAGTAGCCTCGGCGTGCCAGTTCCCTTTCTGACAGCATTGCTGGTTCCCAGGCTGAGCTCAGTGACTGAGCAGCTGGCCCAGGAGGAGCCCGGCAGGGGGAAGTACCTGCCTCAGGGGCAGCTAATCCTAGAGTGGGGCTTTCCTGGCTGCTCCAGGCTCCACCCCCAGCCTGGCCCTGGGAGTTTGTTGTTGTGTTGTGTTGTGTTTTTATCACTGGCCTGCAGGATATTGACTCAGGGCGTGCAGGAGCTACAATGCAGGGAGGGAAAGTACATGTTCTGGAAGAGATAACCAGGATCAGAAGACCCTGGAAGCCTGAAGAGAGTGTTGGATCTGACAGGATAATATTAAGAAATAACATAAAGTCAGGCTTTGGCTGAATGTCTCAGAGCCACCTCATCCTCACCCAGGCTTTTGGGTATGGTGGGTTGTGAAACCGAGGAGACCTGGTATTTCTGGCTAGGTGGACCTTTTGTGGAAGAATGTATAGTATGTACGGCGACACCAAGAAACACGCCCACCGACATCTCCCTCACTAACCAACCTGGAAACAGTCCTCTCCACTCCTGCTGCCCTAGGCATGCCACCTTCTTTTTTTTTTTTTTAAGATTGATTTATTTCTCTCCTCTGCCCCCCCCCCCCAATTGTCTGGTCTCTATGTCCATTTGCTGCGTGTTCTTCTGTGACCTCTTCTATCCTTATCAGCGGTACTGGGAATCTGTGTTTCATTTTTTGTTGCATCATCTTGTCATGTCAGCTCTCCATGTGTGGCACCATTCCTGGGCAGGGTGTACTTTCTTTCATGCTGGTCCACTCTACTTATGGGGCACACTCCTTGCATGTGGGGATCCCTTACACAGGGGACACCCCTGCATGGCAGGGCCCTCCTTGTGCGCATCAGCACTGCGCATGGGCCAGCTCCACACGGGTCAAGGAGGCCCGGGGTTTGAACCGTGGATCTCCCGTGTGGTAGGCTGATGCCCTAACCACTGGGCCAAGTCCGCTTCCCCCCATCTTCTCTTGTGTAGACAGATACACTAGCCTCTTCACTGGCCCCATTTCCAGCCTCGCGCTTCACACTGATCTCAGAATGATCCTTGTAATATAATCCAGCCACATCTCCCTCTTGGCTCCCCATAGCTCTTAGGATGAGGCCCAAGCTCCTTAACTTGGCACCCAAGGCCTCCCATGATCTTACTCTGCCACCCTCCCCTCCACTCCTTTCCTACCTCCTTGTTCTGGTCACATCAGGTCACTTGCTGTGGCCCTGAATGTGCTTGTCTACCTCTGGGTCTTTGCTCATGCTGAGCTCTTGCCTGTCCCTTACCTCCCCCTTTTCTATGCCCTGCCCATCCTTCCTAGCTCAGCCTATCTTCCTCCACACCAATTCTTTATTATTACTATTTATTTATTTTTAATTTCACTTAAGCGTTAACACTTGGGTCTGGGCTGGGAATTTGGAGGTATATAGGACAGGGTCCCTGCCTTCTGGAAGTTCACAGCTTGGAGAAGCAAATGATTTGTTCATGATTTATCTGTCTGCTTGCCTCTTTCCCACCTGCCCATGGGCAGGGACAAGGCTGATTCATCTCAGAGCTGCCAGTGCCCAGCATGAGACCTAGCACAGGGAAGACAGAAATAAAACTCACTGAGTTCCTCAAGGGAAGGACTGTCTCTTATTCCTCTCATTGCCACTTCCCACCCCATCTAATCATATGCAGACTAGGGACTTGGAAAATACAGTGTGGAATCCAGTGTTAAGTCTCATGGTACCTACACTCAGTGTTGCCATTTATCACCATTTACTCATTCACTCATTTGACACATTTATTGTACATCCTCTGCCAAGGCTTGTGTAGGTCCTGGGAATACAACAGTGAGCAGAAAGTAGATCTGCTTCAGAAGCTCCAAGAGCTCCTGAAGGTTAACTTGAGAAGAGGGTGTACTGTCAACACCGCATTTTCTGGGAAGGTGTACTTTAGGGAAGAGATCAAGGACGGATAGGAGTTTAGTCCTGACCTTTTGCATGACACTGTACATGTAACCCTTGAGTAGGAGTAGTCGCTATCTAGAGGCTAAGTAACTGAGAAAGAGCTGGGGCTTGAATCTTGGTTGGCATGTGGTGGGAGGGTAGACTTTGACTAAGTGGAGAGACAGGTGGGGCTGCCATGCACTGGGCTGATCTCTGGTCAGGTCCTAGAGTGGACGGTTCTCTGGAGGTGGCTTGGGCAGGAAGGCTTTTTTGGAGCCTCTCACCCTTCCTGTGAATTTGATGATTGACTTTTCCATTTCTGCAGAAAAGGTTGTCGTAATTTTGATTGGGATTTTGTTGAATCTGTAAATTGCCTTGGAAAGAATTGACATCTTTATATTAAGTATTCCAATCCATGAACTTGGGATGTCTTTCCATTCAAACATTTTAAAATTCCTTTCAGTAAGGTTTTGGGATTTTCTGTGTACAAGTCCTTCATATCCTTGGTTAAATTTATACCTAGCTATTTTATTCTTTTAGCTGTTACTGTGAATGGAATTATTTTCTTGGTACTCTTTTCAGATTGTTCATTGCTGGTATAAGGACATATCACTGGTTTTTGTATGTTGGTCTCATTACCATGACTTTGCTGAATTCATTTAGTAGATCTAATCGTTTTCTTTGAGATTCCTCAGGATTAGCCACATATATATAGAATCAAGCCATCTGTGAATAGGGAGTTTTACTTCTTCTTTTCCAGTTTGGATGTCTTTTCTTTCTTTTTCTTGCCTAAGTGTTCTGACTAGAACATCTAGTACTCTGTTAAATAGCAGCAGTGAAAGCATCCTAGCATGTTGCTGATCTCAGGTAAGAGATTTTAATCTTTCACCACTGAGTAAGATTTAGGCATGGGTGTCTTTATCATGTGGAGGAAGTTCCCTTCTAGTCCTAGTTTTCAGAGTGTTTTTATCAAGAAAGAGTGCTGCATTTTATCAAAGCCTTTTCTACATTGACCAAGATGATCACCTTTTTTCCCCTTTCATTTTATTAATTTAGTATAGTACACTGATTGATTTCTTATGTTGAACCATCCCTGCATTTCTTGGATAAATCTCTCTTGATAATGTTGGATAATTCTTTTAATGTGCTGTTGTTTTTGGTTCATCAGTTTTTGTTGAGGCTTTTTGCAGCTATATTCATAAAAGATATTGGTCCATAATTTTCTCTTTTCATATCTTTATCTGGCTTTGGCATTGGAGTAAGGCTGGCCTCATAGAATGGGTTAGGAAATACTTCCTCCCCTCAATTTTTGTTTGAGAAGGATTGTATTAATTATTCTATGAATGTTTGCTAAAATTCACCAGTGAAGCCATCTGGTCCTAGACTTTTCTTTGATGGAAGATTTTTGATTAATGATTCTATCTCTTTACTTGTCATTCATCTGTTGAGATCTTTGTTGCTTCTTGCATTAGTTTAGGTAATTTGTGTGTTTCTATGCATTTGTCCATTTCATCTAGGTTATCTAATTGGTTGGCATACACTTGTTCATATTAGTATAATCCTCTTAATTTCTGTAAGATTGGTAGCAATGTTTCTTCTTTCATTTCTGATTTTAGTTATTTGTGTCCTCTCTCTTTTCTTTGCCACTCTCCAGCTAAAGGTTGTCAATTTCAATGATCTTTTCAAAGAATCAACTTGAGATATCATCAGTTATATTAGGGTTCTCCAGAGAAATAGAACCGACAGATATTTTTATAAGGAGATATAGTAATCGGCTCATGTACCATAAGACTGAGCAGTCTGAATTCCACAGGGCAGGCTGCAAGCTGGAAACTACAGGGAAGATGAAATTGTCTTCTCCAGGAGAAGTTGGCTGGTTAAAGAAGAGGCAGAAATTCTTTCTGGCTGCTAAAATCCTCATTCTCACTTTAAGGTTTCCAACTGAGTGGATGCGGAGACTCCCCTCAGGGCTAAAGTCAGTCTCCTTTGTCGATTGTGGATGTAATGAGCCAATATGCAATCAAATGACTAATGATTTACATCCATCTGTGTAACACGCTCATATTAGCAACCTGCCATGTTCTTTCTTGGCCAAACAATAGGAGACCATAACTTATCCAAGATGGTGCATAAAATTAACTATCACATTGATTTTCTCGATTATTTTTCTCTCCTCTATTTCATATAGCTCTGCTCTAACCTCTATTTCCTTTCTTCTGCTCACCTTGGTTTAGTTTGTTCTTTTTCCAGTTCTTGCAGGTGTAATGACAAGCTACTGATTTTCCATCCTTCTTCATTTGTCTTTGCTGTGTCCCATGAATTTTGGTATGTTGTGTTTTGTTTTGTTTTCATTCATCTCAAGATATTTCCTAAAGTCCCTTGTGATTTCTTCTTTGATCCATTGGATATTTAAGGATATATTGTTTAATTTCCACATATTTGTGAATTTTCCATACTTCACTAGTATTGATTTCTAGCTTCTGTCTGTTATGTCTATTATCGTCAGAGAAGATTTGCATGACTTCAATATTTTTAAATTTTATTGAGACATGTTTTGTGACCCAATATATGGTCTATTCTAGAGAATGATTCATGTGTTCTTGGGAAGTATGTGTATTCTGCTGCTGCTGGGTCAAGTGTTCTATTACAGCTTTTAAGTTTAGTTGATTTATATTATAGTTAAGTCCTCTATTTCCTTATTGATCTTCTGTCTAGACATCCTGTCCATCACTGATAGTGGTATATTGAAGTCTCATACTTAAGTAGAGCTGTCTCTTTCTCCCTTCAAATCTGTCAGGGTTTTCATCAGATTTTGGGGCTCTGCTTTAGGCCTGTATATGTTTTAAATTGTAATATCATCTTGATGAATTTACCATTTTATCAATATATAGTGTCCTTTTTATCCCTTGTAGCAATTATTGACTTAAAGTTTATTTTATCTGATATTAGTATACCATTTTGGCTCTCTTTTGGTTACTTGCGTGGATATTTTTTTTCATCCTTTCACTTTTAACCTATTTGTGTCTTTGGTTTTAGGGTGAGTTCCTTGTAAACAGTATATAGTTTGGCCATGCTTTTTTATCCAGTCTGCCAGTCTGTGCCTTTAGCAAGTTACCTAACCTCTCTGTGCCTCAGTTACCAAATCTGTTCAATGTAGATTATAAAATCTACTACTAAATAAAACAATAACATCTACTACTATTAATAAAGTCCCTATAAAAAGCCCTTATAATGCCTGGCACATAACCTTAGCTGCTATCATCATCATCATCCTCATCATTAGTAATAGTAATAGTAGTAGTAGTAAAAGTACCACCATTACTATTGCTATTAATACAGATGGTCTCTAAGAGTCCTTTCAGTCCTGACTATTTGGGATGCTATGAAGTTTTTCTTTATTTGTATGAGTGTATGTATGAAGACTGGGGTAGGATAATTAATGAAGTGATTCACCTGGGTAGGAGAGGGCAGGATTCTTTCTGTGTGACTTTGGCTCAGTCCTTGGCCAAGTATGGACCTTAGTGTCTCTCTGTAGAGTGGGGTTTGGGGCTGTTGGAATGTATATGAGGGAGCAGCGTGGGGAGGGAATTGGAGGGTGGCTTTGGAGCTGTTGGCCCCGAAGGATTGGTATCTACTTATTTATGTCAATTACAAATCTTAAAATGTAGGTAATCGGAGACCTCAAGTTCAGAGTCAAAGTTTGTTCACACTCATGACCTAATTTAGCCATGACAAGGGCCTCTTAGGGTGTGCATATCTGATATTGTCAATCCCAGCTTGACATTAGCAGAGTGAGATCCAAAGAGGGCAAGAGTTTAGCTCAAGCTTACCTAGTAATAATGGGTAAAACTGGTCTAAACACAGGATCCAGACTCTGTGCAGTGCTCTTCCCACAGCTCACGAGCCCCAGCCTGTAGATGTACACAGCAGCGTGCGCCTTCCTCTGTTAGAGGGCGGGTGGTAGTGGGCTAAGCAGAGAGTCAGGGGACAGGAAAGTCAGGGTGGCAGGTGGTCGTGCCCGCTTCTTTCCCCTCCCAGCTCTCATGCGCGGGGGTCCTCCATTGCTGTTTCCCGGCCCCCTGGGCCTGACAGGGTCTGGAAAGTTTGTTGAATGAATAAATGAAGAATTTTCTCTTCCATTGGTGTCCAGGCTTTTTGAATCCTAAACCTTCAGAGTTGGTGTTGAGCCTTGCGTTCCCCTTGAGCTCCAGGCCAGCACAGGGCCAGGCACATAGGAAACTAGGAAACTACCAGGAAACAAGTATTAACTATCTCATACTTCACACCCAATTCTTACACAGATTGAAAAATAAAAACAAAGCAAAAAAAAAAAAAAAAAAACACCTTTCTGAACGAAGGCTGGTGGGGAAAGGGGTGGAGGCAAAGATTAAGTTTGCCTTATTTCTACCTGCTTTAGTAAAAGGAAAGTAAACAGGGTTTGGCTGTGCTCTTCTGCTGATCTTGTCTCCCACACACACCTGCCCAGCCTAGCCCATCTGCCGGAGGACCCACTGGCACCAGCCCTGTGCCTAGAGCCCCATTGTTAGCTACATTCCCAACAGAAATGTGTGCATTCGTGTCACCCGAAGACAATGTATCAGAACTTCATTCCTTTTTTATGGCGTATGAAAACTATTCCATTGTAAGGATGTACCACATTTTCATCCTCTGATGGACACTTGGATTGTTTCCACGTTGGGGCTTTTGTGAAAAACGCTGCAATGGACAGTTCTGAGCAGCATTATTCACAATAGACCCAAATTGAACCCACCGATGCCCATCAACTAAATAACGGATACTTCAGGTGTGTATATTGAAACCACAGAATGCTACAGCAGGGACGCCAACCATCTACATGCTGGAATCATACAGGTAAACCTCACCTAACGTTGGGGGAGAGAATTCTAGTGCAAAAGAGACCTCTGCTCCTCAGTTAGTTGAACATGGGGCAGGGGGATAAGGGCCCCCAGCCTAGAGGAGAATAAAGACCCCTCAAAGCTGTGGAGAGAAGGGAGGGGGCCCTCAGCCATTACACTGGCAGTTCTCTGGGGGAACCCCCCATCTGGGAGAAGAGAAGCTGGAGGCAGAACTGTGGTCAGAGGCTGTGGTTCTGGCCCAGTCCAGGTGCTCTGCTCCAGGTGATGGCCTGTGCTGGCGCTTCTGAGCACAGAAACATGTAAGACACAGACCTTGGGCTGTCGGTCATCCTTTGTGAGAAGTCAGCCAAGAGACAAGGCTGCCTGTGTCGAATGCCAAATGGCCGGTGCACACACTAACTGTTAGGTTATTCCACGGAGGAGAAGAAATAATAACGGTAACATTTATCGAGCACTTTCTAGGTGTCAAAGCATTATTCTAGATGTTTTGTATGTATTTAATTTTTCCCACAACCCCAAAAGGTGGGTAGTTATTATTCCCATTTTACAGGTGAGAAATGTGAGGCTCAAGGAAGTTAAAGAATGTGCTCAGTGTCACATAAATTTTAAGTTCAATTCAGGATATGAACAATTCTGCCTCTACAAACACACACACACACACATCTTTTTAAGTTATTGGAGGAAGTGGTGGCAAAAGGAATAGGACTCTGCCTATTTGTAACTAATTTTTAAAGTTTATTTTAAAAGTTTTAGTAATATATATATATCATAAAACGAGCCAATTTTACTATTTTAAGGATACAGTTGAGTGGCATTAATTGCATTTGCAATGTTGTGCTACCATTACCACTGTCCATTGTCAGAACTTATTCATCACCCGAAACAGAAACTCTGTGCCCATGGAGCAATGATTCCCCATTTCCCCAAACCCCCAGTTCCTGGTAACCCGTAATCTACTTTCTGTCTCTATGAATTTGCATGTGATAGGTATTTCATAGAAGTGGAATCTTATAATATTTGTTATTTCGTGTCTGGCATATTCCAATTAACATGAGGTGCAACTTATTTTTGGTACAAAGAAGACACTGGGACGATGGAGTTTTAAAGCACAAGCATGCCTTAGAGCGAAAGTTCATTTCTGACGTCCAGTTTTGCGAAGTTTAAAGTCTTCAAATCGTGAGCTCGTAAACCCTAACAGGGGAGAGCAGGGGCTGTGGGTGGCCGGCTGGAAGGGGAGGGACCTGCGGGGAAGGCGGGAGGGGAGTGGACAGGAGGGGGAGTGGTGGGGAGAGAAGGGGAGGGGAGATGATGGGAGAGGAGGTCCCTGAAGAAGTTCTCCTGGGGCGCAGCCGGGGGGGGGGGGGGGGGGGGGGGCGGGCGGGTCCACACGCGGCGCCCAGGCGCGCTCCCTGCTGCCTCCACCTCCACGAAGCCACTGGCCGAGGGAGGAGAGGGAGGGACGAGCGCTGCCGCTGGGGAGTGGGGAGCGCCCTCAGAGTCCAGGCCTTTGCGGGGCAGCTCTGTCCTTGCAGGCCCTGTTCCACCAGGGTGCTGGGACCCAGAGGGTTGCCAGGCATCCTGGAGTCTCCTGGGTCGCAGCGCCACCTTGTGGCCGCCGCTGGGTCTACCTTGGGCTCCTCCGGCGCAGGTTAGAACCTGGCGCTGTCCCCAACAGCGGCTCTGCCCACCCGCCTGCCCAGCGGACTCGAGGTGGCCTTCTCCTGGGGCAGGAAGCCAAGAGGGCAAGTGGGCATGTGTGCTGGTGTCCGCGGCCAGGACCAAACTGTCCCTGCCCTGAGAAGCAGCAAAATCAGTCTCTAGCTAATAATATCCGTTCACGTTAATGAGCGTTAATGAAAGGTCTTCTCTCCATTTCCTCTTATGCTTGGTTGGATGGAGCTTCACTTACTGTCAAGAGCATCCTTCCATGCTCTTGACAACCCTGAAGTGTATTATGGTCAGTCCTGTTTTACAGATGTTCAGGAAGGGGCTCAGAAAGGTCGAGTGGGGTGGGATGGGGGGCTGGGAGGGGCCGCGGGGATGGGGCTGGACGGGGAAGTGGGAGCAAACTGGAGGGGATCCACGAGGCAGGGAGGGAGACGCGTCTGGACACGGAGAGCGTCTGGGAAGAACCCACCTGAGGATGAGGGCCATGTCTGTGATGAGGGCGCACATCTGGGGAGGATGGTGGCTGCAGCTTCCAGAATGGGACCCCAGCTGCACGCATCTGGGGAGGGCACCCCCAGGGAAGAGTGGGGTCACAGATGAAATGTTCGTGGCACTTTTGAGAACTGGCCACAAGCAGACGGGACATGCACCTGTGGGCGAAGGGGCCCTAGCGATGTGGCAAGCACACCTGGAGAGTCTCTGGGAAGCAGGAGCCACAGCTGGCCCCCACGTAGGGGTCACACATGGGGGACAGGCACCAGCTGCGCTGTTGGCGGCTTGTCTGGGGAGGGAGCTACAGGTGCCTGAGGAACCCGATTGGGAATAAGCGGTCTGTGGCCGGGTGGGGGGCGCAGGTATATATGGATGTGGAAAAGCTTTACAAGGGGGCACAGCTCAATGTGGGGCACGTGGATTCCAGCCAAGTGGAGTCAGATGGGGGGGTAGGTGAATGGGGAGCACCAAGTGTAGGAAGCACATCTGCAGAGGAGCAGACCTGAGATGGTAGTTGGGAACATGCTTGAGCTGTATTTTGAGAGAGGGACCCCAGCTAGACCCTGAAGGGGTCACTTCCAGGAGGAAACTGGAGTTGGAATTAGGGTTCTGGGAGTTTGCATCCCACACCCTTGCCCTGCTTTGGTCAAGGGCAGAAGGCCTGAGATTGGATCTAGCCCAGAGAGTGGGGTATGGGAGGTGAGGCTGGTCCAGTGGATGGGTGCCCAGTGTGTGAACTCTGCAGCCAGGGTGGCGAAAGCCTGCTCCATGCCAGCAGGGCTTGAGTCAGAGCTAATGGCTTGCTAATGGTTTTCATAGCTGTGCCATGGAGGTGGGGAGAGCTTTGTGACTCACTGGGGTGCTAGCCAGGCAGACAGGAGGCTCCTCCACCCAGCATCCTCTGCTCTTAGCACTTTTTGTAATGTGTTCACTCACTCATTCATTCAACAAACACTTGTTAGGAACCAGGGTATCCTGGGCCCTGGGAATACAGTCCTGGGCTGAGGAAGACAAATTTGAAGGAGGAAGGACTGGATCTGGGTGACCTCACACCCATCTTCATGTCTCCCCACCCAGCCCTAAGGGAGAGAGGGAGCTTTCTTCCAGGTGGCTGAGGCTCACCCCTTGTCCTGGAGGGTCACGTGAACCCTGATAGAGGTCCCGGAGGTTCTTTGGGCTGGACTTGGTCCCAGAAGATGTGAGATGAAGAAGGTGGTGGCACTGAAGGTAGTGCCTGCGACAGGCAGAGAAAGGGTGCAAGTGTCAGAGATAGCCCCGGAGCCGGCTTGGAGGGGGAAGGGATCGACTTGGTTTGAGTTTAAGCATTTTCTTGAGATTCTCTTCTTTTAGGTGATGAAATGGGATCAAGATGTTGCAGGGTGGTGAGTACTGGCAGACAACAGTGAGGCTTAGAGACCCAGCTCTCTAGGCCCTGCCCCCTTCCCTCCCTGCTTCTCTGTCTCCTGCCATTCTCCCACTCCAGATGATCTCCAAAGCTCCCAAGGAGAATGGAAAAGAATCGTGCCCCACCGAGTGCTCTCCCTGCAGCCCGGGCCCCGCCTCTGCATCCGCTGTCCACGTTTGCTTCAACGTTCTGTCCCTGACTCACCACCAGAGAAGAAGTCCTGAATGGAGAAAGAAGACTTTTGGAACTTGAGTTAGCAGGCGGAAGGAGGAAGTGCCTGCCTTCTCACTCATGTTGAGCTGTGAATGGGTCCTTAACCCAGCTAAGACCCCACTCAGATCCT
Organism: Dasypus novemcinctus; assembly: GCF_030445035.2. Lineage (NCBI taxonomy): Eukaryota > Metazoa > Chordata > Mammalia > Cingulata > Dasypodidae > Dasypus > Dasypus novemcinctus. Next base: position 105,403,385 of record NC_080682.1, on the reverse strand, counting down.
GCAGAACAGGGAACCTGCTCACGGAACTCTGAAGGAACCATGGTGGCAGTTAAGTGGGCTGGCCAGGGGCACTCAGTAAGGACGAGTCCTCTCTCCTTCCCCCTTCTACACATTTCCTTCTGGGTCCCAGCCATTCCTAGCCCTGTCATCTCTGTGGCATTGGACCAGGCTTCTACCTCCTGTCCCAGGGCCAGTGCTGAGCTATAGTTAGGGATGCTGGAGTCAGTGCCCTGGGTTCCAATTCCACTTCTGCCACTTACCAGGGGTAGAAACTCGGGCAAGTACTTAATCTCTCAGTGCCTCCGTTTCTTTGTCTGTGAAATGGGGATGATAGTAACACCTACCCACTAGGATGCTGTGAGAATTACATGAGATGATGCCTGTGAAGGGCTTAGCCCAGAGCCCAGTGGAGAGTAAGCTCTCAATATGTGTCAGCCAATAGTAATTGCAATAATGACGTCTCCACCGGGCTGACCTATAAATGCTTTCCACTCAGTATTTCCTCCCCCAAAACCAGGTCCCCAGCCTCACTTTTTAGTTCCCTTGAAAGGAGGTACCATCCTCCTACATGGGTTCATTTGCAATGTTGTACTACCATTACCACTGTCCCTTGTCCAAACTTATTCATCACCCGGAACCGAAACTCTGTGCCCATGGAGCAATGATTCCCCATTTCCCCAACCCCCCAGTTCCTGGTAACCTGTAAACTACTTTTTTTTTCTTTTTTTTTTTAAAGACGTATTTTATTTATTTTGCTCCCCTTTAACCCAGTTAGTTGTCTGCTCTGTGTCCATTCACTGTGTGTTCTTCTCTGTCTTCTAGCATTCTTGTTATGTGGCCCTGGGTAAATGTGTCACTTTTCTTGTGTCATCTTGCTGCGTCAGCTCTCCATGTGTGTGGCGCCACTCCTAGGTGCGCTGTACTTTTCTCGTGTGGGGCAGCTCTCCATGCAGGGCACACTTGAGCGTGGGGCACCTCTACGCAGGGGACATTCCTGCATGGCACGGCACTCTTTGCACACAGCAGCACTGCACACGGGCAGCTCACCACACAGGTCGGGAGGCCCTGGGTATTGTGCCCTGGACCCTCCATATGGTAGGCGGATGCTCTATCAGTTGAGCCACAACCTTCCCTGTAATCGACTTTCCTCTCTATGAATTTGCATATGATAGGGATGTCATAGAAGTGGTCACTGTGAGGTCGCTGCTGGCCCGCGGGCACGGGCCATCACTCACACAGCACGCGGCATGCCCTTCTGAGATTGGGTGCCTCTTTATTAAATGGCACTAAGGAAAGCTGGCACAGGCTCTCGGGGCTGCTCCCCGGAGCCCCAGTCTTTACAGCTTCTGGCTCATAGTTGACGGGCTTCAAAGTCACCGACCCCACCGACCTCACGGCTCCACTTATGACGTGCTGGTCACACTCGCCGCCTCCAGGATGGCCTCCACGCTGCTCCTCTCCACCCTCTTGGGCAGGAGGTCCACGTTTCTGGACAGAGCTGGGCGGAGGACTTGGTCCTAGCGGTGCTTTGCCTCTCCTCAGGGAAGAGCTGCTCCTGCCGAGCCGCTTGCAGGTGCAGCTGGCCCTGACCCTGGACGGGCTCCTCCCCGACCTGGAGCCGTCAGGGGCCCTTGGTGACCGCGTGCGGTGACGCCCTCGTGTGCGGAGCTGCGCCTGCTGCACCCTGGGCTCCCGCGGCCTCTTTCCTTTCGCTCCTCTCTTGGGGATCTGCGGCTGCTTAAGGAGCGGCCCGAGGACCTTGCGCGCCCGTGCGGGACCCTGACTTGCTCCGACTGTCCCCTGCGCTGTGGCGGCGCGAGCCCGTCCGGCTGGGAGCGCGGTCCTTGTCCCGCCGCTCCCGCCTCTCCCTCCTCTCCTTCCGGGCCTCCTGCTGGGTCTTGCGGTCCTCGGCCGGCCCCACCGCCGAGTCCTGAGCGGTCCCTGCCCCAGGCTGGTGGCCGCTGCTGCGCCCGCGAGCGCCACGCTCAGCTGCGCTCTGGAGAGAGCGGTGGAGCCCGCGGTGCTGGCAGTGCGCTCCGGGGCCTGGCTGGCAGCGCCTGCCACGGCCACCTTGATGTTCTTCCAGGGCACGTCGGCGACACCCGCCACCGCCAGGCTGCTGTTGCTGTCCCCTGGGCCCTTGGTGGCCGCTCCTGCCACGGCCGTGCTGTGCTCGGTGTCTGCCACGCGCACGGCGCCCGCCCCGGCGCCCTTGCCGCCGCCCCCGCCACGGCCCCAGCCGCAGCCCCTGTGGCAGGAGGTGTGGGTTTGGCAGTGTCGGGCTTGGTCGTGGGTTTGGGGGGGCATATTTGATCCCCTCCCCCCCGGCATAAGCGGAGAGGAGGCCCCCGACACCCCGAGGCTGTGAGGAGGCTCCTGAGGCTCACCTGGTCCTGGCCCCCCTGGCCCTGCAGTGGCAGCGCTGGTCTGGCCCCGCCTCTTCCTCCAACCCGGGCGCGCGTGTCATGTCCCCAGCGGGAACGGCGTGGGTGCTGCTGCGACTGTCCCCCGGCGGGCGCGGGAGATGGATGAGCTCTTCCCAGTGGGAAAGAGGTCTCCCCGGCATGGAGGGGAGGACACAGCTGCAGGAAGCAAGATCGGCCCGGGGCAAACTTCAGACGCAGCTGCTGTTTCTGCCGGTCGTGAACGGAGGTCCTTACAACGTCAAGGGCAGGAGCCTGGTGAGCTCCTAGGTCTCGGGAGCCTTTCGGCCTCTTCCCTTGGTGGCCTGGCCCCGACCGACGTGGTCGTGGCAGCTGGTGGCCGGGCGGGCCAGCAGCATGACGTCGGGGAGCGGGAGGAGGGGCTGGTGGAAACTAAGGCAAAGTGGTCTGCAAGGAGAGACGTGCTGTTTCAATGGCTATGCTTGCAACCTAAGGAATGTGGCAATTAAGAGTTTCAAACAAACAGGACGAAGCTGTTACAGGCTGAAAGAAAAGATGAGCACATACTTTGTAGTTAGAGCACTTAGACTTTGTACCTTGAGATACGATTTTTTGAGTTCCTTAGATCCTGAGTAATGCTAATAGTTAACTGCATGTTGCTGCTTGTTCTCGAGTAGACTGGGGTGCAGAGAGGGCCGCTTGTAAACAAAGTTGTCCGAGGAGTCTCTACTCGCCGACGCCCTGATCCCAGCTCTTTCTTTCTCATTGTTTCATTCTCTCTTTCTCTTTGTTTCATTCCTGATACCCTTTGGGCCTGAATCTCCAACATCTGGTGCCCAACGTGGGCCCAAAGAAGTGTCTTCCAAAACAGTATCAGGAACCGCGGGAAGGACTCCTGTGTGGGTCATGAGTGACGTCCAAAGAAGTTTGACTCCAGTCTTTTTGGTTAATAACATTTCCGCTGATCATCAGGGTAATGGGTAATCAAACGGGCCGTGTGGAAGAATATTCACAAGTGTTAAAAGCTTTGCTGAAAGCTACTGGGGTGCCTGTAAAAACCACTGAGTTGCTAGAATTGTTTGCTTTAATGCAAAAGGCTTGTTGTTGGTTTCAGCCTCAGGGGCATAATGTTTTAAATTTGAAACAGTGGAGACGTGTAATGAAAGCTTTAGGAAGAGCATATCAAAAAAGGGAATCCATTCCATTATCAGTATGGGCCTTATGCCAGCAGATAGCAGCAGCTTTAGATCCTTCACAGTCTGAAGAAGGAGAGAAAGATGAAATTACTGTATTTTCTAAACCCATAAGTAAATTTGAAATAAAAGAAAGTAAATTGGAGCAAGAACAGGAGCTTGAGGCGAATGGGGAACCATCAGGTTTTTTCCCTCATCCTGATACTAACTCTTTCATCAACAAAAGCTCAATGAAGTGTCCTAATGAAAGATCTTCTATGTATCCAGTACAACCCTCTGCACCTGCTGAATTATCTTAGACTGTTACTCAGCCTAAGTTAGAAATGTTTTCAGATGTTGCCAATGCTTTGCCTTATGTTAATAAGATTGTTGTTCGTAGTCCAATTCCACAAACACCATTGAGGCGATGTTTATTGCAGGGATCTAGACAGGGGGACCCCAAAACTATGCAATACATTATCTGCTTTCCTGGTAACATCACATGGGATACCTCCAGATATAAATAATCCACAAGAGGGTGTCAAGTTTCATCAGGAACCAATACCTTTTAAACTATTGAAAGATTTAAAACAGGCAGAAGTGCTAAACAAGGCCCTTGTTAGTGAAATCAGGCTTGTAAGAAAACTCTGTTAAAGTGCTAACTAAGATAAGGAAATTATTTTGGCAGCAACTCTGTAACCCCCTGCTGTCTACATAATAATGTAGCTGTGGGCTAGTGGGGGTTAATAGAATTAAACCCCTGGAAAAGGAGAAAAACATGGTAACACTGCTGTTCTGTTTTGTTTCCATGCTAATTCTGATTAGGCCTATTTAGCCAAAATAATAATATTAGTCCAAAATTTTTATCAAGGTGTTAAAAGGAATTTTTGGTTTTAAATCAATAGCTTACTCTTAAACTTCAAGTTTCAGTGTAGTCTTAAAGAGTAATGATCCAAAAACTCTATTAACTGACTGTATAAAACTGCTAAATAAAAGCTTAACTGCATTTCTGTGGCTCAAGTTATCTTAACTGATTGCTGATAATGAAAGTGCTATCAGGCACAAACTTGCATGTTACAGGCAACATGGATTCCAGAAGAAATCTTAAAAAGAGTAAAATCTAAGATGTGAAATCATGGAGAACTTAAAAACAGCTATACCAAAAAAGTAAGAAAGTAAGAATTATGAGTGAATTGTAAGCTGTATGTTTCTATCGGTGTGTTGTAATTGTTTTGTTTGTCTGTTTGTTCAATGTCAGTGTATATTTTGATACCTCTGGAAGGTTATACAAATTAATAAATAAAAATTTTTTTAAAGAGCTCTATTCAAATGGCCAAAAATTAAATAAGCACTTATATTAATGCATAAGTTTAGATGTTAAGATCTCTACAATGATAAAAAAAAAAACTGTAGGTCTTGATTAACAAAATTACTATAAGTCTTTTCATAAAAAATAGTTCTTGCTAAATTGAAATGAATAGTTTATTTTTCTTCACAGGATAAAATGAAGGATGTAAAACTTAAACGAATACTTAAAAAGGTTAAAAGTTTGTGGGAATGCTGACTGAAATTTAATAAGTTTTTTCAAAAAGGTGTGGTTTTTCCTAAAATAGGATGGCTAATTTTCATAAACTCATGGAACTTAAATGCATGTGGCTAGTTGTAGAAGGTATTGTGGTAACTTTAAGTAAGGGAATGTTTTCTATGAAGATAAAATTTGTCTTAATATAATTTTAATCTATATAGTTATAAATAATTATAAGAAGTTTAATGAAGCATTGTTTAAATTAAGGTATTCAAATGACTAATTCCAAAATGTCATTATTAAACAAAATCTGAATTGATAATAATATAATAAAAGGTAATTTTATAACAGGAAAACTTGTTGGCGGCCAGCCTCCCCTGTCAACTTGCTTCTGAAAGACTGTTTCTGGTATTGCGTGCTACTAAGTATTTAAAGTAAAGAAAAGTTCATTATTTTAACAAGCCCATTTAGTATTGATGGTAATTATATGTTGTAAGAAGTTTGCCTGGTAACTTATGTATGTGGGATGTATAGAATGTGTTTTTATTATTAAGGAAACAGAAAGTAATTTTATCCTAAGACAAAATGATTGATTATTAAGAAAGAGTAAAATGTGGGACAAAACCTGAATGAATACTGAAAGTGTAGAAGGTTCATGGAAAAGAAATTTTTATGGTTAAAGTTGAGTAAGATTTGATGGGTCTATCGATAAAGTTTTAAAAGATTTAGTATCAAATAGTATATTGATGCAAAGTTAAAATTTTGTTCTTTCTCAAAATCTCTCAAATCATTAGTCTATTTTAGTAAAAGTTTATGAAAAGTTTTTATCCTGAATAATCAGTATACAAAGAAAGTCTGTTTTATCAAAATAGTTTCTTGTGCTTTAACCTCACCATTTCTTTGGTGTTCCAAGAAGGAAAGGTCTTATCTCTTTTAAAGGAACATAATGTTCAAATCTGCTTTCTCAAAATCAAATCCTGAAAAGAAGCCTTTTATTTCAAACTAATTACAAGAGATTTGTTCTTTTACTTTGAAAGAAAAATTAAAGTAATAGTTGAGTTCATTTAATATGTTATAGGTTGAATGGAAGGTGTTTAAAAGTGTTATAAAATTAACAGGTTTTTTTAACCTTAATTAAAGTTGTATGAGTAAAAGGTTCATATGAATGCTTAAGAGTGTATAAATTAACCAATATTTCAACATAATATTAAACACAAGTACGGTATGGTTAATTATGGTTTTAATTATTATAAAAAGGTGTGTGTCACAGAAACAACCTCTTATCATCAATTAAAGTAACAACATTATAGTATGCAGCAGTCCCAAATATTGCTAGTTTGTTGACAAAATTAATATCCAACTATGTCCTTCTCACTTTGTTTTAAAACATGCTAAGTCTTTCTTCAGTATTTCCTTAGGCAAGTCAAGTCAGCCTGCATTCTCCTACCTGTAGAAGAATCAACAATAGAGTTTTGTAGTGCTTCCCCAAGGCTGCGTGCATAACCCAGCCATGTGCCCTGGCCTTTTGGCAAAGAATCTGGCTGTGTAGAAGAAATCTGTGGCTAAAACCCTACTGATGACATTACGTTAACCAGTAATCCTTTTTTCAGAATTAAAAGAAATATCAGAAATAATAGTATCTTATCTTAAAAGCCTAAAATAGGCAAACAATTAAAACAGGTTGTAAAGATCCCTACTGCTCTATCAAATTCTTAAATGTTGTTTGGTTGGGTAAAACAAACTATACCCTCTATTATAATTAATAAGTACAATGTTTTCTCCTGTTAATAGAGTTTATAATATTGTTAAAATACTAAAAATCTTTCATCCCTCACTTGGCTCAAATATTAAAACCTTTGCATGTGTTAATTGGGAAAGGTCCTTCATGGAAGTAGGAAAACCTCCAGCAAGTTTCCTTAAATGATAATAAAAGGAAGGGAAATTGTGGACATTAACTTAGTCTGTGATTTGGATGTGGCAAGCACCAATATTGGCTTTGGGTGGAGTTTGTGGCAAAGCAAAATTCTAAACAAGTTCCCCTTGGCTTGTAATCACAATTCTGGAAGGATGCCAAAAGCAAAATATAAAAAAGCAATTGTTTGCAGCATGGGAGGCCCTGCTAAAAGTGAAAGCTCTAACCCAATAGTGTCTGGAACTCTGAAGACTGCCTTCCCTACCCAGGGGCGTATTGCAAATACTAATGATAGGGGCTGTGGGTGGGAGGCTGCTGTCTCTTTGTAGATCACCTAAGCAGTCTGTGTCCTGGCTTGTGGGTGTGGGACAGTGAGAGGCTGCAGTCCTGCCCTTGGTGACCATGGCAATGACTCCAGTCCTGGGAAACAGTTTATCAATACAAACTCTATAAACTTTAAATATTCAGGGAAAATGGAAGCCAAATGTGCTAAAGCTTATCTAGAATGTATGAAGTCCATGCTAAAAGCTTACCGAGGATGTGGAAGATGTATGCTAATTCAAGCCTATTGAGCACTGAAACAAGAGAATGATTTGGCCCTTCCCCTCTGTATAAAAGGAACTCAATACTCTTGTTCAGGGCTCGGGTTTGAAACAGAAAGTTCCTAAGTCCGGCTGGCCATCAATAAATCATTTTTTCCTTCTCAGAATCATTCCTGAGTCCTGGCCTTTCTATATGCAAATATTGAACATTTCTCATCTTCTACAACACTAAAAGCAAGACAAATGATGGACTGTTGTAAATTACCCTCAGATCTATGAAAAAGCATCCAGGGTACCTGCTAGTAGTAACAGGTGACTGTCATGTCCCTGCCCACCCCACTAACATCCCTTTCAGGACTGTTGACACAGATGCCTTTGTGAAGATCCAGGGCCCTACCACTGAAACCTGAGAAAAGGCAGAGTGGCTCCACTGGAAAGGTGAACATCGTGAGTACCAGACCTCGTGGTGCCTAGCCCAGCAGTTCCAGCTGCCTACTACTTGCCAACAGCTGATGGACTTCACCCACGAGTGTCCATCGTTCTCACTTCAATGACTGGGACATCAGTCCCCTCCTGCTCTTGGGAGGGATGAGGTATGCTGTCACTGCTACAAACACTGCTTTGGGACTCTTATAACAAGACAGTTACTATTTGCTGACTAGAAAATGAATCCTCACAACAATAACTAAGTTTAAATTCAACACTGGGTTGTGACCCCAGGTCCAATAAAGCTGCTAACAGTGAGATCAGTGAAGGCATTGAAATTGTGAGTTAAAGTTCCACGTGCCCCACAACCCAAAATGGGAGAGTGATGAAGGCTATGAGTGGGGGGGGGGGGGGCTGTTCATATATTCGTAGATATCCTGAGTGGTATGTTTTCTGTGCGATGCATTTGGGACAGTGAGATCTGCAGCCCTGCCCTTGGTAACTATGACAACAACTCCAGTCCCAGAGAAACAATTTAGCAATGCAAACTCTATAAAAATGCAGACCAAATGTGCTAAAAGCTTATCTAGAATGTATGAAGTCCATGCTAAAAGCTTACCTAGGATGTGGAGGATATATGCTAATTCAAGCCTATTGAGCACTGAAAGAAAAGAAACATTTGGCCCTTTCTCTCTGTATAAAAGGAACTCAAAAATCTTGTTCAGGGCTTGGATTTGAAACAGAAAGCTCATGAGTCCAAACAGCCCTCAGTAAATCATTTTTTCCTTCTTAAAATCATTCCTGAGTCTTGTCCTTTCTATACACAAATAATTGAACCTCTCTCATCTTCTACAGCATGAGTAACAATAATTTGTCACTGCCTATGCCTCAAACTATACAAAATGGGGAAAACTGAGGTCATTTTTGATTGAATACTGGCCTATACAGCCTTGGCTAGATGGAACGCTGTCTGGTCAGCATGAAAATTGTTTGCATGTGGAGACATTTGAACTTTGTTATGGCCTGATCCCTAGCATTGCCGGTGCCACGGCTTTAATAACAAGCAGCCTTGAAAATTAACATAGATAATGACTGCTTTGTAATTTCTAATAAATACAATGGGGAGATATGGCCAAAAGTTAAAGTATTTCACTGAGACCTGTGAAAATTGCTGCCCCGAACTTTACAAATCCTGGAACTGTGAATTGTGGCTTGTGTCTGCCTATGGACTTTGGGCCTGTGTGCCCTCTCCTTATGCTACTGTGGCAGGAACTGTTAACATTACAAAGGAAAATCAATACTGGCCCCTTGGGCTAATGACACTCTTAGTCATAACCCACAAAAGAATTTGGGGAAGATATTTCTTGGAATTGCCCCTCCATATGAATGGCTGGGAATAAACATAAGACAGGACAGTGTTTGACTGTCAATCAGCTGTATCTTTTTAAAGCCTGTGTTAGGGATCCATTTGTTTTCATAACTGGTAAAATAACTATTAAAAGTGACTCATTGTTTTATGAAAATGGTGCCTTGTATACTTGGCTATCAGAAAGTGTGTTGCAGGATGGAGAAACAATAATGATGGCAAGAAGAAGAGACATTTGGATACCTGTAAGAATGACGTGGATTTGGCAATCCTCCCCTGAAAGCCAGTTGCTACTTCACTTGGCACAAGAATTTCTGAAGTGAACAAAACATTGGACTTCTTATTGTCAGCATCCTGGGACTGACTGGAATTATTACTGCAGCTGCTACTGAAGCCGTAGCCTTACATGAAACTGGGCAAACACAGCAGTAAATACAAGATTAGCATAAAAACACTAGTGATTTGTGGCATAGCCAAAAACACATTGATGAACAGTTGAATAATTGGGTTCATGAGTTAGAATCGGCTGTTTTACATATTGGAGATCAATTGTATAATTAAACTTGTTAAGAGGATTGAAATGTGATTGGAATGAAAGCAACTTTTGTATTACTCCTCTTGCCTATAAGTCATCAGATATAGTATGGGAAACAATTAAGAATCATTTATTAGGCCATAAAAGTAATATCTCTGGAAATAATTGAATTACAAAGAAAAATATTAGAAATGTCTCATAATCAGATTCATGTAGCCAATGATAAGGATATTTTTTCAGACATGATTTCACATATTACAAAGTTTAACCCAGTTAATTGGTGGAAATCACAGCATTTCCTGTCAGCTTTAGGAATACGGTTAATCATATTTGTTCTGTTGCTCATGATTTGTGCTTGTGCTGGACAGTGCTTTAGAAGAAAATTGCAAAGCATAGCAGCCATGGGAGAAGCAAATAATTTGGTGCTAATGAAAGCACTTCAATAACTTCCCGTAGTTTAAGAACTTAGCTGGTAGTCAATGATGGGTAAGACCCTCAAGAGGAGGGCAACCTAAGACAGGCACAGTCACCTCAACTAAAACAGAAGGGGGGAAATGTTGGAAACTAAGGCACAGTGGTCTTGCAAGGAGAGACATGCTGTTTCCATAGCTATGCTTGCATTCTCAAGAATGAGGCAATTAAGAGTTTTGAGCAGGGAAATGGACTTGGCCCAGTGCTTAGGGCATCTGTCTACCACATGGGAGTCTACGGTTCAAACCCCGGGCCTCCTTGACCTGTGTGGAGCTGGCCCATGTGCAGTGCTGATGCACGCAAGGAGTGCCATGCCATGCAGAGATGTCCCCCGTGTAAGGAAGCCCCACACGCAAGGAGTGCGCCCATAAGGAGAGCTGCCCAGCGTGAAAGAAATTGCAGCCTGCCCAGGAATGGCACCACCCACACTTCCCTTGCCACTGATGACAACAGAAGTGGACAAAGAAACAAGATGCAGCAGATAGACACAGAGAACAGACAACCGGAGGGGGGTGATTTAAATAAATAAATAAATCTTTTTAAAAAAAGTTTCGAGCAAATAGGATGAAGCTGTTACAGGCTGAAAGAAAAGATGAGCACATACACTTTGTAGTTTGATTGAGCACTTAGACTTTTACCTTGCTGTCAATGGCGGCTCAAGGAGAAAAGAAAAAATCATGCAGACCAGGGTTCAGGGGATCAGATTAAATGCCACTGACAAGTTTATTGTACAAAGTCATAGTATTTGTACAATTCCAAACAATGCTCTGTTTAGCAAAAAGGCCCTAGTAATCCTATAATTAAAAACTTGGCAAACACTACACACATTGTACCTACACAATGTACCTACACAATGTGGAACAAGAAGTCACTATCTCCTTTCACTGACTTCTTTCTGAGCCCTGTATTTCCATGCCACCTGCAAACATTTCTGATTAAAGCAGTCATGTCAAGTATCCCAGCATGCTTTATGCTGGTTATTACTCCAAAATGTCCCCCTTTTATTTTATAGCAAGGTAACTGTGCCTGTCTTAGGTTGTCTTCCTCTGAAGATCTGACTCATCATTGACTACCAGTTAAGTGCCTGCTATGGGGTTTGTTTTTGTCTTAATATGGCTCGAGACACAGAATGTCATTCCATATGATGTTTTGCCACCAACCAAGATTTCCATACTACTAGTATCACTAAGAAGAGTAAACAGTACATGATAAGATCACAAAACATAGGAATCCATTGTTTCTACCAAGAGACAGGATTTAAAGATTTTAATTCTTTAGTCATTTCATTCCACATATCTGATGTTTCTGTCTCTAAATTTGATTGAGACATTAATATAGCTTTCTGTTGCAATGCCTGAATTTGCTGAGTTATCTTAGAATGTTGATAGCCTAACAAATGTTTTCTAATACTATTCCATTCCTCTGAATCATTCCACTCTAAAGGAGTAACACAAAAAGAACTTTGATTATAATCACATTTTAAAGGTAATTGCATTTGCATATTATATACTGTATCCCCAATATGTGTTACAGCGTTTTCCAGATCATTAACATGGTTGGATAATTTGCAACATTCTTTCCCTGGTGTCACTATACCCGGGGGTATCTAAATGTATGGGAAACAAAAGTGGGCTATTGAACTATTAAAAGATCATCATTCCGATTGATCAGGTCTCTGTCACAGTTCTCATCCCTTCCAAGAGCAGGAGGCGTCCAATGTCACAGTCCTTGGAGTGAGCATAAGGGACACTCACGGGTGATGTTCATGAGCTGATGGAGCCACTCAACTTCTTTTCATGTCTCAAAGGTATGGCTCTGGATCTTCACGAAGGCATCTGCCTCAACAGTCCTGAAAGGGGTGTTAGAGGAATGGGCAGGGGCAAAACAGATAGTTACCTATTACTACTAGCAGGTATCCCAGATGTTTTTCCATAGATCTGAGGGTGATTTACAACAGTCCATCATTTCTGTCTTGCTTTTAATATTTGCAATCCACCCCTGGATAGGATAGGCAGCCTTCAGAGTGACCAGACACAATTGGGTTAAATCTTTCACTTTCAGCAGGGCCTCATATGCTCCACACAATTGCTTTTTTATATTGTACTTTTAGTCTCTTTCCAGAATTGTGATTAAAAACCAAGGGGTACTTGTTTAGAATTTTCCCTTTGTCACAAACTCCACCCAAAGCCAATACTGGCTGGTGCTGGCCACATCCAGTTCACAGGCTAAGTTAACGTCCACCTTTTCCCTCCCTTTTATTATTATTTAAAGCAGCTTGCTGGAGGTTTTCCTACTTCTATGAAGGACTTTTACAAATTAGTACATACAATGCTTTTAATAGTTGAGCTAAGTGAGGGATGAAAGATTTTCAGTATTTTAACAATATTACAAACTCTATTAACATGAGAAAATATTGTACTTTATTAGTTACAATGGGGGGTATAGTTTGTTTTACCCAGCCAAACAACATTTAAGAATTTGATAGAGCAGTAGGGACTTTGCAGCCTGTTCTAATTGCCTATTTTAGGCTTTTAAGATAAGATACTATTATTTCTAATGTTTCTTTTAATTTTTGGAAAGAGGATTACTGGTTAACATAATGTCAGCAGTAGGGTTTTCCACAGATAGAGAATACAGGCTGGCTTGACTTGCCTAAGGAAATACTAAAGAAAGTCTTAGCATGTTTTAAAACAAAGTGAGAGGGACACAGTTGGATATTAATTTCTTGCAACAAACTAGCAGTATCTGGGACTGCTGCATACTACAGTGTTGTTACTTTAATTGATGATAAGAGGTTGTTTTGTGACACACTTTTTTATAATAACTAATTATTATAATTAACCATATTGTACTTTTGTTTAATATTATTCTGAAATATTGGTAAATTTATACACACTTAAGTATTCATATGAACCTTTAACACATACAACTTTAATTAACAGAAGGTTTAAAAATCCTTTTAATTTTATAACACTTTTAAACACCTTCCATTCAACTTATATTAAATGAACTCAATTATTTTATTACTATAGTATTTCTCTCAAAGTAAAAGAACAAATCTCCTGTAACCAGTTTGAAATAAAAAGGTACTTTTCAGATTTGATTTTGAGAAAGCAGGTTTGAATATTATGGTCCTTCAAAAGAGATAAGACCTTTTCTTCTTCAAACACTGAAGAGATGATAAGGGTAAAGCACAAGAAGCTATTTTGATAAAATAGACTTTCTTTGTATACTGATTATTCAGGATAAAAACTTTTCATAAACTTTTGCTAAAACAGACTAATGATTTGAGAGGCTTTGAGAAAGAACAAAATGTTAACTTTGCATTAGTATACTACTTGATACTAAGTCTTTTTTAAAAAGTGTTTAAACTTCATGGATAGACTCATCAAATCTTACTTAACTTTAACATTAAAATTTCTTTTCCATGGACCTTTCACATATTCTGTATTTATTCAGTTTTAGTCCCACATTTTACCTTTTCTTAATAACCAATCATTTTATTTTAAGACAAAATTATTTTTTTAATAATAAAAATATATTCTATATGTCCCACATACATAAGTAACCAGGCAAACTTTTTACAACATATAATTACCACCAATAGTAAACAAACTTGTTCAAATAATGAACTTTTCTTCACTTTAAATACTTAGTAGAATGCAATACAAAAACAGTCTTTTAGAAACAAATTGGCAGGGGAGGCTGGCTGCGAACAAGTTTTCCTATTATAAAATTACCTTTTATTATTGTTATCAATTCAGGTTTTGTTTAATAATGACTTTTTGGAATTAGCCATTTAAATACCTTAAAGAATGCTTCCTTAATCTTCTTATAATTATTTATAACTATATAATTTTGAGATAAATTTTACCTCCACAGAACACATTCCCTTACTTAAAGTTACCACAATACCTTTTATAACTTGCCACATTCATTTAAGCCCCATCTTGCATATGTTCATTTTCATTTTGAGTTTATGAAAATTAGCCATCCTATTTTAGGACAAAACACACCTTTTTGAACAAACGTATTAAATTTCAGTCAACATTCCCACAAACCTTTTACCTTTTTAAATATTCATTTAAATTTTACATCCTTCATTTTAACCTGTGAAGAAAAATAAACTATTCATTTTAATTTAGGCAAGAACTATTTTTTATAGAACTCTTTTAGAAATTTTTATTTATTCATATATATTACCATCCAGAGGTATCACAATATACACTGACTTTGAACAAGCAGACAAACACAAAACACGTACATCACACCAATAGAAACATAATGTTTACAATTTGACTCATAATTCTTACTTTCTTACATTTTCAGTATAGCTGTTTTTAAATTCGCCATCATTTCACATCTTAGATTTTACTGTTTTTAAGATTTCTTCTGGAATTCATGTTGCCTGTAACATGCAAGCTTGTGCTTGGAAACACTCATTAGTTATCAGCAACCAGTTAAGATAATTGAGCAGCATAAATGTAGTTAAGCCTTTTATTTAGCAGTTTACACAGATGGTTAACACAAATTTTTTAGGTTACTACTTTTTAAGACTACGCTAAGACTTGAAGTTCAGGAGTAAAGTATCGATTTAAACCAAAAATTTCTTTTAACACCTTGATAAAAAATTTTTTACTAATTTTATTATTTTGATAAAATAGGCCCACTCAGAATTAGCATGGAAACAAAACAGAACACCAATGTTGCAATATTTTGCTCCTTTTCCAGTGGCTTAATTCTATTAACCCACTAGCCCACAGCTACATTATCATGTAGACAGCAGTGGGTTTGCAGAGTTGCTGCCAGAATAATTTCCTTATCTTAGTTAACATTTTAACAGAGAATTTTCTTACAAGCCTGATTTCACTAACCAGGGCTTTATTTAGCACTTTTGCTTGTGCAGGATGTTGTACTTTCTTCAAAGGCTCATAGGCTCCAGTGCCCATAAGCTCATGCAAGGTAATAGCGATATTGTGAGCCTAATTACGTTTATCCAGAGCATGCATACTTTTTTTTTAAGATTTTTTAAAAAAAATGTATTTCTCTCCCTTCCCCCCCGCCCCCAGTTGTCTGCTTTCTGTGTCCATTCGCTGTGTGTTCTTCTGTGACCGCTTCTATCCTTATCAGCAGCACCGGGAATCCATATTTCTTTTTGTTGCATCATCTTGTTTTGTCAGCTCTCCATGTGTGCGGCATGATTCTCAGGCAGGCTGCACTTTCTTTCACGCTGGGCAGCTCTCCTTATGGGGTGCACTCCTTGCGTGTGGGGCTCCCCTACACGGGGACACCCCCGCGTGGCATGGCACTCCTTGCACACATCAGCACTGCACATGGGCCAGCTGCACATGGGTCAAGGTGGCCCAGGGTTTGAACTGTGGACCTCCTGTATGGTAGGTGGATGCCCTATCCATTGGGACAAGTCTGCTTCCAAGCATTCTTTAAACAAATTACTTTTCCTTAACAAATAGTAGCCTCCCATAAAGCAAGCTTTAGCTAAGATCATCCAATCTATGAGACAAAGAGGATTTTGACTTACTGATTCTATTAAGGAGAAAGTGAGTGAGGCAGTGGCCTCATATGTGATACAAGCAAATTTCAATTATTTTAACAACTTGAAAGGAATGGGTTCAAGCAGATGTACATATTGGCCAGGATTATTGTGATGAGGGTGCTCTATGATGTGAAAAAGAGTAAATTCAGAAATAGACTCACCCTCCATCCGGGCAGACCAGAGACCAGCTTACAAAGGAGACAGGACAGGAAGGAATACAGCTATAGGAAACACTAGGGAAGGAGAACCCACATTAGGGGAAGACACTGTTGATCCACAGAGGTGGCTTTCTGCAACTCTTTTTGATCCATAAAGACAACTGTAACAGCTGCTGCTGGATAGCTATAGAGTAAGACTCACAGTTGTCCTCCTCACCTTTCCTATCATTCTCTAGGTCTACCGGAGGAGAAGACTATTTTAACAAAGTCTCCTTACCCTGCCTAGCATCTTTTGCACTTTCACAATCTGGATCTAATGAATGATGAAAATCATGAGGATTATAACTTCCTGAAGGCCAAATTACAGAATAACCAGGTGCTGATACCTACACAGGAAATGTACCATACTTCTTTTGTTTTGAAGGTAAAGGTGTTGAAGCCTGAGATTCATCAGAAGATGAGTCAGACTCAGAAATGGAGCTAGAACTAGAATCTGAACTGTCTGATGAGGAGTCAGAATTATGCAATGGCTTAAGAACAATAGACAAAGCACTAGATAATGTCCATGTCTTAACAGAAAAAGGATTACTTTCTCTGTAATGTAATTTTCATTGTTGTAAGACCTTCAGCCATTGAGGATAATTTAATTTTTTTCTTCAGACTGAAACCATGAACAAACCTTTTCTACTAATATAAATAGTTTCTTAAGAATTGACTCTTTGGATATCCTGAGTCTTTCAATAAAGCCTTCAAAGTTGCTTGATAATCTTCCCATTTAGTATGTGAATTTCCTATGTTACCCTGAATGTTCCTTAAATCTCAAGAGAAATTCGTCTTCACTCAGTAATATACTTACCAATCTCAGTTTCTTCGAGCCCCATGTTGGGCACCACTTGTCAACAGTGGCTCAATAAGAAAAGAAAAAATCATGCATACTGGGGTTCAGGGGATCAGGTTAAATGCCAATGACAAGTTTATTGTATAAAGTCAGTATTTGTACAATTCCAAACAATGCTCTGTTTAGCAAAAAGGCCCTAGCAATGCTATAATTAAAAACTTGGGGGGGCAGCAAACTTGGCCCAGTGGTTAGGGCATCCATCTACCACATGGGAGGTCCATGGTTCAAACCCTGGGCCTCCTTGACCCGTGTGGAGCTGGCCCATGCTCAGTGCTGATGCACACAAGGAGTGCCGTGCCACACAGGGATGTCCCCGCATAGAGGAGCCCCACACGCAAGGAGTGCGCCCCGTAAGGAGAGCTGCCCAGTGTGAAAGAAAGTGAAGCCTGCCCAGGAATGGCACCAGACACATGAAGAGCTGACATAACAAGATGACGCAACGAAAAGAAACACAGATTCCTGTGCCACTGACAACAACAGAAGCAGACAAAGAAGAAGACACAGCAAATAGACACAGAGAACAGACAACCAGGGTGGGAGTGGGAAGGGGAGAGAAATAAATAAAAAATAAATCTTTAAAAAAATAAAACATGTTAAAAAAAAAAACAAAAACTTGGGGAAGCAGATTTGGCTCAATGGATAGAGCATCAACCTACCACATGGGAGGTCCAAGATTCAAACCCAGGTCCTCCTGACCCATGTGATTAGCTGGCCCATGTGCAGTGCTGATGCACACAGAGTGCCCTGCTATAAAGGGGTGCCCCCTCTGTAGGGGAGCCCCACGCACAAGGAGTGCACTGCCCAGTGTGAATAAAGTGCAGCCTGCCCAGGTGCTACTTGCGGTCACCCCTCAGGCTGAAGTGTGGTTTGCTGGCCTGGCGGGGGAGCAGCCGCGGCAGGCCAAGCCGCTGCCCCCATAATAGGGTGGCTAGTCGGACTCACCGCCACCCCTGAAGGGAGCTTGGCATGGGCACAGAGTGCCCTCGGGTCTCCCCTTCTCGGCAGCCATGCTTCCGTGGCCGCCCCTCCTGCCGGATGGCGCCACACGATGCCTTGTGGGGCGGCACCCTTCTTCTTCTTTCTCCCTGCGCAGGCGCAGGGCGGAAAATTCCAGTCTGCCCTTTTCCCCTCCCCCGACAGCAGCAACAGCCAGGCGTGGGCGGAAAAATCCAGTCTGACCTTTTCCCTCCCCCCCCCACAGCAGCAACAGCCAGGCGTGGGCGGGAAACTCAAGTCTGCCCTCCACCCCAGCAAGAGCAGCCACCAATCCCTAAACCCTGCCCCTTCCCCCAGCAACAGCGACAGCCAATCCCTAACCACCACCCCTCCCCCATCCAGTACCGCCCACTGACCTTTCACCGGCAACCAATCAGAACAGGGCGTGGCTTCGACCAATCAGCCTTCTCCAGCCCCTATAAAACTGTTGCCTCTCCCTCAATAAAGTGGACCTGCGTGTTTACCTCGTCTCCGCAGTAGTTCTTCTGCCGTGCGCCCTCCAGTCCTGAGAGCCCCCGACAAGGGCCTGGCCTCCCTTGTCCCCAGTTCATCGCCTGCTTCTCCGGGCGACCCCTTCATCGCTGGCTTCTCCGGGTGACCCCTTCGTCGCCGGCTTCACCGGGCGACCCCGTCAGCCGAACCGCGCAACCCCTTGTGAGACCGATCCCTCGTCTGCTGCCGTGCCGACCCCTCGTCCCAAGTGGGACTGACCCCTCGTCCCAAGCAGGACCGACCCCTCGTCCAGAGCTGGACCGACCCCTCGTCCGCAGCCAGACCCCACCTCTACCGACCGAGCAAGCCGTCGCAGCTGGCGCCCAACGTGGGGCTGAGCAACCCCACCTCTACCGACCGAGCAAGCCGCCGCAGCTACTGGTTCTGTACACATGGAGAGCTGACACAGCAAGATGACGCAACAAAAAGAGACACAGGTTCCAGGTGCTGCTGACAAGAATACAAGCAGACACAGAAAAACACACAGCAAATGGACACAGAAA
This sequence comes from Dasypus novemcinctus, assembly GCF_030445035.2. Taxonomy (NCBI): domain Eukaryota; kingdom Metazoa; phylum Chordata; class Mammalia; order Cingulata; family Dasypodidae; genus Dasypus; species Dasypus novemcinctus. The sequence continues at coordinate 105,384,451 of NC_080682.1, read as the reverse complement.
GCAGACAATGAGGCGGGGGGAGAGAAATAAATAAATAATAAATTAAAAACTTGGCAAACACTACGCACATTGATCTTAACATGTACCTACACAATGTGGAACAAGAAGTCACCGTCTCCTTTCAGACTTCTTTCCGAGCCCTGTTTTTCCATGCCAAATGCAAACGTTTCTGATTAAAGCAGTCATGTCAAGTATCCCAGCATGCTTTATGCTGGCTAATACTCCAACACCTTGAGATAAGATTTTTTTGAGTTCCTTCAATCATGAGTAATGCTAATATTTAACTGCATGTTGCTGCTTGTTCTCACATAGACTGGGGTATAGAGGAGCCGCTTGTAAACAATAGTCTGAGGAGTCTCTACTCGTAGACCCTCTGATCCCAGCTCTCTCTTTCTTTCTCTTTGTTTCATTCCCAATACCCTTCAGGCCCAAATCTCTAACAGTCACTCTCAAAGATCGGGGCATACTTGAAGATGTCGTAGTCTCCCTTGCGCAGGTGGCACTGAGCTTCCCCGTGTTGAACGTGCCCATGGCAGAGCCGCTCTGCACCATGAAATACGGTAACAGGAGCCACTTCCAGGGTGAGCTGGGGTTGCGAACCCGGCAGCGCAGGCAAAGCGGGTCGCTGGAGTTGCCCTGATCAGCTGGCAGGTGCGGGGGCAGCAGTGCTGGGTCACGGCGGTGGCTCCTCAGCGGGTCAGCACTGCTCACTCCACAAGCCCCATCTGCCACAGAGGCCCCAGAGAGGAGGGTCTGGGCCAGCAGGGGGTATGCCTGGGGAGTCTGCACCCCAGACCAAACCTCTTCCAAGTTGCAGAGATGATTTTACAATCACTATGTTTAATTAAGGCAAAAAATACTAATGTGCATCTGAAAGATTAACAAAATTTAAAGTAAGGTTTCAGAAAGCATTTCAGCTGAATTTTCCCACACAAAGAGTTACATGAGGGTGATGAAACACTGGGAAAGCAGCATTCATGAATACAGGAGAGATGAAAGACCAGAAGAAAAGAAACAAGGAACAGCAAGCTGTCAGCTAGTGTGAGCTTCGACAATTCCTGCTCTGGTGGTCTCACAAATAGGTTATCTCTAGGTCCTGTTTCACAGGATTTTTGTCAAAATAAGAGTAGTGATGACAACTTGCATGTATTGAGCACTATGTACCAGGCCCCATGCTCAGCGTTTCATATACTTATTTCAATTAATCCCTGCTACAGTCCTAGGCTCTAAGGACCATTTTCATTTTACAGGTGCAGGTTAAGGGCCTCACTTAAGGTCGCACAGTTAAGAAACAGAGACATCATCTGAGCCCAGGTCTGATTTCCAAAGCTCATGCTCTTAAAATTATGTCTCCCTCCCACCTTAGGATGCACAAAGGAATTTTCATTCCCCTCATCTGAAAGGTCTTCTCAAAGGACACTACACACCCACCCATACTTGTGGAGCACAGCTAATTAGTGCAGCTATTGGAATGTCGGTAGCCAACTCTGGTTTCCCTTCCCCAACAGCATATACAACATAGCCATTCCTTCCCTTAGAAATGCCCCAGCTTTCTAATTAGACTCCAACAGTTCCTATTTTCTATTCATGTATCCCCTTTAACTAATTCCCTCCACACCAGCAAGTCTCACCTGCCTCCTTGTTTGCTCCTCATCACCAGCCTCTGAAGGACGCCAAGGCTGATGGTGTCCACTCCAGCGAGCCCTGGGAGTCCCCTCTCCCACCTGCCACCTTAGGACCAACCTTTCTTAGAGCTTAACTCTTGACTTACCCCTGCTGCCATCACTGTCACTGTCTGTTTAGAACTCGAAGCCCTCAACCCCTCCCCTCACAGAAGCAACTGTCATTGCAGGGACTTCACTAGCTTGAGTTCAGAGGTGTGACCCTACATCCCAGAGATCGCTTATTCAAAATGACTTCCATGATCTCTTTACTTTTACTAAATATTATTTATTAAATTTATTTACTTATAACCATTTTGAAAAGAGTAAAGCTTCTAAGTTCGCACTGTTCTGTTACATTCTAGGATGCCTTGCACTGATGTCTGGGACGCCATAATACCACTTCAGCATTTTTCCATGTACAGCCTCACTGCATTTGCCAGTTAGTATCCAGAACATGGTCATTCCCAACAAAGCGATGCATTGAATGTTTTTTTCCCTCCTTTCAGATTCTTTATGTTGTTTTTCATTGCTGTATATTAAAGATAAAGACATTAGAGACTATTTGAATATTCACATGGAAAAAAATCAGATTTTATTGATATTCAAAAGATGTGGTTGAGCCTGCCTAATTTTATAAATGAAATTTTTTAGATAGATTTTGGAAGGTGGGCTTCAGTGGGGGATGGCAATTGTTACAGATGGCTCATTTAAGGTATTTTTCATTCTTCTAAAAGTTAATTTACCAAGCATAACACTTGAAGGTATTTTTATTAAAGCCACAATAAAAATACACTTCTGTATTAGGAAAAAAAAAATCACGTCTTGATTGGCAAGTGAAATCTGCCACAATCATGGCTTAAATGAAGGTTGAGAGAGTTCTTCCTGATTGTACAGTATGATTTGCTCCAGGATTTCAGGCCTTGGAATTTTCTATTACCTCTTCTAATTTAAATTGTCTTGGTTGGCTTTGATATAGCTGGAGGAACAAAAGTGGAGAGTAATAAGGAAGGGGTGCATAAAAATCTAAGTTGAGGAGTTTCATGTATACATTTGGTACTATTTTTACAAGCCAGGTTCCCGGGCAAGCACGTGACTTTGGTCCTGTATTAATCAGCCAAAGAGGTGCTCATGCAAAGTACCAGAAATCTGTTGACTTTTATAAAGGGCATTTTGGGGGTAAAAGCTCACAGTCACAAGCCCCTATTACATTTTCCTTCTCACTAATCAAAGTTAAGATCCAGCTTAAAACAAGGCCAATGTACAAGGCATGTTTTTAAATGTTTTTATTTTACTTAAACTTTTATATTCAAGGAAGTAATTGACTGCAAAGGGGTGAAAGAGAATTTTCTGGGCTGAAGGAAACATTGTTCGCTGTTTCTGCTTGTTAGGTTCTTGCTGTGTCTGCTTGCTGTATCTGCTTTCTGTGTCTGCTTGTGTTCTCACTGTGTCTGCTCATTCTATCATCTCATCTTCTTAGGAAGCACCAGGAACTGAAACTTGGTCCTCCCATGTGCAAGGCAGGCACCAACTGCTTGAACCACATCTGCTCCCCTTGTACCTAAATTGAATTTTATTTTATTTTTAGCTGGGTAGTTAAGAGGACAGGCTCTTTTTTTAGTCAGGTTTAGTAAGTTACAATTTATATGCTGTAAAGGTCACAGTTTTTAGGTGTAAAGTTCTATGAATTCTGAAAAACTTGTACAATCACATAATCACCCCTAAAATCAAGACAGAGAACATTCCCTCCAGCCCAGAAAAGTATTTTTATCCCTTTGCAGTCAATTACTTTCTTGAATATATAAGCTTAAGTAAAATAAAAATTTAAGCTGGATCATAACTTTGATTAGTGAGAAGGAAAATGTAATTGAGCCAAACTTAAAGCTTTTGTATATATTACTCCAAAATGATTAAGCTGAAATGTTACAAACAAAACCTAAAGTGAAGGATTGATTTTATTGTTTTGTTTCCTCTCCCCATGTTCATTTACCCTCTTAATTCTACATTCCATCTTCTCACATATTTTGGCATGACTAGGTCATATCCATCCTTAAGACATTTCCTCTCGCTAGCTTATATCTTAGTCTTTCTGGTGAATATTAGAAGTAGAATGTTGCTTCTGCCCTCCTGAAACAGGCAACTTAAGGGCAAGGACCATGTCACATTCATCTACTTAGAGTATCACCATGTCTTCCATACCAAAGAATCATAAACATTTGTGAAATGAATGAATTTTTGTCATAATGGTTTCAAGCTGAACAGAGAGTGCTCTGAGAATGACTTGGGTTTTCTCATGAAAACAATCAGTGTTATTAATACTAGGTCAAAAACCTAGATTTCAGTGTTGTATATAAATTTGAAAACTGGCTTATGCATTTAGTAAGTTCATTTCTCTGAACATCAGTTTTCTTATCTATAAAAACACACAAAACGTGGCCTCATTAGAACTGCTCTGATGAGGAATTTGAGTTGAAAGCATTGGCCACCGTTTCTTGCTCATAGTAAACATAGTAAACATAGTAGCTTCTAATGTTAAATTATTAGAGTTTATAGAACTTTGTACCTGTCTTTCAAGACTCTGAATTTTGCTTGACAGGGAGATGTAATGCCCAATTTAAAATTCTTTATAACTCAAATCTCATTCCAAGCCAAGTACATTTGCCAAGAAAAACAAAAAGTTCTGTTTGCCTCATTTCTTTTACCTGAGAGATTTACAATGCTCTAAAAGAAAGAAATGAAAAAAAGGAGGCGGGGCAAGATGGCATCTGAGTGAGTGCACCTTATAATCTCTCCTGCAAAGAAGTGGTTGAGTAGGGTTGGAGTCCTGCTGGACCGGACTGTTTCAGGTGTTTGCAGGGCAGGAGGTGTCTGTATGTCAATGTAGTGGGACGGTGACAGAGGAGATTCTTGTAAGAGGTAGAATTTTGGGTCTCTTTCACGGAGGTCGGGGTCGTGCACGGTACCCTTCCCCCTGGGGCTGGTGGGCTGGCGGTGGCAATTCTTGAAGGCTTTGCATTGCTGGGGAGTTCCCAAGGCCTGAGCAGGCTGTTTCAGGGGCCTGCAGGGCGGGAGGTGTCTGGAAGTCAATTTGGTGAGACAGTGACGGAGGTGCGAGACAGTGAGACAGTGCGAGAGGTGGAATTTTGGGTTTCTGACTCAGAGGTCAGAGGTTCTGGCTGAAGCCCCTCCCCCTAGGGCTGGCAGTTGGGCCACGGTGACCCTTGGGATCTTTGTTGTGGGGGGGTTCCCAAACCCTGAGTGGGCTGTTTCGGGGGCTTGCAGGGCAGGAGGACTCTGGATGTTGATTTGATGAGACTGTGACAGAAGAGATTCTTGCAAGAGGTGGAACTTTCGGTTTCTGACATGGAGGTCAGAAGTCCTAGGAGGAACACTTCCACCTAGGGCTGGCAGCCTGTCCATGGCAGTCCCTGAACTCTTTGTAGTGCAGCAGTGCCCCTAACAGGCTGTTTCGGGGGCTTGCAGGCCAGGAGGTGTCTGGATGTCGAGTTGGTGAGAAAGTGACAGAAGAGATTCTTGTGAGAGGTGGAATTTTGAGTTTCTAAAGCAGAAGTCAGAGTTTGTGGGTGGGACCCCTCCTCCTAGGGTCCCTCAAGGCTGTGCTGTGCTGTGGTGCTCCCAGGCCTCCTGTTAACTGGATGTGTGGTTCCCGGGTCTATGTTCCCTAAACCTTGGTGGCTCATGCTCCAGAGACTCACACACCTTGAGTCTGCAGTGTCACAGACTTCCCATAACTGAATCCACTGCCCCCTGAGGTCCATCTGAGGTCCTTGATTATCCTAACCCTCGGCATTTGTGGGTTTTTTTTCTTTTTTCTTTTCTTTCTTTCTCTTCGTTGCTAATATTGCATTATCTCCTCATCTTTTCTCCCATTTTATCCCCCAAGGTCCTTTTACATTTATTTAGTTTTTTTTTCTCCTTTACTTTCTCTTGCTTGTTTCCCTCCCTTTTCTTTGCCAACCCCCTTTTTTTCTCTTTTTTTCTTTTCTCTCTTTTTCTTCTTATTTTATTTTATTTTATTTTATTTATATAAAAATGTGCTGCATGGAGCGCTTCACTTTTGTTGTGTTTCCTCATCCTCCATTTCCTCTTTTCTATGTGAATTGATTTTGGCCACCTACACTATCCCCTTTCCCCCACATCTTACTATTCTCCATCATCCACTGTCTCTCTTACATTCCACCTCCCTTTCTTTGACCCCCAAATTGTCTGACTTTTAATTTCTAATACCTTTGTTCTGTTTTCTGTCTTTTATCCACTCTTGATATTATTGTCTTTCTTTTGTTTCCCTCTCTCATGAAAACACTGGCTTTTTAATTTATACTATATTCCTCCCCATATTCAGTTGACTGTCTCATTATAGGTACTCTACTTACTGCTATAACTCTACACAACTTACATGAGTCTAATATCCATTCTCCCAGATCTCACATTGTTGCTCTGTTAACATTTATTACCAATATTACTTTACACATTTTCTTTTCCTACTCATTTTGCTTTTCCTGGCCCTAATATTTTCCTTCAAAGTTAACTTAGCCAGGAACAAGAAAATAAAGTAAGAACAAAGTGACAAAGAGAAGATATGACACTTACACAAGAACAGCTAATTAACCCCCAAGATTAGACAAAGAAGCTAAGGAACTGATTAAACCCGTCAAGATAAAATGATGACCAGACAGCAACAAAAAACTACAAACCAAACTAATAATCAGGAAAACATGGCTGAATCCAATGAACAAACTAAAAACCAGGAAGGGGAGCAGAACATCGGACAAGTAATCAAAGATCTCAAAACATATATTAGAGACCAAATTAATGAAGTAAAGGAAGAGATTAACAATATGAAGAAAACACTTGGAGAGGAAATTGCAGACATATGCAAAAAGATAACAGATATGATGGGGATGAAAACCACAGTTCAAGAAATCAAAAATACACTCTCAGCAAAGAGCAGCAGATTAGAAGAGGCAGAGGAGAGAATTAGTGACGTGGAAGATAGTCCATCTGAAATCAAACAGATAGTAGAACTGATCAATAAGAAGATAGAAAAAATCCAGCTAGTACTTAGGGACCTGAATGACAATGCAAAACGCACAAACATAGGTATTATAGGCATCCCAGAAGGAGAAGAGAAGGGAAAGGGGACAGAAGGGATGTTGGAGGAAATAATGGCTAAAAACCTCCCAAATCTACTGAGAGAGATGGATGTACATGTCCAGGAAGCACAACACACCCCAAACATCATAAATCCCAACAAGCCCACCCCAAGACATATACTTGTCAAATTATCCAATGCTCAAGACAAAGAGAAAATTCTAAAAGCAGCAAGAGAAAAGAAAACCATCACATACAAGGGAGGCTCCATAAGATTAAGTGCTGATTTCTCATCTGAAACCATGGAGGCAAGAAGGCAGTGGTATGATATAGTCAAGGTACTAAAAGAAAAAAATTTCCAACCAAGAATACTCTACCCAGCTAAACTAGCATTCAAAAATGACGGAGAGTTCAAAATATTCACAGATAAACAAAAATTGAATGAATATGCCAACAAGAACCTTGCGCTTCAAAAAATACTAAAGGGAGTTCTTCAGGAAGAAAGGAAAAAACAGGAGAGTCAGAGTTGGAGGAGCGTGTAAGAGCAACAAAAAAGACAAAAGGAGAAGGAAAAAAGCAAACAAAATATGACAAACACAAGTCCAATCAAAATTTGGCTAACATAAATAATTCCTTGAAAGTAATAACACTGAATGTCAATGTAGTAAACTCACCTATCAAAAGATACAGACTGGGAGATTGGATAAGGAAATATGACCCATCTATATACTGTCTACAAGAAACACATCTTAGACCCAGGGATTCATGGAGGTTGAAAGTGAATGGTTGGAAAACAATCTTACAAGCAAACAATAACAAAAAAAAAGCAGGAGTACCTATATTAATATCAGACAAAATAGACTTTAAATGCAAAACAATTGTGAGAGGCAAAGAAGGATACTACATATTAGTGAAAGGGACAATCTCTGAAGAAGAACAAACAATCATAAATACTTACGCTCCTAACAAGGGTGCCTCCAAATACATGAGGCAAACATGGAAAAACTAAGTGAAAGAATAGATGTCTCTACAATTATAGTGGGAGATTTTAATACATCACTATCAACTTTGGACAGAACATCTCAAAAGAGAATCATAAAGAAAAAAAAAACTTTGAACAGTATATTAGAGGAGCTGGATGTAATAGACATATACAGATCATTACACCCGAATACAGCAAGAGATACATTTTTCTCAAGTGCACATGGATCATTCTCCAAGATAGACCATATGCTAGGCCACAAAGAAAGGCTCAATGAATTCAGAAAGATCAAAATCATACAAAATAATATCTCTGACCACAGTGGAGTGAAGCTGGAAATCTGCAAGGGCCAGAGGGCCAGATTTCACACCAAGATATGGAAATTAAACAGGACACTCTTAGAAAAACAGTGGGTCAAAGAGGAAATCTCAAAAGAAATTAATAACTACCTTGAAACTAATGAAAATGATAACACAACATACCAAAACTTATGGGATGCAGCAAAAGCAGTACTGAGAGGGAAATTTATAGCCATAAATTCATACATCAAAAAAGAAGAAAGAGCCAAAATTGAAGAACTAACTGCACATTTGGAGGAATTAGTAAAAAAACAACAAAGTAACCCCACAGGAGGAAGAAAGAAAGAAAGAACAAAGATAAGAGCAGAACTAAATGAAATAGAAAATAAGAAAGCACTTGAAAAGATAAATAAAACCAAGAGCTGGTTCTTTGAGAAGATCAATAAAATTGACAAACTCTTTAGCTAGACTAACAAAGGAAAAAAGAGAGAAGAAGCAAATACACAAAATAAGAAATGAGAAAGGAGATATCACCACTGACCCCACAGAAATAAAGACTATCATAAGCGGATACTTTGAAAAACTATATTCCAACAAAAATGACAATTCAGAGGAAATGCACAAATTCTTAGAAACACATAAGCAGCCTATATTGATGAAAGAAGAAATTGATGATCTCAATAAACCAATCACAAGTAAAGAGATAGAATCAGTCATTAAAAACCTACCAACTAAGAAGAACCCAGGGCCAGACGGCTTCACAGGTGAACTCTACAAAACATTCTGGAAAGAACTAACACCAATCCTGCTGAAACTCTTCCAAAAAATCAAAACAGAAAGAACATTACCTAACTCATTCTACAATGCCAACATTACCCTAGTACCAAATCCAAACAAAGACACCACAAGACAGGAAAATTACAGACCAGTTTCTCTAATGAATCTAGATGCAAAAATCCTCAACAAAATACTTGCTAACCATTTTCAACAACACATTAAATGAATTATACATCATGACCAAGTGGGATTCATTCTGGGTATGCAAAGATGGTTCAACGTAAGAAAATCAATCAACATAATACACCATAAAAACAGATTGAAGGAAAAAAATCACATGATTATATCTATACATGCAGAAAAAGCATTTGACAAAATACAGCACCCTTTCTTGATAAAAACACTGCAAAAGACTGGAATACAAGGAAATTTTTTGAACACGATAAAGAGTATATATGAAAAACCCACAGCCAACATCGTTTACAATGGTGAAATCCTAAAATACTTCCCTCTAAGATCAGGAGCAAGACAAGGATGCCCACTCTAACCTCTTCTATTTAACATTGTCTTAGAAGTACTTGCTTGAGCACTGAGGCAAGAACCAGATATAAAAGGCATTCATATTGGAAAAGAAGAAGTCAAAATTTCATTATTTGCAGATGACATGATCCTATACATAGAAAACCCTGAGAGGTCTACAACAAAGCTTCTAGAACTCATAAATGAGTTTAGTAAAGTCATAGGTTATAAGATCAATGCACAAAAATCAGTAGCATTTCTGTACACCAACAATGAGCAAGCTCAGGCTATCAAGAAACAAATACCATTTACAATAGTAAATCAAAAAATCAAATATCTAGGAATAAATTTAACTAAAGATGTAAAAAACTTATACACAGAGAACTACACAAGACTGTTCAAGAAAATCAAAACAGACCTAAATAAATGGAAGAATATTCCCTGTTCATGGATAGGAAGACTAAATATCATTAAGATGTCTATCCTACCAAAACAGATCTACACATTCAATGCAATCGCAATCAAAATCAACACAGAATTTTTTAAGGAACTAGAAAAACTAGCTATGAAATTTATTTGGAAAGGAAAGAGGCCCCAAATAGCCAAAGGCATATTGAAAAAGAAAAATGAAATTGGAGGAATCACACTATCTGACTTCAAAACATACTACAAAGCTACAGTCATGAAAACAGCATGGTATTGGAACAAGGAGAGACACATAGACCAATGGAACTGAACTGAGAGTTCTGATATAGATCCTCATATATATAGTCATATAATATTTGATAAAGCCACCAAACCCTCTCAACTGAGAGAGAATGGACTATTCAACAAATGCTGCCTGGAGAACTGGATATCCATATGTAAAAGAATGAAAGAGGATTACCATCTCACACTTTATACAAAAATTAACTCAAGATGGATCAAAGACCTAAATAAAAGAGCCAAGACCATAAAGACTTTGGAAAGCAGTGTAGGGAAGCATATACAAGACCTGGTAATAGGAAATGTCTTCATGAACTTCACATCACAAGCATGAGCAGCGAAAGAACAAATAGATAAATGGGACCTCCTCAAAATTAAAGACTTCTGCACATCAAAGGAATTTGTCAAGAAAGTGAAAAGAGAGCCTGCACAATGGGAGAAAATATTTGGTAACCAAATATTGGACAGGAGACTTATAAACTGCATATATAAAGAACTCCTATATCTTGAAAATAAAAAGACAAACAACCCATTTAAAAAATGGGAAAAAGATTTAAACAGACACTTCTCCAAAGAAGAAATACAAATGGCTAAAAGGCACATGAAAAAATGCTCCAAATCTCTAGTTATCAGGGAAATGCAAATCAAAACTACAATGAGATACCATCTTAATTGTATCTTAATTAAGATTGGTGGCTATAAAAAACTCAGAAGACTGCAAATGCTGGAGAGGATGTGGAGGAATGGGAACACTCATCCACTGCTGGTAGGAATGCAGATGGATCCACCCATTCTGGAGGACAGTCTGGCAGTTTCTCAAAAAACTAGCCATAGATTTGCCATATGACCCAGCAATTCCACTGCTGGGTATATACCCAATAGAACTGAAAACAAGGACACAAACTGATATATGCACACCAATGTTCATAGCAGCATTGTTCACTATTGCTAAAAGTTGGAATCAACCCAAATGCCCATAGACAGATGAATGGATAAATAAAATGTGGTATACACATACAATGGAATACTACTCAGCTTTAAGAACAAATACACTACAAACACATGTGATAACATGAATGAATCTTGAGAACCATATGTTGAGTGAAGCAACCCAGACATTGAAGGACAAATACTACATGACCTCAATAATATGAAGTAAGTAAACCAAGCTGCCTCAGAGAGCTAGAAACTGGATGATAGGCTTACAGGAAATTGGGGGGTAGAGGAAGGATGTAAGCTGACACCTACATGGGTGAAATCTATGATAAGCTGGAGGTAAGTATTTGTACAAGGAAGGGATAAAATGGGGGGATAGGGTTACCTTTGGGTGGGGCTTTGTGGGCTTGAGGGTGGCTAGGGATGGGAGGATGGGTAATATTGCCCAAGAAAATGGGGGGAGGGTGAGGCAACATACAAACATAGGAGATTGTCAGGTATTTGGTTGAAAGTATAATGCTGAGAAAACCTTTTCAAAAATATAATAAGGAAAGTTACCTGTTTAAGATGCTTAAAGGGGATAATCTGATGCAGGACAGGCTCCTAGGGAATATGTGAATGCTCATTTTGCCATAATGGGTTATATCATTGGATAGAGACCCATATAATGAGAGTGAAGGTATACCCACATCCTGGGGAGGACTGATGCCATCAAATAGAGGGAACTGTATCTCTCAAGAGAAATGGTGTCTCCCAGGGCATTAGGGCAGTTGACCATGTCAGGCCCTCAACACTGTTGCAGTTGTCTCTGGGCATGGCCCTTCAGGCAATGAGGATTGACTGTCACTGTGGGCCCTAAGGGGAGGGGAAGGAGGTGTTGAATAGATGGAAGCAATGTAACTGTGTGGGCAATAGAGGTGTTTCACAAGAGTACGCAAGGATGGATATAAGATATGTAAAGTTACACTGAAGGTATATGGGGGCTGATGGGCTAAAATGTAAATTGTAATGTAAAACATAAGATAACTAAAAATTTAGAAAACTGTATAGTCTAAAATATAAACCACAATGTGAACACAAGTGTTGCCTTGTTTGAAGGCTATTGTCTCAGTGTCTGCACATCAGTTTCAGTAAATATAGTATGAATATGTAAGAAGATTATTGCTGTGAAGGGAAGGGGGTTTTGTGTTGGATGTGTGGGAGTAGTACTGTATATTGTATATATGAATTACTGTGATCTAAAACTCTTGTGAAGATAAGCTTAATAATTAGACAAAAGAAAAGGAAAAGATGGGACGTAGACACTGAGGAAAGGACGGGTGGTTGCCTTGCCGATTTGCATGAAGGGCAACACTTATTGTGGTGATGGAAGGCAAAACATTGAAAACAAAGCTTTTGAATTTTATAATTTTTTGATACCCCAATTTATTTTTACCGTAATTTTCCCAAATTAATATGTGTTCTGTATCTGACCTTTAAATTCATTGCTATATTCCATTTTACTATTAAGGGAACCTGGCAATATATTGGGCTTCACTTTTCAGGAAGTTTTGGATCACAGAGAGGTTCAACAATGGCAGTGGAGGAATATTGGTGTGGGATGTTATTGACAGGGGACACACGGTTGGCAGGGAGTTTTACAGGGCATATATCCAGGGTACATAAAAATGTTTGGATATTTTCATAGTGGATACAATTAAAAACAACAACTGAGGGAGTGCTGAGTTCCTAGCCAGGGGAGCTCTATCACAGTCCTTAAAGGAATAGCAACAATCCCCCAAGTGCAATGATAATGACCAAAAAAGAATGAAGGTCCAACAATGAGCCCTTGACACTAATGACTATGCTTGTGAGCCTGTACACCTAAAATAAGAAAAGGCCCAGAGCTGCAGGGTGCTCCTGAGAGCCTCCATGTTGCTCAAATGTGGCCAGTCTCGAAGCCAAACTCAGCATGTAAATGTGTTGCTTTCCCCCCAGAATGGGACATGACTCCTGGGGATGAGCCTCCCTGGCACCGAGGGATTACTACCAAGTACCAGCTGATGATGTAACTAGAAAATGACCTTGAATAAAGGGTCAACTCGGACCAGCAGACTCTCTCAGTCTACGTATAATACCAGGAGTTAAAAATGCTTTTTGACCTGAATAAAAGGGGGAAATGGAAAGGACAAATGAGTTTATATGACTTTGAGTCTCCAAAAAGTGCTGGGAGGTTATCAGAGGGGTTGCCCTTATGCACACCTCAGCAGAGTCCCAGAGACAGCTAAAGTAGATACAACCCCAGGTATTGGTTCTTCTGAGGGCTACCAAGACCCACAGGTTCTATGGTCATGGCAGATGGAGTTCAGTGCCATGTAAGTTGGCCCTTCTTTGGAGTTTGTGTTTCTGTGTGGTGGAGCTGGGCTCAGATGTGGTCTTTTTTCACAAGCCTCTCCTGTTACTTTTACCAGAACTGTAGTTGGTGCTGGGGTTTAATATATACCCAGGGGATCTGAATCTCTGGACTGACCATATGATAGCCAGGTCCTGAGCCTCAACAGACTTCAGCTCCTACACTCTGGGTTGTTGGACTTACCCCACTCAGCTACCATGGAGGTGAAGAAGGTCAACCACCACACCAGGGAGCCAAGAGTGCCTACAACTGAAAGCAGGAGGATTGCATCCAGCATCCATGTGGAATCTAAGCCCCCTCTTGATATAGATGTGGAGTGGACACAACCATTCCAAGGTCCACAGGATGGAGGAATAGAATATGGATTAGAGTGGACTTACGGATATTCTATTCATGAACTATTGTGATTAATAATCGAAGAAAATCTGGCATTGGCGTGTAGAAAGTGGCCATGGTGGCTGCTGGGTGTGGGGAAGGGGAGGAAGAGATGAGATGTGTAGGCATTTTCGGGACTTGGAATTGTCCTGGGTAATGCTGCAGGGACAGTTACCGGACATTGTATGTCCTCCCATGGCCCACTGGATGGAACATGGGAGAGTGTGGGCTATGATGTGAACCATTGACCATGACGTGCAGTGGTGCTCAGAGATGTATTCACGAAATGCAATGAATGTCTCATGATGATGGAGGATTTTGTTGCTATGGGGGGAGGAGTGGGGTGAGGCGGGTGGGGGGTATAAGGGGACCTAATATTTTTTTAATGTAATATTTAAAAAAAAGAGACAAACAAAAAAAGTCCAAAAATAAAAAAGGAAACAAAATGTAACCAATAATCTAAGGAGACACAATAGGACATAATCTTCACACCAGCAAATCTAATACCCTTTCTTTATTTTGTAAACGACATTCTGTGCTCCTTCTAAGAAAATCCTTTCACTTCCTCACTGAATCTCATCCACTCTTCCTTATTCCAAGTCTTTGCTCCTGTGTTTTTCTTCTATCCTGCTTTAGTAATTTTTTTCTCTATCACTGCCACGAACACTCTAACATTGTGGTTTGAAGCTGTTTATAACCCAGAAAAACATGTTCTTAAAGTTAATTCATTCGTGGGTGTGTGCATCCATGATAAGTACGTCCTTTTGATGAGGCCAGTTCTGTTTAGGTTTGGCCCACCTCGTTCAGGATGGGTCTTGATCCTATTTTTGGACTCCTTTATAAAGAATGAATTCAGACCTGAGAGAGAAAGCCATGGAAGCAAGAAGCTGACATCAACAAAACCTGGAAGAGAAGAGAGAGACCAGCAGATGTTGCCATGTGCCTTGCCAAGTGCCAGAAGAGGCAAGGATTGCCAGCAACCAGTCTTCTAGAAGAAAGCATTGCCTTGATGATGTCTTGACTTGGACATTTTCCTGGCCACAACACCATGAATGAATAAATTCCCATTGTGTAAGCCAACTCATTTCCTGGTGTTTGCTTTGAGCAGCTGTCTTATTTTGCTACAGGGCTGCCAAAGGAAAGTACAAGAAATGGATTGGTTTTTATAACAGGAAATTTATTAGGGGTAAAGACTTTCAGTTCCTAGAGTCTGAAATGTCTAAATCAAGGTATCAGCAGGGATGCTTTTAACAAAGTCAGCTACTGGTTATTTGGGGTCCTGCCACATGGTGAAGATGGCCACCAATATCTGCTAAAGTCCCTGCCTTCCCCTCCAGTATCTACCATCTCCCAGAGCTCAGCTTTGGGAAAGCTTGAGCTGCTCCAACGGCCCAGCCTCTTGGGGACTTTGTGCTTAAGCTCTGGCTGCTAATAATCCTCGAGTCCTCCTTGCACACTGTAGGGTCAAAAATAGCAGCGCTCCCTTTCCTTGTGTCTCTTTCTCCATTTATATCAACTTCAGTAAGAGGGCAGAGTCACGCCTCCCTGACGGAGTCCCATCAGAAGGGTCTCACACCCACAGGAATGGATTAGTTCAAGAACATAATCTTTTTCTCTTGGGATTCATAAAAGAACTTCAAACAGCCATCCTCCACCCTCTGAATCCCAAAAGGCACGTTCTTTACATGTGCAAAATACATTCATTATATCACAATATTTCAAACACCTTAATCATTTCAGTAGCAATGCTAAGTACAAAATCTCATAAAAATCAGTTAGAGGCATACAATTTGTCTTGGGGCAAAGTTCCCCTCTGGCTGTAAATCTGTGAAACTTAGAAAACAGGTTATCTGATTCTAATATACAAGGAGGGACAGTCACAGGATAAACATTTGCATTACCATAAGGAGCAATTGGCAGGAGAACAGGCTTCATGGGTCCCAAACAGTTCTGAAAACCTGCAGGGCATACTCCCCTAGATTTCAAAGTCTGAACATCATCTCTAGACTGATGTCTTCTCCTCAGGGCTTTGTGGGGGCCCACCCCTTCCAAGGGCTTCCCAGCAGCAGTCCTCTCTGGTCCATCCTCATCAAGCATCTGAGTTCCTTACAATCAATTGACTGAAGAAGAGAAAACTTGGACCTGGTTTCCAGATAGTTCTGCACAATATGCAGGTATCACCTGGAAGTGGACAACAGTAACACAGCAGCCCCTTTCTGGAACATCCCTGAAGGACAGTGGTGAGAGGAAATCCTCCCAGTGGGCAGAACTTAGGGCACTGCACCGGGTTGTTCATTTTGCTAGGAAGGAAATGGCATGAGGTGCATTTGTACATGGATTCATGGGCTTTTGCCAATGGTTTGGCTGGATGGTCAGGGGCTTGGAAGGAACATGATTGGAAAACTGGTGACAGAGAGGACTGGGGAAGAGGTATGTGGATAGACCTTTCGGAGTGGGCAAAAATATGAAGATATGTGTCCCACGTGAATACTCATCAGAGGGTGACTTCAGCAGAGGAAGATTTTAATAATCAAGGGATAAGATGACGTGCTCTGTGGCTAGCACTCAGCCTCTTTCCCCAGCCACTCCTGTCATTGCCCAATGGGCTCATGTGCAAGGTGGCCATAGTGGTAGGGATGGAGATTATTCATGGGCTCAGCAACATGGACTTCCCCTCACCAAGGTCCACCTGTTTACAACCGCTGCTGAGTGTCCAGTCAGCCAGCAGCAAAGACCCACATTCAGCCCCTCAAGTTGATCAGCCTGCTACCTGGTGGCAGGTTGATTACATTGAACCATTTGCTTCATGGAAGGGGCAGTGATTTGTTCTACTGGAATAGATTCATACTCTGGATATGGGTTTGCCTTCCCTTCACGCAATGTTTCTTCCAAAATTACCCTCTGTGGACTCACCAAATGTCTTATCTACAGCCATGGCATTCACCCAGCATTGCTTCTGAACAATGAACCCACTTCACAGCAAAGGGTGTGTGGGAATGGGCACATTCTCATGGAATTCACTCGTCTTACCATGATCCCCATCATCCTGAAGCAGCTGGATTGATAGAACAGTGGAATGGCCTTTTGAAGACTCAATTACTATACCAACTGGGCTGCAGTACCTTGCAGGGCTGGGGCAATGTTCTCCAGGAGGCTGTGTATGCTCTAAACCAGTGTCCATTCTATGATGCTCTTTCTTCCATCGCCACCATTCATGGGTCCAGGAATCAAGGGGTGAATGGGTAATAGTGAATGGTAATAGTGAATGGGAGTAGTGCCATTCACTATTACCTGTAGTGATCTATGAGTGTGGCAGTTTGCGATTATTTATCAACCCCAAAAAAGAGAAGGATTATGTTTGTAAACTGGTCTGTTCCTCTGGGTGTGATACCCTTTGATTATATTAAATTCAAAGGTTTTAAGTTTACTTGATTAAATCACCTTAGGGCTTTGATTCAACCACGTCAGTAAGGCATGACTCAGGTTAGTCCCTGCCCCCTTGGTGGGCTGACAGAAACAGACACTCACTCAAGAAGACACAGCAGGAAGAGAGAGAGCTTCATAGATAACAGAGGAGAGAAGGCTCAAACAGCTAAAGCCTGGGGAGAGATGAACCGTTCACCTGATAGTTTGTAGCTGAAAAGTCCAGAGCAGCGGAGCAGCTGATAAGGCTGGGAAGGAAATGAGCCCTTTGCTAGACTGATACAGGAAGCCCTGAGAGATGAATCCTATGCCAGCCTACAGCTTAGATCAGAAGAAACTGGGCCCATGGATCCTTAAGAGGAAAAAGGAAGGAAAGACCAGGCAGAGATCACTCGCCATCTTGCTTCAACATGTGGCAAAAGACCTTGGTGAGAAAATAGCCTTGAGTTGGTTTCTTAAGAGCCAACTGTAGGTTTTTATCCCAAATATATACCTTTTATAAAAGCCAACACATTTCTGGTACTTTGCATCAGCATCCCTTTGACTGAAAATTTTTGCTTCCTGTCCCTGCAAACTTCAGCTCAGCTGGTCTACAGGTCTTAGTTCCAAAAGAAGGAATGCTTCCACCAGGAAATACGATTACATTGAAATGGATGTTAAGACTACCACTTGGCCACTATGGGAAGGGAATTACTGGGAATTACTGTACTGCCTGGGAAAGTCTATCCTATCCAGGGGAAATTAGACTGCAAGTACACAGTGGAGACAAAGAAGAATTTTCCTGGAATACAAGAGACCGCCTAGGACACCTCTTAGTACTGCCATGCCCGGTGATTAAAGTCAATGGAAAACTGCAACAACTCAATACAGGCAGGACTGAAAAAGGCCCAGAATCTTCAGGAATGAAGGCTTAGGTCACCCCACCAGGCAAAGAACCAGGGCCAGCTGAAGTGCTTGCTGAGGGTAGAGGGAACTTGGAATGAGTAGTGGAAGAAGGTAGTGATAAATACAAACTTCAACCACATTACCAGTTACAGAATCAAGGCCTGTAATGGCCATAAATATTTCACCCTTGCCTTTCTGCACTACCCAGAGAGGGGTCTATATGGCTGTTGCCCCTTTGCCTTAACTCAAAGGGAAACTTAAACAATCTCCGGAGTCCTTGATGTCCTACAGATGATGAAAGAGGATGTCCTCAAATTCCTTGGGGCAGAACCCACTTAGGGGGCACCAACACTGACTTCCAAATGGAACAGCATATCTCAAAAGGAAAAGTAATGGCGCCTGCATCGTAAATCTGAAGACGGCCTGGGAGAAGCTTCAGTTGGTGGTTCATGTCATTGCTGCCATTGAAAACCCTGCTGGTGTCAGTGTCATATCTTCCAGGAATACTGCCCAGTGGGCCATGCTGAAGGTTGCTGCCACCACTGGAGCTACCCCTATTGCTGGGCGCTTCACTCCTGGAACCTTCACCAGCCAGATTCAGGCAGCCTTCCAGGAGCCACGTCTTCTGGTGGTGACCAATGCCAGGCTGACCACCAGCCTCTCACGGAGGTGTCCTATGCTCACCTGCCCACCATTGCTCGGTGTGACGTAGATTCTCCTCTGCCCTAGGGGGATGCCTTCACCACATGCAACAGCAAAGGAGCTTACCCGGGAGTGTGAGGTGGTGGATGCTGGCCCGGCAAGTTCTGCACATGCATGGCCCCATCTCCCATGAGCACCCATGGGTGATCATGTCGGATCTCTACTTCAACAGAGATCCTGAAGAGATTGCAAAGAAAGAGCAGGCCGTGCTGAGAAGGCTGTGGAGCTTCTGGGTGAATGGGCCACTCCTGCTCCTGAAGTCCCTGCCCCTCAGCCCAAGGTGGCAGACTGGTCTGAGGGTGAGCAGGTGCCCTCCACGCCTGCTCCGCATTCCCCGCTGCAGCCTGGCTGCTCCCCCTGCACCTGAAGCCTGGCCTGCAGCCCCTGCTGCTCAGGCCCCCAGTGGGCAGGAACAGCACGAGGGGGCAGAAGCTGATCTTCACAGGCTCCAACAGAAAGTGGAAATAAGGTTCCAGGAAATGAATCAGTTTCTACTTTTAAAAAATGTCATCCTTCTCTTGTTATGTACATATACATAAAAAGAATATATTTGTTTTATTCCCTGTCTTTCCCCCTTATCATATGACATAAGTTGTATTAGTTTCACATCTTAGTATTAGAGGATATCAAGTTTAAGAGTGAATATTACCCAAGGAATTGTACCCTATTCTACAGGGATTTAGTGCACTTACAATTGTATGCAGGACAGTTGAGTAACATTAGGCAGAAATATTAATGTATATGTGTGTGTGTGTATCTGTTCTTGTTTTTATTATAAATTAAGTACCTCTAAGTATGGTTTAAGACGATGTGTATGGCTGCCAAGTTGACAAGGGGTGGACTATGATGATCAGGTTAATATGTCAACTTGACCAGGTCATGGTTCCCAGTTGTCTGGTCAAGCAAGCCCTGGGCTAATTGTAATAAAAGGGCATATCATAGACTTTAATCATCAGTGAGTTGATTGCATCTATGGCTGATTACATCTACAATCAACTGAGGAGATTGCCTTCCACAACGAATGCTGTCTCATCCAAACAGTTGGAGCCTAAAAGGAGAAATGATTTCAGCATTCAGGGAGAGAATTTCCAACTCTAAGGGACCCTCACGCCTCCCCTGGAGCTCTTTTGTTTATTTTTTGTTTTTGGTGGGTCGGTGCTTTGAGTTGTTGCCTGGCCTTTCCCAGCCCCTCCCATTTCCTAGCAGCCAGCTGCGTGGAGTCCCTGTGCCCTCGTGACCCCTCACGAAACTCCCACCTGCAGAGTCAGCAGACTGGGGTGGGGCTGTCTCTGTTATTGTCACTAAAGCAGAGGCCCGGGCAGAAAGAGTGTGAGACGCTAGGGCGCGGAATGGGGAGGTCGCGCCTCAGCGCCTTTTCCCCTGCAGTGTGTGCACTTAGCTGGTAGTTGGCTGCCCCGGGTGAAATGGGCCCCGACTCCCCCTCCCCTCGGAAAGCAGTGCGTGCTTAGTCAGGGGGCCCTTTCCCTGCCGGTGCGGTCCTTTAAGGTGGATTTCCCCTTGCAAAGTCTCTTCTGCCCTTGTCCACAGGACACATAGTATGATCATTAGGTGCTCCGTCTCCCAGCCATTTTCTAGGGAAAACCCTGGACACGGGCCCTGAGAGCCACCAGCAGCTTTGAAGAATGGGACGCCTTTCAAGAAGCTTGATCTTGGAGGTCTCAGCGTGAGAACTTACAGAGCCGGGAAAGGTAATAGCTAAAAAATGGACTTACTAAAAATTTCTTCCTTTAACAACTTTGAAATTAATACACTAATTAAAAGTTTTCTATTACTCTAATTTTAAAAGTTTACTCTTTACACTTAGTTCCCTGAAGAACATTAACCAAACCTTCTCCATCTTATTCCTTACAGGAACAAGATAACATCTCAAAGCAAAACCAGACAGAATGGTGTAAATCTATGGAGACAAAAAGCTTGATATCCTTAAGCAGTTAGCTAAGAAGGAGTCATAAAAACCTTGCTCAACTGGCTAATTAACCACTGAAACCAAGGACAAATTTAATGTGTTTGAGACAATTCAGGACTGAAAAGTTGCACGCATCCCCGTTTTCTTTGCCTTTAAAAACTCCTGTTCCCATTCTCACTTTGAGCTGGTTTTGGGAAAATTCCCCCGGTTCCTTGCTGTGCGCTCTGAGTAAATCGCCTTCTCACTGAGAAACATGTTTTCCTGTGAAAAATCAGGACCTTTGAAGGTCCTGGATTTTGGCAAACCCAAGACAGCAACCAGAAGGGCAACTGAGCCTCTGGCGCTTGTCTTCCAGGTGCACAGGGCCCGGGTGTGACCCTTCTCTGGCCCTCACAACACCCTGCAACCCCACTCAAGGTCAGCAAATAGCGTAAGCTTTGGACCCTGTGGATGTGGCTCTTACTAAGCTTCCTCGTGTCTAATATTTTAGTAAGGACTGCTCCTTCCATGATTGAGTGTATAATAGAGTGCCTGGGCAGTGGGGTGGGAAAGGTGGGAGATGGGGGTGTCAGAGCAGGGAAAGTTCCTTGCAACTAGGCTGGGAAGTCTGGGATCGCTTTCATCAAGCGGTTCAGCCATCGGAGCACCAGCCTTCACTGAGCCTCACATGGCCCAGGCATCGAGGACACCTCTGATGAAAAAGGCCCGGTTCCATCCTCTCCGAGCTTCTAATGCAAGAGGAGCTTCTTGATTTCCGTTTGCCCCAGCCATCTGGGGTGAGAAGCCCAGGAGGAAGAAGCTGGGTGAGCTGTTCCTTTCCATGGTTCTCTGTTCCCAACTGACTCCTGGGCCCCAGGGACAGGGCAGCCCCTCAGGCTGGACCCAGAGCAACTGTTTCTATGAAGTCAGGGAATCAAGCGCAGGGGAGAGAGCAGCACTAGATGATGGGCTTGCTTCCTGGGCAGAGAACAAAATGGAGCCTTTGACTTCCTGTATGATTCTTTATAGCCCATGACCTACACCTACCCATCCCTGCCTGTCTTGTGGTGAAGATGTGGGTCCCCTATGTTAGAGGAAAGGAAACTGGCTGAAGGGGAAGAGTTTTCCCTGCATCTCACAGCAGGCCAGAAGGGGGAGCCCTGAGAATTGCCCAGCATCTCTAAAGGCCCAGCTAAGCATTACCTTTTCTAAGGCATCTTTTCTGATCACCCACATTTACCTACCTCTCATTGAGAGTATGTCCTGCAAGCTCTGAAAGCAGCTTGAATCACCTGCGAGACAACATCTGAGGCAGATGTTATCTCCTGTGAAACACTGCCTGGCCAAGAAGTCTTGCTGAAACAGTGACTCTAGAGAGCCTGAGCTGCACAGGGGTCAGGGAGAGAATGAAACTGAGGGATTGTGTCGGAGTCTTGGTTGGTGACCCGAGGTAACGTGAATGAAAGACAAAGAAAGATTGGGTTCAGGGGATCTGAGAGCATTGATTTCTCAAGCTCATCAGACAACTTAATTGAGTCGAGGGGCTAGTATATATACCCCTAACATACATGACATTCAGCACAAAATCAAGTTACCTATTACCCTTACCTCATTCTATATTAACTAGTGATTGATAAACACCAACAAACTTTACTGGAACTATTATTATAAAAATCAGTAACTATACTCATAAATCCTGTTACTCAGGTTGTTCTGTTCTATATGTATTGTTCTGCCTGCAGGTGTGTCTTCCCAGCCAAGACTGTGCTCTGCACCAATAATCATAAGGGACAGCTTGACTCAGTGGTCAAGGAAGTAACTTGCTTCCATGGAAACAACATGCCTTTGTTTCCCACATTTCCCCCTTTTTGTTTTAGTCAGGGTGACTGTGCCTGTCTTAGGTTGCCCCCCAGGGGGTCTTACCCATCATTGACTACCAGCCAAGCTCACTGACTTTGGGGTACTATTGTAGTGTTTTAGCAAGTACTAGGTTATTAGCCTGTCCCATTGTGTCCACACGGTGCAATCTCTGGCAAACACCTTTACCCAGGCAAGCGACAACCATGAGCAACAGGATTAATACACATATCCCTATTCCTAAGCAGATAAGGAATGCTGAGACTTCCACCAATCAACAGGATTAAACTTATTTAAATGTGAAATCAAATCATTAAAGATGTCCTTATCACTATCTACATATATCTGATTATGAGACATTTCTAAAATCTTTTTCTGCAATTCCTCAATTTCTAATGACATATTTCCTTTGTGTCCTAACAAATGATTTCTGATCTTATTCCATTGAAACATAGAAATGTTATAATCCAAAGGAGTAATACAAAAATTACTTTCATTCCAATCACATTTCAATCCTCTTAACAAATTCAAATGATAAACTTGGTCTCCTAAGTGTAAAACAGCAGATTCCAAATCACTAACTCTGTTATTAAGTCCTTTATCAATGTGCTCCTGACTATGCCATAAGTCACTTGCATTCTTGTGCCAATCATGCACGTATTGCTGTGTCTGCACCATCTCATGCAATGCAACAGCAGCAGTGGCAGCACCAGTGATGACACCAATGAAGCCAAGAATGCCAGCTATGAGAAGTCCCAAAAATCTCTTAGATCGTTTCAACAGTCCTTGAGCCAGGTGGAAAAGAAGATGACTTTCAGGTGATGACTGCCACATCCGATTCATTTTCACCAGGATCCACACTCCTCGTCTTCAGTGAGCCACGGTGATAATATCTCCATTCTGTAAAATATTCTCAGACAAGCAAGTATACAAAGCCCCATCCTTATAAAATAAAGCATTTTCAGTAATGGTAGCCTTCCCTACCACAAACACATATGGATCTCTGACACATGGTTGAAAATGATGAATTTGATCTAATTGTAAATATTGTCCATCCATACTTTTATTACCTTTCCATTCAGAAGTAGATGCCACTCCTAAGAAGACTTTCCATATTTGTTTTTGATCATGGACTCCAGTGCTATTGCACCATGGAAAAGGAACCCATTTCCCTATATTTTTCCAATCACTATTATTTTTGGTAAAAATTATTTTTTCATCCAAATCAAGGGAATCATGAAAGGGATACTGCATATTACTAATTTGTTGTCCCATGCTATTTATACCATACCAAATAAATCTGCCCTTATATTTGTTGGGATTCCCCATAGGGGCACTTTCCCAAACTATTCCATAGGAATCATTAAAAATGACAGATCCTCTTCCCACATGGCATTCATACCACCTTTGCATATTACCAGCATTCCTCTTAGGACAACTATAACTTGGATACCATATTCTTGGTATTGATAGGATGGGAATAAAGTTACCAAAGATTTAGTATTATTATGGCTAAAATTGATCATAGTTCTATTTTTCACAGCCATACATGGTGGGTGATTGCCAATGCAAAGAGGTCAGAAATCAAATGGAAGAAGGAGATTATAAATCCTTTGTCCCTCTTCTCGTGGCTTAAGTGGTAACCTATCACCCATGGGTCCAGGAAATATATGAGTTTTATTCAAATAGACAGGAAAAGAAGGATCTTTCCAGGTTAACACTGAAGTAATGGGGGATTAGGGATATACGCCCAATATGTGTAATTACCATTACCATTGCCGGTTTCACTCACTATCAGTAGGATCCATATGTGTACAAGCTTCCACTTCTTCAGTCCTAGATTTAATCCATTTTGCCGGAAGCCAGATTTCTTCTCCATTTTCTGAAATGATAAGAGCATAGCCTCGCCCCCATACTTTAACCCTGCCTTTCTTCCATTCATTACTTAAAACATCTTTCCAAAATACTGGTTGATTCTCAGAGTCTGCAATTTCTGTGGATTTTTAAGAATGTCCAAAATGACATTCAGCCAGTGTCATAGAATCCGGTCGCCTCTCGGGCTGAAGTGTGGTTTGCTGGCCTGGCAGGGGAGCGGCCGTGGTAGGCCTAATTCCGCTGCCCCCATAATAGGGTGGTTGGTCGGGCCCACCGCCACCCCTGAAGGAAGCTCGGCATGGGCGCAGAGTGCCCTCGGGTCTCCCCTTCTCGGCAGCCATGCTTCCGTGGCCGCCCCTCCTCCCAGATGGCGCCACCCGATGCCTTGTGGGGTGGCACCCTTCTTCTTCCTTCTCCCTGCGCAGGCGCAGGGCAGAAAATTCCAGTCTGCCCTTTTCCCCTCCCCCGACAGCAGCAACAGCCAGGCGTGGGCGGAGAAATCCAGTCTGCCCTATTCCCCTCCCCCGACAGCAACAACAGCCAGGTGTGGGCGGAAAAATCCAGCCCGCCCTTTTCCCTTCCCCCGACAGCAGCAACAGCCAGGCGTGGGCGGGAAACTCAAGTCTGCCCTCTACCCCAGCAACAGCAGCCACCAATCCCTAAACCCTGCCCCTTCCCCCAGCAACAGCGACAGCCAATCCCTAACCACCACCCCTCCCCCATCCAGTACCGCCCACTGACCTTTTGCCGGCAACCAATCAGAACAGGGCGTGGCTTCGACCAATCAGCCTTCCCCAGCCCCTATAAAACTGTTGCCTCTCCCTCAGTAAAGTGGACTTGCGTGTTTACCTTGTCTCCGCGGTAGTTCTTCTGCCGTGCGCCCTCCAGTCCTGAGAGCCCCCGACAAGGGCCTGGCCTCCCTTGTCCCCAGTTCGTCGCTGGCTTCTCCGGGCGACCCCTTCGTCGCCTGCTTCTCCGGGCGACCCCTTCGTCGCCGGCTTCTCCGGGCGACCCCTTCGTCGCCGGCTTCGCCGGGCGACCCCGTCAGCCGAACCGCGCAACCCCTTGTGAGACCGATCCCTCGTCTGCTGCCGGACCGACCCCTCGTCCCAAGTGGGACCGACCCCTCATCCCAAGCGGGACCGACCCCTCGTCCAGAGCTGGACCGACCCCTCGTCCGCAGCCAGACCCCACCTCTACCGACCGAGCAAGCCGCCCCAATAGAATCATAAACGTTAAGAAAATTTAAGGTAAATAAAGCTTTAGCCAATTGATCTTTAGGTGATATCATACCATCATCTCCCCCTTTTTGTTTTAAAAGCATAGTCTGGAGAGTATGATGGCATCTTTCAACAATAGCTTGACCTGTTGGATTATGGGGAATGCCGGTAACATGTTCAATAGCATATTTCCCACAAAAGGAAGCAAAGGATTTACTAATGTAAGAGGGTCCATTATCAGTTTTAATTTTTAGAGGGCATCCCATCACAGCAAAAGCAGACCAGAGATGTGAGCGAACATGATGAAACCATTCCCCACTTTGAGCAGTAGCTCACATGAAATGAGAATAAGTGTCAATACAAACATGAACATATTGTAGTTTACCAAAGTATGGAATGTGAGTAACATCCATCTGCCATAATTGATTAGGAGTCAGGCCTCTGGGATTAGTTCCAGCCTGAAAAGGCACTACTGTTTGTGGTCCACAGGTAGGACAAGTACGAATAATTTCCTGCGCTTGTAGTCTAGTAAGCTTTTGATATTTATTTCACAGGCCTTTAGCATTAATGTGAGTTAAAGCATGGTAATCACGAGCACTTTGTAAACACCCCACTAATAAATCAGCTCGAGCATTACTTGCTGTCACAGGACCAGGCAAAGAGGTATGAGAACGTGTATGTGTAATATAAATAGGATGCTGTCTTAATCTAATGAGATGTTGCAAATCAGCAAAAAGTTGAGATAATTCATCAGTAACAAAGATATGAGCCATTTCAATATGCTTAACAGTAAGACATACATATTCAGAATCAGAGACAATATTCAAAGTTTCCTTAAATATTGTTAACACCTTAATGATGGCAGCAAGTTCAGTACGCTGAGCAGACGTGAATGGAGTCTGCCAAGCCTGTTCTTTTCCTTTGGTAACAAATGCTGCTTTCCCATTACTACTGCCATCAGTAAACACTGTACATGCATTTTCTAAAGGTAGAGATTTTATAATCTTAGGTAATATCCAAGGAGTTTTTCATAAGAAAGTAAGTAGGAAAATGATTATCAATAACACCTTGAAAGTCACTGATAGCTATCTGCCATTAAGGGTTGGTTACATATAGATGATGAATTTCTTCCTCTGATAATTCACAAATAATGCGATCAGGGTCAGACCCTTTAAGTTGTATTAAGCGCACACGTCCTTTTGCCAATATATTGATGATTTTTTGTAACTAAGTTTGTAATCTCTTTTGTTTATTATTAGGTAGGAAAATCCACTCCAAAACTCCCTTCTGCCACAGTAAAGCTGTGGGAGATTGCACAGTGGAAAATATAATTAAATCTACAATTTTTCCAGGGTCAATTTGTGTCAACTGTCCTTGTGAAATTCTTTCCTCTATTAAATTTATTTCTCATTCTGCTTCCACAGATAAAGAACGTGCACTAGTAAGGTCTGAATCCCCCTGCAGAGTTTGGAATAAATGAGTAAACATATAATTAGGAATTCCTAACATAGGTCTAATCCAATTAATGTCTCCTAAAAGTTTTTGAAAATCACTAAAAGTATTTAAGTTATCTCTACGTATTTGCACCTTTTGAGTTGTAATACACCCTTTAGACAATTTCATGCCTAAGTAAGAGAATGGGGCTTCTTCTGAATTTTTTCAGGGGCTATTTGTAACCCATATTCCGGTAAAATTTTTTCTGCCATAACAAGTAATTGTTGTAATTTTTCATCAGAAGCATGAGCGAATAATATATCATCCATATAATGGATAATCATTGCTTTAGGAAATTGATCACATAACTTTTGAAGAGGTTGGTGTACAAATAATTGACACATGGTTGGACTATTCATCATACCCTGAGGTAAAACACACCATTGATATCTTTGAATAGGTGCCTGATTATTAAATGAAGGCACAGAGAAAGCAAACTTTACCTTATCAGCAGGATGTAAAGGAATAGTGAAAAAACAATCTTTCAAATCAATTATAATAAGAGACCAATCTTTTAGAATCATTGATGGTTGTGGAACACCCGGTTGTAGTGCTCCCATAGGACTCATGGCCTTATTTATAGCTCTTAAATCCATCAGGTGTCTCAATTTTCCAGATTTCTTTTTAATAACAAATACCAGAGAGTTCCAAGGACTATTAGAAGGTTCTATATGCTTTTGCTCCAACTGTTCTTTAACCAAACTATGTAGAGCATTTAATTTTTCTACTGTTAGGGGCCATTGATCTATCCATACCAGTGTTTCAGTAAGCCAAGTAATTGGTATGGGACTGCCCTTTCTTTCAATGGCCCCTAAGATAAATTTGCTCATTCAGGATCCAATGAACTGGAAGGAAATCCAATTCCCCTCCTATCTCCTTTACTTCTAGTATTATTATTGCATATCCATATATAATGTTTTAGCCTGCTCCGAGAAGGTAGGAATATGAATGAAAGCACCCCATTGACTTAACAAATCACGGCCCCACAAATTAATTCCCACATCAGCCACATAAGGTTGTAAAGTAGATTTTTGTCCATCAGGGCCTAAAACATCAAAAATATTAGTGCTTTGATAGACATCAGTCATTGTACCAACTCCAGTAAAAACTGTAGGTACTTTCTGCAAAGTCCAGGATTGAGGCCAATAACGTTTAGCTATAATAGATACATCTGCTTCTGTATCTATTAAGCCAAAGAACACTTTTCCATTAATTGTAATTTCAGGTCTATCATAATTTACAAAAATTTGCCAATACATATTTTTTCCAGTTGATTCGAATCCCCCCTTCCTTTTAAAAGGAAGAGTAGCTGGTTTATTATAGGGAAGCAGTAATAATTGAGCAATTCATTGTCCTTTTTGTATTTGAATAGAATTAACAGCTTGAACCATTATTTTTATTTCCTCTGTAAAATCACTATCTATAATTCCTACCTGCACCAACAATCCCTTCATGGTTAAACTACTTCTTCCAACTACAATGCCTACTGTATTGTTAGGTAAAGGCCCTTTTACTCCTGGAGAAATTGTTTGAATGCCTCCCTCTGAAGTTATCAATTTAGTCTCAGTAGATGGAAGATCAACAGCAGCACTACCTTGAGTAGCTGCTCTTAACTCTGAGACTGGGATGAATGATACTGACCGCTGCTGACAGGAAATTGTCGGCCAGGCTCATATTTTTTGTCTGAGGGCCCTGAGCTAGGCCCGCAAAGCAGTTTCCCGATTTTAAAGGTGTGCCTTTCCAGTCTATTTTTGATCTACATTCATTAGCCCAGTGATATCCTTTACAGCACACTGGACAAATTTTTGATGGGGTACGAGGTCCTTTTCCTGCTTGATTAACATAGGTCCGACAATTCTTTTGAAAATGTCCAAATTATCCACACTTAAAACAATGCCCTTTCTTTTTCGGGTTATTTCCTCCTCTCATAGCTGAAGCTAACACTGCCATCTGGTGGGTGGTTGAACCAATATCCTGACAAGCTTTTATATAATCAAGGACAGACCACCTGTGGGCTTAATAGGCCAGATAGCTTTCTTACACTCACTGTTAGCTTGATCAAAAGCGAGCGTTAGCAGGATTAACTCTCTAGCTTCAGGAATTTCAATAGTCTTAGTAAGCGCATCAGTCAGTCTGGCAATAAATTCCACATAAGGTTCATTAACACCTTGAATCACTTTAGCAAAAGACTGCGTAGGCTTCCCTGGAGCTGTAATCCTTCTCCATGCAGCCAAGCATGACTGCCTCACTTGATTAACAGCCTGATCTTCATAATGAAGCTGCCTCTCAATACCTGCCCAAGCTCCAGAGCCTAGCAATTGTTCAGCAGTAATATTAACAGGTGGATTCTGAGCCCTATTTCGTCGTTCTCTCATAGCAGCTTCATCTGTCCACCAAGCCTTAAATTGTAAGAACTCAGCAGCACTCAATACTGTTTTAGGCAGCATGTCCCAATCCCAAGGTATGAACCTGTAGGTGTTGCAAGTCCTTCCACCAATCCAACAGTATAATGACTCTGAGGGCCATATTGAGTACATGGCTGTTTGATGTCCTTCAATACTTTAAAAGAAAGAGGCTCATGAGCATAAATTCCCCCTTGTGGGTGTTGAGCATCAGGAGGAATTTGTTGAATAGTTACAGGAAAAGCTGCTACAGCTTGCATAGCCAGAGGCTCACCTTGACTAGATCCCAGTAAAAGACATCTCATTAATGGAGTAAGAGGCACAGGATTTGGCTTAAAGCTGCTACGAACATAAGGCAGGTCTGTAGAGAAAAGTCCACTAGGTACTTTTCCAGGTTCTGGAGGTGCAGAAGGAATCTCATGAGTCAAATTAGGATATATGTTTACCTTAGAAATATTTAGCTTCGACATGGATTTAGTTAAGAACAGATTTGTGTCTTTTACTTCAAATAACTCCTCTTTTTCCTGATCCTCCTCCAAGTTCCTGTCTTTACCTGTATCATTCATAGCCGTTTCCTCCCTTGAGAAAAGAACAATCTCTTCTTCCTCAGACTGCAAAGGATCTAATGCAGCAGCAATATGCTGTCCTAAGGCCCAAACTGATACAGGTATATTCTCTCCTTTCTGATATGCTCTCTGCAATGCTTTCATTACTTGCCTCCACTGCTTAACATTCATCAAATTCTTTCCTTGTGGTTGAAACCAATAACAATGCTTTTGAACCAAAGCAAACAATTCTAACAAATCTGCAGTCTTAACTGTGATGCCTACACTGTGCAACAGAGTTTTCAAAACCTGTGAATATTCTTCCAAGCATCCTGGTTGATTACCCATACCCTGATGCTAGCAGAAAACAAAACTTAATAATATGAAGCAGCAATCTACCCAGGTTAATTAATTTTGACACTCCTTACCTTAAAAAAGGCTTTTCAACTTTCCACATTCCCGATCCAGAGGTGGAAGATCCTACGCTGCCGTGTCTTGATGAATCCTCTGCCTCGGGCCCCACGGCTGGGCGCCTCGTGGAGTCTTGGTCGGTGACCCGAGGGTATCGGGAATGAAAGACAAAGAAAGATTGGGTTCAGGGGATCTGAGAGCATTGATTTCTCAAGCTCATCAGACAACTTTATTGAGTCGAGGGGGTAGTATATATACCCTTAACATATGTGACATTCAGCACAAAATCAAGTTACCTATTACCCTTACCTCATTCTATATTAACTAGTGATTGATGAACACCAACAAACTTTACTGGAACTATTATTATAAAAATCAGTAACTATACTCATAAATCTTGTTACTCAGGTTGTTCTGTTCTATGTTATTGTTCTGTCTGCAGGTATGTTTTCCCAGCCAAGATTGTGATCTGCACCAATAATGACAAGGGACAGTTTGACTCAGTGGTCAAGGAAGTAACTTGCTTCCATGGAAACAACATGCCTTTGTTTCCCACAAGGGGGAAGCAGACTTGGCCCAGTGGTTAGGGCATCCGTCTACCACATGGGAGGTCCACGGTTCAAACCCCAGGCCTCCTTGATCCTTGTGGAGCTGGCCCATGCGCAGTGCTGATGTGCCCAAGGAGTGCCCTGCCATGCAGGGGTGTCCCCCACTGTCCTCCACGTAGGGGTGTCCCCTGTGTAGGGGAGCCCCACACACAAGGAGTGTCCCCCATAAGGAGAGCTGCCCAGCATGAAAGAAAGTGCAGCCTGCCCAGGAATGGCACCACACACACGGAGAGCTGACACAGCAAGATGACACAACAAAAAGAGACACAGATTCCTGTGCCACTGATAAGGATAGAAATGGTCACAGAAGAACACACAGCAAATGGACACAGAGAGCAGACAACTGCGATGGGGGGGAGAGAAATTTTTTTTTAAAAAACAACATTTACTTTTAAAATGCCATGTTATCAGTGGATGATCCAGCTGACAACACTGAAACTCACTGATCTGTTTTACGCCCTACAATTGGGACCACCAGACACCACAGGCCTCTTGCGATGCACTAGGAAGTACACAGCCCACCAAGGGCAGTGAACCTGAATGTCATCAAGCCTCTAAATCTAACTACCCCTTTTCAGAGAGTTGAGGGGATAGAGAACTGGTTAAACACACTATGAGAGCAAAATCAGCCAAATTCAGAATGGAAGAAATTATACAGGACAGATTACAACTATCGTAGACTATAAAAGAAATGAAAACTTATCAACCAAACATAACACCCAGACCTTGTTTAGGTTCTGATGTGATCAATTCATTGTACGATGACAGTTAAAGAGATAATTTTGGAAATAGAAACATACTGGCTAATTAGATGATATTAGGAAATTCTTGTTAATTTTGTAAGGTATATTGTGATTATTATTTTAAAAGTACATATCTTTTAGGGACATAACCTGTGATGTGGTTAAAGTTACATGATGTCTGTGATTTAAAAATGTTCCCACAGAAGAAGGTGGAAGGGGGAGGAGAGGAAGAGGGAGGAGAAGGAAGAGAAGAAGGAGCAGGTGTTGAGAAGGATAGTTGAGAAAAGATTGGCAGATGTTGACAATTATTGAACCTGGCTTACGGGTGCATGAGCATTTATTATACTAATCTCATTTGCTTCATATATGTTTGAAAATTTCCATAATAAAACTTTAGGCATGACGACAGAATGCCGTGATATCAAAGACAAATGAAGAAACGCGAATCTGCCCACAGCCGGGTGGCTGGTGGGACCCGCGCACGCACCGGCCTCAGGGCGGGCGACGATCGCCTCCCACGCACTCCCCGTGGCTGATCCCCTGCCCCGCAGCGTCTGAGGGGTCCTTTCCCTCCCAGAGCCGCATCCTCAGGGGCAGGGTGTTCCTGACCTTGCCCATACTGGAACACCAAGTGGCCTCTTCCGTCAGTTTGATAAATTTCTCGATTGTATTTTCCCCACAGGCATAAAGTTAGGTATCACTTTAGATTTTCCTTGAATAGATGCCCGGAGCCAACTTCTGTCTGTAGCTAATGAACTTCTCCTGAGGGACAGGATGATGCAGGCGGCCGGGAACACACGGGCTGGAGTCCCACCTGCCCGAGGAGCCTGGGCAGGCAGGAGTGGGGGGCTTCTTTAGAGAAGATGGGTCTGAAAGAACATCCCCTTGGAAAGGTGGGAGGCTTCCATCAAGACATGCAAGGGCCTGAGGCACGAGGGAGCCTGCCTCCCCCAGAAATGGGGAGGAGCCACATGTCCCTGGTGTAGGACGCAGAAGGGAAGATGCGGCTGGAAACGTTGGCTGGGGTCAGACTGTGGGTGGTCTTACACGTCTAGCCATACGTTTCATTCTTTCAACAAATTGAGATCCTGCTCAGGGCCCTATTCTTTGCCAAGATGGAAAATGTCCCTTCCCCCCTAAGTAAGAAGTCTGACCAGGAGTCGGGCTGAGAGAGGAAATGCGTCACCAGCGTCACGCCGTGGAAGACCTGTCTGAGCGGCCAGTGCTACTTGTTACAGCCTGAATCCCTAGTTCTGCTCTAAGCCCAGCTTTGTAGGCATGGAAAGCACCTATATAAGAAAGAGAGATCTGCTTGGACAATAAAAAAGACTAAAAGTTGGACTTGGTACATGAAACCAGGAACATCATCAAGGAACACTTCTCACTTCTGCGCAGTGTCTCCTCTTTACTAAGTGGTTGGCACACTTACCTTGCAGCAACAGTAAGTGCAGTGAAAATACATTATCCCATTATCCCGGTTATGTTGCCCACATTCAAGGCTAACTTTGTAAGTCTCTCCACAAAAGACTCATGAAGCTTATAGTACCTTTTAAAGAAGTACCTGAAAAAATGTGCAATTCTTTAAGGAATAATAATGCACATTGTCGTTGCTAAGTGAACCTTTGTAGTTATGGCTCTCCTGTTCTCACTGAATTCAAATTTTAAAAATGTGTGCTTTTTAAACACACTTCCCCTTTTACATTTTTTAAAAATTTTAAATAATATATTCACAAGATGAAAAAAACAAATAGGGAAGTGTTTGTAATGGAAACCATCAATGCTCATGCACGGTCATCTCTTTTTTCAGTGGCCACTACTTCCAACTGTTTTTTCAAAAGTTATCCAGGTAGTGCCCTTCCTAACTCTAAATCATACACTTATATGAGTTTTGTTTTGTTTTGTTTTTACTTCTTGGTCAGTGTTTTAGTTTGCCAAAAGACTGAGGATGCAAAGTACCAGAAATGGGTTGGCTTTTATAAAGGGTATTTACTTGGGGCAAAAGCTGATGGTTCCAAGGCCGTGGAAAGTCCACCTCCAGGCACCGTGAGAGGCGCTTTCTCACCAGAGTCAGCTACTGTCATCCTGGGGTTGCAGCCACATGGCGAAGCACGATGGCCGCCAACCCCGCGGAAGCCCCTGCCTGCCCGCAGAGTCCACCGGCTGGAGCCCAGCGTTTAAGCACCGCGCGGGCCTGTCTCTTTCTGTGCCTCCCACAGCAGCCTCGCTGCTGGCTCTTCCCCAGCTCAGCTGTGGGCAGTCGGGCACAGAGCAGGGCTGGTCTCCTGAGCTGCTCTGGGCCCAGCCCCGTGGGAGCACCACGCTCAAGCCATCCTCTCTCTCCCACCGCGGGGTCGAACCCGCAGGCTCCCTTCTCCCTAGGACTGGCTGAGTCTCTGCGTGTGGGCAGCTCCCCACACGGGCCAGCTTGCCTTCTCCAGGAGGCTCTGGGTATCAAACCCTGGACCTCCTATATGGTAGACGGGAGCCCAGTTGCTTGAGCCATGTCCGCTTCCCAGTTTCCTCTTTGTAAAACAGGGATGTCAAAGGGGCCTAACTCACAGGATCAAAGGCTAACCATTACTTCTTTGTATTGCTCATTTAAAAGTAGGGAAACACAAAGGATAAAAACTTAATTTCTGGTCATGCTCAGATCCACCCTCAAATCTAGTTTTTTGCTTTATTCTGGGCAAAAACAGACTTCTTACTTCAAAAGAAAGGCATGACAAAAAGCAAACAAAATGAAACCAAATTCTCTTCTGAGACATCTGAGGACTCTTGCCAAACAGCAACTTGACGAGTTCACAGTAAAGGAATCAGAGGCCTTTGGGTTAGATTCCCCTCTAAGCTCCTGGAGAGAGAAACAGGAAGGCTGGAGGGGCTCCTGAGAGTGGTTGAGCCGCTGTGCCAGCCCCACCCGTCAGCCAAGTGAGGGTTTAGGTTGTCCCAGAGCCCTTTAGCAGCTCCTACCTGTTCCTTCTACCCGGGCTCCATTCATGTTTGTCATCTGCATAAGTCCTCCCCCACAGAGCAGATGCCATCAAGGGGGTTCTGACTGGAAATCAGAGTAGCCAGACCCAAATATTTAGTTATTGCTAAATAGTTTTTTTTTTTTTTTTTTGGTTCTGTGGCTGGGGTTTGAACCTGGGACCATGTATGTGGGAAGCTGGTACTCAACCACTGAGCCACACCGGCTCCCCTGAGTTGGTTTTTTGTTTGGTTTACTTGTTTGTTTGTTTAGGAGGCACAGGGGACTGAACCTGGAGGAGTGTGCTCAGCTGCTCGAGCCACATCTGCTCCCCAGGGATTGCTAAATTCTCCGTCTCCCTTCCATTCCCAGCTGCAGACAAGTGGGGTTTCTTAGAAAGAGCTGGTGGCAGACTCGCTCTCTGGATGGTGTTTTCCAGGAATTCGGCTTGCTTCCTGAGAGACGACACGCATAGAAAGTTCCAGGTGGTGGCAGCAGGACTCCAGAATGACTCAAATGAAGACCTGAGCCTGGAAAGGGTGGGTTATGGCCTCAGACCACACCCCCCTTCACTTTTTCTAACACGTCCCTTTCAATGACATCTCCACCTCCCACCCAGGCTCCAGCCAGGAAGCCTTAGATGAGCCAGAAGCACCTTCTGCCCAGGTCCCTCCTCCCTCTGTCGCGCTCATTTGCGCACGTGGCAAGGCTGAATGCTGTCCTAGTGATGCGTGAACAGCTTTTGCAGGGTCTTTTGTGCTACTGTCATGAGTTAGACCACAGCTTTTTTAAGGATCTGATTGAGGTCTATCTTGGTACAACCCCGAAGCCAACGTGCCAGGCCTTTGGGCAACACACGTGCAGTGACGTGGGCTGTGAGCGAGGCTTTCAGCCAGGGGCTGGGTAGTGCAACACAGTGGGGCTGTTGAGGGAAAACCCGGCTCTTGGAGAGGGAAGAGTCAGAGCAGATGTACAAGGGGGAATTGTATATTTATTATTAAAATAAAAATTTTAAAATTTTATTTTAAATTATAAATTATACTATATTATTTTATACTAAATTATACTATATTAAACTTTAGTCCTCTATCCACAAGAAGCCACAATAAGAAAGTAAAAAGGCAAGCTGACCAGGAAAGGATATTTACACACACGTATCCAGAGAAGGGTTCAGGGAGCAGATGAAGCTCAAGAGGTTGAGTGCCTGCTTCCCATGAACAAGGTGCCGAGTTCAATCTCTGGTACCTCCTAAAAACCAAACCAAACAAACAAACAAATGAAAAAACCAACTCAGGGGAGCCAGTGTAACTCAGTGGTTGAGCACCAGCTTCCCACATACGAGGTCCTGGCTTCAATCCCTAGCCTCAGTACCTTAAAAAAAAAAAAAATTAGTTCAGCTGTCGGAAGATTCCTACATATCTCTCTAAGAAAAACATGGACGGTCCTGTAGAACCACGGGAGAAACTATTGAAGGCATTCCTTACAAAGAGGGTGTCCAAATGGCACACAAAAGGCTGCCAAGGCAAAGCAAAATAAAACTGCAGCAAGCTACCACCACAGGCTCACCAGACTGGCCACAACGAAAAAGACGGAGATGCCAAGTGGTTGTGTAAATTGGCATAACCACTGTGCAAAACTGACCGCTGAGCATGGCAAACACGACACATGCCATTGTTAGCTACATTCCCAACAGGAACGTGTGCATTCGTGTCCCCAGAAGACAATGTATCAGAACTTCATTCCTTTTTTATGGCATATGAAAACTATTCCATTGTAAGGATGTACCACATTTTCATCCACTGATGGACACACTTGGATTGTCTCCACTTTGGGGCTATTGTGAAAAACCTGCAATGGCCAGTTCTGAGCAGCATTATTCACAATAGCCCCAAATCGAACCCACCGATGTCCATCAACTAAATAACGGATACTTATGGTGTGTATAATCAAATCATAGAATGCTACAGCAGGGACGCAAACCATCTACATGCTGGAATCATACAGGTAAACCTCACCTAACGTTGGGGGAGAGAAATCTAGTGCAAAAGAGAACTCTGCTCCTCGGTTAGTTGAACATGGGGCAGGGGATAAGGGCCCCCAGCCTAGAGGAGAATAAAAGACCCCCTCAAAGCTGTGGAGAGAAGGGAGAGGGCCCTCAGCAATTACACTGGCAGTTCTCTGCAAGAACTCCCGCCTGGGAGAAGAGAAGCTGTAGGCAGAACTGTGGTCAGAGGCTGTGGTTCGTGGTGGCCCCTCTGGCCCAGTCCAGGTGCTCTGCTCCAGGTGATGGCCTGTGCTGGCGCTTCTGAGCACAGAAACATGTAAGACACAGACCTTGGGCTGTCGGTCATCCTTTGTGAGAAGTCAGCCAAGAGACAAGGCTGCCTGTGTCGAATGCCAAATGGCCGGTGCACACACTAACTGTTAGGTTATTCCACGGAGGAGAAGAAATTATAACGGTAACATTTATCGAGCACTTTCTAGGTGTCAAAGCATTATTCTAGATGTTTTATATGTATTTAATTTTTCCCACAACCCCAAAATGTGTGTAGTTATTATTCCCAATTTACAGGTGAGAAACGTGAGGCTCAAGGAAGTTAAAGAACGTGCTCAGTGTCACATAAATTTTAAGTTCAATTCAGGATATGAACAATTCTGCCTCTCCAAACACACACACACATACTTCTTTTTAAGTTATTGGAGGAAGTGGTGGCAAAAGGAATAGGACCCTGCCTATTTGTAACTAATTTTTAAAGTTTATTTTAAAAGTTGTAGTAATACATATATATCATAAAATGAGCCAATAAAGTTTTACTATTTTAAGTATACAGTTGAGTGGCATTAGTTGCATTTGCAATATTGTACTATCATTACCACTGTCCACTGTCAAAACTTATTCATCACCCGAAACAGAAACTCTGTGCCCATGGAGCAATGATTCCCCATTTCCCCAACCCCCCAGTTCCTGGTAACCCGTAATCTAATTTTTTTCTCTATGAATTTGCATATGATAGGTATTTCATAGAAGTGGAATCTTATAATATTTGTTATTTCGTGCCTGGCATATTCCAATTAACATGAGGTGCAACTTACTTTTGGTACAAAGAAGGCACTGGGACAACGGAGTTTTAAAGCACAAGCATGCCTTAGAGCGAAAGTTCATTCCTGACGTCCAGTTTTGCGAAGTTTAAAGTCTTCAAATCGTGAACGCGTAAACCCTAACAGTGGAGAGCAGGGGCTGTGGGTGGCCGGCTGGAAGGGGAGGGACCTGCGGGAAGGCGGGAGGGGAGGGGAGGGGAGGAGAGGGGAGGGGAGGGGAGGGGAAGGGAGGGGGAGTGCCTGAAGAAGTTCTCCGGGGGCGCAGCTGGGGGGCTGCAGGGGTGGTGCACCCGAGGCGACCGGGGCGCGCTCCCTTCTGCCTCCACCTCCACGAAGCCGCTGGCCGCGGGAGGAGAGGGAGGGACGAGCGCTGCCGCTGGGGAGTGGGGAGCGCCCTCGGAGTCGAGGCCTTTGCGGAGCAGCTCTGTCCTTGCAGGCCCTGTTCCACCAGGGTGCTGGGACCCAGAGGGTGTCCAGGCGTCCTGGAGTCTCCTGGGTCGCAGCGCCACCTTGTGGCCGCCGCTGGGTCTATCTTGGGCTCCTCCGGCGCAGGTTAGAACCTGGCGCTGTCCCCAACAGCGGCTCTGCCCACCCGCCTGCCCAGCGGACTCGAGGTGGCCTTCTCCTGGGGCAGGAAGCCAAGAGGGCAAGTGGGCATGGGTGCTGGTGTCCGCGGCCAGGACCAAACTGTCCCAGAAGCAGCAAAATCAGTCTCTAGCTAATAATGTCCGTTCACGTTAATGAGCGTTAATGAAAGGTCTTCTCTCCATTTCCTCTTATGCTTGGTTGGATGGAGCTTCACTTACTGTCAAGAGCATCCTTCCATGCTCTTGACAACCCTGAGGTGTATTATGGTCAGTCCTGTTTTACAGATGTTCAGGAAGGGGCTCAGAAAGGTCGAGTGGGGTGGGATGGGGGGCAGGGAGGGGCCGCGGGGATGGGGTTGGATGGGGAAGTGGGAGCAAACTGGAGGGGATCCACGAGGCAGGGAGGGAGACGCGTCTGGACACGGAGAGCGTCTGGGAAGAACCCACCTGAGGATGAGGGCCATGTCTGTGACGAGGGCGCACATCTGGGGAGGATGGTGGCCGCAGCTGCCAGAACGGGACCCCAGCTGCACGCATCTGGGGAGGGCACCCCCAGGGAAGAGTGGGGTCACAGTGAAATGTTCGTGGCACTTTTGAGAACTGGCCACAAGCAGACGGGACATGCACCTGTGGGCGAAGGGGCCCTAGCGATGTGTCAAGCACACCTGGAGAGGGGAGAGTCTCTGGGAAACAGGAGCCGCAGCTGGCCCCCACGTAGGACCCACACGTGGGGGACAGGCACCAGCTGCGCTGCTGGCGGCTTGTCTGGGGAGGGAGCTACAGGTGCCTGAGGAACCTGATTGGGAATAAGTGGTCTGTGGCCGGGTGGGGGGCGCAGGTACATATGGATGTGGAATAGCTTTACAAGGGGGCACAGCTCAATGTGGGGCACGTGGATTCCAGCCAAGTGGAGTCAGATGGGGGGGCAGGTGAATGGGGAGCACCAAGTGTAGGAAGCACATCTGCGGAGGAGGAGACCTGAGATGGTAGTTGGGAACACGCTTGAGCCGTATTTTGAGAGAGGGACCCCAGCTGGACCCAGGGGTCACTTCTAGGAGGAAACTGGAGTTGGAATTAGGGATCAGGATCACAGGCCCCAACCACCCCGGGGTTAGCTGCAGGGTGAGTGTATCACAGATGGCCAGAGACAGACCATAGCTGGAGAGAGAGGGGCATTTCCCGCCTGGTCCCCACTCGGGTAGAGGCCCCAGCGCCCAGCGGCAGGCCAAGAGTGGGGGATGTAGGATATCCCGGGACAGGGGGAAGGAACGGTCGAGTAACTCACCCAGTGCACCAAGCTCGCGAGGGCACGGGCACAGACTTACTTGGAGTCTATTGACTGATCGTGGCCCTTTCCACCGCAGCAAGCTGCCTCTCAGACCCCTGAGCACACTTTTGCACGTGGGAGTGTGCAGCTGGCAGGTGGAAACCAGCCTCGGGCCCTGCCCGCCGAGGGCTCTGAATTCCCTGCCAGGTGCACTCACTCAGCCCTTGGCACCCACCACTGAATGCTGTCACCTTGCTGGACTCCTGGCTCTGCACACACCTCTGGCACATTGGTCCTTCTGCAGCACAGGTTGTGTCCTGACCTCCAGCTGTTTGCTGTGAGACCCCAGCAAAGGAGGAGGCCCACCCTTAGGGACCAGACCCCACCCAGGCCCTCGTGGCTGCAGCTGCAGAAGGAGATTCCCCTGTCCTGGGCCGCTTGGGGGTACAGACTGAGCGGTCTCAGAATTGAGCCCTCACCCCCAGCTCTGGCCTTGACTGAGAGGCCACCTGCCCCCACGCAGCTCTACCCTCTGCCTCTTGCCCACTTCATCTCCACCCTGGGGGGACAAGGTGGCAGGGAAGTGATGAGGAGCACTAATTCCTTCCTCCCTGCCCCAGATTTGGGTTTTTGTGGTTGGTGGAGAGAACAAGGCCTTAGGAGTAAGACGACCTAATTTGAACATGGGTCTCTATTACCGACAGCTGTGTGGCCTTTGGGACGCCTCAGAACCTCTTCACATTAGTTTCTTCATCTGTAAAAATAAGCAGAGGAGGACCCACCGTCAGAACTGTGCAGCCTGAATGACCCTTTCTGGCACCTAAGGAGCAGCTAATAACTCTCATTTCCTTCCTTGACATTTCCCCACTGCCTACTGGCAAGCCCACCCCTGGGGGTACATGGAGGGCTGAGCCAAAGTCCCTGCCTTCTGGGAGTTTGCATCCCACACGCTTGCCCTTCTTGGTCAAGGGCAGAAGCCTGAGATTGGATCTAGCCTGGAGAGTGGGGTATGGGAGGCGAGGCTGGTCCAGTGGATGGGTGCCCAGTGTGTGAACTCTGCAGCCAGGGTGGCGAAAGCCTGCTCCATGCCAGCTGGGCTTGAGTCAGAGCTAACAGCTTGCTAATGGTTTTCATAGCTGTGCCATGGAGGTGGGGAGAGCTTTGTGACTCACTGGGGTGCTAGCCAGGCAGACAGGAGGCTCCTCCACCCAGCATCCTCTGCTCTTAGCACCTTTTGTAACGTGTTCACTCACTAATTCATCCAACAAACACTTATTAGGAACCAGTGTATCCTGGGCCCTGGGAATACAGGCCTGGGCTGAGGAAGACAAATTTGAAGGAGGAAGGACTGGATCTGGGTGACCTCACACCCATCTTCATCTCTCCCCACCCAGCCCTAAAGGAGAGAAGGAGCTTTCTTCCAGGTGGCCAAGGCTCACCCCTTGTCCTGGAGGGTCACGTGGAGCCTGATAGAGGTCCCGGAGGTTCTTTGCGCTGGACTTGGCCCCTGAAGATGTGAGATGAAGAAGGTGGTGGCACTGAAGGTAGTGCCTGCGACAGGCAGAGAAAGGGTGCAACTGACAGAGATAGCCCTGGAGCCGGCTTGGAGGGGGAAGGGATCGACTTGGTTTGAGTTTAAGCATTTTCTTGAGATTCTCTTCTTTTAGGTGATGAAATGGGATCAAGAAGTTGCAGGGTGGTGAGTACTGGCAGATAACAGTGAGGCTTAGAGACCTAGCAAATGCCCTGGGCCCAGCTCCCTAGGCCTGCCCCCTTCCCTCCCTGCTTCTCTGTCTCCTGCCATCCTCCACTCCAGACCATCTCCAAAGCTCCCAAGGAGAATGGAAAAGAATCGTGCCCCACCGAGTGCTCTCCCTGCACCCCGGGCCCCACCTCTGCATCCGCTGTCCACGTTTGCTTCAACGTTCTGTCCCTGACTCACCACCAGAGAAGAAGTCCTGAATGGAAAAAGACTTTTGGAACTTGAGTTAGCAGGCGGAAGGAGGAAGTGCCTGCCTTCTCACTCATGTTGAGCTGTAAATGGGTCCTTAACCCAGTTAAGACCCACTCAGATCCTGCAGAACAGGGAACCTGCTCACGGAACTCTGAAGGAACCATGGTGGCAGTTAAGTGGGCTGGCCAGGGGCACTCAGTAAGGATGAGTCCTCTCTCCTTCCCTCTTCTACACATTTCCTTCTGGGTCCCAGCCATTCCTAGCCCTGTCATCTCTGTGGCATTGGACCCGGCTTCTACCTCCTGCCCCAGGGCCAGTGCTGAGCTGTAGTTAGGGATGCTGGAGTCAGTGTCCTGGGTTCCAATTCCACTTCTGCCACTTGCCAGGGGTAGAAACTCGGGCAAGTACTTAATCCCTCAGTGCCTCCGTTTCTTTGTCTGTGAAATGGGGATGATAGTAACACCTAGCCACTAGGATGCTGTGAGAATGACATGAGACGATGCCTGTGAAGGGCTTAGCCCAGAGCCCAGAGGAGAGTGAGCTTTCAATACATGTCATCCAATAGTAATTGCAATAATGACGTCTCCACCGGGCTGACCTATAAATGCTTTCCACTCAGTATTTCCTCCCCCAAAACCAGGTCCCCAGCCTCACTCTTTAGTTCCCTTAAAAGGAGGTACCATCCTCCTACATGGCTTCATTTGCAATGTACTACCATTACCACTGTCCCTTGTCCAAACTTATTCATCACCCAAAACAGAAACTCTGTGCCCATGGAGCAATGATTCCCCATTTCCCCAGTCCCCCAGTTCCTGGTAACCTGTAATTGACTTTCCTTCTCTATGAATTTGCATATGATAGGGATGTCATAGAAGTGGTCACTGTGAGGTCGCTGCTGGCCCGCGGGCACGGGCCATCACTCACACAGCACGCGGGTGCCCTTCTGAGATTGGGTGCCTCTTTATTAAATGGCACTAAGGAAAGCTGGACAGGCTCTCGGGGCTGCTCCCCGGAGCCCCAGTCTTTACAGCTTCTGGC
The DNA here is from genome assembly GCF_030445035.2 of Dasypus novemcinctus. Taxonomy (NCBI): domain Eukaryota; kingdom Metazoa; phylum Chordata; class Mammalia; order Cingulata; family Dasypodidae; genus Dasypus; species Dasypus novemcinctus. The sequence goes on along the minus strand of NC_080682.1, from coordinate 105,341,712 downwards.
TCCTAGTTGACGGGCTTCAAAGTCACCGACCCCACTGACGCCACGGCTCCACTAATGACGTGCTGTTCACACTCGCCGCCTCCAGGATGGCCTCCATGCTGCTCCTCTCCACCCTCTTGGGCAGGAGGTCCACGTTTCTGGACAGAGCTGGGCGGAGGACTTGGTCCTAGCGGTGCTTTGCCTCTCCTCAGGGAAGAGCTGCTCCTGCCGAGCCGCTTGCAGGTGCAGCTGGCCCTGACCCTGGACGGGCTCCTCCCTGACCTGGAGCCGTCAGGGGCCCTTGGTGACCGCGTGCGGTGACGCCCTCGTGCGCGGAGCTGCGCCTGCGGCTCCCTGGGCTCCCGCGGCCTCTTTCCTTTCGCTCCTCTCTTGGGCATCTGCGGCTGCTTAAGGAGCGGCCCGAGGACCTTCCGCGCCCTTGCGGGACCCTGACTTGCTCCGACTGTCCCCTGCGCTGTGGCGGCGCGAGCCCGTCCGGCTGGGAGCGTGGTCCTTGTCCCGCCGCTCCCGCCTCCCCTTCCTCTCCTTCCGGGCCTCCTGCTGGGTCTTGCGGTCCTCGGGCGCCCCGCCGCCAAGTCCTGAGCGGTCCCTGCCCCAGGCTGGTGGCCGCTGCTGCGCCCGCGAGCGCCACGCTCAGCTGCGCTCTGGAGAGAGCGGTGGAGCCCGCGGTGCTGGCAGTGCGCTCCGGGGCCTGGCTGGCAGCGCCTGCCACAGCCACCTTGATGTTCTTCCAGGGCACGTTGGAGACACCCGCGACTGCCAGGCTGCTGTTGCTGTCCCCTGGGCCCTTGGCGGCCGCTCCCGCCACGGCCGTGCTGTGCTCGGTGTCTGCCACGCGCACGGCACCCGCCACGGCCCCAGCCGCAGCCCCTGTGGCAGGAGGTGTGGGTTTGGCGGTGTCGGGCTTGGTCGTGGGTTAGTGGGGGCATATTTGATCCCCTCCCCCTGGCATAAGCGGAGAGGAAGCCCCCGACACCCCGAGGCTGTGTGAAGGCTCCTGAGGCTCACCTGGTCCTGGGTCCCCTGGCCCTGCAGTGGCAGTGCTGGGCTGGCCCTGGCTCTTCCTCCAACCCGGGCTCACGTGTCATGTCGCCAGCGGGAACGGCGTGGGTGCTGCTGCGACTGTTCCCCGGCGGGCGCGGGAGATGGATGAGCTCTTCCCAGTGGGAAAAGAGGTCTCCATGGCATGGAGGGGAGGACACAGCTGCAGGAAGCAAGATCGGCCAGGGGCAAACTTCAGACACAGCTGCTGTTTCTGCCGGTCATGAACGGAGATCCTTACAACGTCAAGGGCAGGAGCCTGGTGAGCTCCAAGGTCTCGGTAGCCTTGCGGCCTCTTCCCTTGGTGGCCTGGCCCCGACCGACGTGGTCGTGGCAGCTGGTGGCCCGGCAGGCCGGTAGCATGACGATGGGGAGCGGGAGGAGGGGCTGGTGGAAACTAAGGGAAAGTGGTCTGCAAGGAGAGACATGCTGTTTCGATGGCTATGATTGCAACCTAAGGAATGTGGCAATTAAGAGTTTCAAACAAACAGGACGAATCTGTTACAGGCTGAAAGAAAAGATGAGCACATACACTTTGTAGTTAGAACACTTAGACTTTGTACCTTGAGATACGATTTTTTGAGTTCCTTAGATCCTGAGTAATGCTAATAGTTAACTGCATGTTGCTGCTTGTTATCGAGTAGACTGGGGTGTAGAGAGGGCTGCTTGTAAACAATAAAGTTGTCTGAGGAGCTTCTACTTGCCGATGCCCTGATCCCAGCTCTCTCTCTTTCTTTCTCATTGTTTCATTCTCTCTTTCTCTTTGTTTCATTCCCGATACCCTTTGGGCCCGAATCTCCAACATCTGGTGCCCAACGTGGGCCCAAAGAAGTGTCTTCCAAAACAGTATCAGGAACCACGGAGGGGACTCCTATGAGGGTCATGAATGACGTCCAAAGAAGTTTGACTCGAGTCTTTTTGGTTAATAACATTTCCGCCCATCATCAGGGTAATGGGTAATCAAACGGGCCGTGTGGAAGAATATTCACAAGTGTTAAAAGCTTTGCTGAAAGCTACTGGGGTGCCTGTAAAAAACACTGAGTTGCTAGATTTGTTTGCTTTAATACAAAAGCCTTGTTGTTGGTTTCAGCCTCAGGAGCATAATGCTCTAAATTTGAAACAGTGGAGACGTGTAATGAAAGCTTTAGGAACAGCATATCAAAATGGAATTCATTCTATTAACAGTATGGGCCTTATGCCAGCAGATAGCAGCTTTAAATCCTTCACAGTCTGAAGAAGGAGAGAAAGATGAAATGACTGTATTTTCTAAACCCGTAAGTAAATTTGAAATAAAAGAAAGTAAATTGGAGCAAGAATAGGAGCTTGAGGTGAATGGGGAACCATCAGGTTTTTTCCCTCATCCTGATACTAACCCTTTCATCAACAAAAACTGGATGAAGTGTCCTAATGAAATATCTTCTATGTATCCAGTACAACCCTCTGCACCTGCTGAATTACCTTAGGCTGTTAGTCAGCCTAAGTTAGAAATGTTTTCAGATGTTGCCAGTGCTTTGCCTTATGTTAATAAGATTGTTGTTCCTAGTCCAATTCCACAAACACCATTGAGGCGATGTTTATTGCAGGGATCTAGACAGGGGAACCCCAACGCTATGCAATATATTATCTGCTTTCCTGGTAACATCACATGTGATACCTCCAGATATAAATAATCCACAGGGGGGTGTCAGTTTCATCATGAACCAATACCTTTTAAACTATTGAAAGATTTAAAACAGGCAGAAGTGCTAAATAAGGCCCTTGTTAGTGAAATCATGCTTGTAAGAAAACTCTGTTAAAGTGCTAACTAAGATAAGGAAATTATTTTGGCAGCAACTCTGTAACCCCCTGCTGTCTACATAATAATGTAGCTGTGGGCTAGTGGGGGTTAATAGAATTAAACCACTGGAAAAGGAGAAAAACATGGTAACACTGCTGTTCTGTTTTGTTTCCATGCTAATTCTGCTTGGGCCTATTTAGCCAAAATAATAAAATTAGTCCAAAATTTTTATCAAGGTGTTAAAAGGAATTTTTGGTTTTAAATCAATAGCTTACTCTTAAACTTCAAGTTTCAGTGTAGTCTTAAAGAGTAATGATCCAAAAACTCTATTAACTGACTGTATAAAACTGCTAAATAAAAGCTTAACTGCATTTCTGTGGCTCAAGTTATCTTAACTGATTGCTGATAATGAAAGTGCTATCAGGCACAAACTTGCATGTTACAGGCAACATGGATTCCAGAAGAAATCTTAAAAACTGTAAAATCTAAGATGTGAAATCATGGAGAACTTAAAAACAGCTATACCAAAAAAGTAAGAAAGTAAGAATTATGAGTGAATTGTAAGCAGTATGTTTCTATTGGTGTGTTGTAATTGTTTTATTTGTCTGTTTCTTCAATGTCAGTGTATATTTTGATACCTCTGGAAGGTTATACAAATTAATAAATAAAAATTTTTTTAAAGAGCTCTATTCAAATGGCCAAAAATTAAATAAGCATTAACATTAATGCATAAGTTTAGATGTTAAGATCTCTACAATGATAAAAAAAAAAAACTGTAGGTCTTGATTAACAAAATTACTATAAGTCTTTTCATAAAAAATAGTTCTTGCCTAGATTGAAATGAATAGTTTATTTTTCTTCACAGGATAAAATGAAGGATGTAAAACTTAAATGAATACTTAAAAATGTTAAAAGTTTGTGGGAATGCTGACTGAAATTTAATAAGTTTTTTCAAAAAGATGTGTTTTTTCCTAAAATAGGATGGCTAATTTTCATAAACTCATGGAACTTAAATGCATGTGGCTAGTTGTAGAAGGTATTGTGGTAACTTTAAGTAAGGGAATGTTTTCTATGAAGATAAAATTTGTCTTAATATAATTTTAGTCTATATAGTTATAAATAATTATAAGAAGTTTAATGAAGCATCATTTAAATTAAGGTATTTAAATGACTAATTCCAAAATGTCATTATTAAACAAAACCTGAATTGATAATAATAACAAAAGGTAATTTTATAACAGGAAAACTTGTTGGCGGCCAGCCTCCCCTGTCAACTTGCTTCTGAAAGAATGTTTCTGGTATTGCATGCTACTAAGTATTTAAAGTGAAGAAAAGTTCATTATTTTTAACAAGCTTATTTAGTGTTGATGGTAATTATATGTTGTAAGAAGTTTGCCTGGTAACTTATGTATGTGGGATGTATAGAATGTGTTTTTATTATTAAGGAAAGAGAAAGTAATTTTATCCTAAGACAAAATGATTGATTGTTAAGAAAGAGTAAAATGTGGGACAAAACCTGAATGAATACTGAAAGTGTAGAAGGTTCATGGAAAAGAAATTTTTATGGTTAAAGTTGAGTAAGATTTGATGGGTCTATCGATAAAGTTTTAAAAGCTTAATATCAAATAGTATATTGATGCAAAGTTAAAATTTTGTTCTTTCTCAAAATCTCTCAAATAATTAGTCTATTTTAGTAAAAGTTTATGAAAAGTTTTTATCCTGAATAATCAGTACACAAAGAAAGTCTGTTTTATCAAAATAGTTTCTTGTGCTTTAACCTCATCATTTCCTTGGTGTTCCAAGAAGAAAAGGTCTTATCTCTTTTAAAGGAACATAACGTTCAAATGTGCTTTCTCAAAATCAAATCCTGAAAAGTAGCCTTTATTTCAAACTAATTACAAGAGATTTGTTCTTTTACCTTGAAATAAAAATTAAAGTAATAGTTGAGTTCATTTAATATGTTATAGGTTGAATGGAAGGTGTTTAAAAGTGTTATAAAATTAACAGGTTTTTTTTAACCTTGTTAATTAAAGTTGTATGAGTAAAAGGTTCATATGAATGCTTAAGAGTGTATAAATTAACCAATATTTCAACATAATATTATACACAAGTACGGTATGGTTAATTATGGTTTTAATTATTATAAAAAGGTGTGTGTCACAGAAACAACCTCTTATCATCAATTAAATTAACAACATTATAGTATGCAGCAGTCCCAAATATTGCTAGTTTGTTGACAAAATTAATATCCAACTATGTCCCTCTCACTTTGTTTTAAAACATGCTAAGACTTTCTTCAGTATTTCCTTAGGCAAGTCAAGCCAGTCTGCATTCTCCTACCTGTAGAAAAGTCAACAATAGACTTTTGCAATGCTCCCCCAAGGCTGCGTGCATAACCCAGCCATGTGTCCTGGCCTTGTGGCAAAGAATCTGGCTGTGTAGAAGAAATCTGTGGCTAAAACCCTACTGATGACATTACGTTAACCAGTAATCCTTTTTTCAGAATTAAAAGAAACATCAGAAATAATAGTATCTTATCTTAAAAGCCTAAAATAGGCAAACAATTAAAACAGGTTGTAAAGATCCCTACTGCTCTATCAAATTCTTAAATGTTGTTTGGTTGGGTAAAACAAACTATATCCTCTGTTATAATTAATAGAGTACAATGTTTTCTCCTGTTAATAGAGTTTATAATATTGTTAAAATACTAAAAATCTTTCATCCCTCATTTAGCTCAAATATTAAAACCATTGCATGTGTTAATTGGGAAAGGTCCTTCATGGAAGTAGGAAGACCTCCAGCAAGCTGCCTTAAATGATAATAAAAGGGAGGGAAATTGTGGACATTAACTTAGTCTGTGAATTGGATGTGGCAAGCACCAACATTGGCTTTGGGTGGAGTTTGCGGCAAAGGGAAAATTCTAAACAAGTACCCCTTGGATTTTAATCACAATTCTGGAAGGATGCCAAAAGCAAAATATGAAAAAACAATTGTGTGCAACGTGGGAGGCCCTGCTAAAAGTGAAAGCTTTAACCCAATAGTGTCTGGTACTCTGAAGACTGCCATCCCTACCCAGGGGCACATTGCAAATACTAATGATGGGGGCTCTGGGTGGGAGGCTGCTGTCTCTTCATAGATCACCTAAGCAGTCTGTGTCCTGACTTGTGGGTGTGGGACAGTAAGAGGCTGCCGTCCTGCCCTTAGTGACCATGGCAATGACTCCAGTCCTGGGAAACAGTTTATCAATGCAAACTCTATCAACTTTAAATATTCAGGGAAAATGCAAGTCAAATGCGCTAAAGCTTATCTAGAATGTATGAAGTCCATGCTAAAAGCTTAATGAGGATGTGGAAGACATATGCTAGTTCAAGGCTACTGAGCACTGAAACAAGAGAACCATTTGGCCCTTCCTCTCTGTGTAAAAGGAACTCAAAATTCTTGTTCGGGGCTCAGGTTTGAAACAGAAAGCTCCCAAGTCTGACAGGCCATTGATAAATCACTTTTTCCTTCTCGGAATCATTCCTGAGTCCTGGCCTTTCCATATGCAAATAATTGAACCTCTCTCATCTTCTACAACACTAAAAGCAAGACAAATGGTTGACTGTTGTAAATCACCCTCAGATCTATGAAAAAGCATCCGGGATACCTGCTAGTAGTAACAGGTGACTGTCAAGTCCCTGCCCACCCCACTAACATCCCTTTCAGGACTGTTGACACAGATGCCTTTGTGAAGATCCAGGGCCCTACCACTAAAACCTGAGAAAAAGCAGAGTGGCTCCACCGGAAAGGTGAACATCATGAGTACCAGACCTCGTGGTGCCTAGCCCAGCAGTTCCAGCTGCCTACTACTTGCCAACAGCTCATGGACTTCACCCATGAGTGTCCATTGTGCTCACTTCAATGACTGGGACATCGGTCCCCTCCTGCTCTTGGGAGGGATGAGGTATGCTGTCACTGCTGCGGACACTGCTTTGGGACTCTTATAACAAGACAGTTACTATTTTCTGACTAGAAAATGAATCCTCACAACAATAACTAAGTTTAAATTCAACACTGGGTTGTGACCCCAGGTCCAATAAAGCTGCTAACAGCGAGACCAGTGAAGGCATTGAAATTATGAGTTAAAGTTCCACATGCCCCACAACCCAAAATGGGAGAGTGATGCAGGCTATGAGTGGATGGGCTGTTCATATATTCGTAGATAACCTGAGTGGTATGTTTTCTGTGTGATGCATTTGGGACAGTGAGATCTGCGGTCCTGCCCTTGGTAAGTATGACAACTACTCCAGTCCCAGAGAAACAATTTAGCAATGAAAACTCTATGAAAATGCAGACCAAATGTGCTAAAAGCTTATCTAGAATGTATGAAGTCCATGCTAAAAGCTTACCTAGGATGTGGAAGATATATGCTAATTCAAGCCTGTTGAGCACTGAGAGAAAAGAAACATTTGGCCCTTTCTCTCTGTATAAAAGGAACTCAAAAATCTTGTTCAGGGCTTGGGTTTGAAACAGAAAGCTCCTGAGTCCAAACAGCCCTCAGTAAATCATTTTTTCCTTCTCAAAATCATTCCTGAGTCTTGTCCTTTCTATACACAAATAATTGAACCTCTCTCAACTTCTACAGCATGAGTAACAATAATTTGTCACTGCCTATGCCTCAAACTATACAAAATGGGGAAAACTGAGGTCACTTTTGATCAAACACTGGCCTATACAGCCTTGACTAGATGGAACGCTGTCTGGCCAGCATGAAAATGGTTTGCATGTGGAGACATTTGAACTTTGGTATTGCCTGATCCCTAGCATTGCCAGTGCTACAGCTTTAATAACAAGCAGCCTTGAAAATTAACATAGATAACTACTGCTTTGTAATTTCTAATAAATACAATGGGGAGATATGGCCGAAGGTTAAAATACTTCAGTGAGACCTGTGACAATTGCTGCCCCCAATCACACTAACTTTACAAATCCTGGAACTGTGCACTGTGGCTTGTGTCTGCCTATGGACTTTGGGCCTGTGTGCCCTCTCCTTATGCTATTGTGGCAGGAACTGTTAACATTACAAAGGAAAATGAATACTGGCCCCTTGGGCTAATGACACTCTTAGTCATAACCCGCAAAAGAATTTGGGGAAGCTATTTCTTGGAATTGCCCCTCCATATGAATGGCTGGGAAATAAACATAAGACAGGACAGTGTCTGACTGTCAATCAGCTGTATCTTTTTAAAGCCTGTGTTAGAGATCCATTTGTTTTTATAACTGGTAAAATAACTATTAAAAATGACTCATTGTTTTATGAAAATGGTGCCTTGTATACTTGTCTATCAGAAAGTTTGTTGCAGGATAGAGAAGCAGTAACAATGGCAAGAAGAAGAGACATTTGGATACCTGTAAGAATGATGTGGATTTGGCAATCCTCCCCTGAAAGCCAGTTGCTGCTTCACTTGGCACAAGAATTTCTTAAGCGAACAAAATATTTTATTGGACTTCTTATTGTCAGCATCCTGGGACTGATTGGAATTATTACTGCAGCCGCTACTGCAGCCGTAGCCTTACATGAAACTGTGCAAACACAGCAGTAAGTACATGATTGGCATGAAAACACTAGTGATTTGTGGCATAGCCAAAAACACATTGATAAAGAGCTGAATACTTGGGTTAATGATTTAGAATCGGCTGTTTTACATATTGGAGATCAATTGTATAATTTAAGCTTGTTAAGAGGATTGAAATGTGATTGAAATAAAAGCAACTTTTGTATTACTCCTCTTGCCTATAAGTCATCAGATATAGTATGGGAAACAATTAAGAATCATTCATTAGGCCATAAAAGTAATAACTCTGGAAATAATTGAATTACAAAGAAAAATATTAGAAATGTCTCGTAATCAGATTCATGTAGCCAATGATAAGGATATTTTTTCAGACATGATTTCACATATTACAAAGTTTAACCCAGTTAATTGGTGGAAATCACAGCATTTCCTATCAGCTTTAGGAATAGGGCTAATCATATTTGTTCTGTTGCTCATGATTTTTGCCTGTGCTGGACAGTGCTTTAGAAGAAAAGTGCAAAGCATAGCAGCCATGGGACAAGCTAATAATTTGGTGCTAATGAAAGCACTTCAATAACTTCCCATAGTTGAAGAACTTAGCTGGTAGTCAGTGGATAAGACCCTGGATAAGACCCTTGAGAGGAGGGCAACCTAAGACAGGCACAGTCACCTCAACTATAATAGAAAGGGGGAAATGTTGGAACCTAAGGCACAGTGGTCTTGCAAGGAGAGATGTGCTGTTTCCATAGCTATGCTTGCAACCTAAGGAATGAGGCAATTAAGAGTTTCAAGCAAACAGGACGAAGCTGTTACAGGCTGAAAGAAAAGATGAGCACATACACTTTGTAGTTTGATAGAACACTTAGACTTTGTACCTTGATGTCAACGGTGGCTCAAAAAGAAATGAAAAAATCATGCAGACTGGGGTTCAGAGGATCAGATTAAATGCCACTGACAAGTTTATTGTACAAAGTCATAGTATTTGTACAATTCCAAACAATGCTCTGTTTAGCAAAAAGGCCCTAGCAATGTTATAAATAAAAACTTGGCAAACACTACACGCATTGATCTTAACATGTACCTACACAATGTGGAACAAGAAGTCACTATCTCGTTTCACTGACTTCTTTCTGAGCCCTGTATTTCCATGCCAACTGCAAACATTTCTGATTAAAGCAGTCATGTCAAGTATCCCAGCATGCTTTATGCTGGTTAATAATCCAACATGTCCCCCTTTTATTTTATAGCAAGGTAACTGTGCCTGTCTTAGGTTGTCTTCCTCTGAAGATCTGACTCGTCATTGAATACCAGTTAAGTGCCTGCTATGGGGTTTGTTTTTGTCTTAATATGGCTTGAGATGCAGAATGTCATTCCATATGATGTTTTGCCACCAACCAAGATTTCCATACTATTAATATCACTAAGAATAGTAAACAGTACACGATAAGGTCCTGAAACATAGGAATCCATTGTTTCTACCAAGAGACAGGATTTAAAGATTTTACTTCTTTAGTCATGTCATTCCACATATCTGTTGTTTCTATCTCTAAATTTGATTGAGACATTAATATAGCTTTCTGTTATAATGCCTGAATTTGCTGAATTATCTTAGAATGTTGATAGCCTAACAAATGTTTTCTAATACTATCCCATTCCTCTGAATCATTCCACTCTAAAGGAGTAACACAAAAAGAAGTTTGGTTATAATCACATTTTAAAGTCAATTGCATTTGCGTATTATATACTGTATCCCCAATATGTGTTACAGTGTTTTCCAGATCATTAACACAGTTGGGTAATTTGCAACACTCTTTCCCTGCTGTGACTATACCAGGGGGTATCTAAATGTATGGGAAACAAAAGTGGGCTATTGAACAATTAAAAGATCATCATTCCAATTGTCCAGGTCTCTGTCACAGTTCTCCTCATCCCTTCCAAGAGCAGGAGGGGTCTGATGTCACAGTCCTTGGAGTGAGCATAAAGGACACTCATGGGTGATGTTCATGAGCTGGTGGAGCCGCTCAGCTTCTTTTCAGGTCTCAATGGTATGGCTCTGGATTTTCATGAAGGCTGCCTCAACATTCCTGAAAGGGGTGTTAGAGGAGTGGGCAGGGACATAACAGATAGTTACCTGTTACTACTAACAGGTATCCTGGATGTTTTTCCATAGATCTGAGGGTGATTTACAATAGTCCATCATTTCTGTCTTGCTTTTACTATTTGCAATCCACCCCTGGGTAGGATAGGCAGTCTTCAGAGTGACCAGACACTATTGGGTTAAATCTTTCGCTTTCAGCAGGGCCTCATATGCTGCACACAATTGCTTTTTTTTTTTTTTAAGATTTATTTTATTTATTTATTTCTGTCCTCTTCCCCTCTCCCCCTCCCCCCCCAGTTGTCTGTTCTCTGTGTCTATTTGCTGTGTCTTCTTCTTTATCCGCTTCGGTTGTTGTCAGCGGCATGGGATTCTGTTTCTTTTTGTTCCGTCATTTTGTTGTGTCAGCTCTCCATGTGTGTGGTGCCATTCCTGGGCAGGATGCACTTTCTTTCACACTGGGTGGCTTTCCTAACAGGGTGCACTCCTTGTGCATGGGGCTCCCCTACATGGGGGACACCCCTGCATGGCAGGGCACTCCTTGCGTGCATCAGCACTGAGCATGGGCCAGCTCCACATGGGTCAAGGAGGCCTGGGGTTTGAACCACAGACCTCCCACATGGTAGATGGATGCCCCAACCACTGGGCCAAGTCTGCCGCCAATTGCTTTTTTATATTGTACTTTTAGTCTCTTTCTAGAAGAATTGTGATTAAAAACCAAGGGGTACTTGTTTAGAATTTTCCCTTTGTCACGTACTCCACCCAAAGCCAATATTTGTGCTTGCCACATCCAAATCACAGGCTAAGTTAATGTCCACCTTTTCCCTCCCTTTTATTATTATTTAAAGCTGCTTGCTGGAGGTTTTCCTACTTTTATGAAGGACTTTTACATATTAGTACACACAATTGTTAAGGTCATCCCGGCCCGCGGGACACTAATGGGGGCTCGAGTACCGGTCAGGGAGGAATGTTATGGGACAAGAGACACGAAGGACGACAGCCAGACAGAGTTCAGATCAAGCTGCAAGCTGCAAAATTTTATTGAAGGGGCTGAGCATATATACTCTAGGGAGGGGGGGGTAGTGGGTAAGGACAGGTGGCAGTCTGGGATTGGCAGCTGCTGTTGCTGGGGGAAGTGGCAGAGGTAAGGTGATTGGTTCTGGCTGTTGCTGGGGGAAATGGCAGAAGTAAGGTTAGGAGGCAATTACTGATTGGTGGTCGCACTGACTGCCTGAGGCGTTGGCTGGACAGTAACTGAGAGAAAGGGTGCTAACCTTCTTCCGTGAAGAAGGCTGAGTGTACTGTAGACCGTTACTATATCAGCTCTGGCAGCCATTATGTGCTCTCTGATATTGCTGAAGGCAAGTGCTGTCTTAAGCGTCCCCCACATCTCCTCCCTTTTTCTTTAAAAGGGTTTGGAGGAAGAGTGCTCATTGAGCATTCTTTTGGCTTTAACCTGCTGGGGGAAGTAGAGACCTCATTCCCCATACTGTTTGTGTCTCTGTTTTTCTGGGGAGGGGATTTTGGACTAGGACTCGCACTGAGCGAATCTTACTTTTGTGCAGAGCAAACCCCTATGCTAATGAGGCATGCTTCTCAAGGAGCTGGACAACGGCCTTTTGTTTTGGCCCTCCTTTGCAGTGCTTTGCCTCGCACCCAGCGGTACCAACCTCAGCTCAGGCGTTGTTTTTGCCTGGTGAGGAGTATATTTTCCAGTTTTATGCTGCTCCCATAGGAGGGGGCTGGACAGTGTCCAGATATTTCGAGGATATGCCTTGGTCAGCAAGATGGAGTCGATGGTAATGCACTTGAATAGGCTTGCCCAGAGCAGAGTCAATTTGGTCTTTTACTAGTTGTATAATTCTTTTAATGGCCCAAGGTACAAAAGATATTATCAGGAGTATGGTTACTAAGGGGCCTAGTATGGGGAGAATGTAAGGAAGGATTCCATTAAATCTCCAGGAGAGGTTTCCTTGGGCCTCCCTTTCTCTTTTGCGCCTTGCTAGTCCCTCTCTAAGCTGGGCCATATTGTCTCTGATAAGGCCGGAATGATTGGCATAAAAACAGCATTCTTCTCCTAACGCGGCACAAATCCCCCCCTCCTTAAGGAAGAGGAGGTCTAGACCTCTGTGGTTTTGGAGGACAACTTCGGACAATGAATTTAGGGATTTCTCTAGATGGGAGATGGAGGTTTCGATGTGGGCTATATCTTCATCCACGGCTTGCCTAATAGAGGAGAGAGATTTGCGGCCAAGATTGCCTAATTGGGTTAATGGCTGCAGCAACGAATTTTTGACACAAGGTGGGGCTGTTGGCCATGACCTGTGGTAAGACTTTCCATTGAAATCGGGGCATTGGGCCTTGAAAATTGATTTGAGGAACACTAAAGGCAAAATGCTGCCTGTCCTCAGGGTGGAGGGGTATGGAGAAAAAACAATCTTTTAAATCTATAACTATTTTGTGAAAGTTTGAAGGGATAGCCACTGGCGAAGGGAGACCAGGTTGTAAGGCTCCCATGGGGACCATAGCTTTATTTACGGCCCGCAAGTTTGTAGCAATCTCCACTTGCCTGATTTCTTTTTTATGATGAAAATGGGGGTATTCCAAGGGGACTGGGTAGGCTCGATGTGCCCTGCAGCAAGCTGTTCCTGTACTAACTCTATGGCTGCTAGGGTTTTTTCTGGGGTTAGAGGCCATTGATCAACCCATACTGGCTGTGTAACTTTCCAGGAGATTTTTTCAGCATGGGGTACAGGGATGTCAACGGCCATTATGTTAAATCCTGTGAGAACCCAAGTCCTGTTTTTTTTGTATTAGGTTTTTTTTTAAATTTATTTTTTATTTAATTCCCCTCCCCTCTCCCGGTTGTCTGGTTTTTTTTTTCTGTGTCTTTTTGCTGCATCTTGTTTCTTTGTCTGCTTCTGTTGTCATCAGCGGCACGGGAAGTGTGCGTGGCACCATTCCTGGACAGGCTGCACTTTCCTTCGCGCTGGGTGGCTCTCCTTACAGGTGCACTCCTTGCGCGTGGGGCTCCCCTACGTGGGGGACACCCCTGTGTGGCATGGCACTCCTTGCGTGCATCAGCACTGTGCATGGGCCAGCTGCACACGGGTCAAGGAGGCCCGGGGTTTGAACCGCGGACCTCCCATATGGTAGACGGACGCCCTAACCACTGGGCCAAAGTCCGTTTCCCTGTATTAGGTTTTAAAGAAATGGGTTGTTTAATCCCTTGGTTATTTTTGCCCAAGCCTTTGCCAGGGAGGAAATCCATTTTAAGCATTTGAGCAGCGATGGTATTATTGGGACTGCACATAAAGACCTTCATTTGGGTAAGGATATCTCTACCCCACAGATTAACAGGGAGATTGGGGAGGACATATGGAACAACCGTGCCCTTATTCCCTTCATTATCTTCCCACGTTAGGGTTTGCGAACTTTGAAGGGGGTTGGTGGCCTCGCCTATTCCCTGCAGATGAGTGACAGCGGCAGTGAGGGCCAGGATTTGGGCCAGTGATTTGAGGAAACGATTGTGGCATCAGCCCCTGTGTCCAGTATGCCTTCAAAAGATTTACCATTCAACTTTAATTTTAGGGTGGGCCAGTTATGGGTTATAGCCTGTGCCCAGTAAATATCAGAGGAGCCAGGGCCTTCGGTGGAGCGCTGAAGCTTTCTGAAATTTGAGTTAAAATGTTGAATAGAGAGAATAACAAGCTGCGCTATCCGGGTGCCGGTGGGAACGGAGATTATGTTATTTGAAGGGCTGCAATTATTTTGACTTCACCTCTGAAATCACTGTTTAGCACGCCTGGGAAGACCTGAATTCCTTGTAGGGAGATGCTGGCCCTCCCTAGAATGAGGCCAAAAGTATTTGGGGGTAATGGACCATAGACTCCTGTTGATATGAGGAGGGGACTGGAATCCGGAGTTAGTATTGCCTCGGAGGCGGCACAGAGGTCCATTCCTGCGCTCCCTGCTGTTGCTCTCCATAAGCCGGAGATACTGCTGCAGCGTGGTGGATAGTTGGGAGTGCAGGTTTTGTGGGTGGGGATGGTTGAACAAACTGTGTTGCCCCTGGGTTTGTTTTGGCTGGGGCCTGGGGCTGGCCCCGCTGGTAGTTTCCCTGCCACCGAGGTTTGAGGGGTTGATTATTAATGTCTGTTTGGGATCGACACTCAGATGCCCAGTGGAAGCCCTTTCTACCTCGTGGGCAAATAGAGGACGTGCACTTGGCGTTGTTATTGCTTAAAGGAGTGGCGAGGGGGCAGGAGGCAGTTTTATTGGGGCAGTGTTTAGCAAAATGACCAGGTTGCTTACAAGTAAAGCACACAGGGGCACTATCTAGACTCTTTTTTAGATCTTGAAAGGCTGCGCCGATGGCCAGCCCAAGGGTTTGGGTAGGTCCAATATTGGCACAAAGTTTTATGTAATTGCTGAGGTCAGTATTGCGGAAAGGACGAATGGGAGCCTGACACGCAGCGTTAGCGTTTTTGAAAGCCAGATGTTTAATAAAGTCACTTTCGCTTTCACCATCTCCAAACAGGCGCTCTGCAGTGCTTTGTAAGCGGCTAAGGAACTCAGCGTAGGGCTCCTCGGCACCTGCCGCACTTTGGCGAGTGAGGAAGTAGTAGCGCCTTTTTGAGGAAGTTTTTTCCAGGCTTTAAGCGCGGCCGTTTGTACTTGGGCAAGGAGGCCAGAACTGAATTGAGCCTGCTTCTGATTAGTTTGGTAGGGTTTTTGACCTAAAAACCTTTTTAGTGTCCAATCTTTAGAGTCAGCCTTACGGATATTACGGGCAGTGAAATTTTTACTATTCTCTTCATATTCAGATTTCCATAACAGAAAATCACCACCAGTTAAGGCTGCTCTGGCTAGCTGAAACCAGTCATTAGGCACAAGCTCTTGATTGCTCAAGCCTTCGAGAAGAGCAAGTGTGAAAGGGGCAGTAGCGCCATAGGAGTGTACTGCTTTCTTTAGTTTTTCTAAATATTTCAGACTAAGGAGTTTGTATTTAGTGGCAGACCTGGAGGGGGGGGTACTTTCAGGGGCATCTTCACCATCCGATCCAGAGCCAGAAAGGGAATTGGCCTCACTGCCATTTTCGTCATGGTCACCATTTTGGGATTCAGGGTCTGCTGCTGCGTTGCTATTTTGCGGGTTCGAATCAGGTTGTTCTTGGTCGCCATCCTGGGCACCAGAGCATTGGCGGGCTCTGCTAGAGGAGGTGGGTGGTTGTCGGGCCCAGCTTCTGTTGACCAGGAAGGTGAGTGTTGCAGTTTTGGGAAATGTAAGAGATCAAACGCTTTGGGTGGCTAACTGAACACCAGTGAGCAGTTCAGTGGCTTGCTCAAGTTGCCGGGTGAGAGAATCTTTAAAGGCGGCAATGGCTTAGTGCAAGGGCAGCGATTTAATTGCCACCAGGTAGAGGAGGGGTGGGTGTAAATTCCAGGGCGGGTGTAAAGTTGTCTGCAGGGTGACTGCATAAGGGGGGGGCGTGGAAGGCTGGGAGGTGACGCGGCTCACCCTTTTGATAGGAGATGCCACCGTTTTTAGAATCTGCACCTTCTAAGGCATTATGGGAAGTTTCTGGGGCACTCAAGGCATGAGTGGGGGGGCGGTAGGGCTAATTGGTGGCTCTTCGGGCATGTCGATGGTAATGGAGCTACAGACTGAGGTGGGACGGGAATGTAGTTTTAAGATATTTTCTCCTTCTTTGATAATGTTTCTATCTGGGGCACTGCAGACTGAAGTGGGGTGGGAATGTAGTTTTAAGGTATTTTCTCCTTCTTTGATAATGTTTCTAATATCTGGGGCAAGAGGGGTGACTTTCAACATACCATAAATCAACTGCCAATAGTTAAAGACTGTTATCGGGATCTTTTCTGGACCAAATGTTCTATAATAATCATTTAAACAGTCTCCTACCCTCTCCCAGCACCTTTGATCGATAGTACCCTCCTGGGGAAACCAAGGGCAGGTTCTGAGTATGAAATCAAAGAAATGAATAAGGTCTTTTTTCTTGACTTTAACTCCTCATGTCTTGAGGGCTTCCTTTACTTGACTAATAAACAACAGGTGAGGGGAGGATCCTTGTCCCATAATGAGGGTGGGGGCTTACCTGTTCCGAAGTTTTCTTGTGAAGTTTTTTGTTAATCTCCTTTTCCGCTGCTGAAGAGTGGCGTTTTCCTTGGCCGAGATGTGGAGAGCGCTCTCCCTCACTGGTGAAGCCGCGTTCCTGTCCTGGTGTGGCCGTCGAGCCCCACATTGGGCGCCAGCTGTGAAGGTCGTCCTGGCCCGCAGGACACTAATGGGGGCTCGAGTACCAGTCAGGGAGGAATGTTATGGGACAAGAGACACGAAGGACAACAGCCAGACAGAGTTCAGATCAAGCTGCAAGCTGCAAAATTTTATTGAAGGGGTGAGCATATATACTCTAGGGAGGAGGGGGGGTAGTGGGTAAGGATAGGTGGTGGTCTGGGATTGGCAGCTGCTGTTGCTGGGGGAAGTGGCAGAGGTAAGGTGATTGGTTCTGGATGCTGCTGGGGGAAATGGCAGAAGTAAGGTTAGGAGGCAATTACTGATTGGTGGTCGCACTGACTGCCTGAGGCGTTGGCTGGGCAGTAACTGAGAGAAAGGGCGCGAACCTTCTTCCATGAAGAAGGCTGAGTGTACTGTAGACCATTACTATATCAGCTCTGGCAGCCATTATGTGCTCATTTATATTGCTGAAGGCAAGTGCTGTCTTAAGCGTCCCCAACAACTATGGTTTTAATATTTGAGCTAAATGAGGGGTGAAAGATTTTCAGTATTTTAACAGAAGGACAAATGAGTTTATATGGCTATGAGTCTCAAAAAAGAGCCAGGAGGTTATCAGAGGGGTCACCCTTATGCACGCCTCAGCAGAGTCCCAGAGACAGATAAAGTAGATAGAACCCTGGGTATTGGTTCTTCTGAGGGCTGCAGAGACCCACAGGTTCTATGGTCATGGTAGATGGAGTTCAGTGCCATGTCAGTTGGCCCTTCCTTGGAGTTTGGGTTTCTGTGTGATGGAGCTGGACTCAAATGTCATCTTTTTTCACAGGCCTTTCCTGTTACTTTACCAGAATTGTAGTTGGTGCTGGGGTTTAATATATGCCCAGGGGATCTGAATCTCTGGACTGACCACATGATAGCCAGGCCCTGAGCCTCAACAGACTTCAACTCCTACCCTCTGGTTTATTGGACTTACCCCACTCAGCTAACATTGAGTTGAAGAAGGTCAACCACCACATCATGGAGCCAAGAGTGCCTACAACTGAAAGCAGGAGGATTGCATCCAGCATCCGTGTGGAATCTAAGCCCCCTCTTGATATAGACGTGTAGTGGACACAACCAATCCAGGGTCCACAGGATGGAGGAATAGAGTATGGATTAGAGTGGACTTACTGATATTCTATTCATGAACTATTGTGATTAGTAATCGAAGAAAATGTGGCACTGGTGTGGAGAAAGTGGCCATGGTGGCTGCTGGGTGTGGGGAATGAGAGGAAGAAATGAGATGTGGAGGTGTTTTTGGGACTTGGAGCTGTCCTGGGTGGTGCTGCAGGGACAATTACCAGTCATTGTATGTCCTCCCATGGCCCACTGGATGGAACGTGGGAGAGTGTGGGCTATGATGTGGACAATTGACCATGAGGTGCCGCAGTGCTCAGAGATGTATCCACCAAATGCAATGAATGTCTCATGATGATGGAGGAGGTTGTTGTTATGGGGGGAGGAGTGGGGTGAGAGGGGTCGGGGGTATATGGGAACCTCAAATTTTTTTAATGTAATATTAAAAAAATGAATAAAGACAAAAAATTAAAAAGATTTTCAGCATTTTAACAATATTACAAACTCTATTAACATGAGAAAATATTGTACTTTATTAATTACAACAGGGGGTATAGTTTGTTTTACCCAACCAAAGAACATTTAAGAATTTGATAGAGCAGTAGAGACTTTGCAGCCTGTTCTAATTGCCTATTTTAGGCTTTTAAGATAGGATCTATTATTTCTGATTTTTTTTTTAATTTTTGGAAAGATTACTGGTTAACATAATGTCATCAGTAGGGTTTTCCACAGATAGGGAATGCAGGCTGGCTTGACTTGCCTAAGGAAATACTAAAGAAAGTCTTAGCATGTTTTAAAACAAAGTGAGAGGGACACAGTTGGATATTAATTTCTTGCAACAAACTAGCAGTATTTGGGACTGCTGCATACTATAATGTTGTTACTTTAATTGATGATAAGAGGTTGTTTTGTGACACACTTTTTTATAATAATAAATTATTATAATTAAGCACATTGTACTTTTGTTTAATATTATACTGTAATATTGGTAAATTTATACACACTTAAGTATTCATATGAACCTTAAACTCATACAACTTTAATTAACAGAGGGTTAAAAAATCCTTTTAATTTTATAACACTTTTAAACACCTTCCATTCAACTTATATTAAATGAACTCAACTATTTTATTACTATAATATTTCTCTCAGAGTAAAAGAACAAATCTCCTGTAACCAGTTTGAAATAAAAAGCTACTTTTCAGGATTTGATTTTGAGAAAGCAGGTTTGAACATTATGTTCCTTCAAAAGAGACAAGACCTTTTCTTTTTCAAACACCTAGGAGATGATAAGGGAAAGCACAAGAAGCTATTTTGATAAAATAGACTTTCTTTGTATACTGATAATTCAGGATAAAAACTTTTTATAAACTTTTGCTAAAACAGACTAATGATTTGAGAGTCTTTGAGAAAGAACAAAATTTCAACTTTGCATTAGTATACTACTTGATACTAAATCTATTTTTTTAAAGTTTTTACACTTCATAGATAGACTCATCAAATCTTACTTAACTTTAACATTAAAAATTTCTTTTCCATGGACCTTTTGCACATTCTGTATTTATTCAGGTTTAGTCCCACATTTTACCTTTTGTTAATAACCAATCATTTTATTTTAAGACAAAATTATTTTGTTTTTTAATAATAAAAATATATTCTATACATCCCATATACATAAGTTACCAGGCAAACTTTTTACAACATATAATTACCACCAACACTAAACAAACTTGTTTAAATAATGAACTTTTCTTCACTTTAAATACTTAGTAGCATGCAATACAGGAACAGTCTTTTAGAAACAAGTTGGCAGGGGAGGCTGGCTGCCAACAAGTTTTCCTATTATAAAATTACCTTTTATTATTATCAATTCAGGTTTTGTTTAATAATGACTTTTTGGAATTAGCCATTTAAATACCTTAATTTAAAGAATGCTTCCTTAAGCTTCTTATAATTATTTATAACTATATAATTTTGAGATAAATTTTACCTTCACAGAACACATTCCCTTACTTAAAGTTACCACAATACCTTTTATAACTTGCCACATTCATTTAAGCCCCATCTTGCATATGTTCATTTTCATTTTGAGTTTATGAAAATTAGCCATCCTATTTTAGGACAAAACACACCTTTTTGAACAAACTTATTAAATTTCAGTCAACATTTCCACAAACCTTTTACTTTTTAAAATATTCATTTAAATTTTACATCCTTCATTTTTCCTGTGAAGAAAAATATTCATTTTAATTTAGGCAAGAACTATTTTTTATGAGAGGACTCACAGTAATTTCATTAATCAACACTTACAATTTTTAACATCGTAGAGGTCTTATTAACATTTAAACTTAAATATTAATATAAGTGCTTAATTAATTTTTGGCCATTTGAATAGAACTCTTTTAGAAATTTTTATTTATTCATATATATTACCATCCAGAGGTATCAAAATATACAGACATTGAGCAAGCAGACAAACACAAAACACGTACAACACACCAATAGAAACATAAAGTTTACAATTTGACTCATAATTCTTTCTTTCTTACATTTTTGGTATAGCTGTTTTTAAGTTCTCCATCATTTCATATCTTAGATTTTACTGTTTTTAAGATTTCTTCTGGAATCCATGTTGCCTGTAACATGCAAGCTTGTGCTTGGAAACATTCTTATTAGTTATCAGCAACCAGTTAAGATAGCTTGAGCAGCATAAATGTAGTTAAGCCTTTTTTTTTTTTTTAGCAGTTTACACAGACCGTTAACACAAATTTTTTAGATTACTACTTTTTAAGACTATGCTAAGACTTGAAGTTAAGGAGTAAACTACTGATTTAAAACTAAAAATTCCTTTTAACACCTTGTTAAAAATTTTCATACTAATTTTATTATTTTGGTAAAATAGGCCCAATCAGAATTAGCATGGAAACAAAGCAGAACACCAATGTTGCAATGTTTTGCTCCTTTTCCAGTAGCTTAATTCTATTAACCCACTAGCCCACAGCTACATTATCATGCAGACAGCAGTGGGTTTGCAGAGTTGCTGCCAGAATAATTTCCTTATTTTAGTTAACATTTTAACAGAGAATTTTCTTACAAGCCTGATTTCACTAACCAGAGCTTTGTTTAGCACTTTTGCTTGTGCAGGATATTGTACTTTCTTCAAAGGCTCATGGGCTCCAGTGCCCATAAGCACATCCAAGGTAACAGCGATATTGTGAGCCTGATTACATTTAGCCAGAGCACTGCATTCTTTTTTTCTTTTAATTTTTTTAAAATTTATTTCTCTCTCCCCACCCCCACCCAGTTGTCTGCTTTCTGTGTCCATTCCCTGTGTGTTCTTCTGTGACAGCTTCTATCCTTATCAGCAGCACTGGGAATCCATGTTTCTTTTTGGGTCATCTTGTTGTGTCAGCTCTCTGTGTGTGTGGCACCATTCTTGGGCAGGCTGCACTTTCTTTTGTGCTTGGCGACTCTCCTTATGGGGCGCCCTCCTTATATGTGGGGCTCCCCTATGGGGGACACCCCTGGATGGCACGGTCCTCTTGCATGCATCAGCACTGCACATGGGCCAGCTCCACACAGATCAAGGAGGCCCAGGGTTTGAACTTCCCATGTGGTAGGCGGACACCCTATCCATTGGGCCAAGTCTGCTTCCCTGCATTCTTTAAACAAATTACTTTTCCATAACAAATAGTAGCCTCCCATAAAGCAAGCTTCAGCTAAGACCATCCAATCTTTGGGACAAAGAGGATTTTGACTTACCAATTTTATTAAGGAGAAAGTGAATGGGGCAGTGGCCCCATATGTGCTACAAGCAAATTTCAATTCTTTTAACAACTTAAAAGGAATGGGTTCAAGCAGATGTACATATTGGCCAGGATTATTGGGAGGAGAGTGGTCTATGATAGGAAAAAGAGTAAATTCAGAAATAGCCTCACCCTCCACCCAGGCAGACTGGAGACCAGCTTGCAAAGGAGAAAGGACAGGAAGGGATGCCGCTACAGGAAACAATAGGGAAGGAGAACCACCTTAAGGGAAGGCACTGTTGATCCACAGAGGTGGCTTTCTGCAACACTTTTTGATCCATAAAGACAACTGTGACAGCTGCTGCTGGATAGCTATAGGGGAAGACTTGCAGTTGTCCTCCTCACCTTTCATTCATTCTCTAGGTCTACTGGAGGAGAAGAAGACTGTTGTAACAAAGTCTCCTTACCCTGCCTAGCACCTTTTGCATTTTCACAAACTGGGTCTAATGAATGACAAAAATCATGTGGATTATAACTTCCTGGAGGCCAAATTACAGAATAACCAGGTGGAACTGAAGCAGGGGTTTCTCTAGAATTTTTTATTCCAGGTGCTGATGCCTGCACAAGAAATGTACCATACTTCTTTTGTTTTGAAGGTAAAGGTGTTGAAACCTGAGATTCATCAGAAGATGAGTCAGACTCAGAACTGGAGCTAGAACTAGTATCTGAACTGTCTGATAAGGAATCAGAATTATGCAATGGCTTAAGATCAATAGACAAAGTGCTAGATAATGTTCATATCTTAATAGAAATAGGATTGATTACCTTCTCTGTAATGTAATTTTAATTGTTGTAAGACCTTCAGCCTTTGAGGATAACTTAATTTTTTTCTTCAGGCTGAAACCATGAACAAACCTTTTCTACTGATATAAATAATTTCTTAAGAGTTGACTCTTTGGATATCCTGAGTCTTTTAATAAAGCCTTCAAAGTTGCTTGACATTCTTCCCATTTACTATTTACTACGTGAATTTCCCATGTTACCCTGAATGTTCCTTAAATCTCGAGAGAAGTTCGTCTTCACTCTGTAATATACTTACCAATCTCGATTTCTTTCAGCCCCATATTGGGCACCACTCGTCAACAGCGGCTCAAGAAGAAAAGAAAAAATCATGCAGACCAGAGCTCAGGGGATCAGATTAAATGCCAATGACAAGTTTATTGTACAAAGTCATAGTATTTGTACAATTCCAAACAATGCTCTGTTTAGCAAAAAGGCCCAACAAACGCTATAATTAAAAACTTGGGGAAGCAGATTTGGCTCAATGGACACAGCATCCACCTACCACATGGGAGGTCCAAGGTTCAAACCCCCGGCCTCCTTGACCCATGTGGAGCTGGCTCATGCACAGTGCTGATGCACGCAAAGAATGCCCTGCCATACAGGGGTGTCACCTGCATAGGGGAGCCCCACGCACAGGGAGTGCACCGCCCAGTGTGAAAAAAGTGCAGCCTGCCCAGGTCCTACTGGCATCGCACACATGGAGACCTGACACAGCAAGATGATGCAACAAGAGACATAGATTCCAGGTGCTGCTGACAAGAAGACAAGCAGACACAGAAGAACACACAGCGAATGGACATATAGAACAGACAACTGGGGGGGAGAGAAATAAATAAATAAATTAAAAATAAATTTTTAAAAAACTTGGCAAACACTACACACATTGATCTTAACATGTACCCACACAATGTGGAACAAGAAGTCACCATCTCCTTTCAGACTTCTTTCCGAGCCCTGTATTTCCATGCCAACTGCAAACGTTTTTGATTAAAGCAGTCATGTCAAGTATCTCAGCATGCTTTATGCTGGCTAATACTCCAACACTTTGAGATAAGATTTTTTGAGTTCCTTCGATCCTGAGTAATACTAATAGTTAACTGCATGTTGTTGCTTGTTCTCACGTAGACTGGGTTATAGAGAGAGCCGCTTGTAAACAATAAAGTTGTCTGAGGAGTCTCTACTCGTAGACCCTCTGATCCCAGCTCTCTCTCTTTCTCTGTTTCATTCTCTCTTTCTCTTTGTTTCATTCCCGATACCCTTTGGGCCCAAAATCTCCAACAGTCACTCTCAAAGATCATGGCATACTTGAAGATGTCGGTCGTATTCTCCCTTGCGCAGGTGGTACTGCAGCTTCCCCGCGGTGTTGTTGAACAGGCCCATGGCACAGCAGCTCTGCGCCATGAAATATGGAAACAGGAGCCACAGCCCATGGCAGCGAGGACAGCAGCACTGGCAAGGTGGGTCACTGGAGCTGCCCTGGTCAGCTGGCAGGTGCGGGGGCAGCAGCGCTGGGTCACCACGGTGGCTCCCCAGTGGGTCAGCACTGCTCACTCCACAAGCCCCATCTGCCTCAGAGCCCCCAGAGAGGAGGGTCTGGGCCAGCGGGGGGTATGCCTGGGGTGTCTGCACCCCAGACCAGACCTCTTCCAAGTTGCAGAGATGATTTTACAATCATTATGTTTAATTAAGGCAAAAAATACTAATGTGCATCTGAAAGATTAACAAAATTTGAAGTAGGGTTTTAGAAAGCATTTCAGCTGAATTTTCCCACACACAGAGTACATGAGGGTGATGAAACACTGGGAAAGCAGCATTCATGAATACAGGAGAGATGAAAGAACGGAAGAAAAGAAACAAGGGACAGCAAGCTGTCAGCTAGTGTGAGCTTCGACAATTCCTACTCAGGTGGTCTCACAAATAGTTTATCTCTAGGTCCTGTTTCACAGATTTTTGTCAAAATAAGAGTAGTGATGACAACTTGCATGTATTGAGCACTATGTACCAGGCCCCATGCTCAGCGTTTCATATACTTATTTCAATCAATCCCTGCTGCAGTCCTAGGCTCTAAGGACCGTTTTCATTTTACAGGTGCAGATTAAGGGCCTCGCTTAAGGTCGCACAGTTAAGAAACAGAGACATCATCTGAGCCCAGGTCTGATTACCAAAGCTCATGCTCTTAAAATTATGTCACAATGTCTCCCTGTCACCGTAGGATGCACAAAGGAATTTTCATTCCCCTCATCTGAAACGTCTTCTCAAAGGACACTACACACCCACCCATACTTGTGGAGCACAGCTAATTAGTGCAGCTATTGGAATGTAGCCAACTCTGGTTTCCCTTCCCAACAGCATATACAACATAGCCATTCCCTCCCTTAGAAATGCTCTCTAATTAGACTCCAAGAGTTCCTATTTTCTATTCACGTATCCCCTTTAACTAATTCCCTCCACACCAGCTAGTCTCACCTGCCTCCTTGTTTGCTCCTCCTCACCAGCCTCTGAAGGACACCAAGCCCTGATGGTGTCCACTCCAGCGAGCCCTGGGAGTCCCTTCTCCCACCTGCCACCTTAGGACCAACCTTTCTTAGAGCTTAACTCTTGACTCGCCCCTGCTGCCATCACTGTCACTGTCACTGTCAGTTTAGAACTCGAAGCCCTCAACCCCTCCCCTCACAGAAGCAACTGTCATTGCAGGGACTTCACTAGCTTGAGTTCAGAGGTGTGACCCTACATCCCAGAGATCGCTTATTCAAAACTACTTCCATGATCTCTTTACTTTTACTAAATATCATTTATTAAATTTATTTACTTTTGACCATTTTGAAGAGTAAAGCTTCTTAGTTGGCACTGTTCTGTTACATCCTAGGGTGTCTTGCATTGATGTCTGGGACGCCATAATACCACTTCAGCATTTTTCCATGTACAGCCTCACTACATTTGCCAGTTAATATCCAGAACATGATCATTCCCAACAAAGCGATGCTTTGAATGGTTTTTTCCCTCCTTTCGGATTCTTTATGTTGTTTTTCATTGCTGTATATTAAAGATAAAGACATTAGAGACTATTTGAAAATTCACATGGAAAAAATCAGATTTTATTGATATTCGAAAGATGTGGGTGAGCCTGCCTAATTTTATAAATGAAATTTTTTAGATGGATTTTGGAAGGTGGGCTTCAGTGGGGGATGGCAATTGTTACAGATGGCTCATTTAAGGTATTTTTCATTCTTCTAAAAGTTAATTTACCAAGCACAACACTTGAAGGTATTTTTATTAAAGCCACAATAAAAATACACTTCCATATTAGAAAAAAAATCACGTCTTGATTGGCAAGTGAAATCTGCCACAATCATTGCTTAAATCAAGGCTGAGAGAGTTCTTCCTGATTGTACAGTATGATTTGCTCCAGGATTTCAGGCCTTGGAATTTTCTATTCCCTCTTCTATTTTAAATTGTCTTGGTTGGCTTTGATATAGCTGGTGGAACAAAAGTGGAGAGTAGTAAAAAAGGGGTGCATAAAAATCTCAGTTGAGAAGTTTCATGTATAAATTTGGTACTATTTTTACAAGCCAGGTTCCCAGGCAGGCACGTGACTTTGGTCCTGTATTGATCAGCCAAAGTGGTGCTCATGCAAAGTACCAGAAATCTGTTGACTTTTATAAAGGGCATTTTGGGGGTAAAAGCTCACAGTCACAAGCCCCTATTTCATTTTCCTTCTCACTAATCAAAGTTAAGATCCAGCTGAAAACAAGGCCAATGTACAAGGCATGTTTTTAAATTTTTTTATTTTACTTAAACTTTTATATTCAAGGAAGTAATTGACTCCAAAGGGGTGAAAGAGAATTTTCTGGGCTGAAAGAAACATTGTTCACTCTTTCTGCTTGTTAGGTTCTCTCTGTGTCTGCTTGCTGTATCTGCTTTCTGTGTCTGCTTGTGTTCTCACTGTGTCTGCTCATTGTGTCATCTCATCTTCTTAGGAGGCACCAGGAACTGAACCTGGGTCCTCCCATGTGGGAGGCAGGCACCAACTGCTTGAACCACGTCTGCTCCCCTTGTACCTAAATTGAATTTTACTTTATTTTTAGCTGGGTAGTTAAGAGGACAGGCTCTTATTTTAGTCAGGTTTAGGAAGTTACAATTTACATGTTGTAAAATTCACACTTTTTAGGTGTAAATTTCTATGAATTCTGACAAACTTGTACAATCATGTAATCACCCCTAAAATAAGACATAGAATGTTTCCTTCAGCCCAGAAAATTTTTTCACCCCTTTGCAGTCAATTACTTCCTTGAATATAAAAGCTTAAGTAAAATAAAAACTTAAGCTGGATCATGACTTTGATAAGTGTGAAGGAAAATGTAATTGAGCCAAACCTAAATCTTTTGTATATATGACTTCAAAATGATTAAGCTGAAATGTTGCAAACAAAAACATAAAGTGAAGAATTGATTTTATTGTTTTGTTTCCTCTCCCCATGTTCATTTACCCTCTTAACTCTACATTCCATCTCCTCAAATATTTTGGCATGACTAAGTCATATCTGTCCTTAAGACATTTTCTCTTGCTAGCTCGTATCTTAGTCTTTCCAGTGAATATTAAAAGTAGAATGTTGCTTCTGCCCTCCTAAAATAGGCAACTTAAGGGCGAGGACCATGTCACATTCATCTACTTAGAGTATCACCATCTCTTCCATATGAAAGAAACATAAACATTTGTGAAATGATGAATTTTTGTCATAATGGTTTCAAGCTAAGCAGAGAGTCCTCTGAGAATGACTTGGGTTTTCTCATGTAAACAATGAGTGTTTTTAAAACAAGGTCAAAACCTTGATTTTAGTGTTGTATCTAAATTTGAAAACTGGCTTTTGTCATTTAGTAAGCTCATTTCTCTGAACATCAGTTCTCTAATCTGTAAAAACACACATAAAACGCTGCCTCATTAGAACTGCTCTGAGGAGAAGTCTGAGTTGAAAGCATTGGTCACCGTTTCTTGCTCACAGTAAACACTCAAGAAGCAGAAGCTTCTGGTGTTAAATTATTAGAGTTTACAGAACTTTGTACCTGTCTTTCAGGACTCTGGATTTTGCTTGCAGGGAGATATAATGCCCAATTTAAAATTCTTTATAACTCAAATCTCAATCCAAGCCAAGTACATTTGCCAAAAAAACAAAAAGTTCTGTTTGCCTCATTTCTTTTACCTGAGAGATTTAGAATGCTGTAAAAGAAAGAAATGAAAACAAAATGTAACCAATAATCTAAGGAGACACAACAGGACATAATCGTCCCACCAGCAAATCTAATACCCTTTCTTTATTTTCTAATAGACCTTCTGTGCCCCTTCTAAGACAATCCTTTCACTTCCTCACTGAATCTCATCCACTCTTGCTTATTCCAAGTCTTTGCTCCTGTGTTTTTCTCCTCTCCTGCTTTAGTAATTTTTTTCTCTATCACTGCCACAGACACTGTAACATTGTAGTTAGAAGCTGTTTGTAACCCAAAAAACACGTTCTTAAAGTTAATTCATTCCTGGGGGTGAGCATCCATGATAGGTAGGCCCTTTATGAGGCTAGTTCTGTTTAGGTTTGGCCCACCTCATTCAGGATGGGTCTTGATCCTATTACTGGACTCCTTTATAAAGAATGAATTCAGACCTGAGAGAGAAAGCCAGGGAAGCAAGAAGCTGACATCAACAAAACCTGGAAGAGAAGGGAGAGACCAGCAGATGTTGCCATGTGCCTTGACAAGTGCCAGAGGAGGCAATGATTGCCAGCAACCAGTCTTCTAGAAGAAGGCATTGCCTTGATGTTGTCCTGATTTGGACATTTTCCTGGCCACAACACCATGAGTGAATAAATTTCCATTGTGTAAGCCAACTCACTTCATGGTATTTGCTTTAAGTGGTTGTCTTAGTTTGCTACAGGGCTGCCAAAGGAAAGTACCAGAAATGGATTGGTTTTTATAACAGGAAATTTATTAGGGGTAAAGGCTTTCAGTTCTGAGACTCTGAAATGTCTAAATCAAGGCATCAGCAGGGATGCTTCTTTAACAAAGTCAGGGACTGGTAATTTGGGGTCCTGCCACACGGTGAAGATGGCCACCAAGCACTGCTAAAGTCCCTGCCTTCCCCTCCAGTATCTACCATCTCCCAGAGCTCAGCTGTGGGCAAAGCTTGAGCTGCTCCATGGGTCCAGCCTCTAGGGGACTTTTTGCTTAAGCTTTGGCTGCTAGTAATCCTCGAGTCCTCCTTGCACACTGAAGGGTCAAAAATGGCAGGGCTCCCTTTCCCTGTGTCTTTTTCTCCATTCGTATCAACACCAGTAGAGGGCAGAGTCACGCCTCCCTGACGGTATCCAATCAAAAGAGTCTCACACCCACAGGAATGGATTAGTTCAAGAACATAATCTTTTTCTCTTCGGAATTCATAAAAGAACTTCAAACAGCCATCCTCCACCCTCTGAATCCCAAAAGGCACATTCTTTACATGTGCAAAATACATTGATTATATCACAATATTTGAAACACCTTAACCATTTCAGTAGCAATGCTAAGTACAAAATCTCATAAAAATCAGTTAGAGGCATACAAGTTGTCTTGGGGCAAAGTTCCCCTCTGGCTGTAAACCTTAGAAACTTAGAAAATGGGTTATCTGATTCTAATATACAAAGGAGGGACAGTCACAAGATAAACATTTGCATTACCATAAGGAGAAATTGGCAGGAGAACAGGCTTCATGGGTCCCAAACAGTTCTGAAAACCTGCAGGGCATACTCCCCAAGATTTCAAAGTCTGAACATCATCTCTACACTGATGTCTTCTCCTCAGGGCTTTGTGGGGGCCCACCCCTTCCAAGGGCTTGCCAGCAGCAGTCCTCTCCAGTCCACCCTCATCAAGCATCTGAGTTCCTTACAATCAATTGACTGAAGAAGAGAAAACTTGGGCCTGGTTTCCAGATGGTTCTGCACAATATGCAGGTATCACCTGGAAGTGGACAACAGCAACACAGCAGCCCCTTTCTGGAACATCCTTGAAGGACAGTGGTGAGAAGAAATCCTCCCAGTAGGCAGAACTTAGGGCAGTGCACTGGATTGTTCATTTACCTTGGAAGGAAATGGCCAGAGGTGCATTTGTACGTGGATTCATGGGCTTTTGCCAATGGTTTGGCTGGATGGTCAGGGGCTTGGAAGGAACATGATTGGAAAACTGGTGACAGAGAGGACTGGGGAAGCGGTATGTGGATAGACCTTTCTGCGTGGGCAAAAATATGAAGATATGTGTCCCACGTGAATACTCATCAGAGGGTGACTTCAGCAGAGGAAGATTTTAATAATCAAGGGATAAGATGACGTGCTCTGTGGCTAGTACTCAGCCTCTTTCCCCAGCCACGCCTGTCATTGCCCAATGGGCTCATGTGCAAAGTGACCATGGCAGTAGGGATGGAGATTATGCATGGGCTCAGCAACATGGACTTACCCTCACCAAGGTCCACCTGGCTACAGCCACAGCTGAGTGCCCTGTCAGCCAGCAGCAGAGACCCACATTCAGCCCCTGATATGGCACCATTCCTCAAGGTGATCAGCCTGCTACCTGGTGGCAGGTTGATTACATTGGACCATTTGCTTCATGGATGGGGCAGTGATTTGTTCTACTGGAATAGATTCATACTCTGGATATGGGTTTGCCTTCTCTGCATGTAATATTTCTTCCAAAATTACCATCTATGGGATTACCAAATGTCTTATCTACAGCCATGGCATTCCACCCAGCATTGCTTCTGAACAATGAACCCACTGCACAGCAAAGGATGTGCGGGAATGGGCACATTCTCATGGAATTCACTGGTCTTACCATGTTCCCCATCATCCTGAAGCAGCTGGATTGATAGAACAGTGGAATGGCCTTTTGAAGACTTGATTACTATACCAGCTGGGCTGCAGTACCTTGCAGGGCTGGGGCAATGTTCTCCAGGAGGCTGTGCATGCTCTAAACCAGTGTCCATTCTATGATGCTCTTTCTTCCATCGCCACCATTCATGGGTCCAGGAATCAAGGGGTAAATGGGTTATAGTGAATGGTAATAGGGAATGGGAGTAGTGCCATTCACTATTACCTGTAGTGATTAACTAGTGTGGCAGTTTGCCATTACTGATGAACCCCCCAAAAGAGAAGGATTATGTTTGTAAACTTGTCTGTTCCTCTGGGTGTGATACCCTTTGATTATATTAAATTCAAAGGTTTTAAGTTTACTTGATTAAATCACCTTAGGGCCTTTGATTCGACCATGTCAGTAAAGCATAACTCAGGTTAAGTTCCTGCCCCCTTGGTGGGCTGACAGAAACAGACACTCACTGAAGAAGACACAACAGGAAGAGAGAGAGCTTCATAGATATCAGAGGAGAGAAGGCTCAAGCAGCTAAAGCCTGGGGAGAGATAAGCTGTTCACCTGAGAGTTTGTAGCTGAAAAGTCCAGAGCAGCAGAGCAGCTGATAAGGCTGGGAAGGAAATGAGCCCTTTGCTAGACTGATACAGGAAGCCCTGAGAGATGACTCCTATGCCAGCCTACAGCTTAGATCAGAATAAGCTGGGCCATGAATCCTTAAGAGGAAAAAGGAAGGAAAGACCAGGCAGAGATCACTCGCCATCTTGCTTCAACATGTGGCAAAAGACCTTGGTGAGAAAAGAGCCTTGAGTTGCTTTCTTAAGGGCCAACTCTAGGCTTTTACCCCAAATAAATACACTTTATAAAAGCCAACAGATTTCTGGTACTTTGCATCAGCATCCCTTTGGTTGACTAATATAACTAGAAAAATTTTTGCTTCCTGTCCCTGCAAACTTTAGCTCAGCTGGTCTACAGGTCTTAGTTCCAAAAGAAGGAATGCTTCCACCAGGAAATACAATTCCATTGAAATGGAAGTTAAACTACCACCTGGCCACTATGGGCTCCTCATGCCTCTGAACCAACAGGCAAAGAAGGGAATTACTGTACTGCCTGGGGTGATTGAACCTATCCAGGGGAAATTAGACTGCAACTACACAATGGAGACAAAGAAGAATTTGCCTGGAATACAGGAGACCCCCTAGGACATCTCTTAGTACTGCCATGCTCTGTGATTAAAGTCAATGGAAAACTGCAATGACCCAGTCCAGGCAGGACTGAAAAAGACCCAGAATCTTCAGGAATGAAGGCTTAGGTCACCCCACCAGGCAAAGAACCAGGGCCAGCTGAAGTGCTTGCTGAGGGTAGAGGGAACTTGGAATGAGTAGTGGAAGAAGGTAGTGATAAATACAAACTTCAACCACATTACCAGTTACAGAATCAAGGACTGTAATGGCCATAAATATTTCACCCTTGCCTTTCTGCACTACCCAGAGAGGGATCTATATGGCTGTTGCCCCTTTGCCTTAACTCAAAGGGAAACTTAAACAATGTTCGGAGTCCTTGATGTCCTACAGATGATGGATGAGGATGTCCTCAAATTCCTTGGGGCAGAATCCACTTAGGGGGCACCAACCTTGACTTCCAAATGGAAGAGTGTATCTCACAAGGAAAAGTGATGGCATCTGCATCTTAAATCTGAAGACGGCCTGGGAGAAGCTTCAGCTGGTGGTTCATGTCATTGCTGCTGTTGAAAACCCTGCTGATGTCAGTGTCATATCTTCCAGGAATACTGCCCAGCGGGCCGTGCTGAAGGTTGCTGCCACCCCTGGAGCTACCCTATTGCTGGGTGCTTCACTCCTGGAACCTTCATTAGCCAGATCCAGGCAGCCTTCCAGGAGCCACGTCTTCTGGTGTTGACCAATGCCAGGCTGACCACCAGCCTCTCACGGAGGTGTCCTATGCTCACCTGCCCACCATTGCTCGGTGTGACGTAGATTCTCCTCTGCCCTATGTGGATGCCTTCACCACACGCAACAGCAAAGGAGCTTACCCGGGAGTGTGAGGTGGTGGATGCTGGCCCGGCAAGTTCTGTGCATGCATGGCCCCATCTCCCGTGAGCACCCATGGGTGATCATGTCTGATCTCCACTTCAACAGAGATCATGAAGAGATTGAAAAGAAAGAGCAGGCTGTGCTGAAAAGGCTGAGGAGCTTCTGGGTGAATGGGCCACTCCTGCTCCTGAAGTCCCTGCCCCTCAGCCCAAGGTGGCAGACTGGCCTGAAGGCGAGCAGGTGCCCTCCGTGCCTGCTCCGCATTCCCCGCGGCAGCCTGGGTGCTCCCCCTGCACCTGAAGCCTGAACTGCAGCCCCCGCTGCTCAGGCCCCCAGTGGGCAGGAACAGCCCGAGGGGGCAGAAGCTGATCTTCACAGGCTCCAACAGGAAGTGGAAATAAGGTTCCAGGAAATGAATCAGTTTCTACTTTTAAAAAAATGTCATCCTTACCTTGTTATGAATGTTTGTACATATACATAAAATGAACATATTTGTTTTATTCCCTGTCTTTCCCCCTTATCATATGACATAAGTTGTACTAGTTTCACATCTTAGTATTAAAGGATATCACGTTTAACAGTGAATATTACCCAAGGACTTGTGCACTATTCTACAGGGATTTAGTGCACTTACAATTGTATGCAGGACAGTTGAGTATGTTAGGCAGAAATATTAATGTATATATGTGTTTGTGTGTAAGTATCTGTTCTTGTTTTTATTATAAATTAAGTAACTCTAAGTATGGTTTAAGACGATGTGTATGGCTGCCAAGTTGACAAGGGGTGGACTATGATGATCAGGTTTATATGTCAACTTGACCAGGTCATGGTTCCCAGTTGTCTGGTCAAGCAAGCCCTGGGCTAATTGTGATACAAGGGCATGTCATAGACTTTAATCATCAGTGAGTTGATTGCATCTATGGCTGATTACATCTACAATCAACTGAGGAGATTGCCTTCCACAACGAATGCTGTCTCATCCAATCAGTTGGAGCCTTAAAAAGAGAAATGATTTCAGCATTCAGGGAGAGAATTCCCATCATGACTTGAGACAGCCAGCATCTCCTGGGGAACTCATCAAGGACCTTAGCAGAGTCTCTGGCTTGCAGCCTGCCCTACAAAATTTGGACTTGTGCATCCTCATGGTTGCATGTGACAATTTTATAAAATCTCAAGCTATTTACAGGTATCTCCTGTCAATTATGTTTCCTTAGAGAATCCTGACTAAGACAGCAGCCTAGGAAACAAAAACAATTATCAACCACCTTAGTTAAAGCAAAACTCTCCCTAGATTTCAGGTCCTCCCCAGCTACCCTCCCGTTTCTCAGCACCCCTTTATAGGAACAATTCTCAGGAGGAGTGTCAAAGGATTCTCCTTGTCTTCTCATCCTTGCCTCTTTTACCTCCTCAAACCTCTCCAAATGGGCTTTTGTCCCCATCTCTCCACTGAAATTGCACTTGATAAGGTCACTAATAACTTCCGCATTGCCAAATTGAGAAAACTATTCTTAGTCTTCATCATTTTGGACGTCTTGACAGCATTTGACACTGTGTTTACTCCCTCCTTTTTTAGACATTTTCTTCACCAGGCATCTGGACACCATACTGTCTTGGTGTTCCCCTTACCACATTATGCTCCTACTTAGTCATTCTCTTTGCTAATACTCTCCTGGTCTCTAAATGTTGAAGTGCCCAAGACTGATTCTTCTGACCTCTCCTCTGTCTTTGTTTCTTAGGTTATTTATTCTACTCTCATGATTCACATTTGCAATTCCGAAGTTCACATCGCTAGTCTTTTTTTCTGTGAATCCGGACTCTGCCAACTTGGCATTCCCACTTAGATAGCTAATAAGCATCTCACAGTTAACATGGCTGTCTCAGTTTTCCAGGACTGGTCTGACAAATACCCCACATTAATTGGATTAAGCAACAGGAATTGACAGACTCATGGCTTTGGAGGCTAGAAGTCCAAAATCAAGGTGTTGGCAAGGCCATGTTTTCTCCAAAGACTTTCACATTCTTGGGATAGCTTCCTGGCAACCGTCTGTCCCTTGGTGATTTCTATCTGGCTTCTCTGTGTCCAAGTTTCCTCTGCCTTATAAGGATGCCAGTCATATGGATTAAGGCCAAGCTGATTCAATTTGGCTTCCTCTAAATAGGATCTTTGAAGATCCTATGCACAAATAAGACACACCTTAACTAATAACAGTATCTTAAAGGGTCCTATTTACAAATGGCCTAGACCCAAAGGAACATGGATTAAGACTTGAACATGTCATTTGTGAGGCATATAATTCCATCCCCAACCCCTACTCCTTGCCTAACTTTTCCCAACTGAAATAGGGATAATAATAGTACCTACCTAATAGAATTTTTGTATGAACTGTGATAAGGTATGTGAGGACAGAGTGCCTTACCTGAGGAAATCTGTTCTGCCTGGACCTGTATCCACAATTCTGCCCTTGAAGTCATTCTTCTTTCAATTCATCCCATCTCTGTCCCTTTCAGCAGCATGTCTGCTCATACAAAGTTCTCAAAAACTCTCAGTTTCCTGTGCCATTTAAGTGGGTCCAAGCCATCACATAAAAGGATCTTCCACATACCCTTCCTGGAAAACTGCATTTCCAACTCTACTTCCTCTGAGATGGGTGACTGCATCCATGAGTCATCCACCTGATCTCCTTAGGAAAGGGCTGTTCCACCACACCCTTACACGAGCCCTGTTCTCTGGGGACACACCTGCCAGAAACTCTGGGGGAAACCTATTAGAACTGCTTCTGGTCCTCGTCTCAGGGTGCACTATCTGGATAGGCTAGAATTTACCAAATCATCACTTGCTGATTTCCTTGTGCTTGACAGTTCAATCTTCAGTTTATTCCTTTCCTCTTTCATTCTGCCTCCCACAATTTACTTGGAAATCTCCTCAGCTAAATATGCAAATTCATTGCTTACAAGTTCCATTTTCAGTCCAACACTAGGACATAATTCATCCAAGTTCTCTGCTGCTTTATAACAAGGATTGCCTTTCCTCCAGTTTCCAATAACACATTGACCACCTCCTAAGGCCCCACCAGAAGCACTGCTGACATCCGTATTTCTACCAAGGTTCTATCCATGATAATATATCTGCATGCTCTAAAATGATTTTTTAAAACTTCCTCTACAGCTCTATTCACAGCAACCTAACCTTTTTCTATCAGGTGCCTCAAAATTCCTCCAGGCTCTGTCATTCCCCAATTCCAAAACCACTTCCACATTTTTATGTATTTGTAATAGCTGCACTCCACTTCTCAGTACCAAGATCTGTCTTAGTTTTCCAGGGCTGCTGTGACAAATACCAAACACTGATTGGCTTAGACAGCAAGAATTTATTGGCTAACGAATTTGGATGCTAGAAGTCCAAAATCAAAGCGTGGGTAAGACCATACTTTCTCTGAAGTCTGCTGTAGCCTGGTGGTAGCATTCTGGCCACCCTCTGTACATGGTGATCTCTCTCTGGCTTCTCCTACTTCTGGCTTCTCTGACTGTCCAGGTATCCTCTGCCTTGTAAGGACTCAAGTCATAGGGATTCATTCAATTTGGCCTCATCACTGCAGGTCCTAGTCACAAAGAAGTCCACACCCTAACTAATAAGATCTTCAAAGGGCCTATTTTTAAATGGTCATAGCCACAGAAATGTGAAGACTTACATATGTCTTTTGTTGGATACATGATTCAATCCCCTGCAATGTCCAAAAAAGAACTCTTGACCCTTTTCCCCAAACCTACCATCCCCCAGTCTACTCAACCTTAGTAACTGACACCAACAGTCACTAGCTGCTCAGACTAAAACTCCAGGAGTCAGTCGTCCTTAGCTCCTCTGCCTCACACTCCACAGTGCATCCAGCCAGCCTTCTTTACCTGCAAGATATACCCAGAATCCTGCCTTTTCTCACCATCTCCACTGCTTCCATCCTAGTCACAAAGACACCATTCTCTCAGGACTAGATTTCTGCATAACCTTCTTCCAGGCTTGCCTTGCTACTGTTAGTTCTTCATACAGCATCTAGAGAGATTTTTGAAAGTACGTAAATCATGTCACTTCTTGTTCAAAACTCCCTGGTGGGTTTCCCATCATGTTCAAGATAAAACCCAAAGTCCTTACCCTGCTCCACAAAGTCCTGTATGTTCCAGCCTCTTCCTCTGACTTAATCCCTTATGACTTTTCTCTTTGGTTACTGTGTTCTAACTAAACTATCCTCATTGCTCCTAGAATACATAAGTCTTATTTGCATTTCAGGAACTTTGTCCTGCATTTCCTCTGCCTAGAATGATCTTCCCACAGAAATGGTATGGTTAGCACTCACATATTATCCAAGACTTAGCTTAAATATATTCTCAGAGAAGCCTGCCCTGTCTACATTAAACAGCACTTCCCATCATTCTCATGCCTTCACCTGCTTTCTTTTCCTCCATACATGTGTTACTACCTGACATTACATATTTGTTTTTTTCTGTATTCTCCACTAGTATATAAGCACCATGAGGGCACAGTCTTTGTATCATACACTGTCATATCTCCGGTGCATAGAACAATGCCATAGTTCATAAAGGTTTTTTTTGTTGTTGTTGTTGTTGTTGTTTTTATCTTTTTGAGGTACTGGGGTGGGGGATTGAATCCCCTACCTCATATGTGGGAAGCTGGTACTCAACTACGAGCCACATAGGCTCCCCTGAGTTGCTTTCTTAGTTTGCTTGCTTGTTGTTTGTTTTTGTTTTGTTTTTTGTTCCCACCCCAACCCCAGATGGCTCCCTTGTCTGTTTGCTCATAGCTTGTTGTCTGCTTGTTGTTTTTGCTCGTTGTCTGTTTCTTCTTTAGAAGGCACCAAGAACCGAACCCAGGACCTCCCATGTGGGAGGGGGCACCCAACTACTTGAGCACATCTGTTCCCTGCTTGTTCAGTTGTTTTCGCTCACTGTCTGCTCATTGTTTGCTTATTGTCTTGCTCATTGTCTGCTTGTTGTTTTTTCTCATTGTCCGCTCATTGTTTTTGCTCAATGCTTGCTCATAGTTTGTCTTCTTTAGGAGGCACCGGAAGCCGAAACCCAGGACCTCCCATGTTGAAGGCAGGTGCCCAACTGCCTGAGCCACATCCATTCTGCTTTTGTTTAGTTTAGTTTTGTTTTTTAAGGCACCAGGGACCTGTCCTGAGACCACCTGTGTGGGAACCAGGAGCTCAACCCTTGAGTCACATCCTCTCCCCGTAAATGTAATTTTAATTAAGTAAGCAATGTTTGGGAGAGACTTGGGATCAGATTCTAAAAGACCTTTAATATCCCACTAGGCTGAATTTTAAGTATGGGAAGTCACAGAAATGTTTTTGTGGTTGAAGAGGAGTGCTGAAAGCCATGTTTCAGAAAATGAATTTGGAATTAATAGGCTAGATTGGATATGGGAGACCCCGAAGACGGACGATGAGGGTCGGTCCACCCTCCCACGCTGGCTGCCCCTTCCCAGCGCGCAGACAAGCCCGTCTGGGAGCGGGCGGCGCTGGCCCTGCAGGTGGCACAGCCGCTCCCTGACTCCAGTTCTTTTCCCTAGCGCCCCCTGCTGGCTGCTCTGGGAACCTCCTCCCCTCTCGTCCCGGCTGGGCCCGGGAGGCTGAGCTCTGAGGACGCAGCCCCGGGCTCACTTCCCCCCGGTTTCTGGTTGAGCTCGCCCACCGGAGGCTCTAGCAGGAGAGCAGAGGATGGGGCGAGGGGAGCGCGGCGTGCATCGCGCAGCTCCCCTGCTGGGCCGCGGCGGGCAGCGCCCGCGGCCCCCCACCTCGGCTCCTCCACGCGGCGCCCCCTCGGGCTCGCACAAGAGCTCCTCCAGGTTGGGGAGCGCAGCCCTCCCGCCCCAGCCGCCCCGGCGCTTCTCCCTCGCTGCCGCGGGGCTCAGCTCCTCCCACACGAGCCAGACTAAGTGACACGCGAGGAGCTGCAGGAGGAGCTGGGCCGCGGGAACTTTCCATCCGCGTCTGCTGTTCCTCCACGCCTGCTGTTCCACGGGAAAACTTAAAGTGAGGACCACGCGGCAGTAAATAGCCCTTTAAAAAAGAGAGACTGATAAATGGATCCATACACCCATATTAGAAAGCTAAAAGTAAAGGCTAAAGAAAATGTTGCAAATACGAAAATACAGAATATTTCAAGTCTGTGTTGTGACCATATAAGTGAGGAAGAGAGAAAGAAGACAAAGCAGAAAGAAAAAGAAGTAGAGAAAGTGGCATTTACATGAGGGAGGGGGAAAAAACCCTAATGACAGGGAGGTACTCTAGGTTTTGAGAGGATAATTAAATGTCTCTTACTACACCCTGTTCTCACCACCCTTTGAAATGCTGTTTAGCGGATTAACTACTCTTCGTAGTTCTTTCCCAACTTTTTACCCTTAAAATTGTCAGAAGTTACTTTTATTTTTTATTTTATTTTAAAGATTTATTTATTTCTCTCCCCTTCCCACCCCACCCCATTGTCTGTTCTCGTGTCTATTTGCTGTATCTTCTTTGTCTGCTTCTGTTGTCAGCCACACGGGAATCTGTGTTTCTTTTTGTTGCGTCATCTTGCTGTGTCAGCTCTCCAAGTGTGTGGCACCATTCCTGGGCAGGCTGCACTTTCTTTCACGCTGGGCGGCTCTCCTTACAGGGCGCTCTCCTTGCGTGTGGGGCTCCCCTACTGCGGGGGACACCCCTGCATGGCAGGGCACTCCTTACGCCATCAGCACTGCACATGGGCCAGCTCCACATGGGTCAAGGAGGCCCGGGGTTTGAACAGCAGACCTCCCATAGGTGGACGCCCTATCCATTGGGCGAAGTCCGCGGCAGGAAGTTATTTTTAAATAGGATACCACAGCTGTCCACAGTAGAGGAGGGACTTGTCTTTTGGCAAGTAGGCTCAAAGGCAATAATTATGCTCCTGATTTGTCTTTTGGGTAATTACAGGTTTTCATACTGGATTTTCCCAGAGGGAGAAAAGAAGGAAGAAACAGTGGCAAGAGGGAGAAACAGGATGGGAAAATTGAGAAAGGGAGAGAGGTTTATTGAATGAATGAAAAAACCGAAGGGGGAAGCATCATAAAAAGTTAGCAATATTGTCCTACAAACTAGAGTATAAGCCACTTCATCATATGCTAACTACACTATAAAAGGGGAAAGAGTGAGGAAGTTATGCAAACAGCATAAAAGAAAATTGGGGCCTGAATGTTTTAGAAAAATAAATAATGCAAAAGCTTATTTTCATAGTGTTAATTTGTATGTATTATATAGTAATAAGGTTCAGAAAACTGTGATTCAAAGTTGACTGCTCTGATTTTCTAAAATTGTTAATTGGACCAGCACCATGGTATTAGAGCAGCTAAACTATGAACATAAATAATGAAACAAAAGTTGACAATTTCTTGCCTAATGAATATAGAAAAGGACTTCTATGCCCAAACAAACTATCAAGCATGAGGATAGAATAAAGACGATTTCAAACAAGCAAGATCTCAGAAAAATTACTTCTCATTTGCTCTTTCCCAGGAAGCTATGAAGGGGGGTGGGGGGAGTGCTCTACAAACCAAGGGAATAAATCAAAAAAGAGGAAGGCATGGATTGCCAAAAATGGAAGCTTCAACTTGTGCTACAAAGAAATCATGATAACTTTCAAAAATATTTATAATATAGAAGATTGAAGTAAAAAAGTTGAGGTAGTACAGGTAAAAGAGGAAAACTGAGTAAGAAAATAAAAATTAGAGGTAGGAGGAGAAGAATGCATACTCTCTGCCCATATAGTTTCAAGAACTGGATTGTGAGTCTGGCTCTTAAGCTTCCTAGCATCCAAAGCAAAGAGGAAAATTAGCTCAGTTGCAAGTCATGTAATGTCTTTAAGATAGAAATGAAGCAGTTTTTTTTTTGCAAAAGACCCGTGGACCTTATGAAAAGGATCCTTTGCTCTTCACTTCATCCTTACAGTAGAATATTGTGCTTCATGCAACTCTTTCTTGTAGTGTGACTGATGACACTAAAACGTTATTAAGAAAAGGCAATTCTGCAAGGACTAGTTATCTATCACTCCAAGAGGTGGCTCAAGGGCATGTGAATGGCTGGGCAGGTTATTAACTCTTTGCTCCCTTTTGGACTGCACAGGAAGTGAGAAGGAGAAAGGCTCTTGCACCCACACTTGCTCCCTTGAGCAGAAGAAAATTGCCCTAACTGGGCTTGCCTCCTTAGGAGACTATTTAGCAACTGTTGTCACTGGAGTGTGTCCATTTGGGGTCTCATGCCTCATCTCATTCTTAAGAAGAATATCAGTAAATGCATTTTTTTCTCTAATGCATTACATTTCCATTAATGTTTTAGCACCTATATATTGGATCTTCTGGCCCACCCATTAATCTTACTCTGAATATAATCTAGAGAGAAAACTTTCTGATGGCCCTGTATTCTACAGGTAAAACTCAGCATATCTCATCCTTCAGGCAATCTTCCATAAGCATTTATTTCCTACAACCAGACTTAGAGTAATAACTGAGATTGCATACAATTAACAACTGCAAGATTGGACAACTACCAGGACTTTAGTTATACATCCCATATCACCCCTCAACAATGGTTGAGAATTCACCATACCACCTGCATAGTTCTCAATTTTGACAAAGTCACCCCCTCTCCTTTTATTTGCTATACTGTCCATTGATGATAGTTCTTAATGGAAAATAAAGTATAATTTTTCTAACCCTTTGAGTATTTGCATTGTTCAACCTATTGTTCACTCACTGAATAAGCACTGGAAAGAGATACATTTTTAAACAGCTTTTGAACTAACCTTTAGGAAGATAAAATTTTGTGTGATTCTTTTGTACCTACTAGGATATGTTTATTCACACGAATATAGCTAAGTCCCTCTGGTACCCTCAAATTTAAAACTTTAAAAGTAGACTTCTGCTTATCAATATTAACTACTCTTTTCCAGAAAGCTTATTGAATAATTTTTCAAAGCAATAAACTGCCTCTCTGCCTCTTATAGGCTAGTTATTACTAGTTAGGATTTCTGCTGTCTTTAATAAAGTCTAGAAATTCTTGAAATCAAAGTCTAGAACATGCCATGGTAGCTTAAAAGCATCCATGCTAACATTTTTATTCCAGCCCAAAATAGATTACCATATATGAAATGAAGATTCAGTCAAAAACTATGACTTCACGAGTGTATCTACAGTTAGCACTGCTATAAAAATATATCTAACCAGCTCTTTTTATTTTTCATGACTATTGCTAATTGTTAACTCTTTTTAAAAATGGAAAAATGTTTTTCTCAAACTTGATATGATGTGTAAACAATGATATCTGAAGTAATGAATGATGAATTCCTGTAAATAGAACTGTCACACATTTAGAAATAATTTTTGTGAGACTACATCATAGATGTTTGGGTTTTTCTTTTTTAAAGTTTTTTCAAATTTAGCAAACTTAGAAAAATCTGTACATTAAGAATGGAATTGTCAGTTTTTCAAAGCTTGTATTTTCTTCATGAGAAGTTCTTAGTCTCTGTGCCATATTTTAAAAATCACATAAAACAATAAAGATAGTTAACTTGTCAACTTGTATCTAAGAGTAAATCGATAGCCACATGATCTTAATAGCTAACAACTGTGACTCATTCCTTTCCGCAGCTCCATCAGTATTCAGAAGCATAAGCTAACACTTCACCTGACCTAGTGAAAAGCTCTCTCGTACATACTTATGTTATCTCATTATGCAGAGAACTAATTATATTCCTTGTTCAACTGACTTGAGTTTCTTAATGTTAGATTCATTGGGAGATGGCACAGAAATATAATATTCATAAGTGTTTTATAAACTGGAAAATTGAAGATCCTGTTCAGTACAATGATTTTTTAATTTTTGCTTTCTAAACATCAACTATCCAATTAACTGTAATATTGGCATGTGACACCAAACCTGCTCGCCCTCTACCTACTCCTCTCCTGCCTTCACTGTGTGCTCAAGTGAGGGATTGTCCTTCCGTATTTGAATCCTTAGTCCTTAGGAAACAAGGAAAGCACCCAGGACATTTCTGTTGAGTGAATTTGAATGACTAGCAAAGAGCTACAAAGCTATTATCACAAAAATTTTGAACTGCACCAGATAAGGCTCTCGGCTCTTACTTTCTCTTCCCACTTCCTGTCCTTCTTTTGAAGAGGCATGAGCTGACGTCTGTACGCTCGGGGTGTGTGTGTGTGTGCACGGGTGTGATGTGTTTCAGTGTGCTGCTGCCTTTGCACATCGCCTGCTCCCTCCCCAGAGCCTTGGGTCAGGAGTACTTGGGGGACAGTGGCCGCTCCCCTGCACTGCTGGGGAGAGGTGGGTCCTCATACTGGTCTCCTCTGCAAGCCCTGGGCTAAGTCTCCTGCCTCCCTCGGGTCCTGCTCCTCCTTGGTAAAGGTGGGGCTCGCTGGCCTTTGCAACTCCTCCCAGCCCTGTGGGTCAATGCTTGGAATGACTTGAGTAACAATATTGAATTTCCTACATTTCAGCATTATGCCTCTTTTTTCCCCCACTCTATCTTGCCTTTGCAAATTCCTTTATGAGATAAATGACAGTTTTTCAGGATTTCCATTTGTCCCATGGGAGCCAGAGCCCTGTGCTTCCCTGGCCCTGTGATGATGCCTGACCTCCTTCTCGGCTGCTCCCTTAGATGGTCATTTGTGTAGGAGGAGCACGAGCTTGTCTCTTTGGGGCAAAAGAGCTTATTCTTCAGCGCTATAGTGTTGGCCCAATCACTCATTCCCAGCTTTTCCAACCAAATAGAA
The DNA here is from genome assembly GCF_030445035.2 of Dasypus novemcinctus. Classification (NCBI taxonomy): domain Eukaryota; kingdom Metazoa; phylum Chordata; class Mammalia; order Cingulata; family Dasypodidae; genus Dasypus; species Dasypus novemcinctus. Next base: position 105,298,552 of record NC_080682.1, on the reverse strand, counting down.
TCGAGCCATTTCACTTCTCAAATCCCCCCTCCCTGCCTCTCTATCTTAAGCACAAGCAAATCAGTATTGGTGTCACAGTCTAGTTTATGTTTTGTTCATTTGTGAAGATGATATCAAAGTATAAGGAAAAGCGGTTGCCTAAGTATATAGAAACAAGAGTTTCCCTTACAGGGGTGTGAGACGGTTCTTAGCTGTCTTTGCTCTGCCTTTGGAGTCTAACTTCCAAGTTTTTGGTAGATGTAGGTCACAGATAAATGGAAGTGGAGTGAAACAAAGACTCAATTGTGCAACATGATGAAATTATAGGGATTCAGTTCTTCTTGCATAATATAAGATCCATTCATTTCTTGGCAGAGCCACTGTGGAGGACTGGTTGGCAGTTCCTAAAGGAGTTGAATAGAGACTTGCACGTGACCCTGCAGTACCACTACTGGGTATATACCCAGAAGAACCGAGAGCGTGACACGAACAGACATCTGGTCACCAGTGTTCACAGCAGCATTATTCACCATGGGCAAAAGATGGAAACAACCCAGGTGTCCATCAATAGATGAATGGATAAACAAACTGTGGTGTGTTCACACGATGGAATATTATGCAGTGGAAAGAAGAAATGAAGTTGTGAAGTATATGACAACAGGGATGAACCTGGAGGACATGAAGTTAAGTGAAGTAAGCCAGACGCAAAAGGACAAATACTGAATGGTTGCCCTATTATGAACTAAATACATTGTGTAAACTCATAAAGGTAATAACTAGAATATGGGTAACCAGAAAATGGAAGGAGTTTAGAGGATGGAAAGCTGAGGGTCAACCTGTGAAGCATTAGAGAAAAGGCTGTTCATCTTTGGAAATGAGTAGAAAAGGTGAAAGCACATCATAGCTTTTGTAATGAGCAGTGCTACTGTATGTGTATTACAGTGGTTGAAAGGGAAAGTCTAAAGTTATGTATGTTACTAGGAGGAAAGCTAGAAAATTTAACATGGGACCGTATAGCAAATTGAAGCCTCATGTGAAATATGAATATGGGTGATTTGCATATATAAGGCATTTTCTTTGAAACAACAAATGTATGTTAATGTTACAAGATGTTGCTATCAGGCAGAAAAAAAAAAAAACACAAAAAACAAAACTGCTGAGTGAAAGAAACCAGACAGAAAGTACTACATATTGTATGATTCCATTTATATAAAATGTAAATATAAATCAATTTTTAAAGATGGAATTAGATTAGTGGTGATGTAGGGCTGGAAATGTAGAAGTATTGAGAGGTGACTGTTAGTGGGGTATGGAGTTTTCTTTTTGGAGTAATGAAATTGTTCTAAAATTTTTTGTGATGAATGCACAACACATTATATAAAGGCCATTGGTTTGGAAGTGGATGTGGCTCAACTGATAGAGCATCCATCTACCACATGGAGGGTCTGGGGTTCTATCCCCAGGGCCTCCTGACCTGTGTGGTGAGCTGGCTCCTGTGCAGTGACTGTCCCCCCGCGGCCGCAGGCGATTGATGAGCTCTTCCCAGTGGGAAAAGAGGTCTCCCTGGCATCGAGCGGAGGACACAGCTGCAGGAAGCAAGATGGGTGGGGGGCAAACTTCAGACGCAGCTGCTGTTTCTGCCGGTCCTGAACCGAGATCCTTACAACGTCAAGGGCAGGAGCCTGTGAGTTCCAAGGTCTGGGCAGCCTTGCGGCCTCTTCCCTTGTTGGCCTGGCCCCGTCCGACGTGGTCCTGGCAGCTGGTGGCCGGGAGGGGCTGGTGCGGCGATGCCCATGGTCGCCATCCGCACGCGGGTGTGCACGTCAATCACCCCCCCCCCCTTTTGGAGATCTGGATAAAGCCGCTCTCAGATGGGCGCGTCCTTGAAGATGTCATATTCTCCCTAGCGCAGGTGGCACTGAGCTTCCCTGTGTTGAACATGCCCATGGCGGAGCCGCTCTGCGCTGTGAAATACGGTAACAGGAGCCGCTGCCAGGGCGAGCTGGGGTTGCGAGGAGGGCAGCGCTGGCGAGGCGGGTCGCTGGAGCTGCCCTGGTCAGCTGGCAGGTGCGGGGGCAGCAGCGCTGGGTCACCGCGGTGGCTCCCCAGCGGGTCAGCACTGCTCACTCCACAAGCCCCGTCTGCCTCAGAGCCCCCAGAGAGGAGGGTCTGGGCCAGCGGGGGGTACGCCTGGGGAGTCTGCACCCCAGACCAGACCTCTTCCAAGTTGTAGGTTGAGCTCCTGACAGGCTCTCAGCAGTCCTGCCGGAGCAGTGACTGCTCTCAGCCCACACCCCCTGCGCAACGTATTTATCCTCTGCAGCCCTTTGTGAGCTGTCAGCGTCACAAACCCCTTTGTCCTCCTCCCCCAGCTGCCCCCTCAGGGCAGGGCCACCGTCCTCCCCACACCTCCCCCAGGCACCCCGTTGCCTCCACAGGGGGCAGGCCCACCATGCCGGGATATGTGCAGGTTGGTGCCACAATAAAATGGGGGGTGGGGGAGTGGGGGGTGAATGGGGACCTCATATTTTTTTAATGTAATATATTTAAAAATGAATTTAATAAAATTAAATTAAATTAAAAAAAGTAAAGTGCACTGAAAAATAAATGAATAAATAAAATGGGAACATTTTGTGTGGGTGCTTTCTTTTTCCCTCTCAAATTCAAAAGATTCAGCAACTAAACAAAGGCTGTAGGAATGCAAGACAAGGAGACACATTTGAACCATTTGAGCTCATGAATTAATTTTATGGAAGGACCCAGAGTTGGCAGGCTTGGCCCCTAGCTTGTCCTTCCATAAAATCTCAGTGATGACCTCCAATAAAAATAACATCAAAAGTCGCTTCTCCCAGGCCCCACTATGTCTTCACTATGTATCGTCAGAACCCACTGGGTTTGATGCTGTCATCACTGCCCCCACTTTACGGGTAAAGAAACTGAGGTGCTATCACTTGCCTACACTCCCAGAACTAACGGGGTGCAGGCACTATGTGAATTCCAGCCTAGAGGCTCTGAAGCCCACGCTCTGAGCTGCTGTAGTGTCGGCCTCACAAAGAAGACTTGTGCCATTCGAGTGTTTCCCAACTGGACCGATGGTGAACTGTCTTCAAGAAAACCAGCTTGATGTGCTATGGGGAGTGGTACAGTGAATCCTCTGCCTGTGTGCCTGAGGACCCAGGACAGCCCCTTCAGACAGCCTCTCCTCAGTGGCTGGCTGCATTGGCTTAGATTTTCCAGGTGACACCTCTGCTCCTCCCCTCTGTTATGCTTGTACAAAGAGCCTGTGTGGGGGGGACTAGTTCATTTTGTACAAGGCCCCAGTTTTCAGTGGACTCGGGGGACACCTGTCAAACGCCCCCCTCCAGGCAGCAGTGGCGTGGGAGCCATTTACATTTGTGGGGCATGTGCTAGTACACCTCCTGCTTGTCCCTCCCACAACCACAGAATAAGTGATTTTCAAACAGTAACTTGAAAGTTCTGAGGAGGACCCCCTGTTCCCAAGGCTTGCTTCTTTCAGTTTGATGTTATACCTAAAATCCCACCTGAGAGATTCATTCCTTGAGGGTAAACACTATCAAAATACACACACCTGTTCATCAACAGATGAAGAGATAACAAGATGGGGAAGCATCCATACAATGGAATGTCATTAAATCATGAAAAGGAGTGAAGTATCGACATATATGACAGTGTGGATGAACCTAGAAGGCAACGTGCTGAGTGAGGAAGACAGCCCCAGAAGACCTCCTAGTGTGTGATTCCATTTACATGAAATGCGCAGAAGAGGCAAATCCACACACACAGCAGGCCAGGGGTTGCAGGGGCTGCCGGAAGTGGGGAACAGGCAGTGACTGCTGGCAGGTGTGGGGATCGCATCTGGGGCATGAAAATGTCCTGGAACCAGACAGTGGTGACGGTGGCCCAACACTATGAATGTATTTAATGCACTGAGTGGTTCTTTAAAATGATTTAAATGGTAACTTTATCATTAAGTATATTTGCCACATACACACAAAATATGCACACCTACTTGGAAATATGGTTAAAAAAATTTTCCAAAAAATACAATTTACAAAAATGATGGGGTTGGGTGTGGGGAGTGTGTTATATGGGAACCTCTAATGTTTTATAATGTAATGTTCTTGTGATCTAGTAACTTTTTAAAAAGTGTTAAAAACCCAACAAGCACGGGTCTCAAGGCAGCTGCGCACCCGCATCCTCATCTGTAAGATGGGACTGGTAATGGAGGTCGTGAGGAGTCGAGGAGATGAAGCTGTGGGTACGTGTGTAGGTCCTGACTGATAAACGTTAGCTGTTATTAGCATCAATCAACACTCCCTTTAACCTCAGTGTGGATTCATTCCTGAGACTAGTTTCTGAAAAGGGAAAAGAGGGAAGCTTCTGGGCTTACAGCCACCAGGAGAGCACAGAAGGCTGCTCAATGGTGAACTTGTCCTCCTCTGAGGTTTTACCTCAGGCGCACCGTGACTGGAAAGCCCTGTTCAGTCTACAGAAAACAGTGCTCGGAGAACCCAGAGCAGAGAATGTGACCAGGAGAAGAGAACGCTTGACATGGGTTTGGGTTCCAAGATCCCTGAAGAGAAATTTGGAGAAAGGTAGAAAACATTCAGCATGTCACTTGTGGATGGAAGGAAAGGATTCCATTCCAGAGCCTGTTCTGGGCCACAACCCTTCAAAACTCTTTATCCTGAAACATGTGCACAGTAAATTGGCTGCGGTGTAGAGGCGCCCTCAGCTGGCCGTTTTTTGAAATCACAGGTTGGGAGCTGTCCAAAAGCTGAATTGTCGATTTACCCACTAAAACAAACCCTACTGAGTAAGTGAATTGCAGGGTTCAGACATAATATAGAGTTTGCGGCTCTGACTTCCCCCATAGGGCTGACACCCAGCTGCGGGGCTCCCTGAGGGCTGTGTTACACTGCGGGGCTCCTAGGCTTCCTGTTGACCAGATTTGAGGTTGCCAGGTCTGAATCCCCTAAACTCTGGTGGCCCACACCCGAGACTCACACCTCTTGAGTCTTCAATAACTCAGACTTTCCACCCCTGAATCCATCATGCTCTGAGGTCCATCTGAGAACCTTGAATGCCCTAGCCTTCAACGTTTGCATTTTTTCTTTATCGTTTCATTTTGTTTGTTTTTATTTTCATTTTATCTTATTTTTTAACTTTTTTTTAATGTCCTGATTGCTAATATTGCATTATCCCCTAGTCTTCTCTCCCAGCGTATCCCCTAAAGTTTTTTTTTTATTCAGTTATTTAGGATTTAAAAAAACTTTTTTTTCTACTTATTTTATTTTAACTCAATTATACAATAAGTGCTACAGGGAACACCTCACATTTGCTGGGTTTTCTCATCCTCCACTGCCTCATTTCTGTGTGAACTGAGTTAGGCTACCAACACTATCCCCTCTCCCCTACATCTTGATATCTGCCATCATCTACTGTCTCTCCTATATTCCACCTCCCACCCCCCTTTCTTTGATCCACAAAGTGTCTAACTCTTAATTTCTAATACCTCTGTTTTGTTTTCTGTCTGTTATCCACTCTTGAAACTATTACCTTTCTTTTCTCTTTCCCTCTCACACGAAAACAATAGCTTTTTAGCACATACCATATTCCTCCCATATTCAGTCATCTACCTCATAATAGGTACTCTACCTACTGCTATAACTCTACACAGTTTACACGAATCTAACCTCCATCCTCGCAGATCTCATATTCTTGCTTTGTTAACATATATTACCAATATTACTTTACACTTTTTCCTTGCTTACACAATTGCCTTTCCCTGGCACTAACACTTTCCTCTAAAGTGAACTTAACCAGCAACAAGAAATTAGAATAAGAAGAAAAAAGTGACAAAGAGAAGATATAACACTTACACAAAAACAACAGCTAACTAATCTCCAAGAGTAGACAAAGAAGCTAAGGAACTGAATAAACCCATCAAGATAAAATGCTGACCAGAAAGCAACAAAAAACTACAAACCAAAACAGTAATCAGGAAAACATGGCTGAATCCTATCAACAAACTAAAAATCAGGAAAGGGAGCAGAACTTTGCACAAGCAATGAAAGATCTCAGAACATTTATGACCGACAAATTTGATGAAGTAATGAAAGACGTTAACAACATGAAGACAACACTTGGAGGGGAAATTGCAGACATACACAAAAAGATAACAGATATGATGGGAATGAACACCACAGTTCAAGAAATCAAAAATACACTTGCAGCCAAGATCAGCAGACTAGAAGAGGCAGAGCAGAGAATTAGTGATGTGGAAGACAGTACGTCAGAAATCAAACAGATAGTAGAAGGGGTCGATAAAAACATAGAAAAAATCCAGCTAGGGCTCAGGGACCTGAATGACAATGTAAAATGCTCAAACATACATATTATAGGCATTCTAGAAGGAGAAGAGAAGGGAAAGGGGTCAGAAGGAGTGTTGCAGGAAATAATGGCTGAAAACCTCCCAAATCTACTGAAAGACACAGATGTACATATCCAAGAAGCACAGCACACACAACTAGTCATAAACCCCAACAGGCCCACCCCAAGACATATACTTGTCAAATTATCCAATGCTCAAGACAAAGAGAAAATCCTAAAAGCAGCAAGAGAAAAGAAAACCATCACATACAAGGGAAGATCCATAAGATTAAGTGCTGATTTCTCATCTGAAACCATGGAGGCAAGAAGGCAGTGGTATGATATAGCCAAGGTACTAAAGGAAAAAAATTTCCAACCAAGAATACTCTATCCAGCTAAACTAGCATTCAAACATGATGGAGAGTTCAAAATATTCGCAGATAAACAGAAACTGAAAGAGTATACCAACAGGAAACCTCCCCTTCAAGAAATTCTAAAGGGAGTTCTGCAGGAAGAAAGGAGAAAACAGGACAGGCAGAGTTAGAGGAGAGTATAAAAGAAACAAAAAAAGACAAAAATAGAAGGAAAAAATTACAAAATATGACAAACACAAATACAATCAAAATATAGCTAACACAAACAATTCCTTGAAAGTAATAACACTGAATGTCAATGGATTAAACTCACCTATCAAAAGATTTAGACGGGGACATTGAATAAGAAAATATGACCCATCCGTATGCTGTCTACAAGAAACACATCTTAGACCCAGAGACGCATGGTGATTGAAAGAGAGTGGCTGGAAAACAATCATACAAGCAAACAATAACCAAAAATGGCAGGAGTAGCTATATTAATATCAGACAAAATAGACTTTAAATGTGAAACAATTGTGAGAGACAAAGACGGATACTACATTTTAGTGAAAGGAAAATCTGTCAAGAAGATCGAACAATCATAAATATTTATGCTCCTAACAAGCGTGCCTCCAAATACGTGAGGCAAACACTGGAAAAACTAAGTGAAACAATAGATGCATCTACAATTATAGTGGGGGATTTTAATACACCACTATCTACCTTGGACAGAACATCTCAAAAGAGAATCACTAAAGAAACAAAACATTTGAACAGTATATTAGAGGAGCTGGATCTGATAGACAAATATAGATCATTACACCCAAACACAGCAGGATATACATTTTTCTCAAGCGCACATGGATCATTCTCCAAGATAGACCATATGCTAGGCCACAAAGAAAGGCTAAATGAATTCAGAAAGATTGAAATCATACAAAACAATATCTCTGACCACAGTGGAGTCAAGGTGGAAATTTGCAAGGGACAAAGGCCCAGATTTCACACCACAATTTGGAAATTAAACAGCACACTCTTAGAAAAACAGTGGGTCAAAAAGGAAGTCTCAAAAGAAACTCAATGACTACCTTGAAACAAATGATAATGATAGCACAACATACCAAAATTTATGGGATGCAGCAAAAGCAGTACTGAGAGGGAAATTTATAGCCATAAACTCATATATCAAAAAAGAAGAAAGAGCAAAAATTGAAGAACTAACTGCACATTTGAAGGAATTAGAAAAACAACAACAAAGTAACCCAACAGGAAGAAGAAGGAAGGAAATAACAAAGATAAGAGCAGAACTAAATGAAATAGAAAATAAGGAAGCACTTGAAAAGATAAACAAGACCAAGAGCTGGTATTTTGAGAAGATCAACAAAATTGACAAACCTTTAGTGAGACTAACAAAGAAAAAAGGAGAGAAGATGCAAATACACAAAATAAGAAATGAGAAAGACGATATCACCACTGACCCCACAGAAATAAAGACTATCATAAGAGGATACTTTGAAAAACTATATTCCAACAAAAATGACAATTTAGAGGAAATGGACAAATTCCTAGAAACACATAAGCAACCCATATTGATGAAAGAAGAAATTGATGAATTTAACAAACCAATCACAAGCAGAGAGATAGAATCAGTCATTAAAAATCTCCCAACTAAGAGGAGCCCAGGGCCAGATGGCTTCACAGGTGAATTCTACAAAACATTCCAGAAAGAACTAACACCAATCCTGCTGAAACTATTCCAAAAAATTGAAACAGAAGGAACATTGCCGAACTCCGTCTATGATGCCAACATTACCCTAGTACCAAAGCCAAACAAAGACACCACAAGAAAGGAAAATTACAGACCGATTTCTCTAATGAACCTAGACACAAAAATACTTAACAAAATACTTGCTAATCGTATTGAACAACACATTAAATGAATCATACACCATGACCAAGTGGGATTTATTCCAGGTATGCAAGGATGGTTCAACATAAGAAAATCAATCAATGTAATACACCATAAAAACAGATCGAAGGAAAAAAATCACATGATTATATCTATAGATGCAGAAAAAGGGTGTTGACAAAATACAGCACCCTTTCCTGATAAAAACACTCCAAAAGATTGGAATACAAGGAAATTTTTTGAACATGATAGAAAGTATATATGAAAAACCTACAGCCAACATTGTTTACAATGGAGAAATCCTAAAATCCTTCCCTCTAAACTCAGGAACAAGACAAGGATGCCCATTGTCTCTGCTCCTATTTAACATTGTCTTAGAAGTACTTGCTCGAGCACTGAGGCAAGAACCAGATGTAAAAGGCATTCACATTGGAAAGGAAGAAGTCAAAATTTCATTATTTGCAGATGACATGATCCTATACATAGAAAACCCTGAGAGATCTACAACAAAGCTTCTAGAACTCATAAATGAGTTTAGTAAAGTCACAGGTTATAAGATCAATGCGCAAAAATTGGTAGCATTTCTGTACACCAATAATGAGCAAGATCAGGAGGAAATCAAGAAACAAATACCATTCACAATAGTAAAAAAAAAAAATCAAATCCTTAGGAATAAATTTAACTAAAGAGGTAAAAACTTATACACCGAGAACTATACAAGACTGTTCAAGGAAATCAAAGAAGACCTAAATAAATGGAAGAATATTCCTTGTTCATGGATAGGAAGACTGAATATTATTAAGATGTCTATCCTACCAAAACTGATCTACACATTCAATGCAATCCCAATAAAAATCAACACAGCCTTCTTTAAGGAACTAGAAAAACTAACTATGAAATTTATTTGGAAAGGAAAGAGACCCCAAATAGCCAAAGACATATTGAAAAAGAAAAACGAAATTGGAGGAATCACACTACCTGACTTTAAAACATACTACAAAGCTACAGTAGTGAAAACAGCATGGTATTGGCATAAGGAGAGACACACAGACCAATGGAATCGAATTGAAAGCTCTGATATAGAACCTCACATATATAGCCATATAATATTTGATAAAGCCACCAAACCCTCTCAACTGGGAGAGAGTGGCCTATTCAACAAATGGTGCCTGGAGAACTGGATAGCCATATATAGAAGAATGAAAGAGGATTACCATCTCACACCTTATACAAAGATCAACTCAAGATGGATCAAAGACCTAAATATAAGAGCCAAGACCATAAAACCTTGGAAAGTAGTGTAGGGAAACGTCTACAGGACCTTGTAATAGGAAATGGCTTCATGAATATCACACCAAAAGCACGAGCAGCAAAAGAACTGATAGATAAATGGGACTTCCTCAAAATTAAAGCCTTCTGCAACTCAAAGAAGTTTATCAAGAAAGTAAAAAGGGAGCCCACACAGTGGGAGAAAATATTAACAACCATATATCTGAAAAGAAACTTATAACTTGCATATATAAAGAACTCCTATATCTTGAAAATAAAAAGATAAACAACCCATTTAAAGAATGGGAAAAAGATTTAAACAGACACTTCTCCAAAGAAGAAATACAAATGGCTAAAAAGCACATGAAAAAATGCTCCAAATCTCTAGCTATCAGGGAAATGCAAATCAAAACTACAATGAGATACCATCTTACACCCATAAGATTGGCAGCCATGAAAAAACAGAAGAATACAAATTCTGGAGAGGATGTGAAGAAAGGGGAACACTCATCCACTGCTGGTGGGAATGCAGAAGGATCCAACCATTCTGGAGGTCAGTTTGGTGATTTCTCAAAAAACTAACCATAGATTTGCCATATGACCCAGCAGACCTGAAAACAAGGACACAAACCTATATATGTACACCAATGTTCATAGCAGCATTGTTCACTATCACCAAAAGTTGGAATCAACCCAAATGCCCATCAACAGATGAATGGATCAACAAAATGTGGTATATACACACAATGGAATACTACTCGGCTGTAAGAACAAATACACTACAAACACACGTGATAACATGGATGAATCTTGAGAACCTTATGTTGAGTGAAGCAACCCAGGCGTTGAAGGACAAACACTACATGACCTCAATGATATGAAATAAGAAAGCTGCCTCAGAGAGCTAGAGACTGAACGATAGGCTTACAGGAAATCAGGGGGTGGAGGAAGGATGTGAGCCGACATCTGCAGGGGTGGAATTTATGATGAGCTGTTGGTAAGTATGAGCACAAAGAAGAGATAAAATGGGGGCAAGGGGTTGCCTTTGGGGAGGGCTTTGCAGGTTTGAGGGGCCTGGGGACAGGCGGGTGGGTAATCTTGCCCAAAAGTGGGGGGAGGGAGGGGTAGCATACTGCGGCGGATTGCTCGGTCGGTAGAGGTGGGGTCTGGCTGCGGACGAGGGGTCGGTCCAGCTCTGGACGAGGGGTCGGTCCCGCTTGGGACGAGGGGTCAGTCCCACCTGGGACGAGGGGTCAGTCCAGCAGCAGACGAGGGATCGGTCTCACAAGGGGTTGCGCGGTTCGGCTGACGGTGTCTCCCGGCGAAGCCGGCGACGAAGGGGTCGCCCGGAGAAGCCGGCGACGAAGGGGTCGCCCGGAGAAGCAGGTGATGAAGGGGTCGCCCGGAGAAGCAGGCGAGGAACTGGGGACAAGGGAGGCCAGGCCCTTGTCGGGGGCTCTCAGGACTGGAGGGCGCACGGCAGAAGAACTACCGCGGAGACAAGGTAAACATGCAAGTCCACTTTATTGAGGGAGAGGCAACAGTTTTATAGGGGCTGGAGAAGGCTGATTGGTCGAAGCCATGCCTTGTTCTGATTGGTTGCCGGCGAAAGGTCAGTGGGCGGTACTGGACGGGGGAGGGGTGGTGGTTAGGGATTGGCTGTCGCTGTTGCTGGGGGAAGGGGCAGGGTTTAGGGATTGGTGGCTGCTGTTGCTGGGGTGGAGGGCAGACTTGAGTTTCCCGCCCACGCCTGGCTGTTGCTGCTGTCGGGGGGAGGGAAAAGGGCGGACTGGATTTTTCCACCCACACCTGGCTGTTGCTGCTGTCAGGGGAGGGGAAAAGGGTAGACTGGATTTCTCCGCCCACGCCTGGCTGTTGCTGCTGTGGGGGGAAGGGAAAAGGGCAGACTGGATTTTTCCGCCCACGCCTGGCTGTTGCTACTGTCGGGGGAGGGGAAAAGGGCAGACTGGAATTTTCCGCCCTGCACCTGCACAGGGAGAAAGAAGGCATCGTGTGGCGCTATCCGGGAGGAGGGGCGGCCGCGGAAGCATGGCTGCCGAGAAGGGGAGACCCGAGGGCACTCTGCGCCCATGCCGAGCTTCCTTCAGGGGTGGCGGTGAGTTCGACCAGCCACCCTATTATAATAATTTGGAAAAAAAAAAGAAAAAGATAGGATGTAGAATTTTTCCAAGTCAACACGTATTCTATATCTAACATTTAAACCCATTGCTCTATGCCATTTTACTAGTAAGGGATCCTTACATTATATTGGGCTTCAATTTTCAGGAAGTTTTGGATCACAGGGTGGTTCAACAATGGCAGTGGAGGAATACTGGTATAGGATACTATTGACAGGTGATATATGGCTGACAGGGAAAAGGGCATATGTCCAGGGTGCATGGTAATGTTTGGATATACTCATAGTGGCAACAATTAAAAACTACAGCTGGGGGGGTTACTGGGTTCCTGGCTGGGGGTGCTCTGTTGTGGTCACTAGGGGAGCAGCGGCAGTCCCCCAGGTGCAACGGTAAGGACCAGGAAGGAATGAGGGTCCAACAGTGAGAGCATGATACTAATGACTATGCTTGTGAGCCTATATGCCTGAAATAAGAACAAGGCCCAGAGCAGCACTGTGCCTGGGAATTTCCTCCTGACAGCCTTTATGTTACTCAAATGTGGCCAGTCTTGAAGCCAAACTCAGCATGTAAATGCAATGCCTTCCCCCCAGCGTGGGACATTACCCCCGGGGATGAGCCTCCCTGGCACCGAGGGATCACTATCAAGTACCAACTGATGATGCAACTGGAAAATGACCTTGAATTGAAGGTTCAATGTGGATCTAGCAGAATATCCCTGTGTACATATAATAACATGACTTTAAAATGCTGTTTGACCTAATGTAAGGGGGAAATGGAAAGGAAAAATGAGTTTATATGGCTACGAGTCTCTAAAAAAGAGTCTGGAGGCTGTCAGAAGGATTGCCCTTATGCACAACTGAGCAGAATCTAAGAGACAGATAAAGTAGATACAACCCCAGGTATTGGTTCCTTTGAGGGCTAAAGAGACCCATGGGCTCTATGGTCATGGCAGATGGGGTTCACTGCCATGTCAGATGGCCCTTCTTTGGAGCTGGTGTTTCTGCGTGATGAAACTGGACTCAGATGAAATCTCTTTTCATAAGACTTTCACGCTACTTTACTGGAATTGTAGTTGGTGTTGGGGTTTAAGATATATTTAGGGGATTTGAATCTCTGGACTGACAATATGATAGCATCCAGTATCCATGTGGAATCTGAGCCTCCTCTTGACATAGAGATGCCACAGACATAACCAATCCAAAGTCCACAGAGAAAAGGTGGCATTGGAGTGGAGTGGGAAAAGTGGACATGTTGGCTGATATGGGTATGGGGAATGGCAGGAAGAAATGAGATGTGGAGGCACCTTTGGGACTTAGAGTTGCCCTGGATGGTGCTGCAGTGGCAATCACTGGACATTGTAAATCCTCCCAGGGCCCACTGGATGGAATGGGGGAGAGTATGGGCCATGACGTGGACCATTAACCATGAGGTGCAGAGATGCCCAGAGATGTACTTACCAAATGCATTGGACGTATCATGATGATGGGAGTGAGTGTTGCTGGGGGGGGTGGAAGTGGGGGGGGAGTGGTGGGGTGGGGGTGGTGGGGTTGAATGGGACCTCATATTGTTTTTTTAATGTAATATTTTTACAAAATCAATAAAAAATATATATATAAAAAACATAATAGACTTGAGTACTACAGAAAACAGAACTATTTTAATGCATTTTAAAAAGAATTTACACTAACCACACAGTGCATTATTCAGGTCAAAATATTCTTGCCACATTGCCCCCCCACCTCCCCCCACCTCCTAATCCACTGGTATCCACGGCAGTTTAAATATCATGTTGCTTCATAATGGCCGATTGGTGGCACCTGTACCCACAGCCAGAGGGTAAGTTATTCAAGGGAGGTTTTTCCCCTCCACCAAGACAAGGGTAAGAGACCTTCTCCTGAAAGAAGCGGTGAATGGTACCAATGCCAGATGGCCTCCACAGATTCGGAAGTACCCCTGATGTCATTCAGGTGTCAAAAGCTTTGGTGGAACAGGTGCACATTTTAAGTGTTTGTAGTCAGAAACTGATAGTTGAGGTATTTAGCAATTCAGGTTTTATAGCAAAATCCCATCCTAAGACTTCACAAGAGGCCCATGGGATATCCTTGGCAGTAGCTGCAGGGTTTGTCAATGAGAAATGGAGCAATTAGGGGCCATAGCCTGAGGAACAGGATTCAAGGTCCATTAACCTACCTGACAGCAGCCCAAAGGACAAAAGAGGACACTTTGAGGCTATTTGAACACCCCCAAGTCCGAGTGGGTGTGGGGAGCAGGGAATGGCTAGATCTCAACAACCAACAGATTTTAAAGAACAGAAACCAGCACAACATGTAGGTTTACAATATCTTGGTTCCAAAATTTACTATACTGACAGGTTAAAGACATTAGGATAAATAAATAATACTTTCTCTTACAGAAAATTGCAATGATAATACTGAATAGGATTATTAAACACTCTGAGGATTTCACAGAAACATCAGAATTTAACAGACAGTGGCCAGAGTCCTTGTGACCAGGACATTTTCTCACGGCTGCAAATGCTCTGGGCCAGGCTTTTAAAAAATGATCTAAATGGCAAAAATGGGGCCACTAGTACCCAGCAATGCTAAAGCCTGGCCATCACTGGGCTTTGAGTGCGTGCCTCCATTGACTGGCTTTCAGGCACAAGGAAAATGGAATTCCCTGGCCCTTCTTGCCTAGAAATAACTCCTGACCCAAGTCACTGAGCAGAGTCGGAGCCCCTTGGAAGGTGGATTTTCTTTCTGCTTTCTTCCTGGGATATAACTGGGTTTGCACAGAGGACCTGCAGTCGTGCCCACGGAGCTGGCATCAACACCTGGGTGTCAAGGTGTGGCTGGGGCAGCTTGCACCCCGATGCTGATGGGGGGGGGTTGGAGGGGTCAGACTAGACCGCAGTGGCATCTGATGCTATGGCAGACAGCATCAGAGGGGCTCTCAGGAGTGGAGGACGCACGGCAAGGGGAGGAAGAAAGCCGCGGAGACCACGTCTGTGCGCAAGTCCGTTTTATTAAGGAAGTGCAGTGGGTTATATAGAGAATGAGGAGGGCGGGGTAGAGCAGGAGGAGTGAGGGCTACGGGGTGGCTGGGGATTGGCAGAAACTTGTGGGCGGACTTGTGGTTTTGTGCTGTTAGCTGTTGCTAGGGAAGTGGGCAGATTTCAGGTTATGATGCAACATCGAGGGAAGGAGGCCTCTGTCTGCACGAGCCCCCCTGCCCCCCGGGGCTGACGAGCCCCCCCGCCATCTGACCATGGTGTGAGCTGCTGCACCTGATGGCAGCTCCCCACGCTCGCAGAAACCAGGTCTGAGAAGAGTCCTAGAAACATCGCGCCAGTGTTGTATGAAACAAACATCAAAAGAGCACGATGCCTCGTTCTGCACTGAAGGCCTTGGAAACGCTCATCTGGTACCAACGGCACCTTTGCCAGAGGCCAAGGCACAGCTCCGCTGGAGCTGTTCTCACTGCATCTCCCCTCTGAGGGGTGGCGGCAGCAGCGATGAGGGAAGTGCCCTCCTGCCCAAGGTGCAGCCCTTCTTCCGTGGGAACCCCAGTGGTGGGGGTCCTGGGCAAAGGCCGGAGGACCCTCCCCGGGGCCAGTGGAGCTCTAGGCACGGCCGGTGTGGCTCAGCCTGAGCCTGGAGTGGAGGTGACGATGCCCTGGTCCTGGTCCACAGCCTGTGCCGGGCAGGGTGGAGAGGCCCAGCGGAGTCCCCGGGTCCCCTCCTCGGGGGTCTCTGCTGCGGGGATGGTAGAGATGGCAGGAAGTCAGACCTCCCATGGCGTCGAGGTGCTGGGTGCAGCAGCATTCAGCGAGGACTCTCCAGGTGCCCCAGACCACGGCTGCTGGGCTCTGCAGCGCTCCTCCTCGCACCTGCTGGATGAAGGGGTTTCTCTCATCTTCCGCCCATTCTGAGCCTGGAAAATGCCCGCGGGTGGGTGGCGGTTGCACATGTATGTCAAGTGCTGCTTCTCATTCCTGAGCACCTCCATCTGGGCCTTTGGGTCAGCATTCACACTCTCCAGCTTCTCCAACTCCTGGGGGACACGTAAGGGGTGTCAGAAAGGGAGCCAAAGGCCAGTGAGGAGGGGGTGGCCTGAGGGAGCTCCTGGGACACCTCGGGGTCATCAGCCTGGCCCCTGGATACAAGGCCCCACAAAGCACGGAGAGCAGCCCCAGGTTTGGGAGGACATAAGCCCTGGAAAAGCCTTTGAACTTGGGGCTGCTTCAGGGTGGCCCTTGAGTTTCCACCACAAGGAGGCTGTGACCCCTGAGGGTCAGAGAGCTCCACCTCCAGCTCACAGCACACCTGTGGGGCTTCTGACCTGCAAGGGCTGGGGGCAGGGGAGAGACCCAGACTCGAGGTCCCTACCTTTTGTGGGTCACTGCTGGTGGCTGCCTCCTGGACCCCCGCCTGCCCGCAGAGGCTGTTCCCTGGGTGCACCCTCTTCAGGAAGGGGAGCTGCTGGACTTAGCCGGGGCTCAGGCTGTCGTGTGAGCAGGAAGGGCTGAGAAACCAAGAACTAGACAGCAGCATAAAAACAGCACAACCACTGCTTGTGGATTGAGGAAATAACTTGTTTGAAGAGATTAATTAAAGGCTTTTCATAGTGAGCCAAACAGGAGCTGGCAGCTTCCTTTTCCTGGGACAATGGGGGAGTGAAGCCTCTTTACCTGGGCTCCGTACCCTGCAGCCTGGAGGCTCTGGACATGTTCAGACTGGCCGAGGCTGCTGGGCATCTGGGCATCAGACACCCCGTGGTTTTTAATGCCCACACCTGCCTTTCACACAGCCAGAGGTGCATTCATTGTGCCAATGAACTTAGCACCTCTTCATCTGCAAATGGCATTTCTACTACCAACTACTACGTCTTAGAAAGTGGTCAGGTAGGGGCTGCAGTGTGATATTGTTTATGAATTCCAAAAACAGATATTGGGTTATGTTTGTGAACTGGTCTTTTCCTCTGGGCATATTAGATTTTATTGGATTCAGAGGTTTCACTTTGACTTGATTAAATAATGATTAAGGCTCTGATTGGTCCACATCAGCAGGACCAAGGGGGTGGGGGCTCAGAGAGAAAACCACGCAGCAGAGAAGGAGGTCGGAGTTTTGATCCTGGAGCCTGGGAAGCAAGCAGCTAGAGCAGCAGATATGGGAGAAGGGGAGAAGCTCAACTGGACGCAGCAGAGGCCCTGGGAAGAGAAGAGCCATTTGCCTGACCCTCTACCCTGGCTTTGTGGAGTGAGCAGAGGAGCTGAGCCTGGAGAGGAACGAGTCCTGGGAAAGGAGGAACCCAGGAAGCCTGAGCCCAGGCAGGTGTCGGCAGCCTTCTTGCTCCAGCACCGGGCAACAGATTTTAGCCCAAATAAATGCCCTTTATACAAGCTGACAGATTCCTGGTGTTTGCACCAGCGCCCCTTTGGCTGACTCGTACCGGGGCACCTTCACTCGCTTTCTGCTGGGCCACAAGGGTGGGTAGGTGGGGAGGGGAGGCAGAGTGAGCAGGAGGGGCTGGAAGGCGCTCACTTCCTGCAGGCACTCCGTCTTCTTCCTGTTTCGGCATTTGGCCGCTGCAATCTCATTCCTTTCCCATCACCTCTTTTTCCTTTCATCTTCTCCAGGGGCCCTACAAAATCCTAAAGGCACACGCTTAATGGGGGCAAAGAACGCCAGGCATCAGCTGCCACATCACACCCACTGCCTTTTACTACCACAGCAAATACGGCAGCCCTAGTGCTCAGGGACCTGGGGGTGGCGGGGTAGCTCTAGACTTTTGTGTGAAACCCTTCCACACACCTGCACGCTGGAGAATGAATAATGAAGGTATCAAAGAACTGCTCGTTGAAATTACATTGGTGGGAGTGGAAGCTGCTCAAGTGGTTGGACTCTCGCCTCCCACACAGGAGGGCTCAGGTCCCAGTGCCTCCTAAAGAAGATGAGCCGAGAAAGAGGAGGCAGACGAGGGAGCCATCGGGTGGCAGGGGACAGAATAAAAATAATAATTTTTAAAAAATTTTAAAAAATTACATTGGTGATGTTAGTCGATCAAAGTTTAGCTTATTCTTACTTTATTGGAATTGTAGTTGGTGCTGGGTTTAAGACATATGTAGGGGATTTGAATCTCTGGACTGATAATATGACACCCAGGCCCAGAGCCTCAACAGACTTCAGCTCCTACACTTTGATTTATTGGACTTACTCCACTCAGCTAACATGGAGTTGAAGAAGGTCAACCACCACAACATGGAGCCTAGAGTGTCTACAACTAGAAGCGGGAGAAGTGCATCCAGTACCCATGTGGAATCTAAGCCCTCACTTGACATAGGTGTGCAATGGACACAACCAATCCAAAGTCCACAGAGAAAATGTGGAATGGGTGTGGGAATGGTAGCCATGGGGGCTGCTGGGTGTGGGGAACGGGAGGAAGAGATGAGATGTGGAGGCGTTTTTGGGACATGGAGTTGTCCTGGATAGTGCTTCACAGACAATTATGGGACACTGTAGATCCCCCCAGGGCCCACTGGATGGAACGTGAGAGAGTCTGGGCTATGATGTGGACCATTGACTATGGGGTGCAGTGATGCTCAGAGATGAACTTACCAGGTGCAATGGATGTGTCATGATGATGGGAGAGAGTGTTGCTGTGGGGGGAGGGGGGGCGGGGGCGGTGGGGTTGAATGGGACCTCATATTTTTTTTAATGTAATTTAATAAATAAATAAATAATTCAAAGTTTAGCTTATTCTAATAATGCATTTGGATGTTGAAATGAGTTTGATCATTCAAACTGATGGCTCCTGGCACTAACTGTGGTCACTTAGAGCAGGAGACGATGTGTTTGTGAGCGTGGCCCTGCCCCAGAGCCAGGAACGTCCTCGGGAGCACCCCCAGCCGGCCTCCCCCTGCCTCTTGCTTGGCTGAGGTCTCTGCCCTGAGCCAAGGACAGCCCCGTTCCCTGCTCTCTGCCCTGGCCTGTCCCGGCACCCTCCCCTCCAACTCTGGTGACGCCCAAGCAGCTCCTGAGGACCAGAACCCCAAGCCCACTCCCAACCCAGGCCTGGGTGCCACCTGCAGAGGTGAAGTCCACCACCCATTGTCCCATCTAACAATAGAGTGAGCCCCTCCCCCATGCCCCCTGAGGATTCCTGGGGGTCCTCAGAGGACAAACCCTGCCCTGCTTCAGGGTCTGGTCCTCCACGAGTGCGTCAGGGCCTGAACTCCCCCAGGACCGATGGGGCTCAGACACCGCGATCCCCTCCAGAAGGGCTGTTTCCCTTCTCCTTGGAATTCAACAGTGAGCCGCCTTTGCCTGGACGGAGGTGGAGGGCCTCGCAGTTTAGAGAAACACGGCCTGGGGGAAGACGTGAGAGGAGTCCACCTTTACATCTCGGACCCAGAACCGCACAGGCCTCCGTCAGGACTGAGGTCCAGCTGGCCTTGACTCAGCCTCACTGCTCACTAGGCACCGAGGCAAGTCACCAGCCACTGCCGAGTCTGCGTCCTCTCTAACACGGGACTCGACAATGTGACCTACCTCTTGCGACTGTAGTGGGAGTCGAATCCGTTAACAGGCTCTGAACCAGGTCTGCTTCTAGTGAGTGCGATGTAAGTGTCAGTCATTCTTATTATTAGCATCGCCATCAGCGTCTTCATCGGGAATCCAACTCCAGCCTTTCCTTTCACCCCTGCAGATATCAGGATAGGAGGACGACACAGGGTCTTCTCCCACGAGGAAGTGCTTGAACATAGAGCAAAGCTCAGAGGCACAGGCTGTCAGATTTGGAAGAGGCTTTCTGAAGACCATCGAGTTCAGCTTCCTCATTTTACTGATGAGGAAACTGAGGCACAGAGTAGGCAGTGGCAATGTGCCAGGGATGCCCCAGGAATCACCGGCCCATGCAGCAGGCCAGCAGGCGACAAAACCAGGACGCAAAGCCAGGCCTCCGGCTCCTCATCCTGTGTTGTCCCCACGCAACACTCCCCTCGGCCACCCTCCCCCTTTGGAGCCAGCCCCTCCATCTGCCAGCTTCCTGGAGGTGCCTGGAATCTGGAAAACCAGCTCCTGTGGCCCAAATGGCTGTCGATGGGTTTCACGGCTCAGGGTTTTACTTCATTTATTTATTTTTCTTATTTCTCTCCCCTTCCCTGCCTTCCTCCCCTGCAGTTGTCCTGCTCTCTGTGTCCACTTGCTGTGTGTTCTTCTGTGTCTGCTTATATTCTCATCAGTGGCACCAGGAATCTGTGTCTTTTGGTTGCGTCATCTTGCTGTGTCAGCTCTCCATATGTGCAGTGCCACTCCTGGGCAGGCTGCACTTTTTTCACACTGGGCTGCTCTCCTTATGGGTGCACTCCTTGCGCCTGGGGCTCCCCTATACGGGAGACACCCCTGCATGGCACGGCTCTCCTTGTGCACATAAGCACTGCACATGGGCCAGCTCATCACATGGGTCAGGAGGCCCTAGGTTTGAACCCTGGACCTCCCATGTGGTAGGCAGATGCTCTATCCATTGAGCCAAATCTGCTTCCTTCAGTGTTTTACTTTAAAATGAGAATTACAGCAACCAAGGTGATGAGAATATTCAAGTAGGTCAGTGGGTATGTTCTCTTCCCAATAGGAAAATCCACTTATTAAACTCACTTAAAATCACAAGATCATGGGAGCGAATGTGGCTCAAGAGATTGCGCTCCCAACTCCCAGGTGGGAGGCCCCGGGTTTGGTTCCCGGTGCCTCCTGGAAAAAACAAAAACAAAAACAGAAAATAAACAAAACAACCAAGTCAGAGAAGCCAATGTGGCTCAGTGGTTGAGTTCCAGCTTCCCACATACGAGGTCCCAGGTTCAATCCCTGGCCCGGGTATCTCAAAAAATTATAAATAAAAAAATTACAAGGTCACTTTGGTGAACACAGAATCAGAGCCGATGGACTGGATGGCTTTAAGGAGTGTTTCCATGAAGGCTGCCCACTTCTTCCTGTGGAGAACCCCCCAGTTAGCCTTCCAAAATGCTTTCCCTCCCTCTATGGGAAGTTTGTTTCCAATGTGTCCTGTTATCTCAACACATTTAATTAGAAAATTGGAATCTGAGTGCCCCGTGGTATGCTGGGCACTGTCCCTCACGGGACATTTTGTGGGAAGTTCGTCTCCTCCACGACCTCCTCTGAAGTTAATGGGACACAGCTAATGCCCATAACAACACCTCATGGTTACGGCATCATTTAGGTCACCCCAGCACCCACACATCGAGTGCCGACTAGCAACCAGGCCCTTTGCTAGACTCTTAACAAGTATCGTCTCATTGAACGCTCAGGTCGATCCTAAGCTGGTCATCACTGCCGCCCCCCAGGATCACAAAGGTGCTGAGCCCCTCTCCCCTCAAACTCAGTTCTGTTTGGCCACTGCACTCCCCCTTGTCCAAAACGCGCCTGTCTTTGAACTGCTTATGAGGATCTTCAAGTTGAAATCATGAAGGACAGTCCAACAAAATGACTGACCGTTCAGCTCCTGCCACCCTGAGAGGACAGCACCGCCAGCAGCTGCCTGCCTGACTCAGTTACTCCCGGGGTCTTAGGAAAGGTGCCGAGTGGGGAGACTGAGGCACCAGACATGGGACTGAAGGGGGAGCAGCAACGGCACCAAGGCCGTGGGCATCGCTGCAGGGCGCGCAGGGCTGCTGGTCTCTGCTCCGCTGTGGGCACCCGGGTTCTGCTGGTGATGAAATCCTCACCACACTCCATGCAGGCCCAGCAGGGGGTCTCACCCAGCGCCCTGGCTCTAACTACACGCTGATGCCTCCAGCTTTCCATCTCGGGCCCTGGCTCTCTTCTGAGCTGCCCACCCACACACCCAGCTGCGCCCTGACACCCCTCCTGCAGGGCTGGACAGATGGACCAGGACGGCCCTCCTGCCCCTGTGCCCACCCAACTTCCCACAGTCTGCCAAGCCCAGCAGCAAACGGGCTTCATCCTTACCACTGCTCAGGCCAACACCTTGGCCGTCACCCTGAGTCCTCCCTTTCTCATACCCTATGCCCAGGCTATCCGTAAATCAGCTGCACCTGCAAGAGCTCCGAACCCACCCTTCCAGCACCCCTCCTGCCCACCCCTGCTCCACAGAGCTCCGAATCCACCATTCCAGCACCCCTCCTGCCCCCTCCTGCTCCATAGAGCTCCAAATCAGCCCTTCCAGCACCCCTCCTGCCCCCCTCCTGCTCCACAGAGCTCCTAATCCGCCCTTCCAGCACCCCTCCTGCCCCCTCCTGCTCCACAGAGCTCCTAATCCACCCTTCCAGCACCCCTCCTGCTCCCCCCTGCTCCACAGAGCTCCGAATCTGCCCTTCCAGCACCCCTCCTGCCCCCCCTGCTCCACAGAGCTCTGAATCCACCCTTCCAGCACCCCTCCTGCCCCCCTCCTGCCCCCTCCTGCTCCCCAGCCCTCCTGTCTCCTGCCTGGATTGCTGCGATGTCTCTGTGCACTCCCCACGGTCTGTTCTCAACACGCCAGTCAGGGCAGCCTGTTCAAAATACATCCAGATCATGCCACCACTCTGCTCCAAAATGCCACAACAGGGTCCTGTCTCACCCTGAGTAAAGGGTCATGTCTTTACAGTCTACAGGATCCAGCATGATCCACCCCCACTCATGACCTCAACTCATACTTGGCTGCCCACCCTGCACTCCCCCCAGCCACCTGCTGCCCTCCATGTGCGCCACCCCACCCCACATCAGTGCCTCAGTGTCACTCTTCTGCCAAGCACCCACCTGGCTCCTTCCATCTCTCTGCTCAGGTCAAAGGTCACGGTCAGTGAGGCCTTCCCTGGCCTCCGGCCTCACCTCTGCCCCACTCTCCCTGCCCCTCCCCTGCTTTATTTTTCTCCATGCACTGGTCCCTCATGTCATGCCTTTACTTACCCCATGTATTGTCTGTCTCCTCCCGGTAGGAGGCGAGCTTCCTGAGGCAGTGATTTAGTTTTATTCACCAGTACCTGCCCCACCTGGCACGTGGTGGGTGTGCACATGGTGGGTGTGCACGTGGTGGGTGTGCACGTGGTGGGTGTGCATGTGGTGGGTGTGCATGTGGAGGGTGTGCACATGGTGGGTGTGCACGTGGTGGGAGTGCGTGTGGTGGGTGTGCACGCAGTGCGAGTGTGTGCGGTGGGAGTGCGCGTGGTGGGAGTGCGCATGGTGGGAGTGCGCTTGGTGGGTGTCACGTGCTGGGTGTGTGCGTGGTGGGTGTGCGAGTGGTGGGAGTGCACGTGGTGGGTGTCATGTGCTGGGTGTGCATGTGGTGGGTGTGCACGTGATGGGAGTGCACGCAGTGGGTGGCACATGCTGGGTTTGCGCGTGGTGGGTGTGCACGTGGTGGGAGTGCGCGTGGTGGGTGTCACGTGCTGGGTGTGTGCATGGTGGGTGTTCGCGTGGTGGGAGTGCACATGGTGGGTGGCACGTGCTGGGTGTGTGCGTGGTGGGTGTGCGAGTGGTGGGAGTGCACGTGGTGGGTGTCACGTGCTGGGTGTGCGCGTGGTGGGTGTGCACGTGATGGGAGTGCACGCAGTGGGTGGCACATGCTGGGTTTGCGCGTGGTGGGTGTGCACGTGGTGGGAGTGCGCGTGGTGGGTGTCACGTGCTGGGTGTGTGCATGGTGGGTGTTCGCGTGGTGGGAGTGCACATGGGTGGCACGTGCTGGGTGTGTGCATGGTGGAGTGGGCGTGGTGGGTGTGCGCGTGGTGGGCGTGCGCGTGGTGGGCATGTGCGTGGTGGGTGTCATGTGCTGGGTGTGCACGTGGTGGGTGTGCGCATGGTGGGAGTGCGCGTGGTGGGAGTGCACGTGGTGGGTGTCACGTGCTGGGATTGCGCGTGGTGGATGTGCGCGTAGTGGGAGTGTGTGTGGTGGGTGTGCGCGTGGTGGGAGTGCGTGTGGTGGGAGTGTGTGTGGTGGGAGTGCACGTGGTGGGTGTGTGCGTGGTGGGTGTCATGTGCTGGGTGTGCACGTGGTGGGTGTGCGCATGGTGGGAGTGCACGTGGTGGGTGTCACGTGCTGGGAGTGCGCGTGGTGGGTGTGCACATAGTGGGAGTGCGCGTGGTGGGTGTGCGCGTGGTGGGAGTGCGTGTGGTGGGAGTGCGTGTGGTGGGTGTGCACGTGGTGGGTGTACAATCGATACGTGCTGAAAGATTGGACCCCGGCCGTGGAACCGACCTCAGCTTCATGACGGACATCTGGAGGGGCTGTCGCTGGTGGTGACCGACTCCAGCGCAGAGGACAGCCGGTGGCAGAGGTGCTTGTTCTGGATGGCGAACCTCAGCTCTTCCTTGACAAAGGGTGTCAGGTTTGCAAAACCCTCAAGTACCAGTGACCCAGGAGGGCACAGGCAGGGCACGATGGCAGAGGCCCTGACTTCCGAGGCAGAGACCTGGCCTGGGTGTTGAGGCATCATTTTGCTGAAAGACACATCAAAACCAAAACTGCTTCAGGGGTTCTGAGGCATGGGCTCAGGTTCCCCTGCCGCCCCCACCCACAGAGGAAGGCCCGTCAGCCCCCAGGGCTGGTCTGTTTCCCCATTTCATGCCATCCTCATCTTGAGGGAAACAGGTTCTTCAAACACTCAGCTCAGCCACGTGGGTAAAATGCCTAATTGAAGTTGATGAGAGTTGGCATTTTAGGCTCTGCTGAACTCACAAGGGCTATTAGTTTTAGCTGGTGAGCATATATGCAAATGTAACCTCAAACTGTCTTTATTTTATTTTTTTAAAAAGATTTATTATTTATTTATTTCTCTCCCCCCTCCCCCAGCGGTTGTCTGTTTTCTGTGTCTATTTGCTGCGTCTTGTTTCTTTGTCCACTTCTGTTGTCATCAGCGGCACAAGAATCTCTGTTTCTTTTTGTTGCATCATCTTATTGTGTCAGTTCTCCATGTGTGTGGTGCCATTCCTGGGAAGGCTGCACTTTCTTTCCCGCTGGGTGGCTCTCCTTATGGGGTGCACTCCTTGTGTATGGGGCTCCCCTATGTGGGGGACACCCCTGTGTGTCACACCCCTTCATGGCAGGGCACTCCTTGTGTGCATCAGCACTGCACATGGGCCAGCTCCACATGGGTCAAGGAGGCCCAGGATTTGAAATGCGGACCTCCCATGTGGTAGGCACTGGGCCAAGTCTGCTGCCACAAATGGCCTTTAAAAAGGTGGTTATTTTTGCCTCCTAATCAGTGAGACCGTTATGTAACCCCATTTTCAGTCTCTTTTTCAAAAACAAACGTGGAAAGTATCTAAAATCGAGTTGAATCTATCAGTGAGTGGAAGACAAGGAGAAGGGGATCCTTGAGTTTAGCAAATACATCTCTGAAGCTTCTCTCTTAGGAAGTTGGGCCTAAATAAATGGGAATGAAGGAGATAACTGTAGCATGTTGTGTCATTCCGCACCCCCAGTCCTTGGGGGAAGTTGGGGGGACATAAGGGGACTAACAGCCCCTTTTAAGATTAACATTGTTGAAGCAAAGACTTCAGAGTAAGGAAAAATAAGGAGCCAAGGATTGGCATTTTGGGGGCTATTTTTCAGCCTGGGGTGCAAGGATTGGACTGGGAACAGACAGGATACCCAAGCCTGGGTCTGCCACTAGGAGAGGTGTGACTTAGACTAGCTACCCCAGTGCCCTGAGACTCAGAAGTCACCTGCTGGATGGCTGAGAGCTCCTTCGGCATCAGGCTCGAGTCTCCTCCATCGCCCTATCCCAGAGCCTGGCCCAGCCCCAGCTCGCGGCACCTCCTGAGCCTGGAGACGGCCTGACCAAATCAAGTGGAGAGGGGGTGGTCGGGTCACACGGGCTCCGAGCTCCCGTCTACCTCTATCGTGCTCTAGCTCAAGGAACCCAAAGGGGCAATAAAAGGAAAGGAAGGGGAGAGATCACAGCAGACATTTATGGTGTCTGTGAAAGAGACACCCATAAGTCTCCCCCTGCCAGGGATGCCTTCAAAATGAAGAGGTGCTCATTTGGGGGACACTGGAATTGTCCTGGATGACATTGCAATGATGGATACATTTTGTCAAAATACATTTTATCAAAACCAATAAAATTGTGCTGGGCAAAGTGTAAACTATAATGTAAACTATAGTCCTTGGTTAGTACAATGCTCCCGTATGTGTCATCAATTTTAACAATGTACCACACTAATGAAGGATGTGCTGAAGTGGGAAAGCATGGGAAGGGCTGGGGTGGGGTATATGGGAATCCCCCATAGTTTTGAAGTAACATTTATGTAATAGAAAGCTTCTTTAAAAATACATGTATATACACATATATATACATATATACATATATAGATAAGGTGAGCCAGCAGTGACCATTCCCCCTCATCCCTGCAGCTCTCGAGAGGCAGTGAGTGAGGGGACTGCTGGGCAGGCAGTCCACTGGAGAGACCCTCATGCCTGGGGACCTGCATTTCACGAGCTAAATCCAGCCATTCAGGAAGCCCTCTGGCAAGTCGCTGACATTTGCCTCCTTCGCAGCAGAAACCTCAGGGGCATTATCTCCCTTAATCCTCACGGGAGCCCAGTGAGTCAGGTCCTACCCCATTTTACAGAGGAGGTAATGGGTTTAGACAAGCTGAACAATTTGCCCAAAGCCATACAGCTAATATGAAGCAGTGCCAGGATTGGGAATTAGGTTTGTTTGACTCTAAAGTTTATGCCCTTAACTTACAGAATTGTGCTAGATTGCACAAACAAACAAAACACCAGAGCAAAATAACTCTGGAGTGGGGCCAGGTGTGGGGAGGTGGGGGCCAGGTGTGGGGAGGTGGGGGCCAGGTGTGGGGAGGTGGGGGCCAGGTGTGGGGAGGGGGCAGGCCTGGAGCTGACTCCGCGGGGGAGAGAGGGAAGGTGACGCAGAGATCCCCAGGAAAGGTGACTCCTGTTTAATGACGCGCCGGCCTCCGTGTCAGGTGCACCCTCGGCTGCTGCCTGTGTTCCGGGCTGTGCTGAGGTGGGTCTTTCATCCACAGGTTCCTAGACTGGGGTGAGGAGACCAGCTCTGAGGCCACTTCCACACTATGTGTCCAGGCACCCAGGATCCTGCCCTTCGCTGGCTTCTCTTTTTCCTCTGCTAACCAGGGCTAAGAGCAGCCATCCGATTTTCCCAGAGAGGTGGGGAGGAGCTGAACTAGCACGTGAGTGTGCTCTGGAAAGCCTCTGCCAACAGGAGGAGTGTTGTCACTGGTGCTCCCAGGGATCTCTCCAGGTAGCCCCGCCTCCCTGACACAGGCTGGTGGCTCCAGGCGGGAGGGTGGCCAGTCACCCTCTTTGATCTCCACAGCTTCCAAAGAGAACATCTGACCTCAAACTCCCCTTAAGATCTGAGATACACTGAGGGAGGCAAGAATCCCAGGCCAGTGAATGCCAGTGACCATTCAGATAACCCAGAAAATACCTGCAGTTCTCTCCCCAAGCCTCTTGTTGAGTCAGTTGAAGTTCTTCTACCAGTTTAATCCTATAATCTTAGGATGCTGGGGGGATACCCCTCCCTGCTAGGTGATAAATTCCTCTGAGAAACTAGCCTTCTAAAGCCAGGGTCTTATGACTCCTCTGCTTTCATGTTTTCCTTCCCATCCCCACTTTATTAAAAAACAAATAGTCGAGAGATGGAATTCAAGCTACCACGGGGCTGGCCTGTGCTTGGAGGCCTGGCTGGCTGCCTTCCACATGCGTAGCTTGAGCTCCCCTGCAGTCGAGTACAGTTCCATTTCTCCCAGCTAAGAGTCCTGAAATGCTATCTGGGCTTGGGGTTTACTGTTTGGGATAGATTTTCCCCTTCTCAGTGTAATCTGCAGTCCTGATGAAAGAAACTGAAGAATATCTGCATATGCAATGTTTTTGTGAGAAGTGTCAGGGATGCTTATGTAGAGATGGAAATGGATTGTGAAACTGTTAAAAAGCCTGTCAGAAAATACAGCAGTTGTATCTAAGATTTGGGCTTTCTCTGCACTAGGCCAAAGCTTAGCCTCTTGGGATACTTTCTAGTTACTTCTTTTCTCTTAAAATACAACTCAGCCCAAACTCAGACTATATCTTCACATGGAAAGCAAAGTTAAATATCCAGACAGATTTTGAGAAAATTGGGGCCCTCCAACATCCCCCACATTGAAGACAAAAAGCAATGTTTGGGAATCTTAGGTTTTCTGAATTGACTTTATTTAAGGAATTGCAGGGAATGAAAAAGAAAATCAGCTAAATATCAAAACACTATCCCACTTCACACTGAACTTAGTTGTTCAAGAATTTCAATTACGCTGACTTTCTACATTGATCTTAAAGTTGCTCAAACCTGCTACCAAGAACCTGCATTTTACTTCCAGTTCATTATCTCCAATCAGAAATGGTGTCATATCATTGGCAGTTTCATCATTTTTAAGAAAGCGACACTTTACTCCTGCATTTCTTTAACTGGAAATCCAGCTTCCAAATTTTATTTCCTAGTGGCTACAGCTACATTGAGTTTTCACTGTCAATGCCCATCCCTTTCCACTAAGTGCCACATGAAACCTCTAACAGTTCTGGGAAGCCGAGGCTGGGCCTGCACACGCCCCGGAGCCCGGCCCTTCTCCCAGGCCCCTCCAAGGCTGGAGGAGTAAGGCGTCAGGACCAGAGATGCTGGCGGCCTCTCACCACCACGCAAACCCAGTGCCCACCCACAGGGGCTCCCCCTCCTGGGCCTCAGTCTCCTCAAGTGTAAAACAGACCAGTACCACCCTGGCCCAGCTCCCTCCAGGCCGGCGTGAGGCTCATGTGAGATCTGTGAAGGTGGATTTACACCCGCACACTGGCAGCCATTATTACTGGGGTTCTACTTTCCCCACTTAGGGGAACACATTCTTTTGGTTTCAGTGCAATTTAGTCCTGTTAGTTAAGAATTAACTGGGACCTTCAAGAAATCCTGGTCAGTTCACAGCCTCTTTTGCTCTTCGATTGTCCTCTGGGTTCTTGGCACACCAGGTTAATCCCACCCCACCCCCACCATCCGCACGTTTCCCTCGTGTTTCCTACTTGAGAGAGAACCCCTTTCTCACCCAGTAAACCAGTTCTCCCTTGACAAGCTTCTGCGGTGGCCCCGCTACGCCCTTCCTCCCCTGCCCTCCTCCCCCGCCCAGGCAGCACTCGAAGCCAGTGACTCTGTAGCGAGCTCAGCCCCTTGTGAAAGGAAGGAATCCCTGTGTCTATCCTACAGTCGTCTAGGTCAGATCCTAGGCCAGATCCAAAAACTGAGGTCCGAGGCCGTAAAGCCGGTGAGTGGCCCAGCCCAGGCTGACTGGCTAACTACAGGCTTTCCTTTCACCCATAACAGGGACCCACATGGTGAGGATCCACCAAGGAGGCAACCGGGGAACAGAGCCCCTGGCCAGGTAGGTGAGGGGCCACAACCTCGTCACCTGTGCCCACCACAGGGGAGACTCGGGCAGCACAAGGACCATGGAAAGCCACGGAGCTTAACAGAGGCTGAGAGGGAGGGGGGAGGGCAGACGCAGGACAGGAAGGGTCGAAGGCTCCCTCAGCCGCACTTGGCCCTGGCTGTATCTTGTGCCGCTGGGGGCCTGTGCCACCTTCCATGCTGTCTCTGAAACCATCCAGGTAACAAGTGCAAGCCCCCCAGATACCCCCCCAACCCCTCAGCCCCCCTCGGTCTAGGACAGCATCAAACTAGGAGCCTATAAGGCGTAGCATTACTCTACAACAAGTGATAATTGCAAAACAAGAGAGACAGTAATTCCAATTTCTCCTTCATTTCAAGTTGGGGAGACAGAAGCCCCAAACAGGTGAGGTGCCTTTCACCCACACTGACATACGCTGCGTTGGGACACTACCCAGATTTTCTAGCTCCCAGTTATGATTTGTTTCTTTGGCTCCATCAGGGATTTAGCACTTCTTCATTCGTAAGGAAGCATATGTGATTTAGGCAATGAAATTAGGGAAAAGAAACTGGTTAAGGGGGAGGGAATTGAGTAGATGGGGGATGGAAATGGAGAGAGTCAGGGGAGGAGAGAAGGAGCAGGTGAGTGCAGAACCAGTCCAGTGGAAGGAAAGGGAGAAGGGAAGAGATACCCTACAGAGACGTCCCCTTTCCCCCTGCCTGAGGCTGGCCAGTGCCATCAGATATAGACCCGCAATTCTAGTCCCCTCACCGGCCCCCTTTCCTTCCCTGACACCCCTCTGGAACCTGAGCATCTTCGGGTAGAAAGGACCTGAGTGCCTATCATCCAACAGCACACGTACAGGTGACAGGCAGAGGGGGCGGCAGAGTGTTACTACCCACCTTTCCCAGCTGGAGATACGGGGCTTCGAGGACAGCAAATGCAGTACAAGCTCGCAGGGTCCTGGCCACTGGACCATAAAGCCCTTCCCTCAATTATCTGAACAGCCGGCCCCACACAGTCGCTTCCCCGCGGTGGGCTCCATGGGAACACGGCCGAGAAATACGCGGACCCCAGAGGAAAACCCAGAGCGAGGGCACCGGTAGGAGGCAAGCCCGTGCGAAAGACTTGGGACAGGAAGTCCCAGGCCCAGGGAGCCCGACCCGAGCCTGTCCCGGGAGCCCGCTCCGCCTTCCTCCCCGGACAGCGACACCAGCGCGCGCCACCTCCGAACGCATCCCGACTAACTCTGCCTTCCCGCTCCCCGCGCGGTCCTGCCACCCAGCGCCCCGGGGTGCTCAGGGCCAACCCCAGCGGCTGCGCCCGGGCCCGGCCGGCTCGCCCTTCCCCGTTCATCCGCTCGGCGCTTGGGGACGCGCTCCCGCGAAGCCCTGGCGCCCGCGCGCGTCTCCCGAGCCCGGAAAGGGTCAGCACGGAGCGGCGGGGCCCGGCACGCAGCGAGGGATGGAGCCGCCGGGGACCCGAGGAGCCTCGGTTCCCCCGCGCACCCACCTGCCCTCGCCAGCAGCCAGCCGGGGAGGTGAACCCCGAGGCCCGAGAGCCGCGGCGCCCAGAGTTCGGCTGCGGCGCGGGCGCCCGCCCTCCGCTTCGCCAGGAACCTCTCGCCCCTCAAGTCCAAAGAGAAAGTTCTGTCACTTTTCCAGAAACTTTCGGAAGCTCCGAGAAGCGGCCGTGGCTGGGAAAAGTCCCGCCAGCGTCTTCCCAAGCCGAGGCTGGGGCGCGGGGCAGGGGTGGGCGGCGGGGTGGGCACAGGTTCCCAGGGCGCGCGGAGGCAGGGGCGCGCCGGGCTCTCGGCGCTGGCTGCGGGCGCTCACCTGCGGCTCCGCTCGGGGCGGCGGGGCTCCGCGGGCGCGCGGGGCGGGAGCGCTGGGCAGGCGGCTGTCTGTCCCGCCGGCGATGGCCGAGGAGGCACGGCCCGCGCTGCCCGCCTGGTTCGCTCCTGCCGCGGCGCGGGAAGAGCGCGGTGCTGCGCGCCCTGGCTGCGTGGGGCTGAGGCTCGGAGCGCGGGGCATCACCCCTTTTATAGCCCGGGCCTGGCAGGCGCCCCTTACTCCGGGTACCAGGCCCCGGCTGACGTCATGTTATTAACATTCCCCCCCCCCTCCCCCCAACCAGCCCAAAGCTGCCCAACCCAGGAGGGCGGCCTGGAGGAGGGGCGTGGCGGGCTCGGGGCTGGGGAGGCCTGGAGATGCAGAGGCGGGAGGAGCCGCCCCGCGCCCCCGGCTCCCACGCACCCGCCCGCCCTCTCCAGGTCACGCCCGCAGTCGCCCGGGCCGGCGGCGGGAGGTGAGCACTAGCCGCTGCGTGTTCCAGCATGAGCCAATGGTGCCAAGCAGCGACGTGACTCCACCGCGCGGGCACCTCAACCTCCGCAAGGACCCCGGGGTCGGCGCGGCGGGGCGCCGGGGGGTCGGGTCCCGGCAGCCGCCCGGCAGAGGGGAGCCGGGCAGGGCGAGCAGCCTTTCTCTCCAACGCGGGCTGGCCTTCTGGAGCTTCAAGGAAACGACCCTCCCTCCGGCGCCCGCCCTCTCCTTCTCAAGCAGGGCGCGGGGTGGGGCGGGGACAGGAGCGGCCAGACTCCCGGTGGGACAGGTGCCCGAAGTCACACGCCGTGACCCTCCACCGTTACCCGCCTGGCGGGACGTGGTGACGGGGACCGCGGGAAGCCAGCCCGTCCACGCAAACACTGAAGGCAGCTCGCCGGCTTGGGCGTCGCCAGGCCCCGCACACGCCACGCAAGTTCACACGCAGAAACGCCTCGGGGCTCACTGGGAACCCGATTCCGAGGTGATGGCGAGCGGTAGGACGGGGTCGGTTAGGATATTTATATTTTAACCACAAAGCGATTGAAACCGACAGGGAGATTCTTGGTGAAAAGCACAGGAGGGTGGAAAGATGAGGAACCGGGCAGAGGGAAGAAAGAGGGGTCCTCGCAGGCCGGGCCGCGCGGGGCCGGGGTTCACCCCGCAAGCGGTCAGCGATTAGGGAAAACTCACCGCCACCTTTCTAGGGGGTTCTGCGCCCAGGGCGGCTGGATAAGGGACCCGCCTGGAAGCACTGGCCGCAGTCAGAGTGGGCCCGCGGGATCCCGCCGCGACTCGGGCCGAGGCCTGGGCAGAACTGGGTCTGAACCTTGAAACGGCTTCCGGGTTCCGATTCCCCAGCCCGGCCTTCTCGGATGCGAGCGCGGAAGGACCAGGGACCTTCTCGACCTTCAGGACCACCAGATGTGGACCTGCGCGGGCCCGGACTTTGCGAGCGTGCCCTGCAGGGAGACCGAGCCAGTCGGGCGGGGTGGGGGCGCAGCGGAGGACAGCGACACCTGCCTGCACGTGCCCCCCGGGGGAGGCGGCCGCGGGTGGAGCTTGGTAGTTTGGGGTAAGAACTCGAGAGGTCTCGGAGCCAGGGCTCGCCGCAGCCGCACCGCACCCGGCCTGCATAGCCTCCGCCGTTATGGTCGTCGCGGACCCGGGATTCCAGCGTTGGGGGGCACGAGGCACCGGCATGTCACCCACGCACACACCCGCACGCACGCACACATGTCCCCCCGCCCCGGGAATTAGCGCCCCTCTTCCCAGCCCCGCTGACTGCGGAGCAGCCCGGCGCAGAGACCCCCTAGATAAAACTGGGAAAGAGCAGCCGAAGGGAAAACTCACCCACCCCACCGCAAGCTCTCCGCCACTGGGAGGAAGGCTTGATAGCCGGGTCCTGGGCGTCCTTGTTTTGCGCTGATTGATTTAATGCCACCGGTGGCCGAGTGCACTCATCACACACACGGGCCATCCCGTCCTGCACAGGAGGGGCAAGGATGCTTCTCCACACATAAGCAAAGATGCCTGCCCTGCCTTAGAAGGGAGCCCGGACCAGAGTTACTTCAGGGGTTGATCCCGAGTGAAGGAGGGTTAAGCAGAGATTGAGTATTGCTGAGGTTTTATCAGGGAGCGCCGCCTGGGGCATCCACGTGCACTTCAGTCTGCTTGTGATTTGCTTGGGAGAGGTAAGAAGTGCAGACTCCATGCTGGGGCTTGTGCAAAAGGAAGGGGGAAAACTAAAAGGGAGGGGAAGAACTAGGCAGCTAAGAACAGTCCACTTGTGGCAACCAAATCTAAACACCAGAACATTGCAGGAAGCCAAAAGCAAATGAAAAAAATAAAGTTCTAGGGATATTTAAAGGTTTTAGCAGTTTCTTCTCAGCCCAGGGCACAGTCCCTTCTCACCCGCTCCTGACTCCCATTATCCTGTTTTCCAAACACAAAAGATTGTCTTTGCTCACCATGTGCTAGAAAGGCAAGGTAAACAGGAGTTAAAATCAGTCAGGGGGAGGCGGGGCAAGATGGTGTCTGAGTGAGTGCACCTTGTAGTCTCTCCTGCAAAGAAGCGGCTGGGCAGTGTTGGAAATTCATCAGGACCAGGCTGTTTTGGGATTTTGCAGGGCAGGAGGTGTCTGGATAGCCATTTGGTGGGACAGTGACAGAGAAGATTCGTGTAAAAGGTAGAATTAAGTCTCTCTTTCACGGAGATAGGGGCTGTGTGCAGGACACTCCCCCCTGGGGTGGGCGCCAGGGCAGCAGCGATTCCTGGAGGCTCTGTGGTGCTGGGGAATTCATAAGCCCTGAGCAGGCTATTCAGGGGCTTGCAGGGCAGGAGGTCTTTGGAAACCGATTTGGTGAGACAGAGACGGAGGAGTCTTTTTCGAGGCATGGAATTTTGGGTTTCTGACAGGGAGATCAGCGCTTCAGGCTACAGCCCCGCCCCCTAGGCTTGGCTGCCGATCTGCAGCATCCTTAAATCAGTTGCAATAAAGAGGCTCCCCCAGCAGGCTCTTTCGGGGGCTTGCAGGGCGGGAGGTGTCCTGAAGTCAAATTGGTGACACAGCAACAGAAGAGACTCTTGTGAGAGAGGGAATTTTGGGTTTCTGACACAGAGGTCAGAGTTTGCGGATGTGACCCCGCCCCCATAGGGCTGGCACCCAGCTGCTGGGATCCCTGAAGGCTGTGTTGCACTGCGGTGCTCCCAGGCTTCCTGTTAACCGGATTTGAGGTTGCCAGGTCTGTGTCCCCTAAACCCTGGTGGCCCACACCCCAGAGACTCACACCTCTTGAGTCTGCAATATCACAGACTTCCCATCCCTGAATCCACCATGCCCTGAGGTCCCTCGGAGGTCCTTGAATGTTCTAGCCCTCAACATTTGCATTTTCTCTTTTTTTCTCTTTTTCTCTTTCCTTTTTCTCTTTTTTATTTGTTTTAATTTTTTATATTTCTTATTGTCCTGGTTGCTAATATCACATTATCTCCTAGTCTTTTCTCCCATGGTATCCCCCAAGGTCTTTTTTCATTTACTTAGGGATTTTTTTCTCTCTTAGTTCTTTTCTTTTTCTTGCTTGTTTCCCTCCCTTTTCTTTGCCCACCCCCCATTTTTTTCTTTTCCCTCTGTTTCTTCTTATTTTATTTTATCTTAATTATACAATAGGTGCTACAGGGAACACCTCACATTTGCTGGGTTTCCTCATCCTCCATTTCCTCATTTCTGTGTGAATTGATTTTGGCCACATACCCTATCCCCTTTCCCCCACATCTTGATATCCTTCATCATCTACTGTCTCTCCTATATTCCACCTCCCTTTCTTTGGTCCCCAAATTGTCTAACTTTTAATTTCTAATACCTTTATTTTGTTTTCTGTCTTATCCACTCTTGGTACTATTGTCTTTCTTTTCTCTTTCCCTCTCTCATGAAAACACTGGCTTTTTAATTCATACTATATTCCTCCCATATTCAGTTGACTACCTCATTATAGGTACTCTTCTTACTGCTATAACTCTACACAACTTACATGAATCTAATATCCATCCTCCCAGATCTCATATTGTTGCTCTGTTAACATTTATTACCAATACTACTTTACACATTTTCCTTTTTTACACAATTGCCTTTCCCTGGCCCTAATATTTTCCTTCAAAGTTAACTCAGCCAGCAACAAGAAATTAGAATAAGAAGAACAAAGTGACAAAGAGAAGATATAACACTTACACAAGAACAACAGCTAATTAATCCCCAAGACTAGACAAAGAAGCTAAGGAACTGATTAAGCCCATAAAAATAAAATGATGACCAGACAGCAACAAAAAAACTACAAACCAAACCAGTAATCAGGAAAACATGGCTGAATCCAATGAACAAACTAAAAACCAGGAAGGGGAGCAGAACTTCAGACAAGTACTTAAAGACCTCAGAACATATATCAGAGACAAACTTAATGAAGTAAAGGAAGAGTTTAACAATATGAAGAAAACACTTGGAGAGGAAATTGCAGACATATGCAAAAAGATAACAGATATGATGGGAATGAACACCACAGTTCAAGAAATCAAAAATACACTCACAGCAAATAGCAGCACATTAGAAGAGGCAGAGGAGAGAATTAGCGATGTGGAAGACAGTAAATCGGAAATCAAACAGATAGTAGAATTGATCGATAAAAAGATAGGAAAAATCCAGCTAGGACTTAGGGATGTGAAAGACGATACAAAATGCACAAACATATGTATTATAGGCATCCCAGAAGTAGAAGAAAAGGGAAAGGGGTCAGAAGGGGTGTTGCAGGAAATAATGGCTGAAAACTTCCCAAATCTACTGAGAGAGACAGATGTACATGTCCAAGAAGCAAAATGCACCCCAAACATCATAAACCCCAACAGGCCCACCCCAAGACATATACTTGTCAAATTATCCAATGCTTAAGACAAAGAGAAAATTCTAAAAGTGGCAAGAGAAAAGAAAACCATCCCATACAAGGGAGGCTCCATAAGATTAAGTGCTGATTTCTCATCTGAAACCATGGAGGCAAGAAGGCAGTGGTATGATATAGTCAAGGTACTAAAGGAAAAAAAATTCTAACCAAGAATACTCTATCCAGCTAAACTAGCATTCAAAAATGATGGAGAGTTCAAAATATTCACAGATAAACAGAAATTGAAAGAGTATGCCAACAAGAAACCTCCCCTTCAAGAAATTCTAAAGGGAGTTCTGCAGGAAGAAAGGAAAAAACAGGACAGGCAGAGTTGGAGGAGAGTGTGAGAGCAACAAAAAAGACAAAAAGAGAAGAAAAACAAACCAACAAAATATGACAAACACAAGCCTAATCAAACTATAGCTAACATAAATAAATCCTTGAAAGTAATAACACTGAATGTCAACGGATTAAATTCACCTCTCAAAAGATTCAGACTGGGACATTGGATAAGGAAATATGACCCATCTATATGCTGTCTACAAGAGACACATCTTAGACCCAGAGATTCATGGAGGCTGAAAGTGAATGGTTGGAAAACAATCTTACAAGCAAACAATAACCAAAAAAAGGCAGGAGTAGCTATATTAACATGAGACAAAATAGACTTTAAATACAAAACAATTGTGAGAGACAAAGAAAGATACTACATATTAGTGAAAAGGACAATCTCTCAAGAAGGATGAACAATCATAAATATTTATGCTCCCAACAAGGGCATCTCTAAATACATGAGGCAAACACTGGAAAAGCTCAGTGAAGGAATAGATGCATCTACAATTATAGTGGGAGATTTTAATACACCACTATCAACTCTGGACAGAACATCTCAAAAGACAATCACTAAAGAAACAAAATATTTGAACAGTATATTAGAGGAGCTGGATCTAATAGACATATACAGATCATTACACCTAAATACAGCAGGATATACATTTTTCTCAAGTGCACATGGATCATTCTCCAAGATAGACCATATGCTAGGCCACAAAGAAAGGCTTAATGAATTCAGAAAGATCGAAATCATACAAATTAATATCTCTGACCACAATGGAGTGAAGCCAGAAATCTGCAAGGACCAGAGGCCCAGATTTCACACCAAGATATGGAAATTAAACAGCACACTCTTAGAAAAACAGTGGGTCAAAGAGGAAATCTCAAAAGAAATCAATAACTACCTTGAAACAAATGATAATGTTAACACGACATACCAAAACTTATGAGATGCAGCAAAAGCAGTACTGAGAGGGAAATTTATAGCCATAAATTCATACATCAAAAAAGAAGAAAGAGCAAAAATTGAAGAAATAACTGCACATTTGAAGGAATTAGTAAAAAAAAATAAAGTAATCCCACAGGAAGAAGAAAGAAAGAAATAACAAAGATAAGAGCAGAACTAAATGAAATAGAAAATAAGAAAGCATTTGAAAAGATAAACAAGACCAAGAGCTGGTTCTTTGAGAAGATCAATAAAATTGACAAACCTTTAGTGAAACTAACAAAGAAAAAAAGAGAGAAGATGCAAATACACAAAATAAGAAATGAGAAAGGAGATATCACCACTGACCCCACAGAAATAAAGACTATCATAAGCGGATACTTTGAAAAACTATATTCCAACAAAAATGACAATTCAGAGGAAATGGACAAATTCCTAGAAACACATAAGCAGCCCACATTGACGAAAGAAGAAATTGATGATCTCAACAAACCAATCACAAGTAAAGAGATAGAATCAGTCATTAAAAACTTCCCAACTAAGAAGAGCCCAGGGCCAGACAACTTCACAGGTGAATTCTACAAAACATTCCAGAAAGAACTAACACCAATCCTGCTGAAACTCTTCCAAAAAATCGAAACAGAAGGAACATTGCCTAACTCATTCTATGATGCCAACATTACCCAAATAACAAAGGCAAACAAAGACACCACAAGAAAGGAAAATTACAGACCAATTTCTCTAATGAACCTAGATGCAAAAATACTTAACAAAATACTTGCTAATCGTATTCAACAACACATTAAACAAATTATACACCACGACCAAGTGGGATTCATTCCAGGTATGCAAGGATGGTTCAACATAAGAAAATCAATCAATGTAATACACCATATAAACAGATTGAAGGAAAAAAATCACATGATTATTTCTATAGATGCAGAAAAAGCATTTGATAAAATACAGCACACTTTCTTGATAAAAACACTCCAAAAGATCAGAATACAAGGAAATTTTTTGAACATGATAAAGAGTATATATGAAAAACCCACAGCCAACATTGTTTACAATGGAGAAATCCTAAAATCCTTCCCTCTAAATTCAGGAACAAGACAAGGATGCCCACTCTCTCCCCTTCTATTTAACATTGTCTTAGAAGTACTTGCTCAAGCACTGAGGCAAGAACCAGATATAAAAGGCATTCAAATTGGAAGGGAAGAAGTCAAAATTTCATTATTTGCCAATGACATGATCTTATACATAGAAAACCCTGAGAGGTCCAGAACAAAGCTTCTAGAACTCATAAATGAGTTTAGTAAAGTCACAGGTTATAAGATCAATGTGCAAAAATCAATAGCATTTCTGTACACCAATAATGAGCAAGATCAGGAGGAAATCAAGAAACAAATACCATTCACAATAGCAAATAAAAAAGTCAAATATTTAGGAATAAATTTAATTAAAGATGTAAAAAACTTATACACTGAGAACTACAGAAGACTGTTCAAGGAAATCAAAGAAGACCTAAATAAATGGAAGAATATTCCCTGTTCATGGATAGGAAGACTAAATATTATTAAGATGTCTAACCTGCCAAAACTGATCTACACATTCAATGCAATCCCAATAAAAATCAACACAGCATTCTTTAAGGAACTAGAAAAACAAGCTATGAAATTTATTTGGAAAGGAAAGAGGCCCCAAATAGCCAAAGACATATTGGAAAAGAAAAATGAAATTGGAGGAATCACACTACCTGACTTCAAAACATACTACAAGGCTACAGTAGTGAAAACAGCATGGTATTGGCATAAGAAGAGACACACAGACCAATGGAATTGAATTGAAAGTTCTGATATAGACCCTCATATATATAGCCATATAATATTCGATAAAGCCACCAAACCCTCTCGACTGGGAGAGAATGGCCTATTCAACAAATGGTGCCTGGAGAGCTGGATATCCATATGTAGAAGAATGAAAGAGGATTACCATCTCACACCTTATACAAAGATCAACTCAAGATGGATCAAAGACCTAAATATAAGAGCCAAGACCATAAAGCCTTTGGAAAGCAGTGTAGGGAAACATCTACAAGACCTTGTAATAGGGAATGGCTTCATGAACATCACACCAAAAGCACAAGCAGCAAAAGAACAAAGACATAAATGGGACTTCCTCAAAATTAAGGCCTTCTGCACCTCAAAGGAGTTTGTCAAGAAAGTAAAAAGGGAGCCTACACAATGGGAGAAAATATTTGGCAACCATATATCTGATAAGAGACTTATAACTTGCATATATAAAGAACTCCTATATCTTGAAAATAAAAAGATAAACAACCCATTTAAAAAATGGGAAAAAGATTTAAACAGACACTTCTCCAAAGAAGAAATACAAATGGCTAAAAAGCACATGAAAAAATGCTCCAAATCTTTAGCTATCAGGAAAATGCAAATCAAAACTACAAAGAGATACCATCTTACTCCCATAAGATTGGCAGCTATGAAAAAAACAGAAGAATACAAATGCTGGAGAGGATGTGAAGAAATGGGAACGCTCATCCACTGGTGGTGGGAATGCAGAAGGATCCAACCATTCTGGAGGACAGTTTGGTGATTTCTCAAAAAACTAACCATAGATTTGCCATATGACCCAGCAATTCCACTGCTGGGTATATACCCAGAAGAACTGAAAACAAGGACACAATCCAATATATGCACGCCAATGTTCATAGTAGCATTGCTCACTATCGCCAAAAGTTGGAATCAACCCAAATGCCCATCAACAGATGAATGGATCAATAAAATGTGGCATATACATACAATGGAATACTACTCGGCTTTAAGAACAAATATACTACAAACACACGTGATAACATGGATGAATCTTGAGAACCTTATGTTGAGTGAAGCAACCCAGGCATTGAAGGACAAATACTACATGACCTCAATGATATGAAATAAGTAAACCAAGCTGCCTCAGAGAGCTAGAGACTGGAAGATAGGCTTACAGGAAATCGGGGGGTAGAGGAAGGATGTAAGCTGACATCTACATGGGTGAAATCTATGATAAGCTGGAGGTAAGTATGTGTACAAGGAAGGGATAAAATGGGGCCATAGGGTTACCTTTGGGTGGGGTTTTGCGGACTTGAGGGGGACTAAGGATGGGAGGATGGGTAATATTGCCCAAGAAATTGGGGGGAGGGTGGGGCAACACACGAACATAGGAGATTGTCAGGTGTTGGTTGAGAGTATAATGCTGAGAAATCCCTTTCAAAATATAATTAGGAAAGTTACCTGTTTAAGATACTTAAAAGGGATAATCTGATGTAGGACAGACTCCTAGGGAATATGTGAATGCTCATTTTGCCAGAGTGGGTTATACCATTGGGTAGAGACCCATATAATGAGAGTGAAGGTATACCCACATCCTGGGGAGGACTAATGCCATCAAATAGATCTCTCAAGAGAAATGGTGGCTCCCAGGGCATTAGGGCAGTTGAGCAAGTCAAGCCCTCAACACTGTTGCAAGTATCACTGAACATGGCTCCTCAAGAAGTGAAGATTGACTGTCACTGTGGACCCCAAGGGGAAGGGGAAATAGATATTGAATAGATGGAACCAACGTTAACTGTGAGGGCAATAGAAGTGTTTCACAAGAGTACGCAAGGACGGATATAAAACATGTAATATTACACCAAAAACTTATAGGGGCCGACGGACTAATAATGTAAATCATAATGTAAAACATAAGATAACTAAAATTTAGAAAATTGTATAGCCTAAAGTATAAACCACAATGTAAACACAAATGTTACCTTGCTTGAAAGCTATTGTCTCAATATCTGTACATCAGTTTCAGTAAATATGGTATGAATATGTTAAAAGATTATTACTGTGGAAGGGAAAAGGTTTTCTATTGGATATGTGGGAGTACTGTCTATTGTATATATGAATTACTGTGATCTCTAGCTCTTGTGAAGAGAAGCTTAATAATTGGGAAAAAAGAAAAGAAAAAGATAGGATGTAGAATTTTTCCAAATCAATATGAATTCTATATCTAACCTTTAAACTTATCGCTATATTCCATTTTACTATTAAGGGAACCTGGCATTATATTGGGCTTCACTTTTCAGGAAGTTTTGGATCACAGAGTGCTTCAACAATGGCAGCGGAGGAATACTGGTATGGGATGCTATTGACAGGGGACATATGGTTGACAGGGAGTTATACTGGGCATGTGTCCAGGGTGCATGGAAATGTTTGGATATACTCATGGTGGAAACAATTAAAGACAACAGCTGGGGGCGTCCTGGGTTCCTGGCTGGGGGGGGCTCTGTCGTGGTCCCTAGGGGAGCAGTGGCAGTCCCCTAGGTGTGATGGCAAGGACCAGGAAGGAATGAGGGTCCAACAGTGAGCCCCTGATACTAATGACTATGCTTGTGAGCCTATACACCTGAAATAAGAACAAGGCCTAGAGCGGCACTGTGCCTAAGAGTTCCTTCCTGGCAGCCTCCGTGTTACTCAAATGTGGCCAGTCTTGAAGCCAAACTCAGCATGTAAATGCACTGCCTTCCCCCAAGCGTGGGACATGACACCTGGGGATGAGCCTCGCTGGCACTGAGGGATCACTACCAAGTACCAGATGGTGATGTAACTAGAAAATGACCTTGAATAAAAGGTTCAACATGGACCAGCAGAATATCCCTGTCTACATATAATAACAGGAGTTAAAAATGCTGTTTGACCTAAATTAAGGGGGAAATAGAAAGGACAAATGAGTTTATATGGCTATGAGTCTCTAAAAAAGAGTCTGGAGGTTGTCAGAAGGATTGCCCTTATGCACACCTCAGCAGAGTCTCAGAGACAGATAAAGTAGATACAACCCCAGGTATTGGTTCTTCTGAGGGCTAAAGAGACCCACGGGTTTTATGGTCATGGCAGATGGAGTTCACTGCCATGTCAGTTGGCCTTTCTTTGGAATTGGTGTTTCTGCATGATGGAGCTGGACTCAGATGTGATCTCTTTTCACAAGCCTTTCCTATTACTTTACTGGAATTGTAGTTGGTGCTGGGGTTTAAGATATATCTAGGGGATCTGAATCTCTGGACTGATAATATGATAGCCAGTCCCTGAGCCTCAACAGACTTCAGCTCCTACACTCTGGTTTATTGGACTTACCCCACTCAGCTAACATGGAGTTGAAGAATGTCCACCACCCACCATGGAGCCAAGAGTGCCTACAACTGAAAGCAGGAGGATTGCATCCAGTATCCATGTGGAATCTAAGCCCCCTCTTGACATAGATCTGGAATGGACACAACTAATCCAAGGTCCACAGGAAGGAGGAATACAGTAAGGATTAGAGTGGACTTACTGATATTCTATTCATGAACTATTGTGGTTAGTAATTGAGAAAAGGTGGCATTGGTGTGGAAAAAGTGGCCATGGTGGCTGCTGGGTGTGGGGAATGGGAGGAAGAGATGAGATGTGGAGGCATTTTCCGGACTTGGAGGTGTCCTGGATGGTGCTGCAGGAACAATTACCAGACATTGTAGATCCTGCCATGGCCCACTGAATGGAACGTGGGAGAGTATGGGCTGTGATGTGGACCATTGACCATGAGGTGCAGCGATGCCCAGAGAGGTACTCACCAAATGCAATGGATGTGTCATGATGATGGGGGAGAGTGTTGCTGTGGGGGGAGTAGTGGGGTGGGGGCGGTGAGGGTGAATGGGGACCATATATTTTTTGAATGTAATATTTTTAAAAAATGAATTAAAAAAAAAAAGATGATGCAACAAATAGAAACACAGATTCCCATGCCACTGACAACAACAGAAGTGGACGAAAGAGGAAGGTGCAGCAAATAGAAACAGAGCACAGACAACCAGGGTGGGGGGGAAGTGGAGAAAAATAAATAAATAAATAAATAAATCTTTTAAAAAAATCAGCCAGGGAAGCAGCAGGGAGCCGGCCGCCCTGCCCATCTGGCTCAACCCGCTTCTTCGTCTCAGAACGGGGCTGGGGTGGGTTGGCTGCTGGATTCTGCCTTCCAAAGCCCACACTCGCTGTAAAGCCGGTTTGAATGTGGGGTTACGGTCTCCTCAGGGCCTGCAGGGCTACTCTGCCAGTAGGCTCGGAGGTGCTGACTAAGCACCTAGTGGCTTTGTCACTTGGATAAGTCATTTCACTTTCTGGGCTTAAGTTTTCTCATCTGAAAAATGACGCTAATGATGGCACCCACATAGGAAGGTAGTTGTGAGATAATTATTGAGAATGGGACACACAGCCCCCAGTAGTGGTGTCTTCAATTGTGAATCCAGGAGGGCTTTCTGGGGCACCCCTGGAGCTCTCCCAGAGTTCATTCTGTCCCCCCATCAGTGGCCCACAATTGTGGACAAAATTGAGCACTGTCTAGGAATGGCAATCTTCAGAGGAGTGTGGATAAGCTCTGAGGAACGAAACCAGTGAGAGCGATGGCCATTCTCCACCCACAGTGCCGGGGCCACACGCCTGGGGCTTCCTCAGCGCTGGGCAGACCAGAGCTTCCTGCCCCCCTGGTGCAGGGCAAGTGCCCTGGCTTGGAGCAGGGGGTGTGGGTCTGGTCTGGCTCTGCCTCTGCTATCCTGAGGAAGGCACCCC
Source organism: Dasypus novemcinctus (assembly GCF_030445035.2). Lineage (NCBI taxonomy): Eukaryota > Metazoa > Chordata > Mammalia > Cingulata > Dasypodidae > Dasypus > Dasypus novemcinctus. The sequence goes on along the minus strand of NC_080682.1, from coordinate 105,254,431 downwards.
TTTCTCTGAGGACCCTTCCTTTCTCTGGACTGAGCTGGAGTCGGGGTCCTGGGAACCTGTGCTGAAGCTGCCCTGGGGGCTCCTGGAGATTCCTCCTAAAACAGCTGGGGTAGGACGGCAGGAAGGCCCTGAACAGCGCAAGGCAGACCCAAGTGCGTCATCTCCCTTCCCTTCCAAACGCTGGAGGTGAGAAATGTCGCCCGACTCAGTTCTCATCACTGCCTGTGGCCCAGCAGCCTATCTCCTTTGTCTTTGAACATTCCATGTTTTACAAGGGCTTGGTGCCTTATTAGAGGGCAGCAGTTGCGCCTTTGGGGAGCTTTTTGTGTGAGCCCATCATCAACAGCCAGGCACCCACCTTGGGTCACAGAACCCAAGTCCAGGTAGCAGCGGTGCCTTTTAGGAGAGAGACCCCAGGAACCTGAGTATCCAAGATGAAATCCCAATGGGCAGGGGCTAGCCAGAGCCAAGAGACCGGGGACCCATCTGCAGCTTTTCCTGCAGCCAGCCACGTGACTTCATGCAAATCAGGAACCCTGTGCCTTGGTTTTCTAGTCTATAAAATGGAACTGCTACAGGGCAGTTGCAAGAATCAAGTGAGATAATAGATGTGAAAGTGGTTTGAAAATTATGAAAAAGAACGCTATTTTTAAGGATTCCTTTGAGGAACTTTTCTTAGTATAATCATTTTAACCATGAAAATTTGGAAAATAGGCAAGAGAAAAATTACCAATAATTTCAGCACTGTTAGCATTTCCAGTCATTTTAAAAACACACACACACTGTCTCACATACATAATAATAATTTTAGATTACATGCAATTTTAAAATTTGCCCTTTTCTTTATTACTCTTAATTGTAGGTAGTTTTTATGACCATAATTTTTTCTTCCTAAAAAAGTTCTGCTCATTTTATTGTGAAATGTAGTGTACATCAGATGATTGCATTGAACATATACGAATGAATATAATATACATATTCATTTAATAGTAAAACAAGCATCGACTACCCACCCCCATGTTAAGAAGTAGCCACCACCTCTGCTACTTAGAAGCCCCACGTGTCTCTTCCTGATCACATCTGCTTCTATCATTAGCATAATTTTTCCTGGCCAATAGACGTCTTGTAATTTACTAATAATTTCCCTATTTTTAGCATTTAAAGTGTTTGCCAATTATTGCTAGAGTACTAGGCAAATTTAGATCTTCATTATGGGGAAGGTTATGAAATGCCATCGCCGCACAGGTGACTTGCCTGGGGTTAGGAAAAGGGCCTGGACGCTCATCTTCAAGTGCTGCACGGGGTACAGAGGAAGGACCCTCACAGGCTGTGACTTCCTGTGCATTTTCTTTGTTTCTTATCGTCCCAAACAAAGAGTCCTTCAGGGGCTTTTCCACGTGAACATCTCCTTTAACCCCTCCCCCCTCTGCTCTCCCACCCGCCTTGAACTTGATGTTCCACGTTGGAAGAGAAAACCCAGTCTGCAGCGTGGGTGACTGGTGCAGGAACAGCTGGAGCAGGGCTTCCGCCTGCACTGCCAGGCCGAGCGCTTACGGGCTCAGGCGGCCCCTCGGCCGTCGCATCCCTGTGCTGTCTCTAGTGGACGGCCTGGGTGCTACCGTGGAGGCATCACCTCATTCTGCAGCAGAGCAGCTGCCTGGAGCCTGCTGGGAAGGATTCCCAGAACCTCAAGCCCTCAGCGCCAGGAGGACCCCGGAAGCATCTATTCTGTCTTCCCCAAGCTGGGCAGGAGGACACACCTGGGGACACCATTGCACCCCAGAGTCACAGGGACACAGAGGGGATCTTGCCGGAGTGTCTGTGTCAATTAGTATGTGCTTAAAATGATTGATTTAGATTATGCAAATATGGATCTAGCCAATGAGAATATAAAAGCTGCACAAAAACTTTTAATGGAAGAGAAGGTTTCAAATACATTTTGGACTCGAAAGTTATATTCCTGGGACCCTGGGAGGAAGGACATCAGTTCTCTCTCTTCTGCCTGTAAGTGTAAAAATAGTCACAGCAAATGTCTTTGTAGCACCCACTGTCCCACACTCTGTGCCGAGCCCTTTACATGTAGTTGGTGCCTTGAATCCGCATGACATCCCTGTGAGGTAAGGAAAACGAGCATCTCCACTTTACAGATGAGGACACTGAAGCACAGGAAGGTAAGTAACTTGCCAGCAAGGGGCAGAGCAGGATTCACGCCCCAGCAGCCTGGCTCCTGAGTCTGGGTACTTCACCCTGATACATATGCCTCGCAGCAAGTGCTCAGCGAAAAACTTGTGAAACTCTGATGCCGTCCAGTGCCCTCATTTGATGGATGGGTAATTTAAAAAAATAATAATTTCCTTGTCTTTATTTTTTAATGTTACATTCAAAAAATATGAGGTCCCCATGTACCCCCCACCCCCCTCACTCCACTCCCCCATAACAACAACCTCCTCCATCATCATGGGACAGTCATTGCACTTGGCGAATACATCTCTGAGCACCACTGCACCTCATGGTCAATGGTGCACATTACAGTTTGCACTCTCCCCCAGTCCACCCAGTGGGCCATGGGAGGACAAACAATGTCCAGTAACTGTCCCTGCAGCACCACCCAGGAAAGCTCCAAGTCCCGAAAATGCCCCCACATCACATCTCTTCCTCCCACTCCCCACCCTCAGCAGCTACCATGGCCACTTTCTCCATCTCAATGCTACCTTTACTTCCATTACTAATTACAATAGCTCCAGAATAGAATATCAGTAAGTCCACTCTAATCCATACTCTATTCCTCCACTCTGTGGACTGATGGATGGGAAATTGAGCTCAAAGAGGAAAGGCGGCTCTCCACGATATCAGCACAGCACGTTCTCACCTGGGAGGAGCCCTGGCAGCCCTCTGCTCTCCTGAGCCTCCGTACCCTGCCCTCCATTTGCCCAGAATCGGGCCAAGGGGAAGAAAAGCAGAGTTGAAGAAGAGGGTCCAGCACATTCCAGAGCCCTTCCCTAGTGACTGGCCGTGGCTTGCATCCTGGGGGTTGAAAAGTGGGGAGGAGGAGGGAAAAGAGCCAGGAATTGCTGCACTCGAGGACTCAGCTCAGGGGAGTGGATGTAGCTCAAGTGGTTGAGCACCTGCTTCCCATGTATGAGGTCCTGGGTTCAATCCCAGGTACCTCCTAAAAGAAAAAAGAACTGAGCTCAAATCCGGTGCTGCTACCTCCTCTATGGCTTTGGACAGGTTCTTGTTTGTTTTGTTTTTTTAAAGATTTATTTTATTTATTTCTCTCCCCTTCCCCCCCATTGTCTGCTCTCTGTGTCCACTTGCTATGAGTTCTTCTGTGTCTGCTGGCATTCTTGTCATGCAGCTCCTGGAAACTGTGTCATGGGGACACTCCATATGGTAGGCTGACACTCAATCAGCTGAGCCATGTCCACGTCCTCTTTTTTTTTTTAAGATTTATTTCTCTCCCCTTTCCCCCAACTGTCTGCTCTCTGTGTCCATTCGCCACATGTTCTTCTGCATCTGCTTGCATTACCAGGCAGTACTGGGAAACTGCGTCTCTTTTTTGTTGTGTCATCTTGCTGCGTCAGCTCTCTGTGTGTGCAGTGCCATTCCTGGTTGGGCTGCTGTGCTTTTTTCACCCAGGGCGGCTCTCCCTATGGGGCCCAATCCTGTGCATGGGGCATCTCTACATGGGGGACACCCCTGTGGCACGGCACTCCTTGTGCAAGGCAGCACTGCGTGTGGGCCAGCTCCACACAGGTCAGGAGGCCCTGGGTATTGAACCCTGGACCCCCCATATGGTAGGCAGATGCTCTATCAGTTGAGCCACATCCGCTTCCCTGGCTATTCTCAATAATACTGCTATGAACATTGGTGTTCAAGATTCTGTTCAAGTCCCTGCTTGCAATTCTCATACTTTTTATTTTAGCCATGATTGTAGGTGTGTAGTGCTATCTCATCATGGTTTTAATTTGCACTTTCCTAAGAGTGAGTGATGTTGTACATCTTTTCATATGCTTCTTTGAAATAACATATTTTTTGTATTGTATTTTTAATTATAATGATAAACAAGAGGATTGTTGAAGTTTTGCATGTACTGACCCCTATTTAACAACCATACTAAGCACTCTAATTAGTTTTAATAGTTTATAGATTATCTTGAATTTATGGTTCACAACAATGACAATTTGGCCTTCTTTATTTTTATATCTCTCATTTCTTTCTCTTCTCCAATTGCTCCTACTGTACTTCTAGAATTATTTGTTCCTAACTTTAACAGGAATGTTCCCAGTATTTCACCACTGACTTTATATAAGTTATTTAGAAACTATCCATCTCTTCCTATTTTACTAATAAATTTTTAAAAGATCAGGAATAGATGGTGAACCTATCAAATGTCTTTCCAGTCTTTTCAAAGATGATCTTGTCTTTTCCACTTTGATCTGTCAACATAGTTAATTATATTAATAGGCTATTACTAGTAAGCCATTCTTGCCTTCTTTTGGTATAATACTATTTTGCTTGTGGTGTATTGTTCTCTTAAAGTCCCTCTCAATTCTACTTAAAATTTTAAGACTTTTTTATATTGATATTCATACATAAGCTTCCTTCAGCCCCTGACGGGGCTCTTCTCACCCTTCAGGTCTTGTTTAATATTATATCTTCCCACAAGCCCTCCCTGACCATCAAGGCCCCTGAGTTCCGTCCTTCATTCTGTTTATTTCCTTAATGACTCACTTACCATGCTCTGTACTTGTCTTAATTTTTTGCTTGTTGTTTTGTCCCTTCCTCAGCTCTGCTGTTGACGGTAAGCCCCTTCGAGGGCCCCAGGACCCGGCTGTCTTCTGTACTCTGTTTCCATTCCCTGAGACTGCATTAACACACAGGAAGCAGTAAAAACCAGTGCTGAACTGAGTGAATCAGAGCACCCATGGAGGGGACACTGGGAGGAATGGCTAAGCCACTGTCGGGAAGAAGATCAGAAGGAATCGGTGAGGGTGGAGCTCAGGGTGTACAGGTTTAATTTCAGATGACAGCAGAGGGGCCACGTGTCAAGTTTGCGTTGGCATTTGGGGATGGAAGCATGAAGGGAAGTGGAGAGGTCAGAGTTAGGAACGTAGATTCCAGAGTCATCCTTAACCACCTACTAATGCACCCACCCACTCGTCCATCTACCAATCCATCCATCCATCTGTCTGCCTCTCGCTTCATCCAGTCATCATGCATGCGTGAGCAAACCGTGAGCCAAGCCCTGTGATGCACCTGGGGAAATATTGGCCAATGGGCACAGGCTCTGTCCCCAAGGAGTCTAAGTCGGGAGGAGATAGGAAAGGAGTGGACAAAAGTCACAACAGAGCAGGGTAACTACTGCTATGAGGGAGCCACAAACACATTATATAGATCATAGTTGAAAAGATGAGGGTGCAAATGAGAGGATTTGATCTTTAGGGAGCACTGGAAAGAGAAGCCAACAACAAAGGAAGAAGCAGTCAGAGCAATGGAAGGAGAATCAGGAGAGAGACTGTATCACAGTAGAAAAAATCTGGACTTTAGAATCAGAGCAACCATGCTTTGGATGCCAAGTCCTGCTTCTTTCCAGCTGGGTGATTTTGGAGAAATGCTCCATCTTCTCTGGGCCTCAGTTTCCTCCCCGGGGAAATAGAGATACCCTCATAGCGATGCTGTAAGTTAGGTCCTGCCTGATGCAGAGCAGGTGCCTGTAGATGGTGGTTGGTGGCAATGACAGTGGTGATGGGAGGGCACTTTAGAGACTGCTTCCCACCTGCTGAGCAGCGTTCACTTCTGGGATTTCCTGAGGTATTTCCCCTTGATGTGAGAATACCTCATGAAGCTTTTTGTTTTGTTTTCCTTTTTTTTTTTTTTAAGATTTTTTCCCTCTCCCCTCCCCTCCCTGCCCCACAGTTGTCTGCTCTCTGTGTCCACTTGCCATGTGTTCTTCTGTGACCGCTTCTATCCTTATCCGCGGCACCAGGAATCTGTGTTTCTTTTTGTTGCGTCATCTTGTTGTGTCAGCTCTGTGTGTGTGCAGTGCCATTCCTGGGCAGGCTGCACTTTCTTTTGCACTGAGTGGCTCTCCTTATGGGGCGCACTCTTTGCACGTGGGGCTCCCCTACATGGGGGACACCCCTGCGTGGCACACCACTCCCTGCATGCATCAGCACTGCGCATGGTCAGCTCCACACGGGTCAAAGAGGCCCAGGGTTTGAACCGTGGACCTCCCATGTGGTAGATGGATGCCCTAACCACTGGGCCAAGTCCGCCATCAGATTCCACTTTCTACCTCCTGCACCTCTGTGGAGTGGCAGAGCACTGGGGATCCTGGGCGGGAAGTGGGAGCAGAGTTTGCGGAAAAGCTAGACGTTTCTGTCAAGCAGTCCTTAAGGAGTGTCAACTGCTCAGAGCACCCTGCACAGTGCCCACACACATCAGCTGCCAGGCAAATGCACCTCACAGGGGCTTTCTTGTGTAGGATTGGTAAGAGGGGTTCCTGGAACTCTGCTGACAAGGACCATAAGAAACAAAGAAATGAAAAAAGGGGGTGGGGGAGGGAGGCAAGTGGGGTTTGGCCAAACTCAGTAACTGATGGGGCTGTGGGTCAGAAATGGCTGGAGGAAGGAACCCGCTCTTTATCAAGGGCCTCCTGATGGCCGCGCATTGTGCTGGTGGCTTCATACTTGATGTTCACAGTAACCCACGAATCGCTGTGATTTACCTCATTCTGCAGGTGAGGAAATTGAGGTTCAGAAAGGGGAAGTGCCTTGCCCCAAATTATGGAACTAATGGCTGGTCAAGCCGGCATAACAATCTAAGCCTCTCTGACCCAAAGCTCCGCTCTTTCCATTCTGCATCCCTGGGCGGTTTCAGTGCTGGGGAAACAGGCCACTGAAAGGGAGCCCGATGCAGGAGAGCGGACGGCTCTGATCTCTCTCCACTGAGGCAGGTCTGGGCTGTTTGTTCTTTGAGAAACCTAGCCTTAAGCGAGGTAGGCCTGAGTCAGCAGCATGTGGCGTAGGGAGGGGTAGGTAGGAGAGGCAGTAGGGGGGGAGTGGGGGTACACTCAGGACAGGGGTCTCCCGCCACAAGCCTGCTTCCCCCCATGACCCAGCAGGTGTGGCCTTGATGCCTGTGGACACCAGGAGCCAGGCACCAGGCCCCACACCCCCCAGGCACTCAGCTCTGGTGGGAACTCAGCCATCAACTCTCATGGAGGAGCGGGCAGGGGTGGGTGAGGCTGCTGGGGAGTGCAGGCCCTCAGGCCCCTCTGGGCTGTGGTAAAGAGTTTGGAAGTCCTCATGCACAGGTTAAGTGGAGAAGTTGAATGGTTTTAAGAAATAAGCAAAAGGGCTTTGTTTGGAGAGTAGGCTGTAGAAGCCACAGGGCAAGTCTTGTTCCTCCTGTGGCCCCAGTGTCCACAGCCAGGCCTGGTAAACAGTGTGTGCACCTTCCACAGAGTTTGTTGGATAAATAAATCAGCAGGAGAAGTAGGAACACTGGTATAGAGACGATCGCATTGGTCACTGCAGAGGAAGGGAAGAAGAGGGTGCATTCAAGACAGATTTTGGAACTAGAAGTGACAGGACTTGCTGATGGGGGAAGATTTAGGCATGGGAGGAATCTTGAGTGTCTCCGGGGTTTCTGCCTCAGTCAAGTGGGAGGATGATAGTGGCACTTTCCAAGAAGGGGAAAATTGGGGAGAGGTTAAAGAATATGGTGTTGGGGATGTGGGTGTTAGGTTTGAGATGCCTTCAAGATATCCAAATGCAGATGTCAAGATGGCAGCCTGAAGCCCAGAGGGGGGATAAAGGTTGGGAGTACAAACTTGGGAGTCATGTACAAAGACAGCTTTTTCAATTCATTTTTTATATTTATTTTATTTCTTTATCCCCCCCACACACCTTTTGTTTACATTTCCTGTCTGCTCTCTGTGTCCATTTGCTATGTGCTCTCTATGTCCGCTTGTCTTCTCTTTAGGAGGCATGGGGAACCATACCTGGGACCTCCTGTGTGAGCTTAAGCCACCTCAGCTCCCTGTTTTTTTAGCTCTCATTGTCTTTCCTCTTTGTGTCTCCTTGTTGCATCAGCTCGCAGCACCTGCCTGTCACGTGAGCTTGTTGGCTTGCTCGTCTTCTCCAGGAGGCACCGGGAACTGAACCTAGGACCTCCCATGTGGTAGGTGGGAGCTCAATCACTTGAGCCACATCTGCTTCCCCACAGACAGTTTTTAAAACCACGTCATGAGCAAGATCATCCAAGGAGGGGGTGTGAAGAGAGAAGACGGCCCGGTCTTACATGGTTTCGGAATGGTCTATTACTGTGGTGAGCTTGAGCAATTGAACAGCTGAGTTTGTTTCCCCCACTGTGGAGTAAGATAACTCCTCCTCATAGGACCCTACTCCAAAGCACTCAGCTAAGCACCTGGCACACAGGTAGAGGCTCCATAGGTGATACAGTCCTAGAAAGGCTCGGATTTTTCCATCCTGGGATGGCCAGGGGAGGGACAGGCTTAGCTCTTCTCCAGCCAATGCCAGCATAAATAGATCCTTAGGTCCTCTCTCTGGGTCCCCTTCGAGCTCTGCCCATTACCCAGCCTTCTCCTGGGCCCTCACCAGCGCAGCCCTGAAGACAGTCTACCTTGCCCGCAGTTTCTCAGAGTGACCACCAGAGGGAGCACCTCCCCACAGCTGGGGCTTGCTGGCTCTCTCCTCCCTGCCCTTCTCTCCAGTCTCCTCTTCTCCCTTCCCCACCCCACGCCCCTCCCCTCCCCCCTTACTCTCTTTTGTCTCTTCCATCAAAACTTAACTCTCCCAAAAAGAGTTCTTCAGTTTAAAAGGAAAGGATACTAGAAAACAGATCAAAACCACATGAAAAGAATAAAGATCTCTGGTAAATGTAATAACATGGGTAAATAAATATAAGGGCCAGCACTTTTGTAGTCTGGGTTCATAACTCCACTTTGTGCTCTCTAGAGGATCTAAAAGGCAAATGCATAAAATGCAATGGTAAATCAATGGTTTGGGATTCATAACATATAAACACACAATTTGTGACAAGAACTACGTAAAGGTGGGGGCCAGAGGGTTTAGGAATATAGTTTGTGTATACTACTGAAGTGAAGTTAGTATCTCAGCAAGCGAGAGTGTTACAGATTTAGAATATTCAGTTTAAGCCCCAGCGGAAACTACCAAGAAAATATCCGAGAACACGCAAGTTTATAGAGACAGATATCAGAGTTCAGGTTCCAGGGGCAGTGGCGAAGGGGGGTGGCATTGGTGGCACCAGCGCTGAGGATGCAGACGGCTGTGACAACCCTGCTGAATGTCCCTCAGGCTGCAGGTCTTGCTGTCAGATACACATCCAAGAGGACGGGTGGCAGCTCCAGAAACCTCAGTGGAAAGTCGCCAGCAAACACTGTGGCATCAACAAAGGCGAGGGTCACTGTGTTCATGCTGGCAACGTCCTCGGGGCTCAGTGCCAGGCCGGCTGGCCCCCAGGAGCCCACGTTGGACTGGGGGAGAGGAAGTGCCCTTGTGCCCTGGAGGAGGGGGTGGTCCGCTACACAAAGGAAGTCTGCCTGCCAATCCCACCAGCTGCCAGGCTGTGGATCTGGTTGCCGAGCTGCCCAAGGGTGCTGAGTTCTACAAGGCTTCTGTCCACATGGTTCCCAAGGGTGCTGAGTTCTACAAGGCTTCTGTCCACGTGGTTCCCAAGGGTGCTGAGTTCTACAAGGCTTCTGTCCACCTGGTTCCCAAGGGTGCTGTGTTCTACAAGGCTTCTGTACACGTGGTTCCCAAGGGTGTTGTGTCTTGAAGGCTTCTGTCCACATGGTTCCCAAGGGTGCTGAGTTCTACAAGGCTTCTGTCCACATGGTTCCCAAGGGTGCTGTGTTCTACAAGGCTTCTGTCCGCATGGTTCCCAAGGGTGTTGTGTCTATAAGGCTTCTGCCCATGTGGTTCCCACCAGGCCAAAGGGCCCTTCATATTTGTAGTTTTGCTTTGAGCTCCTGATGGGGGCCACTGAATGGAAACTGGTGCCCAGATGCCAGGAGAGGGTGATACCAGAAGAGGTCAAGGACTGGGGGGATGACAGGCCTCTGAGGAAGAGGTCTGCTTGATGCTGACTCTTCATGAAGCTCTTGGAAGTGATGGGCTGGGAAGCCATTAGGGAGACCTGACCTGGAGCCAAAAATAAAATTGGCCAGAGTCATGGAAAAAAAAAAGGTTACATAAGTGAATATCCTTGTTCTTAGGCCATGTGTATGGCATTATTAAGTGTTCAAGGAACATGATGTAGACAACATACACTGAAGTGTTCAGAAAATGGATAGGTTGATATGGCTGGATAGATGGGTAGATAGATAAATAGAAAGAAAAAGAAAGAAAGAAAGAAGGAAGGAAAGAAAGAAAGAAGGAAAGAAAGAAGAAGGAAAGAAAGAAAGAGAAAGAAAGAAAGAAAGAAGAAGGAAAGAAAGAGAAAGAAAGAAAAGAAAGAAAGAAAGAAAAGTGGCAAATGTGGCTAAATATTCAAATTGGTGGATCTACTTATCTGGGGAAATGGGATACATTGCAGAGAGCATGGTATATATGCGAACTCCTCTAAGTTTGCAAGTATTTCAAAATAAAATTTTTTTTTAAAAAAACAAAGGAAACAAAAGAATAATGAATTCAGGATTCAGAACACTGTTTCCTTTGTGGGGGAGGTAGGGCATTGGTAGGGAGAGAACCTTATCAAGGATCTGGTCTTTGTGTTGAGTGGTTTGTTCACAGGGGCTTATTATATTGACAAAACTAACTGTCTAAATGAAAAATTAGAAAAAGCAGGTCGTTTATGGACAATGATTAAAGTGTGCCACAAACTAAGGATCCCAGGTAATCCAAATTTGTTCATCTCATCTGAGACCATGTAGAAAGGGAGGGAGGGAGAGAGGGGAGGGAGGGTCTCAGGCCACATGGCAATTATGGGAAGGAGGATCAAGACTAGAATGAGAGAACAGTCATGAAGCTGCTCTAGAAGAGGCTGGCTGTGGGATGGACAGCACCTTGTCACCTCGTGAAATATTTAAATCAGCAAAGAAGAATTTCACACACACACACACACACACAAATGGTATCCAGATGGCCAATGAACAGTAAAATGTGCTCAACCCGATTAGTCACCAGGAAAATATTAGAACCACAGTGAAGTGCCACTAAACATTCACTAAAATGGCTAAAACATGTGGAATCTAAGCCCCCTCTTGATAAAGATGTGGAGTGGAGACAACCATTCTAAGGTCCACAGGATGGAGGAATAGAGTAAGGATTAGAGTGGACTTACTGATATTCTATTCATGAACTATGGTGATTAGTAATGGAAGAAAATGTGGCATTGGTGTGGAGAAAGTGTCCATGGTGGCTGCTGGGGGTAGGGAGTGGGAGGAAGAGATGAGATGTGGGAGCAATTTGGAGGGTTGGAGTTGTCCTGGGTGGTACTGCAGGGACAGTTACCGGACATTGTATGACTACCCATGGCCCACTGGGTGGACTGTGGGCGAGTGTGGGCTATGATGTGGACCATTGACCATGAGGTGCAGCGGTGCTCAGAGATGTATTCACAAAATGGGGGGAGGAGTGGAGTGAGGGGGTTGGGGGGTATATGGGGACCTCATATTTTTTAAACGTAACATTAAAAAAATAAAGACAAAAAAAACATTGGGAGTGGGAAGTAGACTTGGCCCAGTGGTTAGGACGTCCGTCTACCTACCACATGGGAGGTCCACAGTTCAAACCCCGGGCCTCCTTGACCCATGTGGAGCTGGCCCAAGCGCAGTGCTGATGCGCGCGAGGAGTGCCCTGCCACACAGGGGTGTCCCCCCCGTAGGGGAGGCCCACATGCAAGGAGTGCGCCCCACAAGGAGAGCCACACAGTGTGAAAAAAGTGCAGCCTGCCCTGGAATGGTGCCGCCCACACGGAGAAATGACACAGCAAGATGATGCAACAAAAAGAAACACAGATTCCCTGTGCTGCTGACAAGAATTCAAGCAGATGCAGAGGAACACACAGCGAATGGACACAGAGAGCAGACAATTTGGGGTTGGGGGAATAGGAGAGAAATAAATAAAAAATAAATCATAAAAAAAAAAAAGACATGGACAAGATTTTTCATAGCAGCACAGTAGAAAATAACCCAAAGCTGGTGGCAACCTAAATGCTCAGCAGTAAAATGGGGCAATAAATTGTGGTATGCTCACCCGGTGAAATCCCATACATCAATGAGAACAGACACTCTACAGAAACACACAACACATACATCTCAAAAATATAATCTCAAGCCAAAGAAGCTGGTCTCAAGAGAGTAGATACAATATGGCTTGAATTTTGCAAAGTTGGGAAGCAGAAGGGTTGGTGGCTCCCTGCAGAGGCGGGGCCTGTGGGAGGCTGGTGATGGGTCTACCGGTCAGGGTGGCGGTCCATGAGTTGGCTCACTTAGTGAACATGCATCCCTCTGTGCTTACAAGTTGTGCAGTTTTCTGTACACAGGATGTACTTCAATCAAGTCTGCATTTTAAAGGAGATTTAGGAGAAAGAAGCAATTGGACGTGATGACCCGTTAGAAGTCGTGGGAGAGAGACTTTCCCCTTCTAGAAGCTGAGCTGCCCTGCCGTAGTGTGGAAGCTGGAGTGGGACATCACTCACGCCCGCCCCCCGGCCAACGGGACGCCCCCAAGGAGAGCTGCCCCACCCAGCACCAGCGGCACAGCCACCACCAGCAGCCCCCGACCTGCGCTTGGCTCACCTGCGCTGTGCCCCTGCTAGCCCAGAGGGCAGCCTCTGCAGGCTGTGGGCTGTGGCCCTGCTGTCAGCACTGTCAGGCCCTGCCTTCGCAGGGGCTCCAGGGGACGGAGGAGGGCTGAGCCCTGAGGCCTGACCTCTCTCACCGAAGCCTCAGGGGCCCCACTGCGAACCAGCAGCAGCCTGGCCCTTGGCACCAGGGGATGAAACAGTTTTTGGGGTGACCTTCAGGTGAGGGTTTCAGCGAGGCACTGTGGTGGTGCAGATTTGCAAATGGATGAGCCTAATCAAGAAGGTGAAAATGAAGAAATGGAAAATCTGCTCTTAGGACCAAGCTAATGTAGCGTCGCTGTAATTGGGAGTGAAAGCATAAAGGGTGAAACCACTAGGTAAACCTCTCCTCTCTCAGGAATCGCGTCCTTGCTTCAGAATCACAATGGAAGAGGGGGCCTCAGGGCACAGAAGTCCACTGGCGTGGTGGGGATTTTGGAACTGGACACAAGTTTGTGGGGCCTCCTTCAACCAGTGGCTCTGATGTTATTATCTGTGATGTTATTTTCTTCCCCCAGAAAAGAAGCAGCAGGAGAGGCACAGAAAACAGTTAGTGACTCCCAATTTTTGGTCTGAATAAGCAGGTAAACAGGCGATGCCCTTTACCGAGATGGTGACAAGCAGGGAAGAGCAGGCCTGGGCGGGGCGGGGGCAAATGGGGGGAGAGGAATCAAGCATCAGCGGTGACTGGAGCTGTGCAAAGATCATGTCCAGGTTTAGACACGCTAGGATGGGGCCCCCAGCAGGCAGCCACGTGAGGATGTCCCGCAGTCACCCAGGTGCTCGAGTCACCACTGACGGGAGGTGCTGATTTGGGAGTCCTCCCCATGGAGATGACAGGGCTCTAGACTGGGTGAGAGGGGAGGGGAGGAGGCCAAGGACGGAGGGAGAGGAGGGGCCTCACATTCAGGAAAGGCTCCAAGGGAGCCCAAGCAGAGCACTGGCCGGGTAGAAGGAAGCCAGGAGGGGGTGGCAGCCACGGGCCCAGTGGTGCCACGGAAGGCCTGAGCAAACCTGCCTAAGGCTGCTGAGAGGGCAAGGCGAGATCGGAGAACTGAGCGTGGATTTGGCGATGTGGCGGTGCTCGTGGACTTGTCAAGGGCAGGTTCTCAGAACCGTGGATGTGAAAGTGTTGAGCAGGGAGGACGGAATGGGAGGCCAAGACAGGACGATGTCAAATAGAGACGGCACTTCCCAGAGGTTTGCTGTGCCCGGGAACCGAGAACTGGGGCAGAAGGCGGCGGACGCGGTGAGGTGGGATTCCAGAGCGGAGCTCCTGCGGCCATTGTGGACCACTGAGCAGGGCCCGGTGGAGGGAGGAGCCATGGACATGAGGATAGGGAGGAGGCCCTGGGACCATCGCTGGAACCAGGTCACTGAGCAGGTTGGACGGGGATGAGATCCAGAGCCAAGCAGTCCCGGTGGAAGAAAGGGCACGATCCGAGCGCCCAGAGCCTGGGGACCTGGAGATAAAGTGCTGCGGAGGCGGCCCTGCCGCTGATAAAGGCTGCACAACCTCTGCTTCCTGCCACCTCCAGCTGGGCCCCAAGGGAGGCAGGATTCAACGTTTCTTCTGAGAAACAGTTCCCTCCCAGGGCAGAGGCAGGGAGCCTTGGAGCTGGGCGCAGCGCGGCGCCCTGGCCTTGCACATCCTTGGGCAGCGCGCAGAGCCCGTGGGTGCTCTGGCCCCAGCAGCGCTCCGAGAAGCCCCAGAGCCAGGCAGAGGGCCACGATGGTGGAGTTCCCGCCCCTTGCCGTGCTGCGGGACCGCAGGCTGCAGACGTTCGGCGTCCTGCTGTGGGTCTTCTCCTTCCTGGTCTTGCGTAAGGCAGCTGGGCGGGGTGGGGGTGGGGGTGCGGTGGTGGGATACCGTGGCCGTGGCGGGGGGTTAGGGGAGACCAGAGGCGGGGGCGCAGGGTGCCACTGGAAGATGCTCGCCCCGAAGGGACTTGGCGGCACCCACAGCCCCTGCCCAGCGGCCTTGGAGAGCTGCCCTGGCTTTGGGCAGGTCACTTAACTTCCCTGGGCTGCCAATTGTCCCTTGATTCTTGGGCAGAGACCCGGGCCGCGGGCTGGTGTGAGGGAGGATAGAGCTGATAGTGGAAAAGATCCAGGAGCCTCAGGGGGCTAAGGGGGGCAGGAAGAGGGGGGACAGGCTTCCTTCCTCCCGCACAGAGGAGGGAACTAGGACTGGAGGCAGGTGGGAAAGAGGGAGGAAGGGGGAAAAACAGGACAGGGAGGAAAGAGGGGGCTGGGAGGGGGGACTGGGGCAGCCTCGGGCTGGGCAACGCGCCCGCTGTGGCCTGGCCGGCCCCCTGCCCGACCTGCCCAGGCCCCCCTCGGTCACCTGCAGAAGGGGGCGCAGTCGCGGCCTCACGGGCTGCGGGGCAGGCGAAAGGAAACGCGCGCTTTGGCGCAGCGCAGACGTGGCCGGGACCCTGGGTCGTGACTGCACAGGATGGGAGGGGCGCGCCCCCTGCACCCCACCCGCGATAAACACACCGAGTGTGACCGCGGAGGGCCTCATTCCCAAACTCCTGCGCTGCTGCAGTGAGCGTTGGGAAGAGGCAGGCCCCGGGAACGCGGGATGCAGTGTCCCCCGCGGCAGGTGACGGGGCCGCCGCCAGGGCTGGTGTTCAGTCTGTAGGCAGGATGCCGACGCAGTCCCTGCGGTTTGGCCCTGACCGCCCCCTCCCCGCCCTGCCGCTAAGGGATTCCCCTTGGCAAAGCGGCCCTGCGGAACCCTGCCCCGGCCAGGGCCGGAATCCCTTCTGATTGGTCGGTTTCACTGCCCCAGGGGTTGGTAAACTCTTCTCTCTTTTTTTTTTTAAGGATTTTTTTCTTTTTAAAGGAGGTACTGGGTAGTGAACCTGGGACTTTGTACATGGGAAGCAGGTGCTCAAACCGCTGAGCTATTCCTGCTCCCCAGTAAACATTTTTCATACCCCTCAGTCCGTTATTCCCATTGCAAGGTGTGCAGGGAACTGAAATGTCTTAAATGCCCTGGCTTGCCCGTCTGGAGCCCTGGGCTCCTCCTACTGCCAAAGAAAGGAAAGCAAAGGAGGCGGGGAAAGGGGAGAGGGGCCGAGGGGCTTGGGAGAAGGTGGGTGTGGAGGTGGGAGGAGAGAGCAGGGCAAGGGCCACGCCCAGGGCAGCCTGCAAATTCTGCTGGCTCCTGAGCACCTCGGGACAAAGGGCACCGGGGACCAGAGCCCAGTGGCTCTGCTGGGATCACCGGCGACGAGGAACCTCGTGCTCAGCTGGGCTTGTGCCGTTGTTGAGAACAGGAGTGTGTCTGCATGCTCACTCCCCCACCACCCTACCGCAGGCCCTTGGCACGTGCCTAGCCCTGCTACCCCAGGAGCCTGGGAATCCCAGGAGTGGCATGGAGGGATCAGATCAGCCTTGGGCCTGGGAACCAGAAGAACGACTGCTGAAGAAAGGGTTGTGGGTCCACTCGTGCCAGGTGTGGGGTTGTACCTCACCCTTTATTCCGAGGGCAAAGGGAAGCCTGGGTAGGCCTTTAGGCAGGGGAGTGACAAGGTCCAATCAGTGTGTTCAAGGCCCCCGTGGCTGCTGGCGCTCTCCGCCGTGTTTGGGGTGTGGGGGGGGCAGTCCCAGTCCAGCTCAGGGTCAGCAAATTACAGACCAGAGGTCAAATCCAGGTCAAACAACAGTGTTTCTTATATTTTTAAATAGTTACATTTTAAGTGACTACTTATGTACCTAAATAATAGCCTCGAATTACCCTCTTGGGCTGCAGTCTAAAATATTTACTATCTGGCCCTTTAAGAGAAAGTTTGCCCACCCGGGTCTGGAGAGGCTGGCGTGGGGTGGGAGGAGTGTCCTGGTCCAAGAGACAGTCAGAAGATCCCGTCCCCAGGCCCCCAGGCCCGGGGACCGCAGGTGGATGGCGAGGGAGGCAGGAAGCCAGGCTGCAGTCTCGGCCCCCGCACGGCCGGCTGTCCCCACCAAATTCAGGCGCTGGGTAGGAGAAGGCTTGGGGAGTTAGGGGGACACACGCCGTGGTTGATTTTGAGGGTCTGGCAGGACTTAGACGGGGAGAAGCCACTAGGCAGCTACCTGCAGTATAACAGAAGTGAGCCCGCAGGAAGCGCGGGGCCGGGAGGGAGGCGCACGCGCAGAGAAAGGCAGCGGGAGGCAGCGTTTGAGGGGCTTTTAAGAATCCGGTAAAGACGCAAGGGCAGCCTCCCGGTGGGGACCTGCACATGCAGAGCCCGGAGAGGAAGGGCCTCGGCACATTTCCAAGCAGTTGGTTCACACTGGAGTTATTGGATGCATTTTGGGGAGTGACAAAGATGAGGCTGGAGAAGACGACTAGACCAGTCACCGTCACCACGAAGGTCCCGGATCCTGCAAGCCGGTGCTTTCTAAATGGGTTGCTTGCTGCTGCCTGTTTCTTTCCTCTCCTTTGCATCTCACACTCTTTCACAGGAAGGGATTTATCCATTCAGTTTGTCTCACTCGCAGCTGCGTCTCCCGATCCTAGAAGGGTTGGCGCCAGTGAATGCAGCTTGAATGAATGGATGGAAGTGGGAGCACCAAGTGGCCAAACGAGTGGGACTGGACCCAAGTTCCACCTTACCAGTCTGCTGTGTGACCGGCCAATTTTCACACCTCTCTGGCCTCCCTTAAAGCGGGGTTTTCCATTTCTCCCTCAGGGAAAGAAGGTATCTCCCTTCTTAAATTACTGTGAAGATGCACAGTCTGACTGTGGTATGTTAAAAGGGGTTAAGGGGTGAGCCAGGAGTGAGGAATGGGGAGGAATTGGGAAGAGGTCTCCTCTGGGCAAGCGCAAATGCCTTGTGGGGTTTTTCCCCCCAAAATTTTGTATACTTTTTCATAACATATTTAAACAAAACATGTATCCTAAAAGTAAAACATTCCCACTTCCAGGTAACCACTACTAACCGTTTTTCATTCTCTCGAACTGGTTTTCTTAAAGTGGGAGCCACCTGCACAGACTCTTTTTTTCTTTTTTCTTTTAAATCACTTTATTGAAATGTATCACCCACACACAAACATACATACACAATAAGTGTATAGGATTAGTTGTGAATTTACAAAACAAACATATATAACATCATACAGCACTCTCATAAACTCTCCCTACCACCACCTTACACTGTTGTTAAACCTTTTAAACTAATGATTAAAGAGCATTGCCAAAATACTATCTGCTAACCAAAGTATTTTTCCCCTAACCAATCCAATTATTATCTTTATATCATTTTTATATGAACATACATAAATGTATTAAGTGTATAGTAGAAGTTGTGAACTTACAAAGCAAACATGCGTAACATCATACAGGGGTCCCAAACATCAGCCCTCCACCAATACCTTGCATTGTCATGAGACGTTTGTTACAAATTATGAAAGAATATTGTCAAAATCTTACTACTAATTGTAGTCCTTAATTTACATTTGGTATTTTTTCCCCAACCCACCCTATTATTTTTTAAATATATTTTTATGACAGAATTTGTAAACTTGTAAAACAGTCATGCACATGTGCAGAATTCCCAAACAACAACCCCCTATTAACACAACTCACTGTGGTGGAGCATTTGTTACAGATAAGATAATATCTGATTGTTAACCACATCCATAGTGTACATTTGGCTCACATTTTCCATACTGCCTCATTATAAACACAGTACATCTTTGGCATAGATGCAAGAATATTATATTATTACTGCTAACCATAGTCCATAGGTCTCTCCAGTTGAATTTTTCCCATGTGTTCCCAACACCCTGCACTAGTGATGTACATTTGCTCTAGCTCACCAAGGACACTCTTGCATCTGTACCATCAACCACAATTCTCATCCACCTCTTTGTTTACCATGCTATTCAGGTCCTAGATTATTCTCTAGCATTCTGTCAATTGGCATTTATATCCCTAGACTACCATTTTCAGCCACATCACTATTTATAACTAACTGTTGCTCAGTATGTGTTACCATCCACTCTATACATTTCCACACTTTTACAGAAAAGCTAATTAAAACTGCTACATATGTTAAACATCAGTAGTCCATCTCAGTCCTTCTCTTATCTCCTTTAAGACTCCACCACCTACCACCAGGTCTTGGAGATATTTTCCTACATTTTCTTCTAGGAGTTTTATGGTTCTTGCTTTTATCTTTAGGTTTTTTATCCAGTTGAGTTAATTTTGGATAAGGTGTGAGACAGGGGTCCTCTTTCCTTCTTTTGGCCATGGATATCCAGTTCTTTCAGTACCATTTTGCTGAATGGACTGTTCTGCCTGAGCTGTGTGGGTTTGACAGGCTAATCTGAAATCACTTGGCCATACATGTGAGGTCTGTTTCTGAAATATCAATTGGGTTCCATTGGTCTATATGTCTGTCTTTATGCCAGTACTATGCTATTTTTACCACTATAGCTAGGTAAGATGATTTAAAGTCCAGAGATGAGGGTTAACTTTTCCTTTTTATGATGTTTCTGGCTATTCAGGAACCCTTACCCTTCCAAATAAATTTGATGATCATGTTTTCAATTTTTTAATAAAATGTTGGTGGAATTTTTATTGGGGTTGCATTGAATCTGTATATCAACTTGAGTAGAACTGGCATTAATGATATTCAGTCTTCCAATCCATGAGCATGGAATGTTCTTCCAGTTATTTAGGCCTTTTTGGATTTCTTTTAACACTGAGTTGCAGTTTTCTGAATACAAGTGCTTTACATTGTTGGTTAACGTTATTCCTGACTATTTAAGTTTTATCTGTCATGTTTTATTTTCACCACTCTTTTGACACTTTTAGTTACTGGATAGTCATCTCCATGAGGTCAGGAATCTCTGTATGTTGACAGGGCAGAGGGTTAGGGAGAAAGCCACTCTCCTGTGTGTCTGAGGTCCCAAAAGATGGAAAGTAGAACAGCTCATCCAGCCAGTCACTCCCCATCCATTTATCGAGCACCTGCTGTATGAATAGGCATTTCCCGCCTGTGAAAGCAGTGTTAGTATTTCAAGTATTGCAGAATCTTTTGCAGGGAGGCAGGGGGAGGGAAAGGGGAAGACTGGAGTGAACGAGGCAGCCTGGGGCGGTGGGGGGATGAGCTTTGGAGCTGGGCTTCCCCGGGCTCCAGTCCCTGCTCCAGGAACAAGGAGGGCTGGTTCCACTCAAGCCTCCATCTCCCTGAAGGCAAGGGAAGCTGCTCTCGTCCCTCGGGGGCCACGGGCTGGACAGATGAAGCTGCTAGCATGGGGCGAGTGGGGACGGCGTGGCCTGGGCAGCCGTACTTTCCTCTCTCGGACCTCCGACCGCTGACCGCCTACTTCCCTCCCCAGCCCAGCTCTGCGTCGCTGCCTTACTAGGCCTCCTGTGCACGAGGTTCTGGCTCTGCGCTGTGCTGTACATGGCCTGGTGGTGCCTGGACCGAGACACGCCGTGGCAGGGGGGCAGGCGCGTGGAGGCCATAAGGCACTGCATCCTGTGGAAGTACATGAGGGACTATTTCCCCACCGTGGTGAGTGCTGAGGCTGGTCCGGGTGGGGAGAGGGGTGGCAGGGCCCAAGGGCCCCACATCTCCATGGGAATCCTGGCTTGGCAGGCAGGAGCCTGGACTTCTACCACCGTGGGGCTGGGAAGAGGGGCAGCTTCTCGGGCACGTGGGGCCAGTGTGAGATTGACGGCTGTCCAGGATGCGAAGGCGCTCTGTGACACGTGGAATGTGACACACATATGTGTTATACAGATGCAAACCTCAGGGCCCAGTTTGGGAAGGTGAAGGTAATAAACTCACAGGTCTTAAGAGACCGTCTAGCCCCATGCAGATCCATCAGACAAGGAGACTGATGCCCAGAGAGGGACAAGATTGTGAGCAACAGCACACAGCAAGTTCTTTTACTGGTTTTAAAGTTTGTGCATTGACTGAGGGTGAAGGTGCAGAGAAAAGAGCCCTGACTCTGGTATGCTGTGTGCCCCATTCTGAGCCTCAGTTTCCCCACATAGCCAGTAAGCAGACTGGACCCCCACTGCTCTGAGTGCTTGTGAGTCCAGCTCTCTGGCTCGAGGCTCCTCCTGGCCGTGATGGCCACTTGGCCCCGGGCTTGAGGGTCACCTGAGGGGAGGAGAGCGTTGAATCTGAGGGAGCCGATCCCTCAGCTCCTTCACAGACTCCAACAGACCAAGCCCTTGGCTCTAAGCAGCCGGGCAGGGATGGTTTACTGACAGATAGGATAGGATGGGCAGGCAGTGGGGACAGAGGGAGGTGCCTGGCATGGGTGGGTGTCCCTCCTCAGAAACAGGGCAAGGAAAGGTGTAAGGTGTGGTCTCAAGTTAGACAGACTGGATGCTAATCCCACGTCTGCTGCATACTAGCTGTGTGACTTTGGTGAGTTGCACAGTCTCTCTGAGCTTGTTTCCTCATGTGTAAAATGGGGGTGATGCCACATACCTCATAGGGTTGTGTGGGCTCAAGGCAACAATGCAACTAAAGCACCTGGAATGTTCCTAGGAAACTGGCATCTTCGGTTATTTTCCTGAGCCAGTGGGGACTCGAGGAGGCTGGGGTGTGGCTGGGGGCTCGGGGAGGACTCTGATGGCTGGAGCCCTGCTGCCCTGACCTGCCCCCCTGAGTAGCCTCTCCTGTCCCTCCAGGAGTCAGGGCCCAGCTGGTAAAGCTGGGACTGCCAGTGGGAGAGCGGGCGAAGGAAATCGGCTGGTAAAGGTTAAAACCTGCCCAGGACATGAAAACTCAGCGGGGCAGGGCTCTGGCTGGGCCGCCTGCTGAGAGGCCTGGGGCCCGACAAGGACCAGCAGAGGCTGAGCAACAACTGCAGGGCCTGCGGGGCAAAGGGCAAGGGCAGGGCACAGGTGAGGGTGGGGGGTGGCTGGCAGAGACGGCCGCGGCCCTGGGGGTGGTAAATGCTGAGGGACAGAGCCCGTGGGCAGGGGTGTTGCTGAACTGGGGGTCTGGGCCAGGACAGTCTTCCCTGCCCCCTGGATCTGCTTCCTCTCAGGGGCCCCTCCCAGGTCTCACCACAGGGACAAGCACGGCCCTGGGTGTGTCACAGGCACAGTCCCTGGTTCCCACCCAGGACCCTAGAGCTTTGAGATTCTGAACTCCCTTCCCAGCCTGAAGAGCCTGGAGGTCAGAGTTTCTTGGGGAGGGAGAGGCTGTGGCCCAGGGAGAGAAAAACCCACCCATCCAGTCAAGGGAAACCGTAAGCAGGTTGGGGCCTCCAGGAGGAGTCTGTAGCTCCTAGGTCTCCCCTCCCACTGCCAGCCGAATCCTGAGCTCACCCAGAAAGCAGGGCATGGAAAGGTGGTCTGGGAAGGGCCCAGCCCAGGCAAAGGGCTGGGTGCTGGTCCCAGTGGAGTTTTGACAGTAGCCTTGTGTTCACCATGACTAGAGGAGAAGGTGCTCCGGGGCATGGGCCGAGAGAGGTTTGCAGGGACAAGACACCCAAGCCATAGAACTGGACTCCTCAGGTGACAGAGAGCAGGGGGACAGCCTCTCGGGCTGCCCAGTGGCCTCTGGACAGCGTCTGGGCTCTCTTTGCACCCAGAGCCACTGCCAGTTACAGGTCTGGCAGAACTGGTGCTGCTCGGTGCCTTTTCCAGCGTGGGGACTCCGTTTGCACAAATTCCTCATGTGCAGTTGTGTGGGCGTGCTGTGTCCCTCAACGCCTTGCATCCCCACCCGCCGAGGGTGGACAGTAGCACCCAGTGGCCGACAAAGGGTGAGATGCCCTTCACATTGACCTTGCATGTCCCTGCTGGGCTCCTGTGGGGCGGCACTGCCACCTGCAGACTCCCTTCCTGCAGACCTCCCAGGAGACCCTCCGGGCCCTGCAGGGATCTTGGGGTGAGCAGGAGACAGCGAGCCCCGGCTCTGCCAGGAGCTCCTCAGCATTCACGAGCCTCTGCATCCTCTGTGAAAAGAGAGCGGCCCCCGCCCACCCCACGTTCCGCCAGCTCTTATGGGATTTATGCACCAGCCCTGACGTGGTACTTCAGGCCCAACCAGGAAACGGCTTCTGGCCTGGAGCCACCTGAAGTCCCCCGAAGGCCCACCAAAGAGCTAGTGCAGAGAACGGGCAATGCTCCGTTTCAGAGGAGCTTCCGGCCCCTCATGCTGAAGGTCTGAGTGGAGCTGGGGAGATTTCATCATCGCGGAGCAAACACTGCACAGGAGGCTCAGGAGGGTGCAGTGCCCTGCCCGGGGTGTGTCCCTGGTTGTCAGGAAATGCTGTCCCCAGAGTTCTGGTCAGAGCCGGCTTGGGGCAGCACAGGGCACCTCCCTGAGCCCCCCTGTCCCCGCCACCCTCACCTGGGATGGCCCCTCAGCTCCCCCTCAGCGCCCAGGCCTCCTCTCAGCACATATGGGTCTCCGCCTGAGTCAGAGGGACTCTTGGCCAGCTGCTCACCCGGGCCCGGGAACTCCAGCTTACACAGCCCTGAGGATGGGGCGCTCCCTCCCTGAGACGGCTGCTTCATTGCGGGAGAAGGGCTGTCTTCCCGGGAGCTGGGGCTGGTCTCCTGCCATCCTCCTAGGAGTCCCACCTCTACCTTTTGCAGGGGGAGCTGGTTCAGAGGCCCCTGCCCACAGTCCTAGGCTGCCCTGAGGGGACTGGGGGGCTTCCATGTCCCCCCCCCCCAGCCAGGCGGCTCTCCAGCAGGGCTTCTCAACCTCTGCACTGTTGCCATTTGGGGCTGGATAACTCTCTGCTGTGGAGGCCTGGCCACACCCCTGCCCTCTACCAACTAGAGGCCAGCACTGCCCGCAAGGTGCGACAACCAAAAGCATCTGCAGACGTTGCCAGATGTCCCCTGTGGGGCAGGGGGCAAGGTCACCCCTGTTGAGGCCCACTGCTGGAGGGTGGGGGTGGTCGCCTCCGCTCCTCCTCCCTGGCCCTGTCAGCTCTTCACTGGCTCCTCTTCTGCCGACACCCCCAGTCCCTCCTCCATGTGGCGCAGGACCAGCCCAGCAGTGACTCCCAGCACACCTGGAATGAAAGCTAATCTCCATGGCAGCCTGAGGGCCCTGCACCTGGGCCTCTGCCCACCCAGCCCTCTCCTGCCTCCCTTGCCCCTTTGCCGCCTTAGTTTTCCCAATATGAGTCACGTCCCTGGCACTGTGCCCTTACTTGAAGTGCCTTTAAGCCCCGCTGCCTTTCACCTGGGGATCCCACAAGGCTGGGCCGGCTGGCTGTGCCCACGGGGCCAGGCTGCCTGGGCCCACCTCCTGGCCCTGCCTCTTTACAAGGTCAGCGGGTGAGCAAGGTCATTACTGTTGGGTGTCAGATTCCTCATCTGTGCAATGGGGGCAGCGACATCCGTACTGCCTCACAGGCTTGACAGAGGATGACACTGTGTGCAAGGTGCCTGGCATGTAGTAGGTGCCGTGGTGCCCGCCACCTCTGCCATGCTTTCCGGATCTCCGGGCCTGGCATGCACTGTATCTTTCAATGCTAAGACATACCAGTATTTTATGTACCAGTGAGAAAAAATTCTTCCAGCTAGAATAGCCAGCGCCTCTTGATTTCACAATGTTAAATATGAAAACATGTGCATCTCAGAGCTGATGGAAGAGTGTCTGTGAGATGAGAGCAGGGCTGAGGAAGGAGGAGAGGGCAGGGCTGACACCTCACCCCAGAGGCCGAGGAGGCCGGACACGGGCCCAGAGCCATGCAGGGAGTCGCCACCTGTGCCAGGGAGACGCCAGGCCTCTCCAGCCATCGGGCCACCATGCACGGGTGCAGGGAAGGACCCATCCTAAAATCTGCAGCCCCCGGGAGAATTGTTCTTAGTAACCTGAGCAGCATCGCACAGTGGCCGAATGGTGGAAATAGCCAAAATGTCCGTCAACTCATGAAAAGACAGACAAACTGCGGTCCAGGTAGACAGTGGAATTGTATTCAGCCATCAAAGGAAATGAAGTGCTGATTCATGGATGACCCCTGAACACATTATGCTGCGTGAAAGAAGTCAGGCACAAAAAATCACAAAGGATTCCATTTATGGGAAATATCCAGAAAAGGCAAATCTATAGAGGTCTAAATTAGATTAGTTGTTGCCAGGGCTGGGGGAGAAGGGGAGAATAGGGAGTGATTGCTAATGGGACAGGGTTTCTTTTTGAGGTGTTGAAAGCATTCTGCAATTACACAGCAGTGTAGGTTGCACAACCTTTTGGATGTTCTGAAATCACTGAATTGCACAATTAAAATATGGTATATGAAATATATTAGTAAAAAAATTAGCAACATCCAGAGCCTAGTGACTTGGCTTAGCCCCCTCACCTGATGCCAAGCCAGAGTGACAGCACAGGCACCCGGCCAGAGTGCGCCCCAGACATCAGCCCATCTTTGCTTAGTCACACTCCCCTATCCTAATGGAACCGAGGGGGTGAGACAGAGAACACTGCACTTTACAGTGTGTAAACTTCTCCCTCCTCTTTGTGTATCCCCCTAGAACCCAACTGCAACCCTGCCAGGGAGGTGTTACACCGTCCTGGAGGGATAGAGGGAAAACTGAGGCATGGAGGGGGCAGCAGCCTGGCACAGGCCACGTCGTGAGCCAGCAGCAAAGCCTGGCCTGCTGCCTCTCTGGAGCAGGGCCCTTTCACCTGCAGCCCAGGTGACACGTCGGAGCAGGATGGGAGCAGGCACCTCCTTCCAAGGAGGCTGCCTTGGCCTCATGCACCCACAGGCTTATTCCTTCATTCCTTCACTCCACAGCTTTCCAGAGCATCTCCCCTGTTCCAGGCCTGCATGGGTGCTTCTGGTATGTGGGCTCTAATCTTGAGCCCTCACAGTGCTGGGGTGATAGACCGGGGCACAGGGGACAGATAGAAGGTGGTAGTGCAGAAGACACCAGCAAAGAACACGTCCAGGGAGGTGCTGACTGTGCTTCAGGGGGCAGTCATGGGCCCACTAGGGCCCACTCCTGGATGTCAGCAGATGCGTGTACAAACGCTGGCACCCATGCCTGGACACAGGCCCTCATGTCGCCAGCATTTTTCTCTACACAAATTTGTCTTTATGAAGGAAGTAATCATTCATTCATGCATTTACT
Organism: Dasypus novemcinctus; assembly: GCF_030445035.2. Classification (NCBI taxonomy): domain Eukaryota; kingdom Metazoa; phylum Chordata; class Mammalia; order Cingulata; family Dasypodidae; genus Dasypus; species Dasypus novemcinctus. Next base: position 105,228,525 of record NC_080682.1, on the reverse strand, counting down.
CTTTCTTTCATTGTTCATTTATTTCAACCTGGTAATACGATCTTGTTCAAGATGCACAAGAGACAAAAGGATATACAGTCAAAGTCTCCCTCCCACTTCAGGACCCATCTCTCCAGGTCCCTTCCCCAGGGGTGACGTCTACTAGCAGCGTTTGGAGTGTCCAAATGCAGACGATGTATTTTTCCCTCCTGTGCCCAGTTGGTGGCATTCTGCAACACTCTCCTGCCCCCTGTCCTGTCACCTGCTGATCTGTTGTGTTCCTCGTCTCGTATCAGGACAGGAAGAGCTGTTCACACTTCCCTACGCATAGTGATCCACCGTGTGTTTCATAGTTTGTCAAAAAAAGTCCTGTTGATGGACATTTGATGCCAAGTGTGGTTTTTTTGTTTTGTTTTTTTTTGTGTGTGTTTTTTTGAGGTACTGAGCCTGGGAATTGAACCTGGGATCTTGTATGTGGGAAGCTGGTGCTCAACCACTGAGCCACATTGGCTCCCCTGAGTTGGTTTTTTTATTTGTTTCCATGTTTTTTTGTTTTTAGGAGGCACTGGGAACTGAAGCTAGGAACTCCCATTGGGAAGCAAATGCTCACATCCACTCCCCCCAGGTTTTTGTTTTATTTATCCTCTCTCCCCAGATGGCGCTCTCCTCTGTCTGATCATTGTTTGCTTGCCTTCTCGAGGAGGCACAGGGAACCGATGCCGGGACCTCCCATATGAAAGGCGCGTGCCCAACGGCCTGAGCCACATCCGCTCCCCGCAGGTCGCAGCGGGGCTGGCTTGTGGCATCTGCGCATTCAGGTGTCTGCTCACTGCAGCGGGTAGGGCGTCTGCTCATTTCTTTAGGAGGCACTGGGACCTGAACCCGGGACTTCTCCTGTGGCAGGTGCGCACCCAACTGGTTGGGGCACATCTGCTCCCCTCCCCAAGTTTTTGATATTAACAAAGGATACATCAGTGAATAACTTGCATAAATGTCATTTTGTACAAGGTGAAAAATTCTGTAAACTAATTCCTCTGCAGCAGGTTTAAAAGGACCAATTGTGGTTTTTCAAAAATTTTGATGAATACTGACAAATTTCCCTTAAATGAAGGTTGTACAAAATTACCCTTCCACTAGCAGAAAATGAGAACTTAAAAGCAAATGTTTCAATGCACTGAGCAAGTTATGTTTTTAGAGAAACCACACCAGGTAGATTCCTGAGGCAGCACTTGTCCCAGGGAGAATCCCCAGCGATTGCTCTGCTCTGTCTATATTTTCACACCCAGCACATCCCCCAGTGCATGAGGGGAGGAGGCTTGTCCCCGTCTGGGGAGGCGTTGGGCCCTGCAGCCCTTCTGTGAAGGGTCAGTGGGTCTGCGGGAGCGGGGCAGGGGCCAAGTCCAGCCAAGGACAGGTGGGCCTTGCGCTGGGAAGCCTAGGTGGGGCACCCAGGCCCCGTTGCTACCTCCCAGGCCCCTCCAGGCTCCTCCAGGAATCACCTGCTGAAAGGTGCAGCTTGACGGCAGAGTGAACTTTCACGTGGGCGAAGCTGAGTCATCATGGGAAGGACAGCAGATTGCAGGGCCCGGACCATCAGGGTGCTTCCTGCCCAGGGGTGGGGGTTGGGCCAGGAGCCCTGGGGACCCTTCCAACTCCAATGGCTGTGGCTCCCAAAACAGGGCACTCTGAGGGGTGGGCTCCACAGTTCCTGGCTGAGTGGGGATGGGACGGTCCCCTGAACAACCACTGGCCATAGCAGACTCGGCTACACTGCCACCTGTCAGGTCATCTGCATTGAGCAGCATTTGTTAACTCAGCCTGTCCCCACCCCATGCCCTTCAGTTAGAAGCTGCTAACCACAGGCAGGTCTCCTCCCCCACTCAATCTATAATACGACACCTGTCTGGACCCCACGCCCCCTCCATGCTGCAGGCCTGAGCAGACCCAGGCACATCGCTGTGCTGGAGCCCCCTTGGCCAGGGAAGGGAGTGGAGGCAGGGCAGCAGGCCTGGCTGGGGGAAGTAGAGGGCCACAGGGTGAGAGACTTGCCTTGCAAGGAGGAGGAAGCAGGACTGGAGCCAGCCTCCTGGGCCACCTGCTCTTTCAACAGGAATCCACTCCTGATATAGCCTCTTAATGTTCACTCACAGGTCTTTTTTTTTTTTTTTTTTTTTTTCTCCCCACCCCCTTGTTTTCATTTGCTGTGTCTGTTTGTTGTGTGCTGGTCTTCTCTTTTAGGAGGCACCGGGAACCCAACCATGACCTCCCATGTGGGAGGGAGGCACCTAAATCAGTTAAGCCACTTCTGCTCCCTGCTTTTTTTATCTCTCATTATACTTTCCTCCTTGTTTCTCTTGTTGTGTCAGCACTCCCTGTCAGCCCCGCACATCAGCTCACTGTCTTGCTCTCTTCTTTAGGAGGCACTGGGAACCCAACTGGGACCTCCCGTCTGTGGTAGGTGGGAACTCAATCACTTGAACCAGATCTTCTTCCCACTCACAGGTCTTTTTTTTTTAAGATTTATTTACTTATCTCCTCCCCTCCCCCCCCAATCTGCTCTCTGGGTCAATTTGCTGTGTGTTCTGTGTCTGCTTGTCTTCTCTTTATTTTTTTTAAAGATTTATTTATTTATTTATTTGTTTATTTATTTATTTATTTATTTCTCTCCCCTTCCCCCTCCACCCCAGTTGTCTGTTCTCTGTGTCTATTTGCTGCATCTTCTTTGTCTGCTTCTATTGTTGTCAGTAGCACAGGAATCTGTGTTTCTTTTTGTTGTGTCAGTTCTCCGTGTGTGCAGCACCATTCCTGGGCAGGCTGCACTTTCTTTCACACTGGGCGGCTGTCCTTACAGGACACACTCCTTGCACGTGGGGCTCCCTAGACGGGGGAAACCCCTGCGTGGCAGGGCACTCCTTGCGCACATCAGCACTGCACATTGGCCAGCTCCACATGGGTCAGGGAGGCCCGGGATTTGAACCACAGACCTCCCATGTAGTAGACGGACGCCCTAATCACTGGGCCAAGTCCACCACCTTGTCTTCTCTTTAAGTGGCACCAGGAACTGATTCTGGGATCTTCTGGAGTGGGTGAGAGGTGATTACTCTCTTGCGCCACCTCACCTCTCCCTTCTGCTGTGAGTCTTATTTTCTCTCCTTTGTGTCTTTTGTTGCTTCATCTTCCTGCGTCAGCTGGCACTCCTGCACTGGGCAGCACTCCTGCACGGGGCAGTACTGCCACACGGGGCAGTACTGCCACACGGGGCAGTACTCCCATTCAGGGTGGCATTCCCACACCGGGCGGCACTCCGCATGGGTCAGCTTGCCATGCGGGTCAGCTTGCTCTCACCTGGACATGGAACCCTGGACCTCCTATATGGTGGACTGGAGCCCTCCTGGTTGAGCCACATCCCTTTCCCTCACAGGTCGTATATGCCAGTTTTTCTTACGTTGTTTTGTTGCCATGGGCCTCGCTGGGCATGGTGGCGCCCGGTGTGGCCCTTTGGTGCCTTCAAACTATATTCTGTGTCTTAGCTTTGGTAATTCCAGGAGCAGCGGGCATGACAGGTCCAAATACCACACCTTTACAGATGACGGGCCTAAGGCCACACAGCCGGGCAGTGGTGGGCAGGGACGGCCACCCGGGGCCAGCGCGGGCTCACCAGGCCTTGTCCCTGCAGCTGGTCAAGACCGCGGAGCTGGACCCCTCCCGGAACTACGTCGCGGGCTTCCACCCCCACGGGATCATGGTCGCAGGCGCCTTCCTCAACCTGTGCACGGAGAGCACGGGCTTCTCGGCGCTCTTCCCGGGCATCCGCCCGCATCTGATGATGCTGCCCTTGCCCTTCCGCGTCCCCTTCCTGAGGGACTACTTCATGAGCTTCGGTGAGCCTGGGGCCCAGCAGGGGCGCTGCAGGGCCGGCTGCCCGCGGGGCCGCGCGCTCCCCGCGCATGCGCAGTGGGAAGGAGGCGCCTGGGGAGCAGCGCCCGCAGCAACCCGGGGCCTCGAGCTCGGGGAGAGCTGGGGAGAGGGACATGGCTCGGGCCTGTCCTCAGGGGACCCCGTGGGCACTGCTGTTGAACTGCACCCCGAGGCTGCCACACCTTCCTCTCCCCCCAGGGCTGGTCACGTCAGACAAGGAGAGCGGCGCGCACGTGCTGAGCAGGAAGGAGGGCGGGAGCCTCCTGGCCATCGTGGTGGGGGGCGCCCAGGAGGCGCTGGACGCCAGGCCCGGCGCCTACACGCTGCTGCTGCGGCACCGCAAGGGCTTCGTCAGGCTCGCGCTGGAGCACGGGTACCCGCCTGGAGGAGGGGCGACTGCACAGATTCTGTTTTGGTGGGAGATGCACCGGCCCGTTTTCAAATGCCCAGAGAAGTTTCCACTAGAGGAGACTCGGTGTTCAGAGGGACTGGGTGGGAAGGAACGTGTTCCCCAAAGCTGACACTAGATCTGAGACCTTTGGGATCAGGGAGAATGAGGTGTGCGGCCCATTTCAAAGCTGTTCTTCCTTGGGGTAAGCCTCCTTGAGGAATAGGAGCCAGCTGGGGTAGGGGAGATTTTTCTAGAAAGTTTGGGAAGATGGAAAACATCACCTGAGGTATTCTGATCTTCCTGTCATGGTGCCAGTGAGAGGTCGTGGTCCTGAGAGGGGCAGAAACCTGCCAAAGGTCGGCGAGGGAGGCTATGGCCGATCGGGGAGAGAACCCAGACCTCCCATTTCCAGTGCAGGGCTCTGTCCTCCACCCCAGATCCTGGGTGCTGTGTCCCTGAGGGAAGCAAGGTGCCTGCTCCGGAGATTCGTGCGTGCCCTGACTCTTCTGTCTCTCTCCAGGGCAGCTCTGGTGCCCATCTTCTCATTTGGGGAGAATGAACTATATGACCAGGTAAAGAATCCCCCCGGCTCCTGGTTGCGCCGGATCCAGAACCGGCTGCAACAGGTCATGGGCATCTCCCTCCCACTCTTCCACGGCCGTGGAGTCTTCCAGTACAGCTTTGGCTTCGTGCCCTACCGTCGGCCCATCACCACCGTGGGTGAGTTAAGACCCAAGCTGGAGGAGGTAGGCTGCAGGGACAGGGGCTTGGGCTGGGCACTGCAAGGGGACGTGGGGATGGGCAGGCACCTCTCTGTCCTCAAAGAGCATATATTTCTAGCCTGGGAAACACACACACGGGCAGAGAACCCTAATGCAAGGCAGCCTGGGATAAGACCGTAACACAAAGAGCAATAGTCCCTGCTGGTTACCGAGCCGCTGTGTGCCAGGCTCAGCACTGGCTGACTTACATGCAGTGTCTCGGTTTCTCCTAACCACCTGCACAGCAGGAATTATTATATCATTGATAGCAAGCTGAGGCCCAGAGAAGTTAAGTAACTTCCAGAAGATAGCACTGCCTCTGAAAAAGCAAAATTGAGCTTTGAATCAGGATTTATTATGCCAGAGAAGGAGGGTTTTTGATTCTGACCCAAAGGATCTCAAAGCACTTATTGGAGAAGGTGGGTGAAGGGAGGGATGGTCCAGGCCTGGTAACCTTGTGTATCCCATAGCAGTCAGTAGGCTCTGAATTTGAGCCTGCGGGATTTCCTGTGAGCAGTGGGCATGGACTTTAGTGCATCTCCTCTTCGAGCTGTCAGGAGACCTGTGCTTTCTTCTAAGATTCCTACCAGGTTCCTCTGCCCAACACTGTAGAGAGAGGCCTCTTCGTCTCCTTCCACCCCTGTTAGTTCAGCAGACTCGGTGAGCCTCTAAGCCCTGCCTTCCCTGTGCTTTTCCTGGCTGCGTGGCCTTGAGCAAGTTACTTAATCTCTCTGAGCCTCATGGCCTTACATGCCAAATAGGAATGATAACAGATTCCATCCCCCCAGGAGCGCCACAAGGCTTAAAGGAGATAATGCAGGTAAAGCACATGGCACTGTCAGCTGCTGCTCTTGTTCTATCAGTACCGTGCCGTCATGCCCTAGCATCTTAGAACTGATCACCTGAAACTAGAGTGCAGAAGGGGTTTTGTACGAGCACTTTCCTGGGGCAATGCCCATAGGGTGTGCGCCTGCAGCAAGGGCCCGTGTGGCCCCAGGTGGTTTCCACTCTGAGCCGCTGCCCGCTTTTGTGCCTTGCAGTGGGCAAGCCCATCGAGGTGCAGAAGACGCTGCATCCCTCGAAGGAGGAAGTGGATCAGCTGCACCAGCGCTACCTCAAGGAGCTGTGCAACCTCTTTGAGACCCACAAGCTCAAGTACAATGTCCCCACTGATCAGCACCTGGAGTTCTGCTGAGCGCCTCCAGCCAGAGGCGGGCTGTCCCCAGAGGCAGGGCCGGCAGCCGTGGAGAGCATTAGAGAGCCCAGCTGGAGGTGCTGCCATCTGAGAGGGCTTCCTGGTGGTATTTGTTGAACACACCATCTCCAGAGACGCCCCCACCCCCACCCTCAGACTCCTGCATATTCCACCCATGCCAGGTCCCAAGTCAGACCCGCAGTGTGGGAGAGCAGGCCAGACTCTGGCATCTGTGATCCACATGCCTGCTGTGAAACCTCTGCAAGTCCCTCTCTTCTTGGCCTCTGTCTGCTCACCTGTGCAATGGGAGAGAGGGCTGGACAAGAATGATTTCTGAGGTCTCTGTCCTCTGTTGTGATGTCACTCAATGGGCTGAGGAAAAAGAGCCGTGACTGGGCCATTTTTCTTCCTTTACCACTGAGTGACAGCACAAAGAACCCACCAACCCCCAAACCCCTCTCCTACAAGTCCCTCCATCCTGCAACTGTCCTCCTCCCCCAAGCTAGACAGGAGGGGGTGGCCACTATGTCCCCGGCACTCTCCTGAGGCATCTTCAAGTTTCTGAGTTCTTTGTGCTATGGAGTGGCAGCCAGAGGGTTCCAGAAGGTGGGTAAGGAGAACTGAGCTCCATCACTGATTGTTTCTGCATGACCTTCCCCTGAGCCTCAGTTTACCTGACTGGCTAAGATGACCTCTGATTCTCAGGCCTGACTCCATAGGTTCACCCCTGACTCACCCTTGGTAACCTCAGCCCCTGGCCTCAGCACTAGAAGGGACCTCAGCAAATGTGACTTTAATAAATGGGTTGGGCCACCTCTCCTCCTGGCCCCAGGCTGTGTCTTACTCCTCCTGAAGGTGGGCCAGGCTGGGCCAGGGGAGCCCACACTGGTGACTTCATGGTCCTCAACCCTGAGCTGACGCCTGTTGCTCTCTCCTTCAGGGGCAGAAGGAAAGCGTCTGGTCGGAGGCAGGGCAGACTAGCACAGGGAATGACACCACACCACATGCGAGGTCTGGTGCTCACAAGTGTCCCCAGGGTGGGTGAGAGGGCACGAGTGCCCTGACGAGAAGTCTGGATTCCTGGGCTTGGGACATGCTTCCCTGTAGCCCCTGCCCCCCTCTCCACCTTCCAGGGCCTTCTCTTTGGCAGTGGGCAGTGAGGGGCAGGGCGTGGCTGGGCAGCCTGGCGCTTGCGAATCCCCCTCACACCCCAGCAATAAGCAGAGGCCTTGCCCTCCAGGGCAGAGCACGCGAGGAGCTACACCATGGGTGGCATTTGGAGATGTGTCCATTAGGGTTTGAATCCTGGCTCCACCCCTTCCAGCGACCCTGGGCTAAGCCACGCTACCTCCAAACCTCAAGCTCATCATCCGAGAACGATTACAGTAACTGACCCCTGGTTTGGGGAGCTTGTCCTGAGAACGTCAGCCACTGCCTCCTTTAGGGGATGATGTAAGGTAGCAGTCAGATGGCAAATGGGCACAGTGTCTCCAGAAGGTGCCTGTCATCCTATAGGCAGCATGGCGTAAGTGCCAGAGGAGAAGCAGGGGTGACAGGCAGTAGGGGTCCAGAGGAGGGAGCGGAGATTCCCAGCCAGCGGGGAGACGGGGCAAGGGACATGAGGGCAGGGCCTTGAAGGAAGCAGGGATGTGAAAAACCACCCTGCCCACCCCACTCCCATCAGTTACCTCCTGCCGTGTAACAGGCCCCTCCAAAGTGAGGGGTGAAACCACCAGGGTTATTTCCGCCGTTCCACGGTTGGCGGGTGGTTCTCCTGGGGCTTGCATTCGGCTGGTGGGTGCTCTGTGGCTGGGACTGGTGGAGGAGCCAGAACAGCCAGGCCTCTCCACGTGGGTCCTGGGTCCCTCCAGACTGACGGCCTTCGACATGATGCTGAGTGGGTGGCAAAGACGAGAGCCGAGGCTGCCAGGCCTCCCGAGTCCGAGGCTGCACGGCCTGCCCTGCGTCCCTCCCTTGGCCAAAGCAAAGTCAATGGCAGCCCAGATTCGAGGCGTGAGGGACAGATGCCCCCTCTGGAGGGGAGGGGCAGCAAAGTCATAGTTCAGAAGGACGTGGGCTCACGGAGGGGTCCTCGTGGCCATGTTCACAATCTACCAAAATTGTATGGAAAAGCTTGCCGCAGAGCCCCCCTGTCCCACACACACACTCGCCCCTCTGCTCTCACCACACTGAGCCACCTGCAGCCCTTTATATCCCCCATGGTTTCTCTCTGCCGGGGAAGCCAGCTACTCACCCCCCTCCCAGCTCTCCCTTGGTCTGGACAAATCCCACTCAGCCTTAGTGAGTTTTACCCACTCAGGAAAGCCTTCCCCCATCATCCTAAGACAGGAGTCCCCCCAGGTCCTCCAGACTGCCCCTTCCGCAGCACCCTGGGTGGTCACCGCATGAGTAAATATGCACTGAGGTCCCCGCCTCCAGCCTTCCCACGTGCATCACCCGAGAAATCTAAAATAAAACGGTCCCCCAGGCCACACTGTAATGCCAAAACCGCTGCTCAGGCTGGCAGGCAAGGCCCTTTATCCTTCTGCCCTTTGATTGAGAAGATCTGGAAGGCATGCCCTTACACTATTTACAGGGCCTTTTGTCTAACTGAATGGTGTCCTGAGGCCCTCCTTTTGATCCTGCTGTGTTTTTAACAAGAGGGTTAATTTTTGTACTGTGTTTTCCTGGGAGTACCTTAGCTTTGATCTTTGTTTGGAAGCCATTTCTTCATTTTAGCCTTGTTTGCCATCTGGAGAAGCTGGGAATCTTTAAAACCAGTAAGTCCTCGTTCCTTTTTGCTTCGTTCTACTATAATCCATTTTATGATAAGCCACAGGAATAAACCAGCCGGCACCTTCAGCACTCTGCCTGGAGGTCTCCTTTTCTAGACTGTTCAGGACTCTCCTACCCCACATTACTGCACATGACAGTGCGGCTAAACTGTCTGAGGCTAGTAACAAGCATCTCCTTTCCTCTAATTTCCAGTAACGTTTCTCTCACTTGCCCTCACTTGCAGCTTTATCAAAGCCATGTGACTTCTATTAACAGTTTTTCATTTTGTTTAAGGGTTCCAGGGCCAGAGATTGAACCTGGGACCTCACATGTGGGAAGCTGACATTGGCTCCCCTGAGTTGGTTTTTTCGTGTTTTGCTTGTTGGTTTTTTGGTTTGTTTTGCTTGAGGAGGCATCAGGAACTTAACCTGGGACCTTCCATGTGGGAACAGGGACTCAACAGCCTGAGCCACATCCATTCCCTATTAACAGTTTCTTTGTGGCACTAATACTACCCTCAAGCCCGATGCCTCTTCCAAAGCTGTTCCCTCATTTAGGTTTCTGTTATGGCAGCACCCTATTTCCAGATACCTAAATGTGGGCTACGTATTGTTGTACAAGAAATTACCCCAAAACTCTGCAGCTTGGAACAATATATCGCACATAGTTTCCGAGGCTCTGGAACCCGGGTGTGGCTTGATTGAGGGGTTCCGGCTCAGGGTTTCCCAGGAGGCTGCAGCTGGCTGTTGGTGGGGCTGGAGGACCCCCCTCCAGGCTTACTCCAGCATCCTGGGGGAGGGCTTCTCCTCTTCAGGTCGCTGGCCTTCCGTAGGGTTGTTTATGATGTGGCTTCCTCTAGAGCAAGCAATCGGAAAGACGGGGAGTGGCCACACTGCCTTGTCAGCTTAGTCTGATTCACACACACCACTGCTGTCCTTTTCTATTCTTTAGGGCCAGCGCACTCAACAGGAGGGGATGGTGGCACAAGGGTGTGGATAACAGGAGGCCAGGCTTGTTGAGGGCCAGCCTGGAGGCTGGTTACCATGGGGACAGAGGACTAACACTCAGAAGCCAGCCTGGGCTGCTCCGATGCTGTGTTCTGCTGCATGAGGTCACTTTCCCAAGGAACAGAGGCTGAGCAGGCCACGAGGGGGGTACACACACAGGTGGGGGACAGCAACAGCAGAGCAAAGGGGTCTAGGGAGGCATGTTAAGCATGACCCACCGGGCTGCTGTGATGGCCTGCGAGGGCCATTAGACTTGAGGATGCCAGGAAGGGAGATGGAGGGAGACGAGTGGGGGTACTTGAGGGGCTGGGGACAAGAGGCCTCTCTTTGGCAGCAACTTTGGATGCCTCCTGTTGAAAACACTGGCCACCCAAGATAGAAGGACAGGGCCCTGTCTCAGTAAGACTGCCCAAGAGAGCCAGCCAGCCAATCACATAGGACTTCATGCAAGCGACAAACGTCCTTTTCTTGTGCCAAGCCCCTGAGTCTGGGGAGTGTTCGTTACAGCGGTTGGCCTGCTCGATTAAGGCCAAGTGCTAGGAGCTGATAGATGAAGGTCCAGGCAGTAAGCGGCACCATCTGCACCTGCTCTGGCCCCAGAGCCCACCTCGCCAGTGGGTGGGAAGACGGTTCCCCTGGCCCCAGCACACATGCAGATGCAGGTGGCCAGAGGAGGACAGGGTATGTTCTGCGTGGCTAGAGAGGGTCAGAGGCCCCAAGTGATGGGAAGCTAGCATCGCCCTGGAAATCAGGCTGCCCTTCCACCTGGGGAGGTGTTCTCAGATATCACCCAGAGGGAGCAAAGGGCTGCAGGGCCCCGGCCGTCAATAGCACTTTATGGCTGGCTGGGCTGGGAGTGCAGGGACAGGGTCAGCCAGCTCAGCACTGCAGCAGCCACGTGGCAGGGGACAAGGCTGCCCTCCTACAGGGGCTGTGCTTTGCTGGGGTCTGAAGGAGGCAAAGAGGCCAGGAGAGCATCCACCCGGAGGCTACTGTGGCGCAAAGCTGGGGGGCAGCGCTGGGTGGTGCTTATGACTCAGGTCCAAGGGCGAGGCTCAGGGGAAAGGCTCCTGGAGGCTTAGGCCTGAATTCGGCCAACACTTCTGAATGCGTGCTGTGGGCCAGGTGCTGGAGAGAAGGGTGAGCAAGGAGACAGGGTCCTGACTGGGTTTTGCTTATTGTCTGATAGAACTCAATGTCCAGCCAATGGGCCAGGAATTTACCCCCAGGGTGTGGAGGGCTCTGGAAGGTCTCTGAGATGGACTGGGCCATGGGCCAGGCCAGAGGGGAGACGATGGCTTGGGCTGACCTGGGCATTTGTCTCAATGACCCCAAGGAAGGGCAGAGCTCCACCCTTGGCCATTTACAGAGTCCCTACTAGGTGCTAGGCTGCTAGGTGCTAGGAGGCTCTGTGTATGTCACCTCAAGGACACCATGACCCCTTTTCCACAGATGAGGGTCACATGTCAGAGAGTTTTAAGGACATTCTAGAATCCCGGCCCTAAAGTGAAGGCTGCCTTCCCAAATAGCTGTGACACGCCCACTCCCACCCTGCCCAGTCCTGGCTTAGCTAAACATAGTACAGGTCCCAATTTTTTATTAGAGTCAACAGACAACTAATTACCCTATTGCATTGCTATAGATGTTTATCAAGTTACTCCCAATTTCTGTACTAATTTCATGAGACATGAGTAACAAGCAGTGCGTGGGCCAGCGCCTGCCCTCGGAGCCCACTTGAGTAGCTCTGCTCTGGAACTTGTGGCTACTATCATCATCATAAGGTCGTTGTGAGCTAATGCACAGAAAATGACTTGGTAAACTGCCAAGTGCTGCACGGGCTTGGTCGGGGCTGCTGTTTTGTTCCCTTACATCTGGGCGAGCTGAGGCGGCTGGGAGCAGGGGAGGCCTCACCTGCAGGCACAGCTGGGGAGCGGCAGCTTGTAACTGGGGCTCCACTGCTTTCGGCTCTCAGCCAGGATTCCGTCCACTCTGCTTTACGTGGGGATGCTGGGCTGTGCCACCCACATGCTCCTTCGTGGAAGGACTTGGTGCTGTCAGGAGAGGCTATCAGCCCCTTCTGGGGTCACCTCAGCTGCCCCTCACCCGAGGGCACCCCCATCCCTAAGCAGCCACCTACGATGCCTGGTCCCGGGAGGATGGACTATAAAGGCTGGGACATTTCAGAGCAACCCTGCTGGGCCACGTCAGCTTGACTTCTCCCTCTGCTCGATGCCCCCACCTTCCCTTCCTTGCACAGGTGGTGCCCCAAGACTGTCCAGAGTAAACATCCTACAGGCTGAATCCCACCCCAAAATCTGCTTCTTGAAGAATCCAACCCATGACCTCATGCGTATATGAAGAATTAAACCCCAGTGTGAGGCTCAGAGAGATTAACCTGTCCATAGTCACGTGGTTTTTAAGTGGTGGAGTCAGGATTCAAACTCAGATCTGCCTGACTGCAAAGCCCGCTGTCCTGTAAGGTGTGGCCTCCTGACTACCAGCTTGGGAAACAAAGGAAAGATCAGAAAAGTTGGATTTAAGCTCTGTAACTTAAAATAACTCTCACTCATTCAAAATGGCACAGCCTCTTTGGAAGACAGTTTGGCAGTTTCATATAAAAAAATAATCTAAACTTGCCAAATGACCAAGCAATCACACTCCAAGGTATTTACCCAAATGACTTGAAAATGTATATCCACACAAAAAACCCGCACATGAATGTTTATACCAGCGTTATTCATAATCATCAAAAGTCGATGCTACCAGGATGTCCTTCAGGAGGCGAATGGATAAACCGTGGTAATTCATGTCATGGAATATTATTCAGAAATAAAAAGAAGCAAGCCGTTAAGCCACACAACATGGATGAATCTTTTTAAAAGAAGTTTTTATTCATAAACACTCTATACCTACCTATCCAAATCTTCCCCCTCTTCCCTTTTAATCTCTGGTAACCATTAATCTACTTTCTGTCTCTGAAATTAGAACTCACTAATTCTATATATTTGATGCAAGTGACACTACACATTTGTACCTCTGTGCCTTGCTTATTTCGCTTCTCTATTAAATGCATTTTTTCTAAGTGAAAGAAGCCAGACAAAAAAGCCTACATACTGTATGATTCCATTAATATGACACACTGAAAATGACAAATAATAGGAATGGGAAACAGGTCAGTGGTGATCAGGGATTGGGGAGGGAGGGTTGTTTGGCCAGCAGCAGCACAGGGAATTGTTTAGCATGGTGGAACTAATGTGTACAGTACTGTGATGGTGGAGATATGATGCCATGAATTCGTCAAAACCCACAGACCTTCACAGCAAAAAGGGTGAACCTTAATTATACAAATTAAATTTAAAAATCATCCAGAAGTTTGGGGGTTTCCAGAATAGAATACAGAGTGTGACAGAAGAGTCTAACTGTGCCACAGAGAAAACATGACTGAAGGGAGTGAGGAGAAAAGGTGCTGGTCCAAGAAACCCTGGTAAACGGGCTGTGACTGGAAACTGTAAGACTAACGACAAAGTGAACCATGCGTTAACACTGCACTCTAGTTGGAAGTGGTTTTTCTCTTTGAGGTACAGACAACAAGTCTGAAACTGCTGTAATGTATCCTGAGACTGAACAAATAAGCAGAGAGGTGGTGGGTGGTGGGAGCCAGTTTTCTCACTGTTGGAGAGAATGGTAAAGCAAGGAGTGTGGAGAAGAACGTGCGGTAGGTAAGACATTAGAGTAGGAGAAGCAGTGTGAACTCTTTGGCTTCGTAAAGCCGCAGAAGTCATTACAAGTTGTGTGTAGGCGGGGTTAGTGCACACACGTCTCTTTCCTAGCTCTGTCTACTCAGAGACCTGGAAGCAATGTCAATCAGTAACAAGCGCATCTAAAGCCCAGATCCTGGTGTCTAATACCATGCTCTACTGGAAAAGAGCAGGGATCTTTGGAGAAATGGCTTTTTCTAGGGCTGGGGAAGAGAAAGTACAAGATGAGCCTAAAGCATCTTGCAATGCCAGAAAGTAAGAAAGTGCTCAAAAAACAAAAAGATGGGACATGGGAGCCAATCTGAAAGAGTCCGCAAAGCCCACAGCTAGAACAATTTGAGCAACAAAATGGATCATACAGTATTGGATTATAATCCAAAGTGTAAAATAAACATCCACAAGTACATACTGATATAAATAAATGACTGGGGGAAGTCATTTATTTATATCAGCTCACTGTGTGGTGAGCTGGCCCACATGCAGTGCTGCTGTGCTCAAGGAGTGCTGTGCCACGCAGGGGCACCCCGCATGGGTGTGCCCCACACAGAAGGAGTGACCCCACAAGGAAAGCCAACCTGCGTGAAAAAAGCACAGCCCACCCAGGAGTGGTGCCGCATACACGGAGAGCACACACAGGAAGATGATACAACAAAAAAGAGGTGCAGTTTCCCAGTGCCAACTGACAACATGAGTGGATGCAGAAGAACACACAGTGAATGACACAGTGAGCAGACAACGGGGGACAGTGGGGAGAGGAGAGAAATAAATAAACTAAATCTTTCTTTAAAAAAAAAGAAACAAGGAGGGGAGAGGATGTGGCTCAAGTGGTTGAGCCCCTGTTTCCCACATGGAAGGTCCTGGGTTCAGTTTCTGGTGCCCCTAAGGAAAATGGAAACAAACCACAAGCAAAAAACAAACGTAAAAACCATCTCAGGAGAGGGAAGCAGATGTGGCTCAAGCAACTGGGCTCCCGACTGCCACATGGGAATTCCAGGTTTGGTTCCTGGTGCCTCCTAAAGAAGACAAGCAAGACCGCGAGCTGACACAACAAGATGATGCCACAAGAGACACATGGAGGAAAACATAATGAGAGACAAAACAAAGCAGGGCCTGGGCTCACTTCTGGTGCCTCCTAAAAAGAAAAAAAAAAAAAAGACCAGCACACAACAGACACAGCAAATGCAAACGAGGGGGTGGGGAAAAATGGACAAATAAAATAAGTCTTATTTTTTTTTTAATTGCAATAAAATAATTCTTTAAAAAACAGAAATAGTGGTTGAGCGCCCACATATAAGACCCTGGGTTCAATCCCTAGCCCCTGGTACCTGAGAAAAACAACAACAAAAGTCTGAGAAACACTACCAGACTAGAGGAGATGAGGAGACACGATAATTAAATGCAGTGTGGAGTCCTGGATGGGACCCTGGAACAGAAATGTTCATTAGGGAAAAATGAGTGAAATCTGAATAAAGGGGGGGATTAGACAAGGGTCATGTGCTGCTCTCCGCCCCTCAGGTGTGACTCACAGCAATAACGTAAGATGTTTGCCACCGGGGGTGGGGGGAGAGGTACATAGGTCCTCTTGTACCATCTTTGCAACTTTTCTAAAATCCAAAACTAATCTAAAATTAAAAGTTTATTTAAAGAAAAAAAATTGCCGTAGGATGTTGTGTCAGTTTCCTGCGGCTGCTGTAATCACCTCAACGTGGCCACTTAAAGCAGCAGCGGTCGAGCCTCCCGCAGTTCTGGGGCTAGATGCCCAGAGTTAGTTTCACTGGCCCAGAGCCCAGTGTGCAGGGCCACATTTTCCCAGAGGCTCTAAGGCAGGTGCTCTTAGCAAGGAGTCCGTGAGCTTGAATTGAAATTCTAAAAAGCATTATTCCTGTGGGGACGTGTTGGTGCAGGTGTGGTCTATTTATTAAATAACACACGTGCAGTGTGGACCTAGGAAGGGGTCTGTGGTTTTCACCTGACTGGCAAAGGGCTCTGTGGAACAAAAAGGTTAAGAACTGCTGTTCTAGGTAAATCCATTTCCCTGACTTTTCTAGCCTCTAGATCTACATCCCTTGGCTCATGGCACCTTCCTCCATCCTCAAAGCCAGCAGCACAGCATCTTGGGATTTCTCTCCCTGCTTTCATCATCACATCACCTTCTGCATCTAGTAAAAATCTCTCTGCCTCTTTCTAATAAAGATACATGTTATGGCATTAAGGGTCCATCTAATTAATCCAGGACAATGTCCCTATCTCAAGATCTTTAACTTAATTACATCTGCAAGGACTTTTTTCTTTCTTTCTCCACGATAAGGTAATGTTCACAGGTTCCAGGGATTAGGGTGCAGATACCTCTTAGAGGGCCATTTTCCAGCCCACCACAGATGCCGAAAAATTTATGCATCCTCCTGAACCTCATATTCCTCATCTGGAAGTTTACATCTGCAAAGGTATGTAAATCGGGCAGGATGATCTGCCCCTGTGCCGCCAGGAGGGAAGGGAGGAGCCTGAAGAGCTCCTTGTCCTGGGCAGGTGAGTCCTGACACCACCTCTTTGTCCACATATGCCTCCCCTCCAGGTGGGCTGGGTCCACAGTGACCCCGTGGTGGTAAAGAGAAAGGAACAGAGGACCGGGGAACCGGAGGTCTGCGTGTGAAAATCCCAACTGTTACCAAATCACCCTGTAACCACTAGCACGTCACCTGCCCTGTCCCAGATACAGTGTGATTGCAAGACGTGTGTGTACGCTAGCCCTGCCCTGGGATGTGCATGCTGGCCCTGCCCTGGGAAGGGGCTGGAGTGGGAGCTCCCAGGTCCTTCTCCCCTGAGAAGCTGAGATTACAGAATGTGGCTGAAGGACCTGAGACCCTCCCAGTAACAAAGATGCATTTTAACTAGAGCCCCCTGGAGGGCTGTGGCTGCTGCAGTGGTGGGGTGGCAGGGACCCTCCTTTGTTTCTCTCTCGCTTGGCTGAGCCTCATTAGTCTAGACCAGGGGTCAGCAAACTACAGCCTGTGCTTGTGTGACCTGTGAGCTAAGAATGGTTTCTACAGATGAACATCTGCAACTGATCTGATGATAAGCAACAGTAACTCTGAACTTCAATGAAATGCCTTTACCCCCCAAAAGAATTTCATTCTTCACATTAGTAGCCATGTATTACCAAAAAAAAAAACTGCATTCGATCATTATTTATTTTGAAATTCATCGATTCAAATTTTTTAGAAATTTGTTCCCTCTCTTGTTAAGAAGCAGCTCGATTTTGCCTCCTGGCCTGCAAATCATCTTCCTGCCCTGGTTTAATCAGTCACAATCTCAAATCCTGCTTAAGCCGTTCCCAAACCCACTCCCCACTTTGCAGCCAGAGGCACTTTCCAAATGTGGAAGCTGACCCTGTCATCCCTGATTAGAACTTCCCAGCGGCCTCTCAGGCTCCTGGCCCTCCCCTACCTACCTCCTGCCTTGCCCACAGCTGCTCCCTACTCCCCAGCCACGCTGAAATTCCTCCAGCTTCTCAGTGCCCCTTGCTTCCAGGGTCTCCAGAGTTTTTCACAAGTATTCCCTCTGCCTGAAATGCCTTTTACCCTACTCGCTATCACCCAAGCCTAATTCCTATTTGTCTTCAAAAAGTCATTTCAGAAATCACCTCCCCCAGGAAGTCTTCCCTGATCCACCTCTCTCCAGGCTGGTATGTGCTTCCTCTGGGCTTCCCCGGCCCCTTTCCTTCTGCCCTAGCACTGGTCACACTGTGTCAGTGCCCATGACCTCCAGCAGGCTGGGAGCCCTGCTGGCCACTGGCTGTGCTCCTGCTGGCACCTGCCATTTGGGGAGAAGCAGGCCAAGGCTGGGGCTGGGGGCCAGAAGCCCCAAGTGTCAGCCCTTGTCTTCCCTGGCCCACAGAGCCTCCCCTGGTGAAGGGAGCAGGGGCCCCTGGCCCCGACATTCTTCAGCCTGGCCAAAGGTGGGCGTGGCCCCCGGGGCTGGGTGTGTGGTGGAGGAGCTTCTAGACGCCTTTATCAGTCCCACCCCAGACAGGCTCGAGCCTGGGCTCAGGGACCAGCATCATCTGGGCTGTCCCAGCCAAAGGTCAGTCCTCAGTGCCCAGCTGCAGTGGGCCTGGCCCGGGCGCCTGCCTGGCCACCCCCCTCCCCTCCCCTCCCCCAAAAGCCAGACAAAAGGACCTCGGCTGGCCGTACTGGATGTGTGAATGTGCGTGTCTGAGGCTCTGTCTCAGGAGAGTACCTGTGCAGTGTACGGGCTTGGGACGGTGCGCGTACCCCTGTGCCCGGGTCAGTGCGCCCGTGTGCACCCAGGTGCGTGCTTCCATGTGCATGTTCACACAAGTGCGTTCTTGTCCCCGTGTGTCCCGACTGTGCATGACGTCCTGCGAGCATGGTGGCAGGACTTGGGAGGATGGAGGAGAGTCAAGCTGCCTTGGCCCTGCCCAGTTGTGACACCCGTTTCCCCGGGGCTCCCTGGCCATGTACCTGCCATGCTTACACCGACGCTCCTGCTCAGGCCACATGTTCTAGACTCCCGGTGTACACGTGCCCTCAGCCCTTCTCTCATCAACCCAGCGCTTCTGGGAGACCCGGAATCCTGAAATAATCGGCTGACTCCTGAGGGAGTTACAGGGATACCCGGGGCCCCGCCAGACCCCCTTTTACCATTTCTGTGCCCCTCATCCAGCCCCCGACTGCATCTGCAACTCTCGGGCTGCTGAAGGCGCTGTTCCTCCTGTGCAGAGCGCTCCCCCTCCTCCCACCCCTCCAGGTGAGCCTGAGCCAAGGCTGCCCAGCGCGAGGGCAGCTGCCTTGCTGTGGATGGAACAAGCTCTGGCATCTGCCTGGCGCCGCAGAACGCCCCTTCGGGGTCAGGCGGAGGCTGCACCTGGCTGCTGCTCTCCCGGCGCGGCCTCCCCACTCCCGCAGCTCTTTTTCCTGGGAGCCTTTCCTTAACAAACACGGGCCCAGTGAAGCCTCATCTCAGCGTCTGCTTCCAGGGAGCCCAAGCAAGGCAGGGAGGATGGGCTTAGAAGCCCCGCGCCCCACGCTGCCCCTCAAGCCCCGCGCGCAGGGACCGTGAGGCCCGCTCAGGCCGTGCGCCTTCAGGGGCTCCTGCTCCGCGGCGGTATCGGCAGCCCCCAGCTCTGCTGCCCACCCAGCCCGCCGCCCTCTGCAACTACCCCCACAGCCCGGGGTAGGCAGCTTCCTGGAGGCCGCTTGGGTCTTCTCTGCTGGGGCTGTCCCTCCACCTCTCCTTGGAAAATGAAGGCCGAAAGCAGGAAAAAGGCTTTCAAGAGTGGCGTCAACAAGGCAAGATTTCATCTGCCAACACTCCTCACCAATCTGTCATCCGGGGTGCACAGCTAGGAGGCAGATGGGGCTCCAGCTGGCAAAATCTAGACCTTCTCATTTTCAGACGGGGCCCTGGGTGGTCAAAAGGACCCTGCTGTGGGAGAGCTGGATCCCAACAGCAACTCTACCATCACCTTCTGAACAGCTTTAAGGGAGGCAGTGGAGCTTCTGATGGACTCAGTTTCCCCATTTATGAGATGCCAGCAAGGAGCCCAGTGAGGACAGCATTTCAGAGCACAAGCGTCAAGCCTCAGAGCTGCTCCCACAGGCATGGCGCTCTGAACAAATGTGCCAGTTACTCCACCCCTCTGCACCTTAGTTTCCTCATCTGTCAACTGCAGGTGCCACAGGACTCAGCTCATGGGATGTTCCCAGGGGTAAATGGGATAAGGTGCTCAAGGCACTTGGCAGGTCCTCAGCATACCCTGAGCTTTGGAAGTGGGTGGCTCTTGTCCTTGTTACACTCTGTCCCAGTGTTGTAATAACTAGCTTGACCCCGAGGCCTCGTTACTTGACACAGTTCCCATGCTTGGCAAAAATCAAAGGACATTGCACAATGGAGACTATTCAGAGGGAGAGTTTAAGGGGTTTCCCTTTTCCCTGTCCCACCTGCGCTGCCTCCAACACCTCCGCTAGCTTCAGAAAGAAGACACAGATTCCCCAGGGGCTCCAGGCACAGGGCTGGTGCCAGTAGGTCCTCCGGGCAGATGGGCTAGGCTGGGCAGGTGTGTGTGAGGGACAAGATCAGCAGAAGAGCACAGCCAAACCCTGTTTCCTTTCCATTTACTAAAGCAGGTAGAAATAAGGCAAACTTAATCTTTCCCCACTAGCCTTCATTCAGAAAGGTGTTTTTCTTTTTTTTTTTTTTTTTGCTTTGTTTTTATTTTTCAATCTGTGTAAGAATTGGATGTGAAGTATGAGATGGTTAACACTTGTTTACTGGTAGTTTCCTATGTGCCTGGCCCTGTGCTGGCCTGGAGCTCAGGGGGAACGCAAGGCTCAACACCAACTCTGAAGGTTTAGGATTCAAAAAGCCTAGACACCAATGGAAGAGAAAATTCTTCATTTATTCATTCAACAAAACTTTCTAGACCCTGTCAGGCCCAGGGAGCCGGGAAACAGCAATGGAGGAACCCTGCCCACAAGAGCTGGGAGGGGAAAGAAGCAGGCACGATCACCTGCCACCCTGACTTTCCTGCCCCCTGCCTCTCTGCTTAGCCCACTACCACCCACCCTCTAATAGAGGAAGGCGCACGCTGCTGTGTACATCTACAGGCTGGGGCTCACAAGCTGTGGGAAGAGCACTGCACAGAGACTGGATCCTGCATTTAGACCAGTTTTACCCATTACTACTAGATAAGCTTGAACTAAGCTCTTGCCCTCTTTGGATCTCACTCTGCTAATGTCAAGTTGGGATTGACAATATCAGATATGCACACCCTAAGAGGCCCTTGTCATGGCTAAATTAGATCATGAGTGTGAACAAACTTTCACTCTGAACTTGGGGTCTCTGATTACCTACATTTTGAGATTTGTAAATGACATAAATAAGTAGATACCAATCCTTCGGGGCTGACAGCTCCAAAGCCACCCTCCAATTCCCTCCCCACCCTGCTCCCTCATATACATCCCAACAGCCCCAAACCCCACTCTACAGAGAGACAGTAAGGTCCAGACTTGGCCAAGGACTGAGCCAAAGTCACACAGAAAGAGTCCTGCCCTCTCCTACCCAGGTGAATCACTTCATTAATTATCCTACCCCAGTCTTCATACATACACTGACATAAATAAATAAAAACTTCATAGCATCCCAAATAGTCAGGACCGAAAGGACTCTTAGAGACCATCAGTATTAATAGTAATAATAATGGTGGTACTTTTACTACTACTACTACTATTACTATTACTAATGATGGTGATGATGATGATGATAGCAGCTAAGGCTATGTGCCAGGCATTATAAGGGCTTTATATGGGGACTTTATTAATAGTAGTAGATGTTATTATTTTATTTAGCAGTGGATTTTATTATCTACGATGAACAGATTTGGTAACTGAGGCACAGAGAGGTTAGGTAACTTGCTAAAGGCAGAGACTGGCAAACTGGATAAAAAAGCATGGCCAAACTATATACTGTTTACAAGGAACTCACCCTAAAACCAAAGACACAAATAGGTTAAAAGTGAAAGGATGGAAAAAAATATCCACGCAAATAACCAAAAGAGAGCCAAAATGGTATACTAATATCAGATAAAATAGACTTTAAGGCAATAATTGCTACAAGGGATAAAAAGGACACTATATATTGATAAAATGGTAAATTCATTAAGATGATATAACAATTCAAAACATATACATGCCTAAAGCAGAGCCCCAAAATCTGATGGAAACCCTGACAGATTTGAAGGGAGAAATAGACAGCTCTACTTAAGTATGAGACTTCAATATACCACTATCAGTGAAGGACAGGATGTCTAGACAGAAGATCAATAAGGAAATAGAGGACTTAACTATAATATAAATCAACTAAAATTAAAAGATGTAATAGAACACTTGACCCAGCAGAATACACATACTTCCCAAGAACACATGAATCATTCTCTAGAATAGACCATATGTTGGGTCACAAAACATGTCTCAATAAAATTTAAAAATACTGAAATCATGCAAATCTTCTCTGATGATAATAGACATAACAGACAGAAGCTAGAAATCAATACTAGTGAAGTATGGAAAATTCACAAATATGTGGAAATTAAACAATATATCCTTAAATATCCAAAGGATCAAAGGAGAAATCACAAGGGACTTTAGGAAATATCTTGAGATGAATGAAAACAAAACACAACATACCAAAATTTATGGGACACAGCAAAGACAAATGAAGAAGGATGTAAAATCAGTAGCTTGTCATTACACCTGGAAGAACTAGGAAAAGAACTAACTAAACCAAGGTGAGCAGAAGAAAGGAAATAGAGGTTAGAGCAGAGCTATATGAAATAGAGGAGAGAAAAATAATCGAGAAAATCAATGTGATAGTTAATTTTATGCACCATCTTGGATAAGTTATGGTCTCCTATTGTTTGGCCAAGAAAGAACATGGCAGGTTGCTAATATGAGCGTGTTACACAGATGGATGTAAATCATTAGTCATTTGATTGCATATTGGCTCATTACATCCACAATCAACAAAGAAGACTGACTTTAGCCCTGAGAGGAGTCTCCGCATCCACTCAGTTGGAAACCTTAAAGTTAGAATGAGGATTTTAGCAGCCAGAAAGAATTTCTGCCTCTTCTTTAACCAGCCAACTTCTCCTGGAGAAGACAATTTCATCTTCCCTGTAGTTTCCAGCTTGCAGCCTGCCCTGTGGAATTCAGACTGCTCAGTCTTATGGTCACATGAGCCGATTACTATATCTCCTTATAAAAATATCTGTTGGTTCTATTTCTCTGGAGAACCCTAATATAACTGATGATATCTCAAGTTGATTCTTTGAAAAGATCATTGAAATTGACAACCTTTAGCTGGAGAGTGGCAAAGAAAAGAGAGAGGACACAAATAACTAAAATCAGAAATGAAAGAAGAAACATTGCTACCAATCTTACAGAAATTGAGAGGATTATACTAATATGAACAAGTGTATGCCAACAAATTAGATAACCTAGATGAAATGGACAAATGCATAGAAACACACAAATTACCTAAACTAATGCAAGAAGCAACAAAGATCTCAACAGATGAATGACAAGTAAAGAGATAGAATCATTAATCAAAAATCTTCCATCAAAGAAAAGTCTAGGACCAGATGGCTTCACTGGTGAATTTTAGCAAACATTCATAGAATAATTAATACAATCCTTCTCAAATAAAAATTGAGGGGAGGAAGTATTTCCTAACCCATTCTATGAGGCCAGCCTTACTCCAACGCCAAAGCCAGATAAAGATATGAAAAGAGAAAATTATGGACCAATATCTTTTATGAATATAGCTGCAAAAATCCTCAACAAAAACTGATGAACCAAAAACAACAGCACATTAAAAGAATTATCCAACATTATCAAGAGGGATTTAGCCAAGAAATGCAGGGATGGTTCAACATAAGAAATCAATGTACTATACTAAATTAATCAAATGAAAGGGGAAAAAAGTGATCATCTTGGTCAATGTAGAAGAGGCTTTATAAAATCCAGCACTCTTTCTTGATAAAAACACTCTGAAAACTAGGACTAGAAGGGAACTTCCTCCACATGATAAAGACACCCATGCCTAAATCTTACTCACTGGTGAAAGATTAAAATCTCTTACCTGAGATCAGCAACATGCTAGGATGCTTTCACCACTGCTATTTAACAGAGTACTAGATGTTCTAGTCAGAACAGTTAGGCAAGAAAAAGAAAGAAAAGACATCCAAATTGGAAAAGAAGAAGTAAAACTCCCTATTCACAGATGGCTTGATTCTATGTATATGTGGCTAATCCTAAGGAATCTCAAGAAAATGATTAGATCTACTAAATGAATTCAGTGAAGTCATGGGTAACAAGATCAACATGCAAAAACCAAGGATATGTCCATATACCAGCAATGAACAATCTGAAAATAGCATGAAGAAAATAATTCCATTCACAGTAACAACTAAAAGAATAAAATAGGTAGGTATAAATTTAACCAAGGATATGAAGGACTTGTACACAGAAAACCACAAAACCTTGCTGAAAGGAATTTTAAAAGACTTGAATGGAAAGATAGCCCAAGATAGTGGATTGGAATACTTCATATAAATATGTCAATCCTTTCCAAGGCAATTCACAGATTCAACACAAGCCCAATCAAAATTATGACAACCTTTTCTGCAGAAATGGAAAACTCAATCATCAAATTCACATGAAGGGTGAGAGGCTCCAAAAAAGCCTTCCTGCCCAAGCCACCTCGAGAGAACCGTCCACTCTAGGACGTGACCAGAGATCAGCCCAGTGCACGGCACCCCCCCTGTCTCTCCACTTAGTCAAAGTCTACCCTCCCACCACATGCCAACCAAGATTCAAGCCCCAGCTCTTTCTCAGTTACTTAGCCTCTAGATAGCGACTACTCCTACTCAAGGGTTACATGTACAGTGTCAGGCAAAAGGTCAGGACTAAACTCCTATCCGTCCTTGATCTCTTCCCTAAAGTGCACCTTCCCAGAAAACGCAGTGTTGACAGTACACACTCTTCTCAAGTTAACCTTCAGGAGCTCTCGGAGCTTCTGAAGCAGATCTATTTTCTGCTCACCATTGTATTCCCAGGACCTACACAAGCCTTGGCAGAGGATGTACGATAAATGTGTCAAATGAGTGAATGAGTAAATGGTGATAAATGGCAACACTGAGTCTAAATACATTGAGACTTAATACTGGATTCTACACTGTATTTTCCAAGTCCCTAGCCTGCATATGATTAGATGGGGTAGGAAGTGGCAATGAGAGAAATAAGAGACAGTCCTTCCTTGAGGAATTCAGTAAGTTTTATTTCTGTCTTCCCTGTGTTAGGCACTGCTGGGCACTGGCAGCTCTGAGATGAATCAGCCTTGTCCCTGCCCATGGGCAGGTGGGAAAGAGGCAAGCAGACAGATAAATCATGAACAAATCATTTGCTTCTCCAAGCTGTGAACTTCCAGAAGGCAGGGACCCTGTCCTATATACCTCCAAATTCCGAGCCCAGGCCCAAGTGTTAACGCTTAAGTGAAATTAAAAATAAATAAATAAATAGTAATACTAAAGAGTCAGTGTGCAGGAAGATAGGCTGAGCTAGGAAGGATGGGCAGGGTATAGAAATGGGGGAGGTAAGGGACAGGCAAGAGCACAGCATGAGCAAAGACCCAGAGGTAGACAAGCACATTCAGGGGCACAGCAAGTGACCTGATGTGACGGGAGCAAGGAGGTGGGAAAGGAGTGGAGGGGAGGGTGGCAAGGCAAGATCATGGGAGGCCTTGGGTGCCAAGTTAAGGAGCTTGGGCCTCATCCTAAGAGCTATGGGGAAATGTGGCTGGATTGTGTTACAAGGATCATTCTGAGATGAGTGTGAAGCATGAGGCTAGAAATGGGGTCAGTGAAGAGGCTAGTGTATCTGTCTACACAAGAGAGGGTGGGGGAATTGGACTTGGTCCAGTGGTTAGGGTGTCCGTCTACCACATGGGAGGTCCACGGTTCAAACCCCAGGCCTCCTTGACCCATGTAGAGCTGGCCCATGTGTAGTGCTGATGCACGCAAAGAGGGCCGTGCCATGCAGGTGTGTCCCTTGCATAAGGGAGCCCCACACACAAGGAGTGTGCCCCATAAGGAGAGTGGCCCAGCGTGAAAGAAAGTGCAGCCTGCCCAGGAATGGTGCCACACATGGAGAGCTGACAGGACAAGATGACACAACAAAATGAAGCACAGATTCCCGTGCTGCTGATGAGGATAGAAGCGGTCACAGAAGAACACACAGCAAATGGACATAGAGAGCAGACAATTGGTGGTGGTGGGGGCAGAGGAGATAAATAAATCAATCTTTAAAAAAAAAAAAGAAGGTGGCTTGCCTAGGGCAGCAGGAGTGGAGAGGACTGTTTCCAGGTTGGTTAGTGAGGGAGATGTCGGTGGGCGTGTTTCTTGGTGTGGCCGTACATACACACATTCTTCCACAAAAGGTCCACCTAGCCAGAAATACCAGGTCTCCTCGGTTTCACAACCCACCATACCCAAAGGCTTGCGTGAGGATGAGGTGGCTCCGAGACATTCATCCAAAGCCTGACTTTATGTTATTTCTTAATATTATCCTGTCAGATCCAACATTCTCTTCAGCTTCCAGGGTCTTCTGATCCTGGCTATCTCTTCCAGAACATGTACTTTCCCTCCCTGCTTTGTAGCTCCTGCACGCCCTGAGTCAATATCCTGCAGGCCAGTGATAAAAACACGACACAACACAACAACAAACTCCCAGGGCCAGTCTGAGTGTGGCATCTGGAGCAGCCAGGAAAGCCCCACTCTAGGATGAGCCCCCACCTGAGGCAGGTACTTCCCCCTGCTGGGCTCCTTCTGGGCCAGCTGCTCAGTCGCTGAGCTCAGCCTGGGAACCAGCAATGCTGTCAGAAAGGGAACTGGCACCCCGAGGCTACTCCATGGTGACTCAACCCCAGCTCTGATAAGCAATGCTTCCCTTTCTCGAGGGCCACAGAACACCCTCCAGAGTATACAGTGTGTACCGTAGACCTCAGAATCTGGACAGGACTTTGCAGCTGTTACAGAGCATGAGCTCTGGAGTCAGCCACTAGCAGATGCGGGACAGTTATTTAACCTCTCTGCCTGCCTCAATTTCTTCATCTGTACAATGGGACTAATGAGAAAATCTACTTCATAGGGCTGAGAGGCTTAAATAAATCCACAAGTGTAAAGTATCTAGAATAGTGAGTGGCACGTGGTAACTACTCACTAAAGTTCAGCAACTGTTATTACTTACCGTGGATATAAAACCTGCAGTTTCTCCTCGCAGAGAAATCAGGATTGTACTGGCCCCCCTCTAGAAGCCACAGGATACTTTCTCCAACTGAACAGCATCCCCCAGAGGTTACAGATTCCACCTGCAGGTTCTCTTAGATGCATGCCCACGCTCACTTGCAGGGGCCTCACAACAAAGCCTGACAGCAGTGATTCTCAGAGCGTGGCCTTCAAACCAAGGGCATCAGCATCTCCTGGGAACTTGTTACAAATGCAAATTCTTGGGCCCCACCCCACTGAAACAGAAACTCAAAGGGTGGGCCCAGCAAGTGGTGTTCTGACAAGGTGATTCTGATGCACACTGAAGTTTGAGAACCACTGCAGAGTAGCACAGCATAGTGATTTATTCAGGTCGCTGCAGCCCTGATCCCTTCTCTTTTCTTCTTATGTTACAGCCATTGTTCTCAGAAGGACATCCCTAGATAGCAAGCTCCCCAAGAGCATAGCAGAGTCTTGCCCATCTCTGCCCCTGCACTAGGCATCCTGTGCCAACAGTAGGGGCTGTGCTTAAGAGGATTTGCTGATCCAAGGTCAGAACAGTTCCAGTTTCCTCTAAGACTGAGCTCCCCTCCTCACAGGACGCTCCCCCACATTTCATCTTCCTTTGTGAGTTGTGGTCATCCCCCACACTGGGATGCCTGTCTCTCTGTCACTTCTAGTGCCCTCCAGTTTCACAGATTTCTCTGAGCATTTTACTCTTCCGTTCCCCTTTATGTTTGTTCAAAGCCCACTGGACAGGGTGCCCCATCTCCAGGCAAACTGTCATCTCCAATTCTTATTTCCAATTATAGTCCCCCTACTGAGGACAACACTCATCAAGTAGCTGACTATATGCCAAGTCCTGATATGGACACTTTACATCATTCATGTAGTCCCTACAACAACCCCAGGAAAGAGATACTTTACTTATTCCCATTTGGAGAATAGAGAAGTGGAGGCTCACATGGAGAGCAAGGTTGACCTGATGCAAGGTTAGAGCTCATTCGGGCTGGGGCGGGAGGCAGAGCCTGTGTGCATAAGGCTTAGAAGAGCCCTGACTAGGCAGACTTACTATGATTATAAAAGTGATCCCACAAACCATCCTGAGCCCCTCCTCAGTAAGCTGCAGTGCAACAGGGGCTGCCCTTGCTCACATTGGGCACATCTGCCTCACCATCTTCAGTGCCTCCCTTGCCACATCACTTACTTTCTGTCCTGAGCGAATTTTCAAATGGTTCCCCCAGAGCCCTAGAGAGTGAGATGGGTGGGCGGGACAAGAGAGAGGCTGAGCATGTGGAGTTCCGGGATCACCCCTGCTGTGACCAGAGTCATCCCATCATCATCAATGGACATCCCAACAGGGAAGGCCACATAGGAAGAGAAGTTTTCATTCCTAAAGAAAGCTTGGGAAATTGCTGAAGAGTAATTGCCTTTTTAATGGGTCATTTTATTCCCTCGGCATGTGGGTTCCTAGAGAGCAGGGACTGCATCCCTAGCACCCAGCACAGGGCTAGGAAGGTCTCAGGAGAGGTGAGCCAGATGGAAGGACAGAGGAAAAATGAGTTCTTGGGCACGGATGAGGCTCAAGTGGTTGAGCACCTGCTTCCCACATGGGAGGACCCGGGTTCAGTTCCCGGTGCTGCCTAAAAACAAAAACAAACAACAAGCAAACAAATGGGAAAGCCACTCAGGGGAGCTGATGTGGCTTAGAGGTTGAGCACTTGCTTCCCACATATGAGGTCCTGGGCTCAATCCCCGGCCTCAGTACCTCAAAAAACAAGAGTAATGTAAGGTTTAATCTTCCTGTTCCTCACCTGTTTTCCTACAGGAGGAAGACCTTGGGAGAGCTAGAGACTTGCAGGCAGAATGATGCAAGGGGAGCTTTCTGTACATATCGCACCAGAGCATCTGAAGCAGGGCCAGGACTGCGCTGCTGGCTGGTTCCCAAGGGACTCAGGCCTGTGCTTCCTCCTCCTGCTGGACAGACCTGCTGTACAAGGTAGGGCCAAACCTTGCCCCACCCCTCCCCAGCTCTGCACGGGGCAGGCCCATGCTCCAGGTGTGCATCCCTGTCCTGGAACCGGGGGGAGCAGAGCAATCCTCGTGCACAGACTGGGTCTGAGGTACCAGAACTTGCCTGTGTGTAAAAGGTGCTCACAGAGCTCTCCTCCAGCCATTTGTGCCCAGAGTTATGGGAAAGTAGTCAAGTCATGATGCCGGGGAGGGATTACAGGCTGCAAGACAAATGCAGCTGCCAGGACAGTGAAGAGGCTGCTCCCGAGGGAAGGGGACACATTTGTATCCACATAACAGAAGAATTCCTAGGGCCACATGGCTGAGGGGGTCCCCTAAGTTCTGGCCTGGAGCCATTCCCTAAATTCATTGTAGGGATAAATCCTGAGGGAGAGGTCTACTACTTCTTCTACTTCTCCTCCTCCTCCTCTTCTTCATCACTGCCGTATTTATCATCGTCATCATTTCTTATTGTGAGTGTTAGCTCCTGGTATTTAAGAAAAGCTCAATTATAGCACTTGATGGATATAAGGTCAAGGAACAGATACCTCAAAATCTAAATTCCAGCAAAACACATTAAAATATCAAAATACAGATATCTCGACAAAAGATCACAAAACATGAAGAAATAAGAAGCCACTGCCCAGCCAAAGAAGTGTAAAGCATTAGAAGCCATCAGTGAGGAGGACTAGCCAGGGAGACACCAGAAAATGGCTTTTTAAAAAAATGGTCCTAAGTATGCTCAAAGTGCTAAAGGAAAACACAGACAAGGAACTAAAGGAAATCAGGAGAATGACAGATGAACACAAAGAGAATATCAATATAGGTGGAAATTATGAAAAATTATCAAACAACTGAAGACCACTGGAACAGAAAATCGGCTCTGAACATTGGTGTGCATATATCTGTTCATGTTCCTGTTTTCAATTCTTCTGGATTTTATCTAGCAGTGTGACTGCTGGATCTTACAGCAGTTCTTTAGTTAGCTTCCTGAGGAACTACCAGACTGTCCTCCACCACGGCTGCACCATTCTACGTTACCACACATCCTTTCCAACCTCTGCAGTTTTATGTTTTTTAATAGCAGTCAGTGTTATTGGTTTAAGATGATATATCATTATAATTTTGATTTGCATGTCCCTAATAGCTAATGATGGTGAGCATCTCTTCATGTGCTTTTTAGCCATTTGTATTTCCTCTTTGGAAAAGTATCTATTCAAATCCCTTGCCCATTTTTTAAAGTGGGTTGTTTGTCTTTTTATTTTTGAGATAAAAGATTTCTTTATATATACTAGATATTAGACCCTTATCAGATAAGTGGTTCCCAAATATTTTCTCCCATTGAGTAGATTGCCTTTTCACTTTCTTGACAAACTCCTTTGAAGCATGAAAGTTTTTAATTTTGAGGTTCCATTTATGAATTTTTTTTTCATTGCTCGTGCTTTGGGTATAAAGTTCATGAAACCATTTCCTACTGCCAGATCTCATACATGGGGAAGCTAATGTGGCTCAACAGATAAGCGTCCACCTATCATGTAGGAAGTCCAGAGTTTGATACCCAGGGCCTCCTGGCCCATGTGGTGAGCTGGCCCGTGCGGAGTACTGCTGCATGCAAGGAGTGCCCCCCCACAGATGGAGTGCCCCCCACGCAAGGAGTGCTGCCCCACGCAGGAGTGCAGCCCACCCATGAGTGATGCCACACACACAGAGAACGGATGCAAGATGACACAACAAAAAGACACAGAGAAGAGACAATATGAGACGCAATGAACTAGGGAGCCTAGTTGACGCAAGAGAATGACCGCCTCTCTCCCACTCCAGAAGGCCCCTGGGTGGGTTCCCAGAGCCATCTAATTACAAGCAGACACAGAAGAACACACAGCAAATAGACCCAGCAGACAACGGGGTGGGGGAGGGCAGTGGAGGGCAGGAGAGGGTGGGAGGAGAGAGAAAAAAAATCTCATAGATGCTGTATTAGTCAGCCAAAGAGGTGCTGACGCAAAATACCAGAGATTGGTTGGTTTTTATAAAGGGTATTTATTTGGGGTAGGAGCTTACAGATACCAGGCTTTAATGCATAAGGTACTTCCCTCACCAAAGTCTATTTTTGCATGTTGGAGCAAGATGGCTGCTGAAGTCTGCCAGGTTTCAGGCTTCCTAGGTTCCTCCCTTCCACGGTCTTGCTTCTTTCTGGGTTCAAGGTTCCTTCCTTCCCAGGGCTTACTTCTTCCTGGGCTCAAGGTTCCTCTCTTTCTGGGGCTTGCTACTCTTTCCTCTGTGAGCTTACTTCCCGGGGCTCTAGCTTGAGGCTATAGCATCAAACTCCAACATCAAATCTCCAACATCAAAAATCCTTACATCAAAAAGCTCCAACTCTGGAAAGCATATGTGGCTCAACTGTTAGAGTGTCGATCTACCATATGGAGGGTCCAGAGTTCAATCCCCAGGGCCTTCTGACCCATGTGTTGAGCTGGCCCATGCGCAGTGCTGCCATGTACAAGGAGTGCCATGCCACATGGGGGCACCCCTACATAGGGGTGCCCTACATGCAAGGAGTGCACCCCATAAGGATAGATGCCTCATGTGAAAAAAAGCACAGCCCACCCAGGAGTGGCGCCACACACATGGAGAGCTGATACAGCAAGATGACACAACCAAAAAGAGATGTAGTTTCCCAGTGCCACCAAATAATGCAAGCGACTGCAGAAGAATGTACAGTGAATGGACACAGAGAGCAGAGAACTGGGGGAAGGGGAAAGAAACAAATAAAAAAGAAATCTTAAAAAAAAAAAGACTCAAACTCTTTGCCATGCCTTTTATCTGTGAGTTCCCACCCACCAAGGGGTGGGGACTCAACGCCCTAATGATGAGGCCCAATCAAAGCCCTAATCATAACTCAATCATGCCCAGTAAAAGGCCAGATTACAAACATAATCCAGTATCTATTTTTGGAATTCAAAACTATATCAAACAGCTACAGATGCTTGTGTACATGATCTCCTAGGAGTTTTTAGTTATTGGCTCTTACATTTAGGTCTCTGATCCCTCTTAATTTTTGTACAGGGCATGAGATGGTGATCCCCTCTCATTCTCTCACATACGGCTATCCAGTTGCCCCAGCAGCATTTGTTGAAGAGGCTATTGTGTCCCAGTTGAACGGCCTCGGTGGCCTTGTTGAATACTGTTTGGCTGTATATACATGGGTCTATATCAGAACCCTCAGTTTGGTTCCATTGGTCAGTATATCTATCTTTGTGCCAACACCTTACAATTTTGACCATTGTAGTTTTTTAGAATGCTTTAAAGTCGGGTAGCATGATTCTCCAATTTTGTTTTTCTTTTTCAGTATGATTTTGGCTATTCAGGGCCCCTTGCCCTTCCAAATAAATTTCACAATTGGCTTTTCCAGATCAGTAAAAAAAATGCTCTTGTAAATTTTATTGGGATTGCCTTAAATCTGTAAATCAGTTTGGGTAGGATAGACATCTTAATGATATTTAGTCTTTCAATCCATGTACATGGATTATTATCCCATTTATTTAGATCTTCCTTGATTTCCTTTAACAATATTGTGTAGCTTTCTGCATACAAGTCCTTTCCATCCCTAGCTAAGTTTATTCCTATATATTTGATTCTTTTAGTTGCTTTTGTAAATATAATTTTTTCTTGATTTCCTCTTCAGATTGCTCATTAGTAAACAGAAATGCTATTGATTTTTGTGTGTTGATCTCATATCCTGCCACTTTGCTGAACTTGTTTATGACTCTAGAAGATTTATACATATAGAGGTGATCATGTGATTTTTTTTCTTTTGACCTGTTAATGTGGTACATTACACTGATTAAATTTCTCATGTTGAACCATCTTTACATACCTGGGATAAAACCCACTCAATCATAGTATACAATTCATTTGATGTGTTGTTGGATACAATTAGCAAGTATTTTGTTGAGGATTTTTGCATCTAAATTCATAGAGATATTAGTATATAGTTTTTTCTCTTTACTTTTTTTTTTGAAAATTTATTTATTTTTAATTTATTTCTACCCCCCCCATTGTCTGCTCTCTGTGTCCATTCACTGTGTGTTCCTCGGTGTCTGCTCGTATTCTCACTAGGTGGCTAGGGAACAGATCCTGAGACCTCCCAGAGTGGGAGAGAGGTGATCATTCTCTTGCATCACCTCAGCTCCCTAGTGTGTTGCATGTCTTATTGTCTCTCCTCTGTGTCTCTTTTTGTTGCATCATCTTGCTGCATCAGCTCTCTGTGTGGGCCAGCACTCCATGCATGGGCTGGCACTCACTCACGAGGTGGCACTCCTTACACAGGGCAGCACTCCGCATGGGCCAGCTCACCACACGGGCCAGCTTGCCTTCACCAGGAGGCCCTGGGTATTGAACCCTGCACCTCCTGTAAGGTAGACAGGAGCCCAATTGCTTGAGCCACATCCGTTTCCCTAGTTTTCTTTTCTTGTAGCATCTTCATGTGGTTTAGGATTATTAGGAATAGGATTAGGATGATACTGGCATCATAGAATGAGTTAGGTAATGTTCCTTCTCCTATTTTTTGGAAGAGTTTAAGCAGGATTGGTGTTGGT
Organism: Dasypus novemcinctus; assembly: GCF_030445035.2. NCBI lineage: Eukaryota > Metazoa > Chordata > Mammalia > Cingulata > Dasypodidae > Dasypus > Dasypus novemcinctus. The sequence goes on along the minus strand of NC_080682.1, from coordinate 105,195,295 downwards.
TCTTTCCAGAATCATTGGTAGAATTCACCTGTGAGGCCACCTGGCCCTGGGATTTTCTTGGCTGGGAGGTTTTTGATGACTATTTCAATCTCACTACTTGTGAATGGTCTGTTGAGTTCTTCTGTTTCTTCTGTCGTCAATGTAGGTTACTTGTGTGTTCTGAAATTTGTCCATTTCATCTAAGTTATCCATCCTGTGGGCATACAATTTTTCAAAAAACCTCTTATGATACTTTATATTTCTGTGAGATCAGTGGTGATATCCCCTCTCTCATTTTTTATTTTATTTATTTACATCTTCTCTCTTTTTCATTTGTTAATTTTATTAAGTTTGTCAATTTTATTAATCTTCTCAAAGAACCAGCTTTTGGTTTTGTTAATTTTTTCTAGTGTTTTTTAAAATTCTCAATTACATTTAGCTCTGCTCTAATCTCTGTTATTTCTTTTCTTCTACTCAACTGTAACAAATGTACCAAGGTATTGTAAGATGTTATTAATAAGGAAGATGTGGGAGGGGTAGACAATGGGTATATGGGAATCCCTTATACTTTCTTTTTTTTTTAAAGATTTATTTGTTTATTTCTCTCCCCTTCTGCCCCCCCCACCCCCACCCCGGTTGCCTGTTCTCTGTGTCTATTTGCTGCATCTTCTTTGTCTGCTTCTGTTGTTGTCAGTGGCATGGGAATCTGTGTTTCTCTTTGTTGTGTCATCCTGTTGTGTCAGCTCTCCATGCAGGTGGCGCCATTTTCAGGCAGGCTGCACTTTCTTTCACACTGGGCGGCTCTCCTGACGGGGTGCACTCCTTGTGGGTGGGGCTCCCCTATTCGGGCGGGACACCCCTGCGTGGCACGGCACTCCTTGCGTGCATCAGCACTGTGCATGGGCCAGCTGCACACCAGTCAAGGAGGTCTGGGGTTTGAACCGTGGACCTCCCATGTGGTAGACAGATGCCCTAACCACTGGACCAAGTCCGCCACCAAGAATTCCATTCTTGATCATCAGATATCTGTTACTTAAGAAGAAACTTGCTGGGGGAAGCAGACTTGGCTCAACGGATGAAGCGTCCGCCTACCACATGGGAGGTCTCCGGTTCAAACCGCAGGCCTCCTTGAACCCGTGTGGAGCTGGCCCATGCGTAGTGCTGATGTGTGCAAGGAGTGCCCTGCCATGCAGGGGTGTTCCCCATGTAGGAGAGCCACATGCACAAGGAGTGTGCCCCATAAGAAGAGTCACCTAGCATGAAAGAAAGTTCAGCCTGCCCAGGAGTGACAGCCACACACATGGAGAGCTGACGTAGCAAGATGATGCAACAAAAAGAGACACAGATTCCTGATGCTGCTCACAAGAATACAAGCAGACACAGAACAACACACAGTGAATGGATACAGAAAGCAGACAACTGGGGGGGGGAGGAGGGGAGGAAAATAAATAAAAATAAGTCTTTAAAAAAAAAGAAGAAACTTGCTAATCATTGTGACACCCACAGCATGCAATTGTCTTACCAGTGAAAAAGGTGTATTGATAAAACAGCTAAAAGAGAGTTTAACATTTGTTAATGTTTAATGAAACAGTCCTAATCCTGTCGGTTGTTATCATTATAGATTTTCAGTTGCCTTTCTGACTCCTTAGGCACAGTTATATGTTAGTTGCCATTTACTTTTTAAAACAAGCAAAAAAAGTTTTACTAAAACAGTCCTTAAGGTCAGTAAGAGCTCTAACATGTAATATTTTCCTCTGTAAATTTTATAACAGCATTATTTATCCGTTTTCAGTTCTAATAGGCTGTGATGTCAAATTCATGTGATTAATAAAAGCACTTCTTTTCCAAGAACAAAGTTATTCACATATTCAATGTAATCCCAACCAAAATTTCAACAGCCTACTTTGAAGAAATAGAAAAATCAATCATCACATTTACCTGGAAGGGCAAGGTACCTCAAATAGGCAAAACCATCTTGAAAAAGAAGAAGTCAGAGGACTCACACTTCCTGACTTTCAAATTACTACAAGGCTAAACAAGTCCAAACAGCATGGTACTTGCTTAAAGTTAGAGCTATACCAATGGAATTGAATTGAGAGTTCAGAAATAGAGCTTCACATCTATGGCTAGTCGATTTTTAATATATTTATTTTTATAACAGAAGCTGTGAGCTTATGAAACAATCATGCATAATGTGCAGATTTCCCATATATCACTCCTACACCAACACCTTACGTTGCTGTGGAACATTTGTTATAGATTATGAAAGAACATCATCAGATCACTACCTATGGTCCACAGCGTACATTTAGTATATTTTCCATACACTCCTATTATTAACACCATGTATTAGTATTGTACATTTATTATAGTTCATGGAGGAACACTCTCATATTTGTGCTGTTACCCACAGTCCATCTTCCACCACATGGCTCACTGTCTTATACAGTCCCATGCCTTGTACAATACATCCAAAGTGTACACTCAGGGCTCTCACTTTCATCAGAGTCTTGCAGTCATCATCTCAGTAAATTTTTGAACATTTTCCTTAGTCCAAAAGGAAAAATCCCATACCCTTCTATTATTGACCCTTAGCACTGATATAGTATTTTCTTTGACAATTATAATATTGCTGTTAACTATAGTCCATCAGTTACATTAATTCTATTTTCCCATTCATCACCATATTCTTAGTACCTTATAAGAGTGATGTATATTTATTCTAGTTCATTGAACATTCTCATATTTGTACTATTAACCACAGTTCTCATCTACCTCCAGGTTCACTGTGCCATTCAGTCCCTAGAAAACTTTCTAGCTTTCTTTCAATCGGCATTTACATCCTTAGACTACCCCCTTTCAGCCAAATTCCATTTATAAACCAGCCATGTTAGTTACACTCACTCTAAAATGTTACCATCAATTCTATCCACTTCTACACTTTTAGAGTCAAGGTAATTAAAATTTCTACATACATTAAGCATCAGTACCCATTTTCAGCCATCATCCTATCTCCTAGCAACTGATACTCTAAGTATTAACTCCATCTGTTATTCTTCATATTTAGTTCATATAAGTGAGACCGTATGATATTTGTCCTTTTGTGTCTTGTTTATTTCACTCAACATGATTTCTTCAAGTTTCAACCATATTTCACATGAATCAGAACTTTATTTCTTTTTAATATTCTGCATAATATTCCATTGTATGCATACATCATGCTTTGTTTATCCATTCATCGGTTGATTTCACTCCATAATGTTCCCGAGGTTCATTGATATTTATGTGTCCCAATTTCAATTCCTCTTACAGCAGCATAGTATTTCATCATATGTATATATCATATTTTGTTTATCCTTTCATTGGGGGATGAACACTTGGGTTGTTTCCATCTTTTGGTAAATTGTGAATAATTCTGCTATTATTCACACATGTGTGGATGCCTGTTCAGGTCACTGTTGTCAGTTCTTCTGGGTATATTCCTAGTAGAGGGACTGCTGGATCATACGGCAGTTCTATATTTAGCTTCACGAGGAACCATCTGTATTAGTTAGTCAAAGGAGTACTGATGCAAAGTACCAGAAATCTGTTTGTTTTTTAAAGGGTGTTTATTTGGGGTAGAAGCTTACAGTTCAAGGTACCATAAGAGGTACTTTCACACCCAAAGTCATTTGCCACATGTTGAAGCAAGATGGTAGCCGATGTCTGTGAGGGTTCAGCCTTCCTCTTCCTCTTAAGGCTCCATGGTCCCAGCTTCTTCCAATAGCAGCTGTAGGCTGGGGTAAGTCTCATCTCCCTCCTGGGGCTTGTTCCTCTCTGGGATCAGTGCTCTGTTCTTTCCACAAGGTCAGCTGTAGACTATCAGGCTCCCTCTCTTCCCAGGACCTCTGCTCTGTCTATGGAACCATCTCTATTCCTCTGAGTTCTTCTCCTGTGTATTTACCTCCCGGTGCACCAGCATCAAAAACTCCAACTCTCTCCTCTGCCCTGTCATTTTCTCTGTGAGTTCCCACTCCCTTGGCCTACTGATGTGGCCCAATCAAAGCCCTAATCATAATTTAATCAAGTAAAAGAGAAACCTCTCATATTAATACAATCTAATATGCCCAGAGGAATAGGCCAGTTTACAAACATAATCCTATATCTATTTTTTTAATTCATAAACAATATCAAACTGCTACACCACTATACTGTCTTCCATAGAAGCTGCCCCATTCTACACTCCCACCAACAGTGAAGGAGTATTCCTATTTCTCCACATCCTCTCAAGCACTTATTGTTTTCTGTTTTTTAAAAATAATGGCCATTCTATGAGATGTGAGGTATCTCATTGTAGTTTGATTTACATTTCCCTTGTAGCTAGTGATACTGAACATTTATTATATTCTTTTTAAAAAATTTTTTAATTAAAAAAACTGCTATTATCTTTTTTAAAAGATAGTTCACCAAAAAAATGTTCCTTTAAAAAGTAGAAGAGAAATTGAAGGAATCACACTACCTGACTTCAAAACATACTACAAAGCTACAGTAGTGACAACAGCATGGTATTGGCACAAGGAGAGACACACCGACCAATGGAACTGAATTGAGAGTTCCGATATAGATCCCCATATATATAGTCATATAATATTTGATAAAGCCACCAAACCCTCTCAACTGGGAGAGAATGGCCTATTCAACAAATGGTGCCTGGAGAACTGGATATCCATATGCAAAAGAATGAAAGAGGATTACCAACTCACACCTTACACAAAAATCAACTCAAGATGGATCAAAGACCTCAATATAAGAGCCAAGACCATAAAGACTTTGGAAAGCAGTGTAGGGAAGCATCTACAGGACCTTGTAATAGGAAATGGTTTCATGAACTTCACACCAAAAGCATGAGCAGCAAAAGAACAAATAGATAAATGGGACCTCCTCAAAATTAAAGCCTTCTGCACCTCAAAGGAGTTTGTCAAGAAAGTGAAAAGAGAGCCTACACAATGGGAGAAAATATTTGTTAACCATATGTCTGATAGGAGCCTTATAACCTACATATATAAAGAACTCTTTTTTTTTGTCTTGCTTTATGCCTTCATTTTATTCTTTTTTTTAATTGACTTTGTAATAATATTACATTAAAAATATATATGTGAGGTCCCATTCAACCCCACCCCCCCACCCCCCCTCTCCCCCCCCCCCAACAACACTCGTTCCCATCATCATGACACAGCCATTGGATTTGGTAAGTACATCTTTGGGCACCTCTGCACCTCATGGTCAATGGTCCACATCATGGCCCATACTCTCCTCCATTCCATCCAGTGGGCCCTGTGAGGATTTACAATGCCCGGTGATTACCTCTGAAGCACCATCCAGGGCAGCTCCATGTCCCAAAGACGCCTCCACCTCTCATCTCTTCCTGCCTTTCCCCATACCCATCGTCCACCATGTCCACTTTTCCCAATCCAATGCCACCTCTTCTATGTGGACATTATATCTCAAAAATAAAAAGACAAACAACCCAATTAAAAATTGGAAAAAGCTTTAAACAGACACTTCTCCAAAGAAGAAATACAAATGGCTAAAAAGCACATGAAAAAATGCTCCAAATCTCTAGCTATTAGGGAAATGCAAATCAAAACTACAATGAGATACCATCTTACTCTCATAAGATTGGCAGCTATGAAAAAAAACAGAAGACTACAAATGCTGGAGAGGATGTGGAGGAATGGGAACACTCATGCACTGCTGGTGGGAATGCAGAAGGATCCAAACATTCTGGAGGACAGTTTGGCAGTTTCTCAAAAAACTAGCTATAGATTTGCCATATGACCCAGCAATTCCACTGCTGGGTATATACCCAGTAGAACTGAAAACAAGGACACAAACCAATGTATGTAAAACAATGTTCATAGCAGCATTGTTTACTATTGCCAAAAGTTAGAATCAACCCAAATGTCCATCAAGAGATGAATGGATAAATAAAATGTGGTATATACATACAATGGAATACTACTCAGCTTTAAGAATGAATACACTACAAACATACGTGATAACAAGGATGAATCTTGAGAACCTTATGTTGAGTGAAGCAAGCCAGGCATTGAAGGACAAATACTACATGAACTCAATGATATAAGTAAACCAAGCTGCCTAAGAGAGTTAGAGGCTGGATGATAGGCTAAAAGGAAAATGGGGGGTAGAGGAAGGATGCAAGCTGACACCTACATGGGTGAAATCCATGATAAGCTGGAGGTAAGTATTTGTACAAGGAAGGAATAAAATGGGGGCATAGGGTTACCTTTGGGTGTGGCTTTGTGGGCTTGAGGGGGGCAAGGGATGGAAGGATGGGTAATATTGCCCAAGAAGTTGGGGGGGGGGGTAGGGAACATACAAACATAGGATTGTCAGGTATTTGATTGAGAGTATAATGCTGAGAAAACTTTTTCAAAAATATACTTAGGAAGGTTACCTGTTTAAGATGCTTAAAGGTGATAATCTGATGCAGGACAGGCTCCTAGGGAGTGTGTGAGTGCTTATTTTGCCAAAGTGGGTTATGTCATTGGATAGAGACCCATATGATGAGAGTGAAGGTATGCCCACATTCAGGGGAGGACTGATGCCATCAAATAGAGGGAACTGTATCTCTTAAGAGAAATGGTGGCTCCCAAAGCATTAGGGTAGTTGAGCATGTCAAGCCCTCAATACTGTTGCAAGTATCTCTGAACATGGCCCTTCAAGCAATGAAGATTGACTGTCACTGTGGGTCCTAAGGGTAGGGGGAAAGAGGTATTGAATAGATGGAATCACTGTAACTGTGTGGGCAATAGAAGTGTTCCACAAGATTATGCAAGGATGGATAGAAGACATGTTAACTTACACCAAAAATATATAGGGGCTGATAAGCTAAAATGTAAATCATAATGTAAAACATAAGATAACTGAAAATTTAGAAAATTGTATAGTCTAAAATATAAACCACAATGTAAACACAAATGTTGCCTTGTTTGAAAGCTATTGGCTCAGTGTCTGTACATCAGTTTCAGTAAATATAGTATGAATGTGTAAAAAGATTATTGCTGTGGAAGGGAAAAGGGTTTTATGTTGGATATGTGGGAGTACTGTATATTGTATATGAATTACTGTGATCTAAAACTTTTGTGAAGATAAGCTTAACAATTAGGAAAAAGAAAAAAGAAAAAGAAAGGACGTAGACAATGAGGAAAAGACGGAAGAAGTTGCCTTGCCAATTTGCACACAGGGCAACACTTATTGCAGTGATGGAAGGCAAAACATCAAAAACAAAGCTTTTGCATTTTTAAATTTTTTGCTATCCCAGTTTATTTTTACCTTAATTTTTCTAAATTAATATATATTCTATATCTAACCTTTAAACTCATCACTATATTCCATTATACCATTAATGGAACCTGGCAATATATTGGGCTTCATTTTTGAAGAAGTTTTGGATCACAGAGAGGTTCAACAATGGCAGGGGAGGAATATTGGTGTGAAATGTTATTGACAGGGGACACATGGTTGGCAGGGAGTTCTCCAGGGCATATATCCAAGGCACATAAAAATATTTGGATATTCTCATAGTGGTTGCAATTAAAAACAACAACTGAGGGAGTGCTGAGTTCCTAGCCAGGGGAGCTCTATCACAGTCCCTACAGAAACAGCAACAATCCCCCAAGTACAATGGCAAAGACCAAAAAAGAAGAAAGGTCCAACAATGAGCCCTTGATACTAATGACAATGCTTGTAAGCCTGTGCACCTGAAATAAGAACAAGGCCCAGAGCTGCAGGGTGCCTAAGAGTAACCTCCTGAGAGCCTCCGTGTTGCTCAAATGTGGCCAATCTTGAAGCCAAACTCAGCATATAAATGTGTTGCCTTCCCCCCAGTTTGGGACATGACTCCCAGGGATGAGCCTCCCTGGTGCTGAGGGATTACTACCAAGTACCAGCTGATGATGTAACTAGAAAAAGACTTTGAATAAAAGGGTCAACTTGGACCAGCAGACTCTCAGTCTACATATAATACCAGGAGTTAAAAATGCTTTTTGACCTGAATCAAGGGGGAAATGGAAAGGATAAATGAGTTTATATGGCTATGAGTCTCCAAAAAGAGCCAGGAGGTTATCAGAGGGGTTGTCCTTATGCACACCTCAGCAGAGTCCCAGAGACAGATAAAGGAGATGCAACCCCAGGTATTGGTTCTTCTGAAGGCTACAGAGACCCACAGGTTCTATGGTCATGGCAGATGGAGTTCAGTGCCATGTCAGTTGGCCCTTCTTTGGAGTTTGTGTTTCTGTGTGATGGAGCTGGACTCAGATGTGATCTTTTTTCACAAGCCTCTCCTGTTACTTTTACCAGAACTGTAGCTGGTGCTGGGGCTTAATATATACCCAGGGCATCTGGACTGACCATATGATAGCCAGGCCCTGAGCCTCAACAGACTTCAGCTCTTGCACACTGGTTTGTTCAACTTACCCCACTCAGCTAACATGGAGGTGAAGAAGGTCAACCACCACACCAGGGAGCCAAGAGGGCCTACAACTGAAAGCAGGAGAATTGCATCCAGCATCCATGTGGAATCTAAGCCCCCTCTTGATATAGATCTGGAGTGGACACAACCATTCTAAGGTCCACAGGATGGAGGAATAGAGTATGGATTACAGTGGACTTACTGATATTCTACTCATGAACTATTGTGATTAGTAATGGAAGAAAATGTGGCATTGGTGTGGAGAAAGTGGCCATGGTGGCTGCTGGGGGTAGGAAGTGGGAGGAAGAGATGTGATGTGGGGGCATTTCTAGGGGCTGGAGTTGTCCTGGGTGGTGCTGCAGGGACAGTTACTGGACATTGTATGTTTTCCCATGGCCCACTGGGTGGACTATGGGAGAGTGTGGGCTATGGTGTGGACCACTGACCATGAGGTGCAGCGGTGCTCAGAGATGTATTCAGCAAATGCAATGAATGTCTCATGATGATGGAGGAGGTTGTTCTTATGGGGGGAGGAGTGGGATGAGGGGGATAGGGAATATATGGGGACCTCATATTTTTTGAATGTAACATTAAAAAAATAAAGACAAAAAAAAGTATAAGAGGTTCCCATATACCCCATACAGCACCCCACCCTCTTCTCCCACATCAACAACCTCCTTCATCATTGTGGCACATTCATTGCATTTGGTGGACACATTTTGGAGCACTGCTGCACCATGCAGATTATAGTTTTCATTGTAGTTTGCACTCTCTCCCCAAGTCCAGTCAGTGGGTTATGGCAGGATATATAATGTCCAGCATCTGTCCCTGCAATATCATTTACGACAACTCCACATCCCAAAAATACCTCCACATCACATCTCTTCTTCCCTCTCCCTGCCCTCAGCAACTACCATGGCCACTTTCTCCACATTAGTGATAAAATTTCTTCCATTGCTAGTCTCAATAGTTCTATAGTAGAACACCAGTAAGTCCACTCTACTCCATATTTTAATTCACCATCCTGCTGACCTTGTGATGATGATGCTCACTACACCTCTAAATCGAGTGGGGGCTTAGATTCCACATGGCTGATGGATGCAATTCTCCTGCTTGCAGTTGCAGGCACTCTCGATTCCCTGGTGTGGTGGTTGACCATCTTCACCTCCCTGTTAACTGACCTGGGTAAGTCCAATGAACTGGAGAGTAGGAGTTGCAACTTTGCTGAGGCTCAGAGTCCAGCTGGCTCATGGCCAGTCCAGAGATTCAAGTCTCCTGAGTATATACTATCCCCAGTGACAACCAGAGGTTCAGTAAAAGTGACAGAAGAGGCATGTGTAGAAAATTCAAATCTGAATCCAACTCCAACACACTCAGGAACACAATTTCAAAGCAGGGCCCTCTGACAAGGCATTGAACTCCAGAGCCATCTGCCATAACCATAGAACCTGGGTGTCTCTGTAGTCCTCAGGAGCACCAGTACCTGGGGTTGTAGTTACTTTGGCTGTCTCTGGGATCCTGCTGAGAGTGAGTAAGCGTGACCCCTCTAATGACCTTCCAACTCTTTTTGAAGTCTCTTAGCCACATAAACTCATTTGTCTTTACATTTCCCCTTTTAATCAAGGTCTTTCTCTAGTTGCATCACCAGCTGGTGATTTGTACCTTCTGCCCAGCATGGGACATGACTCCTGGGGATGAGCCTCCCTGGTGCCAAGGGATTACTAGCAATCATATTCTTTTTGGCTATTTGTATTTCCTCTTTGCAGAAATATCTATTTAAGATTTTTGCCCATTTTTTAATTGAATTGCTCGCTCTTTTATTACTGAGTTGTATGATCTCTTTTATAGCATGAAATTCAAACCCTTATCAAATATGTGATTTCCAAATATTTTTTCCATTAAGTAGGCTGCCTTTTCACCTTCTTGACAAAGTACATTGAGGCACAAAAGTGTTTAAGTTTGAGGAAGCCCCATTTATCATTTTTCTTTCATTGCTTGTGTTTTCAGTGTAAGGTTTAAAAAACCACCACCTACCACCAGGTCTTGAAAATGCTTCCCTACATTTTCTTCTAGGAGTTTTATGGTTCTACCTTTTATATTTAGGTCTTTGAACCATTTTGAGTTAGTTTTTGTATAATGTGTGGGATAGGGGTCCTCTGTCTTTAGTACATAGATATCCAGTTCACCCAGTACCATTTGTTGACTAGGCTGTTCTACCCTAGTTGGATAGGCTTGACAGGTTTATCAATCATCACTTGACCATAGATGTGAGGGTCTGTTTATGAACCATCAGTTTGGTTCCATTGGTCTATATGATTATCTTTATGCCAGCACCATGCTGTTTGCACCACTGTAGCTAGGTAATACAATATAAAGCCCTGAAGTGAGCATCCACCAACTTTGTTCTTTCTTTTTAAGATGTTTCTTATGGCCAATTGCTTTTTGACAAGGCTGCCAAGTCCACTCAATTGGGAAAGAATAGTCCTTTCAAAAATTGGTGTAGGGAAAACTGGATATCATATGTAAAAGAATGAAGGAGCACCCTTATTTCACCCCATATCCAAAAATTAACTCAAAATGGATCAAAGACCTAAATATAAGAACTATGACTATAAAACTGCTAGAAGGAAAACTAGGGAAGCACCTTCAGGATCTTGTATTAGGCAATGTTTTCTTAGACTTTACACCAAAACGCAAGCAACAAATGAAAAAGTAAATAAATGCAATCTCATCATAATTAAAAACTTTTTTGCATCAAAGGATTTATCAAGAAAGTAAAAAGAGAACCTACCCAATACAAGAAAAATTTGGAAACCACATATCTGACAAGGGTTTAATAATCAGAACATATAGAGAAATCCTACAACTCAACAATGAAAAGATAAACAACCTAATAAAAAATAGGCAAAAGGCATGAATAATATTTCTCCAAAGAGGATATACAAATGGGAGGATGTGAAAAAATAGGAAGAGTCATTCATTTCTGGGGGAATATAAAATGGTGCAGGCACTGTGGAAGACAGTTTGGTGGTTTCTCAGAAAGATAAGTTTAGAATTACCATATCACCCAGCAATCCCACTATTAAGTATATGCCTAAAGAACTGTAAGCAGGGCCTCAAATGGTATTTGCACTCTAATGTTCATAGTGGCATTATCTACAATCGTGAAAAGATGGAAGCAAGCCAAGTGCCCAACAAGTGAGGAATGGATAAATAAAATGTGATATATGCATCCAATGAAATATTACTCAGGATTAAAAAGGAATGAAGTTATGATTTATGTGACAGTATGGTTGAAACTTGAAGAAATCATGTTGAGTGAAATAAGTCAGACACAAAAGGACAAATATTGTATGATCTCACTGATATGAAATAATTGGAATAAGAAAACTCATAGAATCAGAATCTAGAATATATGCTAGCAGGGACTATGTTGGGGGTAGGAAATGGGGTGTTAGTGCTTAAATTGTACAGAATTTTTATTGGGGTAGATTGTAAATTATGGTAATGGATAGTGAAGATGACAGCACAACATTGTGAGTGTAATTAACAGCACTGAATTATATATCTGAATGTGGTTAAAAGGGGAAATTTTAGATGGTATATATATATTACCAGAATAAAAATTAAAAGAAAAACATTGGACTGTACACACAATGAACCCTATTATAAATGATGGACTATAGTTATATAAAATACAATTATAAAGATGATCTTCAATGAATTATAACCAATGTACTTCTCTTATGTAAGTTGTTAATAATAGGGTGGCGTAGAAGAACTCTGTATTTTATATATTTTATGCAGGATATTCTGTAAACCTACAACTTCTCTAACAAAAATATTCATTAAAAAAACACAAGAGTGATTCTTACAGATGAGAATCTTAAATTTAAGCCCCACAGTAAGTACAAAGAGAACACGAGAGAACATGCAAGCTCTTACAGATGGAATTCAGCATGCAGTGTGCAGGGGACAGGAGAACGGGGTGTTAGTGCATAATAGGTGTAGGGTTTCTGTGTGGCGGATGGGCAAGTTTTTATAATGGGAAACCACGACATTGTGAATGTGAATAATTCCATTGAATTTTATGCTTGGGATGGTTGAGATGGCAAAGTTTATATTGTCAGAATGTTCCCACAATTTTAAAAACTAAAAAGAGCAATTAAAGAGTCAGTGACAATCAAATGCACTAAGTGATGCTGGACGGGGACTAATGAGGAGAAAAGGCTCCAAGAGATATTATTGGGACATATGATAAAATGGGAATATAGACTGTAAGCTTTATATAAATATTAAATTTCTTGAACTTGGTAACCACGCCTAAGGTTCTTTCTTAGGAAATAACAAGGATATTCACTTAAACAACCTATACTCAAGGGTTCAGAACATGGACCAACAGACAGGCAGATTAACAGAAAGACAGATGAGGTGGCAGACTTTGCCCAGTGGTTAGGGCGTCCGTCTACCACATGGGAAGTCTGCGGTTCAAACTCTGGGCCTCCTTGACCCCTGTGGAGCTGGCCCATGCACAGTGCTGATGCACCAAGGAGTGCCCTGCCACGCAGGGGTGTCCCCTATGTAGGAGTGTCTCCTGCATAGGGGAGCCCCATGCACATGGAGTGTCCCCCATAAGGAGAGCCGCCCAGTGGGAAAGAAAGTGCAGCCTGAGCAGGAATGGTGCCACACACGCAGAGAGCTGACACAGCAAGATGATGCAACAAAAAGAGACACAGATTCCCTTGCCACTGGTAAGGATAGAAGTGGTCACAGAAGGACACACAGCACTGGGGAGGGGGTGGGAGAGAAACTAAAAACAAAAACAAAAACATTTACCTTTAAAATGCCATATTATCAGTGGATGGTCCAGCTGACAACACTGAAACCCACTGATCTGTTTTACGCCCTACAATTGGGACCACCAGACACCACAGGCCTCTTGCGATGCACTAGGAAGTACACAGCCACCAAGGGCAGTGAACCTGAGTGCCATCAAGCCTCTAAATCTAACTACCCCTTTTCAGAGAGTTGAGGGGATAGAGAACTGGTTAAACACACTATGAGAGTAAAATACGCCAAATTCAAAATGGAAGAAATTATACAGGACAGATTACAACTATCGTAGACTATAAAAGAAATGTAAATATACCAACCAAACATAACACCCTGTTTAGGTCCTGATTTGATCAATTCATTGTACAATGACAGTTAAAGAGATAATTTTGGAAATAGAAACATACTGGCTAACTAGATGAGAGTAAGAAATTATTGTTAATTTCGTAAGGTATATTGTGATTATTATTTTAAAAGTACATATCTGTTAAGGACATAACCTGTAATGTGGTTAAAGTTACATGATGTCTGTGATTTAAAAATATTCCCACAGAAGAAGAAGGTGGAAGGGGGAAGGAGAGGAAGAGGGAGGAGAAGGAAGAGAAGGAGGAGCAGGTGTTGAGAAGGATAGTTGAGAAAAGATTGGCAGATGTTGACAATTATTGAAGCTGGCTTAGGAGTGCATGAGCATTTATTATACTATTCTCATTTACTTCACGTATGTTTGAAAATTTCCATAATAAAACTTTAGGCATGACGACAGAATGCCGTGATATCAAAGACAAATGAAGAAACGCGAATCTGCCCACAGCCTGGCGGCTGGTGGGACCCGCGCACGCACCGGCCTCAGGGCGGGCGACGAGCGCCTCCCACGCACTCCCCGTGGCTAATCCCCAGCCCCGCAGTGTCTGAGGAGTCCTTTCCCTTCCAGAGCCGCATCCTCAGGGGCAGGGTGTTCCTGACCTTGCCCATACTGGAACACCAAGTGTCCTCTTCCATCAGTTTGATAAATTTCTCGATTGTATTTTCCCCACAGGCATAAAGTTAGGTATCACTTTAGATTTTCCTTGAACAGATGCCCGGAGGCAACATCTGTCTGTAGTTAATGAACTTCTCCTGAGAGACAGGATGATGCAGGCGGCCGGGAACACACGGGCTGGGGTCCCACCTGCCCGAGGAGCCTGGGCAGGCAGGAGTGGGGGGCTTCTTTAGAGAAGAAGGGTCTGAAAGAACATCCCCTTGGAAAGGTGGGAGGCTTCCATCAAGACATGCAAGGGCCTGAAGCACGAGGGAGCCTGCCTCCCCCAGAAATGGGGAGGAGCCACATGTCCCTGGTGTAGGACGCAGAAGGGAAGATGCGGCTGGAAACGTTGGCTGGGGTCAGACTGTGGGTGGTCTTACACGTCTAGCCATACGTTTCATTCTTTCAACAAATTGAGATCCTGCTCAGGGCCCTATTCTTTGCCAAGATGGAAAATGTCCCTTCCCCCCTAAGTAAGAAGTCTGACCAGGAATCGGGCTGAGAGAGGAAATGCCTTCCCACCGTCATGCCATGGAAGACCTGTCTGAGCGGCCAGTGCTATTTGTTACAGCCTGAATCCCTAGTTCTGCTCTAAGCCCAGCTTTGTAGGCATGGAAAGCACCTATATAAGAAAGAGAAATCTTCTTGGACAATAAAAAAGACTGAAAGTAGGACTTGGTACATGAAACCAGGTACATCATCAAGGAACACTTCTCACTTCTGCGCAGTGTCTCCTCTTTACTAAGTGGTTGGCACACTTAACATTGCAGCAACAGTAAGTGCAGTGAAAATACATTATCCCATTATCCTGCTCCTCTTATGTTGCCCACATTCAAGGCTAACTTTGTAAGTCTCTCCACAAAAGACTCATGAAGCTTATATTACCTTTTAAAGAAGTACCTGAAAAAACGTGCAATTCTTGAAGGAATAATAACGCACATTGTTGTCGCCAAGTGAACCTTTGCAGTTATGGCTCTCCTGTTCTCACTGAATTCAACTTTTAAAAATGTGTGCTTTTCGAACACACTTCCCCTTTTACATTTCTAAAATTTTTAAATAATACATTCACAAGGTGAAAAAAACAAATAGGGAGGTGTTTGTAATGGAAACCATCAATGCTCATGCACAGTCATCTTTTTTTTCAGTGGCCACTACTTCCAACTGTCTTTTCAAAAAATTATGCAGGTAGTGCCCTTCCTAACTCTAAATCATATGCTTGTATGAGTTTTGTTTTTACTTCTTGGTCAGTGTTTTAGTTTGCCAAAAGACTGAGAATGCAAAGTACCAGAAATAGGTTGCTTTTATAAAGGGTATTTACTTGGGGCAAAAGCTCACGGTTCCAAGGCCGTGGAAAGTCCACCTCCAGGCACCGTGAGAGGCGCTTTCTCACCAGAGTCAGCTACTGTCGTCCTGGGGTTGCAGCCACATGGCGAAGCACGATGGCCGCCAACCCTGCGGAAGCCCCTGCCTGCCCACAGAGTCCACCGGCTGGAGCCCAGCGTTTAAGCACCATGCGGGCCTGTCTCTTTCTGCGCCTCCCACAGCAGCCTCGCTGCTGGCTCTTCCCCAGCTCAGCTGTGGGCAGTCGGGCACAGAGCAGGGCTGGTCTCCTGAGCTGCTCTGGGCCCAGCCCCATGGGAGCACCACGCTCAAGCCATCCTCTCTCTCCCACCGCGGGGTCGAACCCGCAGGCTCCCTTCTCCCTAGGACTGGCTGAGTCTCTGTGTCTGCCTTTATATCAGACCCAGCAAGAGGGCTGAGGCTCAGTGTGACTCACACCTCCTGATGTAATCCAGGCAAACGGGCCTCATGCCTACAGGATTGGATGAGTTTAAAACCTAATATTTCTTGTTTGGGGATTCGTAAAATAATTTCAAGCTGTCAGAGTCAGTTTAAGACATTCTCTATTGACTCAACTCCATAAAATTTATGGCGATTTAACTCCCTACTTTCCTCCACCCCTCCTACTCTTTGATGTATAATTTATTCTGCTGGTTGCCTCTGGACACGTCTAACATACAGCTACGCAGTACTTTTGACTCCCAATAAATTACTTGAGGATATTAGCACAGTCCACTTCCTTCCGCCTCCCTGCCGCCACTTCCCGCTATCTGTTTTTTTCCTTTTTACGAGACCAAGTCAAGAATGTTAAATCCACGTCAGCTCTGTCACCACAATCCAGGCTTCCTCGCCTCGTGGGGAGGTTGATTTGAAGAGTGGAAAACTCATAGAGTTTGCATTATTATGGCTGTAAATTTGGATTCCTTAGATGCTCAGGAGTATCTGGGACCACACTTCCTTCTCTCCAGGGCCACGTCTATGCCACTGAAGGAGAACATGTCCAGCAAAATCAGCTAACGGAGACTCTCTCTTATTACAGTGAAATACTTGAAATGATGCCACATCTTAGTGGCATTAAAAATATAGATATGCCTGCATATTCACAGAAAAAAAGTCATGTATATTGGGAGGTAGTGGGGATCGAACCCAGGACCTCGTACATGGGAAGCAGGTGCTCAACCACTGAGTACATCCCTCCCCAATGAGAGTTGGTTTTTTCATTTGCTTTTAGGAGGTGCTGGGGATCAAACCCAGGACTTCATACACGGGAACCAGGTGCTCAGCCACGGAGCTAAATCCACCCCTCATCTATATTTTTAAAAAGAAGTTAATGCCCAAATATGAAGACAGCTAAAAATGTGGCACCATTCTGAGCCTTTGAAAGAGGGATTATGTGGAGGGTAGAAGAGACCTAATCCAAAATATCCAAAGCTAGAAGCCAATAGTCAACATCCAAAATGGAAAAAATCAGGAAAGAGCAGTATCAGCATATTCTTTATTAACATGGAGAAGGAGCAGCTGGAAGAATTGGAAGCACACGCCTCCAGGGAGTGGGATTCCCACCTGGGGTTGCGCCGGCTGGGACCCGGCTGTGTTTTCATTATGAGCTTGCTATTACTGTTGACTTTTAAAACTCTGCACACGGATCACAATGACGTAAACTAAAATGAACTTTAAGAAGAGAGTAGGCATCCCTTCTCTTCCTACCTCCTGCCCCAGGGCCAGTGCTGAGCTGTAGTTAGGAATGCTGAGTCAGTGTCCTAGGTTCCAATTCCACTTCTGCCACTTACCAGGGGTAGAAACTCAGGCAAGTACTTAATCTCTCAGTGCCTCCGTTTCTTTGTCTGTGAAATGGGGATGATAGTAACACCTACCCACTAGGATGCTGTGAGAATTACATGAGACGATGCCTGAGAAGGGCTTAGCCCAAAGCCCAGTGGAGAGTGAGCTCTCAATACATGTCAGCCAGTAGTAATTGCAATAATGACGTCTCCACCAGGCTGACCTATAAATGCTTTCCACTCAGTATTTCCTCCCCCAAAACCAGGTCCCCAGCCTCACTTTTTAGTTCCCTTGAAAGGAGGTACCATCCTCCTACATGGCTTCATTTGCAATGTTGTGCTATCCTTACCACTGTCCTTTGTCAAAACTTATTCATCACCTGAAACAGAAACTCTGTGCCCATGGAGCAATGATTCCCGGTTTCCCCAACCCCCCAGTTCCTGGTAACCTGTAATCGACTTTCTGTCTCTATGAATTTGCATATGATAGGGATGTCATAGAAGTGGTCACTGTGAGGTCGCTGCTGGCCCGTGGGCACGGGCCATCACTCACACAGCACGCAGCGTGCCCTTCTGAGATTGGGTGCCTCTTTATTAAATGGCACTAAGGAAAGCTGGCACAGGCTCTCGGGGCTGCTCCCCAGAGCCCCAGTCTTTACAGCTTCTGGCTCCTAGTTGACGGGCTTCAAAGTCACCGACCCCACCGACGTCACGGCTCCACTAATGACGTGCTGGTCACACTCGCCGCCTCCAGGATGGCCTCCACGCTGCTCCCCTCCACCCTCTTGGGCACCAGGTCCACGTCTATGGACAGGGCTGCGGAGGACTTGGTCCTAGCGGTGCTTTGCCTCTCTCTCCTCAGGGAAGAGCTGCTCCTGCTGAGCCGCTTGCAGGTGCAGCTGGCACTGACCCTGGACGGGCTCCTCCCTGACCTGGAGCCGTCAGGGGCCCTTGGTGACGGCGTGTGGTGACGCCCTCGTGCGCGGAGCTGCGCCTGCTGCGCCCTGGGCTCCCGCGGCCTCTTTCCTTTCGCTCCTCTCTTGGGGATCTGCGGCTGCTTAAGGAGCGGCCCGAGGACCTTCCGCGCCCTTGCGGGACCCTGACTTGCTCCGACTGTCCCCTGCGCTGTGGCGGCGCGAGCCCGTCCGGCTGGGAGCGTGGTCCTTGTCCCGCCTCTCCCTCCTCTCCTTCCGGGCCTCCTGCTGGGTCTTGCGGTCCTCGGGCGGCCCCGCCGCCGAGTCCTGAGCGGTCCCTGCCCCAGGCTGGTGGCCGCTGCTGCGCCCGCGAGCGCCACGCTCAGCTGCGCTCTGGAGAGAGCGGTGGAGCCCGCGGCGCTGGCAGTGCGCTCCGGGGTCTGGCTGGCAGCGCCTGCCACGGCCACCTTGATGTTCCTCCAGGGCACGTCGGCGACACCCGCGACCGCCAGGCTGCTGTTGCTGTCCCCTGGGCCCTTGGCCGCCGCCCACACCAAGGCCCCAGCCGCAGCCCCTGTGGCAGGAGGTGTGGGTTTGGCGGTGTCGGGCTTGGTGGTGGGTTTGGGGGGCATATTTGATCCCCTCCCCCCGGCATAAGCGGAGAGGAGGCCCCCGACACCCCCGAGGCTGTGAGGAGGCTCCTGAGGCTCACCTGGTCCTGGCCCCCCTGGCCCTGCAGTGGCAGCGCTGGGCTGGCCCCGCCTCTTCCTCCAACCCGGGCGCGCGTGTCATGTCCCCAGCGGAACAGCGTGGGTGCTTCTGCGACTGTCCCCCGGGGGGGCGCGGGAGATGAATGAGCTTTTCCCAGTGGGAAAGAGGTCTTCCCCGGCATGGAGGGGAGGACACAGCTGCAGGAAGCAAGATCGGCCCGGGGCAAACTTCAGGTGCAGCTGCTGTTTCTGCCGGTCGTGAACGGAGGTCCTTACAACGTCAAGGGCAGGAGGAGCCTGGTGAGCTCCAAGGTCTGGGCAGCCTTGCGGCCTCTTCCCTTGGTGGCCTGGCCCCTTCCGACGTGGTCCTGGCAGCTGGTGGCCGGGCGGGCCAGCAGCATGACGTCGGGGAGCGTGAGGAGGGGCTGGTGCGGCGATGCCCACGGTCGCCATCAGCACGCGGGTGTGCACGTCAATCCCACCGCGCCACCTCCCCCCACTTTGGAGATCTGGATAAAGTCACTGTTGGAAACTAAGGCAAAGTGGTCTCGCAAGGAGAGACTTGCTGTTTCGATGGCTATGCTTACAACCTAAGGAATGTGGCAATTAAGAGTTTCAAACAAACAGGAGGAAGCTGTTACAGGCTGAAAGAAAAGATGAGCACATACACCTTGTAGTTAGAACACTTATACTTTGAAACTTGAGATACGATTTTTTGAGTTCTTTAGATCCTGAGTAATGCTAATAGTTAACTGCATGTTGCTGCTTGTTCTCCCATAGACTGGGGTGCAGAGAGGGCCGCTTGTAAACAATAAAGTTGTCTGAGGAGTCTCTACTCGCTGATGCCCTGATCCCAGCTCTCTCTCTTTCTTTCTCATTGTTTCATTCTCTCTTTCTCTTTGTTTCATTCCTGATACCCCTTGGGCCCAGATCTCCAACATCTGGAGCCCAACGTCGGCCCAAAGAAGTGTCTTCCAAAACAGTATCAGGAACCGCGGAAAGAACTCCTGTGCGGGTCATGAGTGACGTCCAAAGAAGTTTGACTCGAATCTTTTTGGTAAATAACATTTCCGCCGATCATCAGGGTAATGGGTAATCAAACGGGATGTGTGGAAGAATATTCACAAGTGTTAAAAGCTTTGCTGAAAGCTACTGGGGTGCCTGTAAAAACCACTGATTACTAGAATTGTTTGCTTTAATACAAAAGCCTTGTTGTTGGTTTCAGCCTCAGGGGCATAATGTTTTAAATTAGAAACAGTGGAGACGTGTAATGAAAGCTTTAGGAAGAGCACATCAAAAAAGGGAATCCATTCCGTTATCAGTACGGGCCTTATGCCAGCAAAATAGCAGCAGCTTTAGATCCTTTACAGTCTGAAGAAGGAGAGAAAGATGAAATTACTGTATTTTCTAAGCCCATAAGTAAATCTGAAATAAAAGAAAGTAAATTGGAACAAAAAGAGGTGCTTGAAGCGAATGAGGAACCATCAGGTTTTTTCCCTCATCCTGATACTAACCTTTCATCAACAAAAACTGGATGAAGTGTCCTAATGCAATATCTTCTATGTATCCAGTACAACCCTCTGCACCTGCTGAATTACCTTAGGCTGTTACTCAGCCTAAGTTAGAAATGTTTTCAGATGTTGCCAGTGCTTTGCCTTATGTTAATAAGATTGTTGTTCCTAGTCCAATTCTACAAACACCCTTGAGGCGATGTTTATTGCAGGGATCTAGACAGGGGGACCCCAAAGCTATGCAATACATTATCTGCTTTCCTGGTAACATCACATGTGATACCTCCAGATATAAATAATCCACAAGGGGGTGTCAAGTTTCATCATGAACCAATACCTTTTAAACTATTGAAAGATTTAAAACAGGCAGAAGTGCTAAATAAGGCCCTTGTTAGTGAAATCAGGCTTGTAAGAAAACTCTGTTAAAGTGCTAACTAAGATAAGGAAATTATTTTGGCAGCAACTCTGTAAACCCCCTGCTGTCTACATAATAATGTAGCTGTGGGCTAGTGGGGGTTAATAGAATTAAACCCCTGGAAAAGGAGAAAAACATGGTAACACTGGTGTTCTGTTTTGTTTCCATGCTAATTCTGCTTGGCCCTATTTAGCCAAAATAATAAAATTAGTCCAAAATTTTTATCAAGGTGTTAAAAGGAATTTTTGGTTTTAAATCAATAGCTTACTCTTAAACTTCAAGTTTTAGTGTAGTCTTAAAGAGTAATAATCCAAAAACTGTATTAAATGACTGTATAAAACTGCTAAATAAAAGCTTAACTGCATTTCTGTGGCTCAAGTTATCTTAACTGATTGCTGATAATGAAAGTGTTATCAAGTGCAAACTTGCATGTTACAGGCAACATGGATTCCAGAAGAAATCTTAAAAACAGTAAAATCTAAGATGTGAAGTAATGGAGAACTTAAAAACAGCTATACCAAAAAAGTAAGAAAGTAGGAATTATGAGTCAATTGTAAACGTATGTTTCTATTGGTGTGTTGTAAATGTTTTGTGTTTGTCTGTTTGTTCAATGTCTGTGTATATTTTGATACCTCTGGAAGGTGATACAAATTAATAAATAAAAATTTTTTTAAAGAGCTCTATTCAAATGGCCAAAAATTAAATAAGTGTTTACATTAATGCATAAGTTTAGATGTTAAGATCTCTACAATGATAAAAAACTGTACGTCTTGATTAACAAAATTACTATAAGTCTTTCCATAAAAACAGTTCTTACCTAGATTGAAATGAATAGTTGATTTTTCTTCACAGGATAAAATGAAGGATGTAAAACTTAAATGAATATTTAAAAAGGTTAAAAGTTTGTGGGAATGCTGACTGAAATTTAATAAGTTTTTTCAAAAAGGTGTGTTTTTTCCTAAAATAGGATGGCTAGTTTTCATAAACTCATGGAACTTAAATGCATGTGGCTAGTTGTAGAAGGTATTGTGGTAACTTTAAGTAAGGGAATGTTTTCTGTGAAGATAAAATTTGTCTTAATATAATTATAATCTATATAGTTATAAATAATTATAAGAAGTTTAATGAAGCATCATTTAAATTAAGGTATTTAAATGAATAATTCCAAAATGTCATTATTAAACAAAACCTGAATTGATAATAATAATAATAAAAGTTAATTTTATAACAGGAAAACTTGTTGGCGGCCAGCCTCCCCTGTCAACTTGCTTCTGAAAGACTGTTTCTGGTATTGCATGCTACTAAGTATTTAAAGTGAAGAAAAGTTCATTATTTTAACAAGCTCATTTAGTATTGATGGTAATTATATGTTGTAAGAAGTTTGCCTGGTAACTTATGTATGTGGGATGTATAGAATGTGTTTTTATTATTAAGGAAACAGAAAATAATTATATCCTAAGACAAAATGATTGATTATTAAGAAAGAGTAAAATGTGGGACAAAACCTGAATGAATACTGAAACTGTAGAAGGTTCATGGAAAAGAAATTTTTATGGTTAAAGTTGAGTAAGATTTGATGGGTCTATCGATAAAGTTTAAAAACCTTTAGTATCAAATAGTATATTGATGCAAAGTTAAAATTTTGTTCTTTCTCAAAATCTCTCAAATCATTAGTCTATTTTAGTAAAAGTTTATGAAAAGTTTTTATCCTGAATAAACAGTATACAAAGAAAGTCTGTTTTATCAAAATAGTTTCTTGTGCTTTAACCTCATCATTTCCTTGGTGTTCCAAGAAGAAAAGGTCTTATCTCTTTTAAAGGAACATAATGTTCAAATCTGCTTTCTCAAAATCAAATCCTGAAAAGTAGCCTTTTCTTTCAAACTAATTACAAGAGATTTGTTCTTTTACCTTGAAAGAAAAATTAAAGTAATAATTGAGTTCATTTAATATGTTATAGGTTGAATAGAAGGTGTTTAAAAGTGTTATAAAATTTACATGTTTTTTTTTAACCCTGTTAATTAAAGTTGTATGAGTAAAAGGTTCATAGGAATGCTTAGGAGTGTATAAATTTACCAATATTTCAACATGATATTAAACAAAAGTACAGTATGGTTAATTATGGTTTTAATTATTATAAAAAGGTGTGTGTCACAGAAACAACCTCTTATCATCAATTAAAGTAACAACGTTATAGTATGCAGCAGTCCCAAATATTGCTAGTTTGTTGCAAAAACTTAATATCCAACTATGTCCCTCTCACTTTGTTTTAAAACATGCTAAGACTTTCTTCAGTAATTCCTTAAACAAGTCAAGCCAGCCTGCATTCTCCTACCTGTAGAAAAGTCAATAGACTTTTGCAGTGCTTCCCCAAGGCTGCATGCATAACCCAGCCAGGTGCCTGGCCTTGTGGCAAAGAATCTGACTGTGTAGAAGAAATCTGTGGCTAAAACCCTACTGATGACATTACGTAAACCAGTAATCCTTTTTTCAGAATTAAAAGAAACATCAGAAAAAATAGTATCTTATCTTAAAAGCCTAAAATAGGCAAACAATTAAAACAGGTTGTAAAGATCCCTACTGCTCTATCAAATTCTTAAATGTTGTTTGGTTGGGTAAAACAAACTAGACCCTCATTATAATTAATAAAGTACAATGTTTTCTCCTGTTATTAGAGTTTATAATATTGTTAAAATACTAAAAATCTTTTATCCCTCATTTAGCTCAAATATTAAAACCATTGCATGTGTTAATTGGGAAAGGTCCTTCATGGAAGTAGGAAAACCTCCAGCAAGCTGCCTTAAATGATAATAAAAGGGAGGGAAATTGTGGACATTAACTTAGTCTGTGAATTGGATGTGGCAAGCACCAATATTGGCTTTGGGCGGAGTTTGTGGCAAAGGGAAAATTCTAAAGAAGTAGCCCTTGGATTTTAATCACAATTCTGGAAGGATGCCAAAAGCAAAATATAAAAAAGCAATTGTGTGCAACGTGGGAGGCCCTGCTAAAAGTGAAAGCTTTAACCCAATAGTGTCTGGTACTCTGAAGACTGCCATCCCTACCCAGGGATTGCAAATACTAATGATAGGGGCTATGGGTGGGAGGCTGCTGTCTCTTCATAGATCACCTAAGCAGTCTGTGTCCTGACTTGTGGGTGTGGGACAGTAAGAGGCTGCCATCCTGCCCTTAGTGACCATGGCAATGACTCCAGTCCTGGGAAACAGTTTATCAATGCAAACTCCATCAACTTTAAATATTCAGGGAAAATGCAAGCCAAATGCGCTAAAGCTTATCTGTAATGTATGAAGTCCATGCTAAAAGCTTACCGAGGATGTGGAAGATATATGCTAATTCAAGCCTATTGAACACTGAAACAAGAGAACGATTTGGCCCTTCCTCTCTGTGTAAAAGGAACTCAAAATTCTTGTTCGGGGCTTGGGTTTGAAACAGGAAGCTCCCAAGTCTGGCTGGCCATTGATAAATCACTTTTTCCTTCTCAGAATCATTCCTGAGTCCTGGCCTTTCTATATGCAAATAATTGAACCTCTCTCATCTTCTACAACACTAAAAGCAAGACAAATGATGGACCATTGTAAATCACCCTCAGATCTATAAAAAAGCATCTGGGATACCTGCTTAACAGGTGACTGTCATGTCTCTGCCCACCACACCAACAACCCTTTTAGGACTGTTGACACAGATACCTTTGTGAAGATCCAGGACCCTAACACTGAACCCTGAGAAAAGGCAGAGTGGCTCCACTGGAAAGGTGAACATCGTGAGTACCAGACCTCATGGTGCCTAGCCCAGTAGTTCCAGTGCCTGTTATCTTGCCAACAGCTCATGGATTTCACCCACGAGTGTCCATTGTTCTCACTTCAATGACTGGGACATTGGTCCCCTCCTGCTCTTGGCAGGGATGAGGTATGGTGTCACTGCTGTGGACACTGCATTGGGACTCTGATAACAAGACAGTTACTATTTTCTGACTAGAAAATGAATCCTCACAACAAAAACTAAGTTTAAATTCAACACTGGGTTGTGACCCCAGGTCCAATAAAGCTGCTAACAGCGAGACCAGCGAAGGCATTGAAATTATGAGTTAAAGTTCCATGTGCCCCACAACCCAAAATGGGAGAGTGATGCAGGCTGTGAATGGGTGGGCTGTTCATATATTCATAGATAACCTGAGTGGTATGTTTTCTGTGTGATGCATTTGGGACAGTGAGATCTGTAGCCCTGCCCTTGGTAACTATGACAACTACTCCAGTCCCAGAGAAACAATTTAGCAATGCAAACTCTATGAAAATGCAGACCAAATGTGCTAAAAGCTTATCCAGATGTATGAAGTCCATGCTAAAATCTTACCTAGGATGTGGAAGATATATGCTAATTCAAGCCTATTGGGCACTGAAACAAAAGAAACATTTGGCCCTTTCTCTCTGTATAAAAGGAACTGAAAAATCTTGTTCGGGGCTTGGTTTGAAACAGAAAGCTCCCAAGTCCAACCAGCCCTCAGTAAATCATTTTTTCCTTCTCAAAATCATTCCTGAGTATTGTCCTTTCTATGTGCAAATAATTGAACCTCTCTCATCTTCTACAGCATGAGTAACAATAATTTGTCACTGCCTATGCCTCAAACTATACAAAATGGGGAAAACTGAGGTCATTTTTGATTGAACACTGGCCTATACAGCCTTGACTAGATGGAACGCTGTCTGGTCAGCATGAAAATTGTTTGCATGTGGAGACATTTGAACTTTGTATGACCTGATCCCTAGCATTGCCAGTGCTACAGCTTTAATAACAAGCAGCCTTGAAAATTAACATCGATAACTACTGCTTTGTAATTTCTAATAAATACAATGGGGAGATATGGCCGAAAGTTAAAATATTTCACTGAGACCTGTGGCAATTGCTGCCCCGAATCACACCAACTTTACAAATCCTGGAACTGTGAATTGTGGCTTGTGTTTGCCTATGGACTTTGGGCCTGTGTGCCCTCTCCTTATGCTACTGTGGCAGGAACTGTTAACATTACAAAGGAAAATGAATACCATCCCCTTGGGCTAATGACACTCCTAGTCATAACCCGCAAAAGAATTTGTGGAAGCTCTTTGTTGGAATCGCCTCTCCATATGAATGGCTGGGAAATAAAAATAAGACAGGACAGTGTCTGACTGTCAATCAGATGTATCTTTTTAAAGCCTGTGTTAGAGATTCATTTGTTTTCATAACTGGTAAAATAACTATTAAAAATGACTCATTGTTTTATGAAAATGGTGCCTTGTATACTTGTCTATCAGAAAGTGTGTTGCAGGATAGAGAAGCAGTAACAATGGCAAGAAGAAGAGACATTTGGATACCTGTAAGAATGACATGGATTTGGCAATCCTACCCTGAAAGCCAGTTGCTGCTTCACTTGGCACAAGAATTTCTGAAGTGAACAAAACATTTTATTGGACTTCTTATTGTCAGCATCCTGGGACTGATGGGAATTATTACTGTAGCCGCTGCTGCAGCTGTAGCCTTACATGAAATTGTGCAAACACAGCAGTAAGTACATGATTGGCATGAAAACACTAGTGATTTGTGGCATAGCCAAAAATACATTGATGAACAGTTGAATAATTGGGTTAATGATTTAGAATCGGCTCCTTTACATATTGGAGATCAATTGTATAATTTAAACTTGTTAAGAGGATTGAAATATGACTGGAATGAAAGCAACTTTTGTATTACTCTTCTTGCCTATAATTCATCAGATATAGTATGGGAAAAAATTAAGAATCATTTATTAGGCCATAAAAGTAATATCTCTTGAAATAATTGAATTACAAAGAAAAATATTAGAAATGTCTCATAATCAGATTCATGTAGCCAATGATAAGGATATTTTTTCAGACATGATTTCACATATTACAAAGTTTAACCCAGTTAATTGGTGGAAATCACAGCATTTCCTGTCAGCTTTAGGAGTAGGGCTAATCATATTTGTTCTGTTGCTTATGATTTGTGCCTGTGCTGGACAGAGCTTTAGAAGAAAATTGCAAAGCATAGCAGCCATGGGACAAGCTAATAATTTGGTGCTAATGAAAGCACTTCAATAACTTCCCATAGTTGAAGAACTTGGCTGGTAGTCAATGATGGGTAAGACCCTCAAGAGGAGGGCAACCTAAGACAGGCACAGTCACCTCAACTAAAACAAAAAGGGGGAAATGTTGGAAATTAAGGCACAGTGGTCTTGCAAGGAGAGACGTGCTGTTTCCATAGCTATGCTTGCAACCTAAGGAATGAGGCAATTAAGAGTTTCAAGCAAACAGGATGAAGTTGTTACAGGCTGAAAAAAAAGATGAGCACATACACTTTGTAGTTTGATAGAACACTTAGACTTTGTACCTTGATGTCAACAGTGGGTCAAGAAGAAATGAAAAAATCATGCAGACTGGGGTTCAGGGGATCAGATTAAATGCCCCTGACAAGTTTATTGTACAAAGTCATAGTATTTGTACAATTCCAAACAATGCTCTGTTTAGCAAAAAGGCCCTAGTAATGCTATAATTAAAAACTTGGCAAACACTACACACATTGATCTTAACATGTACCTACACAATGTGGAACAAGAAGTCACTATCTCCTTTCACTGACTTCTTTCTGAGCCCTGTATTTCCATGCCACCTGCAAACATTTCTGATTAAAGCAGTCATGTCAAGTATCCCAGCATGCTTTATGCTGGTTAATACTCCAACATGTCCCCCTTTTATTTTATAGCAAGGTAACTGTGCCTGTCTTAGGTTGTCTTCCTCTGAAGATCTGACTCGTCATTGACTACCAGTTAAGTGCCTGCTATGGGGTTTGTTTTTGTCTTAATATGGCTTGAGATGCAGAATGTCATTCCATATAATGTTTTGCCATCAACCAAGATTTCCATACTATTAATATCACTAAGAATAGTAAACAGTACATGATAAGGTCATGAAACATAGCAATCCGTTGTTTCTACCAAGAGACAGGATTTAAAGATTTTAATTCTTTAGTCATTTCATTCCACATATCTGATGTTTCTATCTCTAAATTTGATTGAGACATTAATATAACTTTCTGTTATAATGCCTGAATTTGCTCAATTATCTTAGAATGTTGATAGCCTAACAAATGTTTTCTAATACTATTCCATTCCTCTGAATCATTCCACTCTAAAGGAGTAACTCAAAAAGAACTTTGATTATAATCACATTTTAAAGTCAATTGCATTTGCGTATTATATACTGTATCCCCAATATGTGTTACAGCATTTTCCAGATCATTAACACAGTTGGATAATTTGCAACACTCTTTCCCTGGTGTGACTATACCAGGGGGTATCTAAATGTATGGGAAACAAAAGTGGGCTATTGAACTATTAAAAGATCATCATTCCAATTGTCCAGGCCTCTGTCACAGTTCTCCTCATCCCTTCCAAGAGCAGGAGGGGTCTGATGTCACAATCCTTGGAGTGAGCATAAAGGACACTCATGGGTGATGTTCATGAGCTGGTGGAGCTGCTCAGCTTCTTTTCAGGTCTCAATGGTATGGCTCTGGATTTTCATGAAGGCTGCCTCAACATTCCTGAAAGGGGTGTTAGAGGAGTGGGCAGGGACATAACAGATAGTTACCTGTTACTACTAACAGGTATCCTGGATGTTTTTCCATAGAATTGAGGGTGATTTACAATAGTCCATCATTTCTGTCTTGCTTTTAGTATTTGCAATCCACCCCTGGATAGGATAGGCAGTCTTCAGAGTGACCAGACACTATTGGGTTAAATCTTTCACTTTCAGCAGGGCCTCATATGCTGCACATAATTGCTTTTTTTTTTTTAAGATTTATTTTATTTATTTATTTCTGTTCCCTTCCCTCTCTGCCCCCCCCAGTTGTCTGTTCTCTGTGTCTATTTGCTGTGTCTTCTTCTTTGTCTGCTTCTGTTGTTGTCAGCGGCATGGGAATCTGTTTCTTTTTGTTCCGTCATCTTGTTGTGTCAGCTCTCCATGTGTGTGGTGCCATTCCTGGGCAGGCTGCACTTTCTTTCACACTGGGTGGCTTTCCTAACAGGGCACGCTCCTTGTGCGTGGGGCTCCCCTACACAGGGGACACCCCTGCATGGCAGGGCACTCCTTGCGCACATCAGCACTGAGCGTGGGCCAGCTCCACATGGGTCAAGGAGGCCCAGGGTTTGAACCACGGACCTCCCATGTGGTAGACGGATGCTCCAACCACTGGGCCAAGTCCGCCACCAATTGCTTTTTTATATTGTACTTTTAGTCTCTTTCTAGAAGAATTGTGATAAAAAACCAAGGGGTACTGGTTTAGAATTTTCCCTTTGTCACATACTCTACCCAAAGCCAATATTTGTGCTTGCCACATCCAATTCACAGGCTAAGTTAATGTCCACCTTTTCCATCCCTTTTATTATTATTTAAGGAAGCTTGATGGAGGTTTTCCTACTTTTATGAAGGACTTTTACAAGTTAGTACACACAATGGTTTTATTATTTAAGCTAAATGAGGGATGAAAGATTGTCATTATTTTAACAAAAGGACAGATGAGTTTATATGGCTATGAGTCTCCAAAAAAGAGCTGGGAGGTTATCAGAGGGGTCACCCTTATGCACACCTCAGCAGAGTCCCAGAGACAGATAAAGTAGATTCAACCCCAGGTATTGGTTCTTCTGAGGGCTACAGAGACCCACAGGTTCTATGGTCATGGTAGATGGAGTTCAGTGCCATGGCAGTTGGCCCTTCCTTGGAGTTTGTGTTTCTGTGTGATGGAGCTGGACTCAAATGTCATCTTTTTTCACAGACCTTTCCTGTTACTTTACCAGAATTGTAGTTGGTGCTGGGGTTTAATATATGCCCAGGGGATCTGAATCTCTGGACTGACCAGATGATAGCCAGGCCCTGAGCCTCAACAGACTTCAACTCATACACTCTGGTTTATTGGACTTACCCCACTTAACTAACATGGAGTTGAAGAAGGTCAACCACCACATCATGGAGCCAAGAGTGCCTACAACTGAAAGCGGGAGGATTGCATCCAGCATCCGTGTGGAATCTAAGCCCCCTCTAGATATAGATGTGGAGTGGACACAACCAATCCAGGGTCCACAGGATGGAGGAATAGAGTATGGATTAGAGTGGACTTACTGATATTCTGTTCATGAACTATTATGATTAGTAATCGAAGAAAATGTGGCATTGTGTGGAGAAAGTGGCCATGGTGGCTGCTGGGTGTGGAGAATGAGAGGAAGAAATGAGATGTGGAGGCTTTTTCGGGACTTGGAGCTGTCCTGGGTGGTGCTGCAGGGGCAATTACCAGTCATTGTATGTCCTCCCATGACCCACTGGATGGAACATGGTAGAGTGTGGGCTATGATGTGGACCATTGACCATGAGGTGCAGCAGTGCTCAGAGATGTATTCACCAAATGAAATGAATGTCTCATGATGATGGAGGAGGTTGTTGTTATGGGGGGAGGAGTGGGGTGAGAGGGGTGGGGGGTATATGGGGACCTCATATTTTTTGAATGTAATATTAAAAAAATGAATAAAGACAAAAAAATTAAAAAGATTTTCAGTGTTTTAACAATATTACAAACTCTATTAACATGAGAAAATATTGTACTTTATTAATTACAACAGGGGGTGTAGTTTGTTTTACCCAACCAAACAAGATTTAAGAATTTGATAGAGCAGTAGGGACTTTGCGGCCTGTTCTAATTGTCTATTTTAGGCTTTTAAGATAGGATACTATTATTTCTGATTTTTTAAAAATTTTTGAAAAGATTACTGGTTAACATAATGTCATCAGTACGGTTTTCCACAGATAGGGAATGCAGGCTGGCTTGGCTTGCCTAAGGGAATACTAAAGAAAGTCTTAGCATGTTCTAAAACAAAATGAGAGGGACACATTTGGATATTAATTTCTGGCAACAAACTAGCAGTATTTGGGACTGCTGCATACTATAATGCTGTTACTTTAACTGATGATAAGACGTTGTTTCTGTGACACACACCTTTTTATAATAATAAATTATTATTATAATTAACCACATTGTACTTTTGTTTAATATTATATTGAAATATTCGTAAATTTATACACACTTAAGTATTCATATGAATCTTTAACTCATAAAACTTTAATTAAAAGAGGGTTAAAAAATCCTTTTAATTTTATAACACTTTTAAACACCTTCCACTCAACTTAAATGAATTCAACTATTTTATTACTATAATATTTCTCTCAAAGTAAAAGAACAAATCTCCTGTAACCAGTTTGAAATAAAAAGCTACTTTTCAGGATTTGATTTTGAGAAAGCAGGTTTGAATATTATGTTCCTTCAAAAGAGATAAGACCTTTTTCTTTTTCAAACACCTAGGAGATGATAAGGGTAAAGCACAAGAAGCTATTTTGATAAAATAGACTTTCTATGTATACTGATTGTTCAGGATAAAAACTTTTTATAAACTTTTGCTGAAATAGAGTAATGATTTGAGAGACTTTGAGAAAGAACAAAATTTTAACTTTGCATTAGTATACTACTTGATACTAAATCTTTTTTTAAAAGTTTTTACCCTTCATAGATAGACTCATCAAATCTTACTTAACTTTAACAGTAAAAATTTCTTTTCCATGGACCTTTTGCACATTCTGTATTTATTCAGGTTTAGTCCCACATTTTACCTTTTGTTAATAACCAATCATTTTATTTTAAGACAAAATTATTTTGTTTTTTTAATAATAAAAATACATTCTATACATCGCAATACATAAGTTATCAAGCAAACTTTTTACAACATATAATTACCACCAACACTAAACAAGCTTGTTCAAATAATGAACTTTTCTTCACTTTAAATACTTAGTAGCATGCAATACAGAAACAGTCTTTTAGAAACAAGTTGGCAGGGGAGGCTGGCTGCCAACAAGTTTTCCTATTATAAAATTACCTTTTATTATTATTATCAATTCAGGTTTTGTTTAATAATGACTTTTTGGAATTAGCCATTTAAATACCTTAATTTAAACAATGCTTCCTTAAGCTTCTTATAATTATTTATAACTATATAATTTTGAGATAAATTTTACATTCACAGAACACATTCCCTTACCTAAAGTTACCACAATACCTTTTATAACTTGCCACATTCATTTAAGCCCCATCTTGCATATGTTCATTTTCATTTTGAGTTTATGAAAATTAGCCATCCTATTTTAAGGCAAAACACACCTTTTTGAACAAACTTATTAAATTTTAGTCAGCATTCTCACAAACCTTTTACCTTTTTAAATATTCATTTAAATTTTACATCCTTCATTTTATCCTGTGAAGAAAAATATTCATTTTAATTTAGGCAAGAACTATTTTTTATGAGAGGACTCACAGTAATTTCATTAATCAACACTTACAATTTTTACCATCATAGAGTCTTATTAACATTTAAACTTAAATAGTAATATAAGTGCTTATTTAATTTTTGGCCATATGAATAGAACTCTTTTAGAAATTTTTATTTATTGATATATATTACCATCCAGAGGTATCAAAATATACACTGACATTGAACAAGCAGACAAACACAAAACATGTACAACACGCCAATAGAAACATAAAGTTTACAATTTAACTCATAATTCTTCCTTTCTTACATTTTTGGTATAGCTGTTTTTAAGTTCTCCATCATTTCATATCTTAGATTTTACTGTTTTTAAGATTTCTTCTGGAATCCATGTTGCCTGTAACATGCAAGCTTGTGCTTGGAAACATTCTTATTAGTTATCAGCAACCAGTTAAGGTACCTGAGCAGCATAAATGTAGTTAAGCCCTTTTTTTTTTAGCACTTTCTGCAGACCGTTAACACAAATTTTTTAGATTACTACTTTTTAAGACTATGCTATGACTTGAAGTTCAGGAGTAAACTACTGATTTAAAACCAAAAATTCCTTTTAACACCTGCATAAAAAATTTCATACTAATTTTATTATTTTGGTAAAATAGGCCCATTCAGAATTAGCATGGAAACAAAACAGAACACCAATGTTGCAATGTTTTGCTCCTTTTCCAGTAGCTTAATTCTATTAACCGAGTAGCCCACAGCTACAGTATCATGTAGACAGCAGTGGGTTTGCAGAGTTGCTGCCAGAATAATTTCCTTATTTTAGTTAACATTTTAACAGAGAATTTTCTTACAAGCCTGATTTCACTAACCAGAGCTTTGTTTAGCACTTTTGCTTGTGCAGGATATTGTACTTTCTTCAAAGGCTCATAGGCTCCAGTGCCCATAAGCACATCCAAGGTAATAGCGATATTGTGAGCCTGATTACATTTAGCCAGAGCACTGCATTCTTTTTTTCTTTTAATTTTTTAAAATTTATTTCTCTCCCCCTACCCCCGCCCAGTTGTCTGCTTTCTGTGTCCATTCCCTGTGTGTTCTTCTGTGACAGCTTCTATCCTTATCAGCAGCACTGGGAATCCATGTTTCTTTTTGTTGGGTCATCTTGTTGTGTCAGCTCTCTGTGTGTGCGGCACCATTCTTGGGCAGGCTGCACTTTATTTTGTGCTTGGTGACTCTCCTTATGGGGCACACTCCTTACGTGTGGGGCTCCCCTATGGGGGACACCCCTGGATGGCATGGCACCCCTTGCATGCATCAGCACTGCACATGGGCCAGCTCCACATGGATCAAGGAGGCCCAGGGTTTGAACTGTGGACCTCCCATGTGGTAGGCGGACACTCTATCCATTGGGCCAAGTCTGCTTCCCTGCATTGTTTAAACAAATTACTTTTCCATAACAAATAGTAGCCTCCCATAAAGTAAGCTTCAGCTAAGACCATCCAATCTTTGGGACAAAGAGGATTTTGATTTACCGATTCTATTAAGGAGAAAGTGAATGGGGCAGTGGACCCATATGTGCTACAAGCAAATTTCAATTCTTTTAACAACTTAAAAGGAATGGATTCAAGCAGATGTACATATTGGCCAGGATTATTGGGATGAGAGTGATCTATGATAGGAAAAAGAGTAAATTCAGAAATAGCCTCACCCTCCACCCAGGCAGACTGGAGACCAGCTTGCAAAGGAGATAGGACAGGAAGGGATACAGCTACAGGAAACACTAGGGAAGGAGAACCACCTTAAGGGAAGGCACTGTTGATCCACAGAGGTGGCTTTCTGCAACATTTTTTGATCCATAAAGACAACTGTGACAGCTGCTGCTGGATAGCTATAGGGGAAGACTCGCAGTTGTCCTCCTCACCTTTCCTATCATTCTCTAGGTCTACTGGAGGAGAAGAAGACTGTTGTAACAAAGTCTCCTTACCCTGCCTAGCACCTTTTGCATTTTCACAATCTGGATCTAATGAATGATGAAAATCATGAGGATTATAACTTCCTGGAGGCCAAATTACAGAATAACCAGGTGGAACTGAAGTAGGAGTTTCTCTAGAATTTTTTATTTCAGGTGCTGATGCCTGCACAGGAAATGTACCATACTTATTTTGTTTTGAAGGTAAAGGTGTTGACACCTGAGATTCATCAGAAGATTAGTCAGACTCAGAACTGGAGGTAGAACTAGAATCTGAACTGTCTGATGAGGAATCAGAATTATGCAATGGCTGAAGAACAATAGACAAAGTGCTAGATAATGTCCATATCTTAATAGAAATAGGATTGATTACCTTCTCTGTAATGTAATTTTAATTGTTGTAAGACCTTCAACCATTGAGGATAACTTAATTTTTTTCTTCAGGCTGAAACCATGAACAAACCTTTTCTACTGATATAAATAATTTCTTAAGAGTTGACTCTTTGGATATCCTGAGTCTTTCAATAAAGCCTTCAAAGTTGCTTGATATTCTTCCCATTTACTATTTACTATGTGAATTTCCCATGTAACCCTGAATGTTCCTTAAATCTCGAGAGAAGTTCGTCTTCACTCGGTAATAGACTTACCAATCTCAGTTTCTTCGAGCCCCATGTTGGGCACCACTTGTCAACAGTGGCTCAAGAAGAAAAGAAAAAATCATGTAGACTGGAGCTCAGGGGATCAGATTAAAGGCCAATGACAAGTTTATTGTACAAAGTCATAGTATTTGTACAATTCCAAACAATGCTCTGTTTAGTAAAAAGGCCCAACCAACACTATAATTAAAAACTTGGGGAAGCAAATTTGGCTCAATGGACAGAGCATTCACCTACCACATGGGAAGTCCAAGGTTCAAACCCCCAGCCTCCTTGACCCATGTGGAGCTGGCCCATGTGCAGTGCTGATGCACGCAAAGAGTGCCCTGTGATACAGGGGTGTCCCCTGCATAGGGGAGCCCCATGCACAAGGAGTGCACCATCCAGTGTGAAAAAAGTGCAGCCTGCCCAGGTCCTACTGGTGCCACACGCATGGAGAGCTGACACAGCAAGATGATGCAAGAAAAAGAGACACAGATTCCAGGTGCTGCTGACAAGAAGACAAGCAGACACAGAAGAACACACAGCGAATGGACACAGAAAGCAGACAACAAGGGGGGGAGAGAAATAAATAATAAATTAAAAATAAATTTTTAAAAAACTTGGCAAAGACTACGCACATTGATCTTAACATGTACCTACACAATGTGGAACAAGAATTCACCATCTCCTTTCAGACTTCTTTCCAAACCATATGTTTCCATGCCAACTGCAAACGTTTCTGATTAAAGCAGTCATGTCAAGTATCCCAGCATGCTTTATGCTGGCTAATACTCCAACACCTTGAGATAAGATTTTTTGAGTTCCTTCGATCCTGAGTAATGCTAATAGTTAACTGCATGTTGCTGCTTGTTGTCACGTAGACTGGGGTATAGAGAGAGCCGCTTGTAAACAATAAATTTGTCTGAGGAGTCTCTACTCATAGACCCTCTGATCCCAGCTCTCTTTCTTTCTTTCTCTGTTTCATTCTTTCTTTCTCTTTGTTTCATTCCTGATACCCTTCAGGCCCAAATCTCCAAAAGTCACTCTCAAAGATAGGGGCATACTTAAAGATGTCAGTCGTATTCTCCCTTGTGCAGGTGGCACTGCAGCTTCCCTGTGGTGGTGCTGAACAGGCCCATGGCACAGCCGCTCTGTGACATGAAAGACGGTAACAGGAGCCACTGCCCATGGCAGCAAGGATGGCAGGGCTGGCAAGGCAGGACGCTGGGCCTTCCCTGGTCAGCTGGCAGGTGCGGGGGCAGCAGTGCTGGGTCACTGCGGTGGCTCCCCAGCGGGTCAGCACTGCTCACTCCACAAGCCCTGTCAGCCTCAGAGCCCCCAGAGAAGAGGGTATGGGCCAGCAGGGGGTACGCCTGGGGAGTCTGCACCCCAGACCAGACCTCTTCCAAGATGTAGAGATGATTTTACAATCACTATGTTTAATTAAGGCAAAAAATACTAATGTGCATCTTAAAGGTTAATAAAATTTGAAGTAAAGTTTTAGAAAGCATTTCAGCTGAATTTTCCCACACAGAGTTGCATGAGGGTGATGAAACACTGGGAAAGCAGCATTCATGAATACAGGAGAGATGAAAGACCAGAAGAAAAGAAACAAGGGACAGCAAGCTGTCAGCTAGTGTGAGCGTCGACAATTCCTACTCAGGTGGTCTCACAAATAATTGATCTCTAGGTCCTGTTTCACAGGATTTTTCTGAAAATAAGAGTAGTGATGACAACTTGCATGTATTGAGCACTATGTACCAGGCCCCATGCTCAGCATTTCATATACTTATTTCAATTAATTCCTGCTACAGTCCTAGGCTGTAAGGACCATTTTCATTTTACAGATGCAGATTAAGGGCCTTGCTTAAGGTCACACAGTTAAGAAACAGAGACATCATCTGAGCCCAGGTCTGATTTCCAAAGCTCATGCTCTTAAAATTATGTCACAATGTCTCCCTCCCACCTTAGGAAGCACAAAGGAATTTTCATTCCCCTCATCTGAAACATCTTCTCAAAGGACACTACACACCCACCCATACTTGCAGAGCACAGCTAATTAGTGCAGCTATTGGAATGTCGGTAGCCAACTCTGGTTTCCCTTCCTCAACAGCATATACAACATAGCCATTCCCTCCCTTAGAAATGCCCCAGCTCTCTAATTAGACTCCAAGAGTTCCTATTTTCTATTTGCATATCCCCTTGAACTAATTCCCTCCACACTAGCAAGTCTCACCTGCCTCCTTGTTTGCTCCTCCTCACCAGTCTCTGAAGGATGCCAAGCCCTCATGGTGTCCACTCCAGCAAGCCCTGGGAGTCCCTTCTCCCACCTGCCACCTTAGGACCAACCTTTCTTAGAGCTTAACTCTTGACTCGCCCCTGCTGCCATCACTGTCACTGCCAGTTTAGAACTCAAAGTGCTCAACCCCTCCCCTCACAGAAGCAACTGTCATTGCAGGGACTTCACTAGCTTGAGTTCAGAGGGGTGACCCTACATCCCAGAGATCGCTTATTCAAAACGACTTCCATGATCTCTTTACTTTTACTAAATATTATTTTTTAAATTTATTTACTAATGACCATTTTGAAGAGTAAAGCTTCTTAGTTGGCACTGTTCTGTTACATTCTAGGACGCCTTGCATTGATGTCTAGGACACCATAATACCACTTCAGCATTTTTCCATGTACAGCCTCACTGCCAGTTAATATCCAGAACATGGTCATTCCCAACAAAGCATTGCTTTGAATGGTTTTTTCCCTCCCTTTCAGATTCTTTATGTTTTTCATTGCTGTATATTAAAGATAAAGACATTTGAGACTATTTGAAAATTCACATGGAAAAAAATCAGATTTTATTGATATTCAAAAGATGTGGTTGAGCCTGCCTAATTTTATAAATGAAATTTTTTAGATGGATTTTGGAAGGTGGGCTTCAGTGGGGGAGGGTAATTTTTACAGATGGCTCATTTAAGGTATTTTTCATTCTTCTAAAAGTTAATTTACCAAGCACAACACTTGAAAGTATTTTTATTAAAGCCACAATAAAAATACACTTCCATATTAGAAAAAAAATCATGTCTTGATTGGCAAGAGATATCTGCCACAATCATGGCTTAAATGAAGGCTGAGAGAGTTCTTCCTGATTGTACAGTATGATTTGCTCCAGGATTTCAGGCCTTGGAATTTTCTATTACCTCTTCTAATTTAAATTGTCTTGGTTGGCTTTGATATAGCTGGTGGAACAAAAGTGGAGAGTAGTAAAGAAGGGGTGCATAAAAATCTAAGTTGAGGAGTTTCATGTATACATTTGGTACTATTTTTACAAGCCAGGTTCCCAGGCAGGCACGTGACTTTGGTCCTGTATTAATCAGCCAAAGAGGTGCTCATGCAAAGTACCAGAAATCTGTTGACTTTTATAAAGAGTTTTTTGGGGGTAAAAGCTCACAGTGAAAAGCCCCTATAACATTTTCCATCTCAATAATCAAAATTAAGATCCAGCTTAAAACAAAGCCAATGTACAAGACTTGTTTTTAAATTTTTTTATTTTACTTAAACTTTTATATTCAAGGAAGTAATTGACTCCAAAGGGGTGAAAGAGAATTTTCTGGGCTGAAAGAAACATTGTTCACTCTTTCTGCTTGTTAGGTTCTCACTGTGTCTGCTTGCTGTATCTCCTTTCTGTGTCTGCTTGTGTTCTCACTGTGTCTGCTCATTGTGTCATCTCGTCTTCTTAGGAGGCACCAGGAACTGAACCTGGGTCCTCCCATGTGGGAGGCAGGCACCAACTGCTTGAACCACGTCTGCTCCCCTTGTACCTAAATTGAATTTTACTTTATTTTCACCTGGGTAGTTAAGAGGACAGGCTCTTATTTTAGTCAGGTTTAGGAAGTTACAATTTACATGCTGTAAAATTCATGCTTTTTAGGTGTAAAGTTCTATGAATTCTGACAAACTAGTACAATCATGTAATCACCCCTAAAATAAGACATAGAATGTTTCCTTCAGCCCAGAAAATTTTTTTACCCCTTTGCAGTCAATTACTTCCTTGAATATAAAAGCTTAAGTAAAATAAAAACTTAAGCGGGATCATGACTTTGATAAGTGTGAAGGAAAATGTAATTGAGCCAAACCTAAAGTTTTTGTATATATTACTTCAAAATGATTAAGCTGAAATGTTGCAAACAAAAACCTAAAGTGAAGAATTGATTTTATTCTTTTGTTTCATCTCCCCATGTTCATTTACCCTCTTAACTCTACATTCCATCTTCTCAAATATTTTGGCATGACTAAGTCATATCCATCCTTAAGACATTTTCTCTTGCCAGCTCATATCTTAGTCTTTCCAGTGAATACTAAAAGTAGAATGTTGCTTCTGCCCTCCTAAAATAGGCAACTTAAGGGCGAGGACCATGTCACCTTCATCTACTTAGAGTATCACCTTCTCTTCCATATGAAAGAAACATAAACATTTGTGAAATGATGAATTTTTGTCATAATGGTTTCAAGCTGAGCAGAGAGTACTCTGAGAATGACTTGGGTTTTCTCATGTAAACAATGACTGTTATTAAAACTAGGTCAAAAACCTAGATTTTAGGGTTGTATCTAAATTTGAAAATTGGCTTTTGTCATTTAGTAAGTTCATTTCTCTGAACATCAGTTTTCTAATCTGTAAAAACACACAAAACACTGCCTCATTAGAACTGCTCTGAGGAGGAATTTGAGTTGAAAGCATTGGCCACTGTTTCTTGCTCATAGTAAACAGTCAAGAAGCAGTAGCTTCCAGTGTTAAATTATTAGAGTTTACAGAAATTTGTATCTGTCCTTCAGGACTCTGGATTTTGCTTGCAGGGAGATATAATGCCCAATTTAAAATTCTTTATAACTCAAATCTCAATCCAAGCCAAGTACATTTGCCAAAAAAACAAAAAGTTCTGTTTGCCTCATTTCCTTTACCTGAGAGATTTAGAATGCTGTAAAAGAAAGAAATGAAAACAAAATGTAACCAATAATCTAAGGACACACAACAGGACATAATCTTCCCACCAGCAAATCTAATACCCTTTCTTTATTTTCTAATACACCTTCTGTGCTCCTTCTAAGACAATCCTTTCACTTTCTCACTGAATCTCATCCACTCTTGCTTATTCCAAGTCTTTGCTCCTATGTTTTTCTCCTCTCCTGCTTTAGTAATTTTTTTTCTCTATCACTGCCACAGACACTCTAACATTGTGGTTTGAAGCTGTTTGTAACCCAGAAAAACACGTTCTTAAAGTTAATTCATTCCGGGGGTGAGCATCCATGATAGGTAGGTCCTTTATGAGGCTAGTTCTGTTTAGGTTTGGCCCACCTCATTCAGGATGGGTCTTGATCCTATTACTGGACTCCTTTATAAAGAATGAATTCAGACCTGAGAGAGAAAGCCAGGGAAGCAAGAAGCTGACATCAACAAAACCTGCAAGAGAAGGGAGAGACCAGCAGATGTTGCCATGTGCCTTGCCAAGTGCCAGAGGAGGCAAGGATTGCCAGCAACCAGTCTTCTAGAAGAAAGCATTGCCTTGATGTTGTCCTGATTTGGACATTTTCCTGGCCGCAACACCATGAGTGAATAAATTTCCATTGTGTAAGCCAACTCACTTCATGGTATTTGCTTTAAGTGGTTGTCTTAGTTTGCTACAGGGCTGCCAAAGGAAAGTACCAGAAATGGATTGGTTTTTATAACAGGAAATTTATTAGGGGTAAAGGCTTTCAGTTCTGAGACTCTGAAATGTCTAAATCAAGGCATCAGCAGGGATGCTTCTTCAACAAAGTCAGGGACTGGTAATTTGGGGTCCTGCCACACGGTGAAGATGGCCACCAAGCACTGCTAAAGTCCCTGCCTTCCCCTCCAGTATCTACCATCTCCCAGAGCTCAGCTGTGGGCAAAGCTTGAGCTGCTCCATGGGTCCAGCCTCTAGGGGACTTTGTGCTTAAGCTTTGGCTGCTAGTAATCCTCGAGTCCTCCTTGCACACTGAAGGGTCAAAAATGGCAGGGCTCCCTTTCCCTGTGTCTTTTTCTCCATTCGTATCAACACCAGTAGAGGGCAGAGTCACGCCTCCCTGACGGTATCCAATCAAAAGAGTCTCACACCCACAGGAATGGATTAGTTCAAGAACATAATCTTTTTCTCTTTGGGATTCATAAAAGAACTTCAAACAGCCATCCTCCACCCTCTGAATCCCAAAAGGCACATTCTTTACATGTGCAAAATACATTGATTATATCACAATATTTGAAACACCTTAACCATTTCAGTAGCAATGCTAAGTACAAAATCTCATAAAAATCAGTTAGAGGCATACAAGTTGTCTTGGGGCAAAGTTCCCCTCTGGCTGTAAACCTTAGAAACTTAGAAAATGGGTTATCTGATTCTAATATACAAAGGAGGGACAGTCACAGGATAAACATTTGCATTACCATAAGGAGGGGGCATACTCCCCTAGATTTCAAAGTCTGAACATCATCTCTAGACTGATGCCTTCTCATTAGGGCTTTGTGGGGGCCCACCCCTTCCAAGGGCTTGCCAGCAGCAGTCCTCTCCAGTCCACCCTCATCAAGCATCTGAGTTCCTTACAATCAATTGACTGAAGAAGAGAAAACTTGGGCCCAGTTTCCAGACGGTTCTGCACAACATGCAGGTATCACCTGGAAGTGGACAACAGCAACACAGCAGCCCCTTTCTGGAACATCCTTGAAGGACAGTGGTGAGAAGAAATCCTCCCAGTGGGCAGAACTTAGGGCAGTGCACTGGGTTGTTCATTTTGTTTGGAAGGAAATGGCCTGAGGTGCATTTGTACGTGGATTCATGAGCTTTTGCCAATGGTTTGGCTGGATGGTCAGGGGCTTGGAAGGAACATGATTGGAAAACTGGTGACAGAGAGGACTGGGGAAGAGGTATGTGGATAGACCTTTCTGAGTGGGCAAAAATATGAAGATATGTGTCCCACATGAATACTCATCAGAGGATGACTTCAGCAGAGGAAGATTTTAATAATCAAGGGATAAGATGACGTGCTCTGTGGCTAGTACTCAGCCTCTTTCCCCAGCCACACCTGTCATTGCCCAATGGGCTCATGTGCAAAGTGGCCATGGTGGTAGGGATGGAGATTATGCATGGGCTCAGCAACATGGACTTACCCTCAGCAAGGTCCACCTGGCTACAGCC
Organism: Dasypus novemcinctus; assembly: GCF_030445035.2. NCBI lineage: Eukaryota > Metazoa > Chordata > Mammalia > Cingulata > Dasypodidae > Dasypus > Dasypus novemcinctus. Next base: position 105,153,139 of record NC_080682.1, on the reverse strand, counting down.
ACAGCTGAGTGCCCTGTCAGCCAGCAGCAGAGACCCACATTCAGCCCCTGATATGGCACCATTCCTCAAGGTGATCGGCCTGCTACCTGGTGGCAGGTTGATTACATTGGACCATTTGCTTCATGGACGGGGCAGTAATTTGTTCTACTGGAATAGATTCATACTCTGGATATGGGTTTGCCTTCTCCGCATGCAATATTTCTTCCAAAATTACCATCTGTGGACTTACCATCTGTGTCTTATCTACAGCCATGGCATTCCACCCAGCATTGCTTCTGAACAATGAACCCACTGCACAGCAAAGGATGTGCGGGAATGGGCACAAAGTCATGGAATTCACTGGTCTTACCATGTTCCCCATCATCCTGAAACAGCTGGATTGATAGAACAGTGGAACAACCTTTTGAAGACTCAATTACTATACCAACTGGGCTGCAGTACCTTGCAGGGCTGGGACAATGTTCTCCAGGAGGCTGTGTATGCTCTAAACCAGTGTCCATTCTATGATGCTCTTTCTTCCATAGCCAGGATTCATGGGTCCAGGAATCAAGGGGTGAATGGGTAATAGTGAATGGTAATAGGGAAAGGGAGTTGTGCCATTCACTATTACCTGTAGTGATTAACTGGGGTGGCAGTTTGCCATTACTGATGAACCCCCTGAAAGAGAAGGATTATGTTTGTAAACTGGTCTGTTCCTCTGGGTGTGATACCCTTTGATTATATTAAATTCAAAGGTTTTAAGTTTACTTGAGTAAATCACCTTAGGGCTTTGATTCAACCACGTCAGTAAGGCATGACTCAGGTTAGTCCCTGCCCCCTTGGTGGGCTGACAGAAACAGACACTCACTCAAGAAGACACAACAGGAAGAGAGAGAGCTTCATAGATACCAGAGGAGAGAAGGCTCAAACAGCTAAAGCCTGGGGAGAGATGAGCCGTTCACCTGAGAGTTTGTAGCTGAAAAGTCCAGAGCAGCGGAGCAGCTGGTAAGGCTGGGAAGGAAATGAGCCCTTTGCTAGACTGATACAGGAAGCCCTGAGAGATGACTCCTATGCCAGCCTACAGCTTAGATCAGAAGAAGCTGGGCCTGTGGATCCTTAAGAGGAAAAAGGAAGGAAAGACCAGGCAGAGATCACTCGCCATCTTGCTTCAACATGTGGCAAAAGACCTTGGTGAGAAAGTAGCCTTGAGTTGGATTCTTAAGGGCCAACTCTAGGCTTTTACCCCAAATAAATACGTTTAATAAAAGCCAACAGATTTCTGGTACTTTGCATCAGCAGCCCTTTGGCTGACTAATATAACTAGGAAAATTTTTGCTTCCTGTCCCTGCAAACTTCAGCTCAGCTGGTCTACAAGTCTTAGTTCCTAAAGAAGGAATGCTTCCACCAGGAAATACGATTCCACTGAAATGGAAGTTAAGACTACCCCCTGGCCACTATGGGCTCCTCATGCCTCTGAACCAACAGGCAAAGAAGGGAATTACTGTACTGCCTGGGGTGATTGGTCCTATCCAGGGGAAATTAGACTGCAGTGACACAATGGAGACAAAGAATTTGCCTGGAATACAGGAGACCCCCTAGGACATCTCTTAGTACTGCCATGCCCTGTGATTAAAGTCAATGGAAAACTGCAATGACCCAATCCAGGCAGGACTGAAAAAGGCCCAGAATCTTCAGGAATGAAGGCTTAGGTCACCCCACAAGGCAAAGAACCAGGGCCAGCTGAATTGCTTGCTGAGGGTAGAGGGAACTTGGAATGAGTAGTGGAAGAAGGTAGCAATAAATACAAAATTCAACCACATTACCAGTTACAGAATCAAGGACTGTAATGGCCATAAATATTTCACCCTTGCCTTTCTGCACTACCCAGAGAGGGGTCTATATGGCTGTTGCCCCTTTGCCTTAACTCAAAGGGAAACTTAAACAATGTCCAGATTCCTTGATGTCCTACAGATGATGAAAGAGGATGTCCTCAAATTCCTTGGGGCAGAACCCACTTAGGGGGCACCAACTCTGACTTCCAAGTGGAACAGCATATCTCAAAGGGAAAAGTGATGGCATCTGCATCATAAATCTGAAGACGGCCTGGGAGAAGCTTCAGCTGGTGGTTCATGTCATTGCTGCCATTGAAAACCCTGCTGGTGTCAGTGTCATATCTTCCAGGAATACTGCCCAGCGGGCCGCGCTGAAGGTTGCTGCCACCACTGGAGCTACCCCTACTGCTGGGCGCTTCACTCCTGGAACCTTCACCAGCCAGATTCAGGCAGCCTTCCAGGAGCCACGTCTTCTGGTGGTGACCAATGCCAGGCTGACCACCAGCCTCTCACGGAGGTGTCCTACGCTCACCTGCCCACCGTTGCTTTGTGTGATGTAGATTCTCCTCTGCCCTAGGTGGATGCCTTCACCACACGCAACAGCAAAGGTGCTTACCCGGGAGTGTGAGGTGGTTGATGCTGGCCTGGCAAGTTCTGCACATGCATGGCCCCATCTCCCATGAGCACCCATGGGTGATCATGTCTGATCTCTTCTTCAACAGAGATCCTGAAGAGATTGAAAAGAAAGAGCAGGCCGTGCTGAAAAGGCTGAGGAGCTTCTGGGTGAATGGGCCACTCCTGCTCCTGAAGTCACTGCCCCTCAGCCCAAAGCCGCAGACTGGCCTGAAGGCGAGCAGGTGCCCTCCGTGCCTGCTCTGCAGTTCCCCACTGCAGCCTGGCTGCTCCCCCTGCGCCTGAAGCCTGGCCTGCAGCCCCCGCTGCTCAGGCCCCCAGTGGGCAGGAACAGCCCGAGGGGGCAGAAGCTGATCTTCACAGGCTCCAACAGAAAGTGGAAATAAGGTTCCAGAAAATGAATCAGTTTCTACTTTTAAAAAAATGTCATCCTTACCTTGTTATGAATGTTTGTACATATACATAAAATGAACATATTTGTTTTATTCCCTGTCTTTCCCCCTTATCACATGACATAAGTTGTATTAGTTTCACATCTTAGTATTAAAGGATATCAAGTTTAAGAGTGAATATTACCCAAGGATTGTACCCTATTCTACAGGGATTTAGTGCACTTACAATTGTATGCAGGACAGTTGAGTAACGTTAGGCAGAAATATTAATGTATATGTGTGTGTGTGTGTGTGTGTGTAAGTATCTGTTCTTGTTTTTATTATAAATTAAGTAACTCTAAGTATGGTTTAAGACGATGTGTATGGCTGCCAAGTTGACAAGGGGTGGACTATGATGATCAGGTTAATATGTCAACTTGACCAGGTAATGGTGCCCAGTTGTCTGGTCAAGCAAGCCCTGGGCTAATTGTAATACAAGGGCATATCATAGACTTTAATCATCAGTGAGTTGATGGCATCTATGGCTGATTACATCTACAATCAACTGAGGAGACTGCCTTCCACAACAAATGCTGTCTCATCCAATCAGTTGGAGCCTTTTTAAAAAGAGAAATGATTTTTGGCATTCAGGGAGAGAATTCCCATCATGACTTGAGACAGCCAGCATCTCCTGGGGAGCTCATCGAGGACCTTAGCAGAGTCCCTGGCTTGCAGCCTGCCCTACAGAATTTGGACTTCCGCATCCTCATGGTCGCATGAGACAATTTTATAAAATCTCAAACTATTTACAGGTATCTCCTGTCAATTCTGTTTCCTTAGAGAATCCTGACTAAGACAGCAGCCTAGGAAACAAAAACAATTATCAACCACCTTAGTTAAAGCAAAACTCTCCCTAGATTTCAGGTCCTCCCCAGCTACCCTCCCTTTCTCAGCATCCCTTTATAGGAACAATTCTCAGGAGGAGTGTCGAAGGATGCTCCTTGTCTTCTCATCCTTGCCTCTTTTACCTCCTCAAACCTCTCCAAATGGGCTTTCGTCCCCATCTCTCCACTGAAATTGCACTTGATAAGGTCATTAATAACTTCCGCATTGCCAAATTGAGAAAACTATTCTTAGTCTTCATCATTTTGGATGTCTCGACAGCATTTGACACTGTTGTTTACTCCCTCCTTCTTGAGACACTTTCTTCACCAGGCATCCTGCACACCATACTGTCTTGGTTTTCCCCTTACCACGTTACACTCCTTAGTCATTCTCTTTGCTAATACTCTCCTGGTCTCTAAATGTTGAAGTGCCCAAGACTGATTCTTCTGAGCTCTCCTCTGTCTTTGTTTCTTAGGTTATTTATTCTACTCACATGATTCACATTGACAATTCTGAAGTTCACGTCGCTGGTCTTATTTTCTGTGAATCCAGACTCTGCCAACTTGGCATTCCCACTTAGATAGCTAATAAGCATCTCACAGTTAACATGGCTGTCTTAGTTTTCCAGGACTGGTTTGACAAATACCCCACATTAATTGGATTAAGCAACAGGAATTGACTGACTCATGGCTTTGGAGGCTAGAAGTTCAAAATCAAGGTGTTGGCAAGGCCATGTTTTCTCCAAAGACTTTCACATTCTTGGGATATCTTCCTGGCAACCATCTGTCCCTTGGTCATTTCTATCTGGCTTCTCTGTGTCCAAGTTTCCTCTGCCTTATAAGGATGCCAGTCATATGGATTAAGGCCAAGCTGATTCAATTTGGCTTCCTCTAAATAGGATCTTTGAAGATCCTATGCACGAATAAGACACACCTTTACTAATAACAGTATCTTAAAGGGTCCTATTTACAAATGGCCTAGACCCAAAGGAACAAGGATTAAGACTTGAACATGTCATTTGTGAGGCATATAATTCCATACCCAACCCCTACTCCTTGCCTGACTTTTCCCAACTAAAATAAGGATGATAATAGTACCTACCTAATAGAATTGTTGTATGAACTGTGATAAGGTATGTGAGGACAGAGTGCCTTACCTGAGGAAATCTCTTCTGCCTGGACCTGTATCCACAATTCTGCCCTTGAAGTCATTCTTCTTTCAATTCATCCCATCTCTGTCCCTTTCAGCAGCATGTCTGCTTATACAAAATTCTCAAAAACTCTCAGTTTCCTGTGCAGTTTAAGTGGGTCCAAGCCGTCAGACAATAGGATCTTCCACATACCCTTCCTGGAAAACTGCATTTCCAACTCTACTTCCTCTGAGATGGGTGATGGGTCCATGGGTCATCCACCTGTTCTCCTTAGGAAAGGGCTGTTCCACCACACCCTTACACGAGCCCTGTTCTCTGGGGACACACCTGCCAGAACCTCTGGGGGAACCTATTTGAACTGCTTCTGGTCCTCGTCTCAGGGTGCACTATCTGGATAGGCTAGAATTTCCCAAATCATCACTTGCTGAGTTCCTTGTGCTTAACAGTTCAATCTTCAGTTTATCCCTTTCCTCTCTCATTCTGCCTCCTACACTTTACTTGGAAATCTCCTCAGCTAAATATGCAAATTCATTGCTTACAAGTTCCATTTTCAGTCCAACACTAGGACATAATTCATCCAAGTTCTCTGATGCTTTATAACAAGGATTGCCTTTCCTCCAGTTTCCAATAACACATTGACTGCCTCCTAAGGCCTCACCAGAAGCACTGCTGACATCCGTATTTCTACCAAGGTTCTATCCATGATAATATATCTGCATGCTCTAAAATGATTTTTTAAAACTTCCTCTACAGCTCTATTCACAGCAACCTAACTTTTTTCTATCAGGTGCCTCAAAATTCCTCCAGGCTCTGCCATTCCCCAGTTCCAAAACCACTTCCACATTTTCATGTATTTGTAATAGCTGTACCCCACTTCTCGGTACCAAATACTGTTGTAGTTTTCCAGGGCTGCTGTGACAAATACCAAACACTGATTGGCTTAGACAGCAAGAAGTTATTGGCTCACGAATTTGGATGCTAGAAGTCCAAAATCAAAATGTGGTTAACACCATACTTTCTCTGAAGTCTGCTGTAGCCTGGTGGGAGCTTTCTGGCCACCCTCTGTACATGGTGATCTCTCTCTGGCTTCTCCTACTTCTGGCTTCTCTGACTGTCCAGGTATCCTCTGCCTTGTAAGGACTCGAGTCATAGGGATTCATTCAATTTGGCCTCATCACTGCAGGTCCTACTCACAAAGAAGTCCACACCCTAATTAATAAGATCTTCGAAGGGCCTATTTTTAAATGGTCATAGCCACAGAAATGTGAAGACTTAAATAAGTCTTTTGTTGGATACATGATTCAATCCCCAACAATGTCCAGAAAAGAACTCTTGACCCTTTTCCCCAAACCTGCCATCCCCCAGTCTACTCAACCTTAGTAACTGACACCAACAGTCACTAGCTGCTCAGACTAAAACTCCAGGAGTCAGTCGTCCTCAGCTCCTCTGCCTCACACTCCACAGAGCATCCAGCCAGCCTTCTTTACTCTACCTGCAAGATATACCCAGAATCCTGCCTTTTCTCACCATCTCCACTGCTTCCATCCTAGTCACAAAGACACCATCCTCTCAGGTCTAGATTTCTGTATAACCTTCTTCCAGGCTTGCCTTGCTACTGTTAGTTCTTCATGCAGCATCTAGAGAGATTTTTAAAAGTACGTAAATCATGTCACTTCTTGTTCAAAACTCTCTGGTGGTTTCCCATCATGTTCAAGATAAAACCCAAAGTCCTTACCCTGCTCCACAAAGTCCTGTATGTTCCGGCCTCTTCCTCTGACTTATTCCCCTATGACTTTCCTCTTCAGTTACTGTGTTCTAACTAAACTATCCTCATTGCTCCTAGAACACATAAGTCTTCTTTGCATCTCAGGGACTTTTTCCTGCATTTCCTCTGCCTAGAATGATCTTCCCACAGAAATGGTATGGTTGGCACTCGCATATTATTCAAGACTTAGCTTAAATATATTCTCAGAGAAGCCTGCCCTGTCTACATTAAACAGCACTTCCCATCATTCTCATGCCTTTACCTGCTTTCTTTTCCTCCATACATGTGTTACTACCTGACATTACATATTTTGTTTTTTTTGTATTCTTCCACTAGTATAAAAGCACCATGAGGGCACAGTCTTTGTGTCATACACTGCCATATCTCCGATGTATAGAAAAATGCCATAGTTCATAAGACTTTTTTGTTGTTGTTTTTGTCTTTTTGAGGTACTGGGTGGGGGATTGAATCCCCTACCTCATATGTGGGAAGCTGGTACTCAACTATGAGCCACATAGGCTCCCCTGAGTTGGTTTTTTAGTTTGCTTGCTTGTTGTTTGTTTTTGTTTTGTTTTTTGTTCTCACCCCAACCCCAGATGGCTCCCTTGTCTGTTTGCTCATAGCTTGTTGTCTGCTTGTTGTTTCTGCTCATTGTCTGTTTGTTTCTTCTTTAGAAGGCACCAAGAACTGAACCCAGGACGTCCCGTGTGGGAGGGGGCACCCAACTACTTGAGCCACATCTGTTCCCTGCTTGTTCAGTTGTTTTCGCTCACTGTCTACTCATTGTTTGCTTATTGTCTTGCTCATTGTCTGCTTGTTGTTTTTTCTCATTGTCTGCTCATTGTTTTTGCTCAATGCTTGCTCATAGTTTGTCTTCTATGCCTGAGCCACATCCATTCCGCTTTTGTTTAGTTTTGTTTTTTTTTTAGGGGGCACCAGGGACCTGTCCTGAGACCACCTGTGTGGGAACCAGGAGCTCAACCCTTGAGTCACATCCGCTCCCCGTAAATGTAATTTTAATTAAGTAAGCAATGTTAGGGAGAGACTTGGGATCAGATTCTAAAAGACGTTTAATATCCCACTAGGCTGAATTTTAGGTATGGGAAGTCACAGAAATGTTTTTGTGGTTGAAGAGGAATGCTGAAAGCCATGTTTCAGACAATGAATTTGGAAGTAATAGGCTAGATTGGATATGGGAGACCCGAAGACGGACGATGAGGGTCGGTCCACCCTCCCACGCTGGCTGCCCCTTCCCAGCGCGCAGACAAGCCCGTCTGGGAGCGGGCGGCGCTGGCCCTGCAGGTGGCACAGCCGCTCCCTGACTCCAGCGCTTTTCCCTAGCGCCCCCTGCTGGCTGCTCTGGGAATCTCCTCCCCTCTCGTCCCGGCTCGGCCCGGGAGGCTGAGCTCTGAGGACGCAGCCCCGGGCTCACTTCCCCCCGGTTTCTGGTTGAGCTCGCCCACCGGAGGCTCTAGCAGGAGAGCAGAGGATGGGGCGAGGGGAGCGCGGCGTGCATCGCGCAGCTCCCCTGCTGGGCCGCGGCGGGCAGCGCCCGCGGCCCCCCACCTCGGCTCCTCCACGCGGCCCCCCCTCGGGCTCGCACAAGAGCTCCTCCAGGCTGGGGAGCGCAGCCCTCCCGCCCCAGCCGCCCCGGCGCTTCTCCCTCGCTGCCGCGGGCTCAGCTTCTCCCACTCGAGCCAGACTAAGTGACACGCGAGGAGCTGCATGAGGAGCTGGGCCGCAGGAACTTTCCATCCGCGTCTGCTGTTCCTCCACGCCTGCTGTTCCACGGGAAAACTTAAAGTGGGGACCACGTGGCAGTAAATAGCCCTTTAAAAAAGAGAGACTGATAAATGGTTCCATACACCCATATTAGAAAGCTAAAAGTAAAGGCTAAAGAAAACGTTGCAAATACGAAAATACAGAATATTTCAAGTCTGCGTTGTGCCCATACAACTGAGGAAGAGAGAAAGAAGACAAAGCAGAAAGAAAAAGAAGTAGAGAAAGTGATATTTACATGAGGTAAAGGGAGAGGAAAAGGGAGGGGAAAACCCTAATGAGAGGGAGGTACTCTAGGTTTTGAGAGGATAATTAAATGTCTCTTACTACACCCTGTTCTCACCACCCTTTGAAATGCTGTTTAGCTGATTAACTACTCTTCGTAGTTTTCCCTACTTTTTACCCTTAAAATTGTCAGAAGTTACTTTTATTTTTTATTTTATTTTATTTTTAAGATTTATTTATTTATTTCTCTCCCCTTCCTGCCCTCCACCCCGATTGTCTGTTCTCTGTGTCTATTTGCTGCATCTGTGTTTCATTTTGTTGCATCATCTTGCTGTGTCTGTTCTCTGTGTCTATTTGCTGCGTCTGTGTTTCATTTTGTTGCATCATCTTGCTGTGTCAGCTCTCCGTGTGTGCGGGGCCATTCCTGGGCAGGCTGCACTTTCTTTCGCGCTGGGCAGCTCTCCTTACGGGGCACACTCCTTGTGCATGGGGCTCCCCTACGCGGGGGACACCCCTGCGTGGCAGGGAACTCCTTGTGTGTATCAGCACTGTGCATGGGCCAGCTCCACACGGGTCAAGGAGGCCCAGAGTTTGAACCCTGGACCTCCCATGTGGTAGGCGTATGCCCTAACCACTGGGCCAAGTCTGCCGTGGGAAGTTACTTTTAAATAGGATACCACAGCTGTCCACAGTAGAGGAGGGACTAGTCTTTTGGCAAGTAGGCTCAAAGGCAATAATTATGCTCCTGATTTGTCTTTTGGGTAAGTACAGATTTTCATACTGGATTTTCCCAGAGGGAGGAAAGAAGGAAGAAACAGTGGCAACAGGAAGAAACAGGATGGGAAAATTGAGAAAGGGAGAGAGGTTTATTGAATGAATGAATAAACCGAAGGGGGAAGCATCATAAAAAGTTAGCAATATTGTCCTACAAACTAGAGTATAAGCCACTTCATCATATGATAACTACACTATAAAAGGGGAAAGAGTGAGGAAGTTATGCAAACAGCATAAAAGAAAATTAGGGTCTGAATGTTTTAGAAAAATAAATAATGCTAAAGCTTATTTTCATAGTGTTAATTTATATGTATTATATAGTAATAAAGTTCAGAAAACTGTGATTCAAATTTGACTGCTCTGATTTTCTAAAATTGTTAATTGGACCAGCACCATGGTATTAGAGCAGCTAAACTATGAACATAAATAATGAAACAAAAGTTGACAATTTCTTGCCTAATGAATATAGAAAAGGACTTCTATGCCCAATCAAACTATCAAGCATGAGGCTAGAATAAAGACAATTTCAAACAAGCAAGATCTCAGAAAAATTACTTCTCATTTGCTCTTTCCCAGGAAGCTATGGAAGGGGGGGGAGGGGGAGTGCTCTACAAATCAAGGGAATAAATCAAAAAAGAGGAAGGCATGCATTGCCAAAAATGGGAGCTTCAACTTGTGCTACAAAGAAATCATGCTAACTTTCAAAAATATTTATAATAGAGAAGATTGAAGTAAAAAGTTGAAGTAGTACAGTAAAAGAGAAAAACTGAGTAAGAAAATAAAAATTAGAGGTAAGAGGAGAAGAATGCATACTCTCTGCCCATATAGTTTCAAGAACTGGATTGAGAGTCTGGCTCTTAAGCTTCCTAGCATCCAAAGCAAAGAGGAAAATAAGCTCAGTTGCAAGTTGTGTAATGTCCTTAAGATAGAAATGAAGCCATTTTTTTTGCAAAAGACCTGTGGACCTTATGAAAAGGATCCTTTGCTCTTCACTTCATCCTTACAGTAGAATATTGTGCTTCATGCAACTGTTTCTTGTAGTGTGATTTATGACACTAAAACATTTTTAAGAAAAGGCAATTCTGCAAGGACTAGTTATCTATCACTCCAAGAGGTGGCCCAAGGGCATGTGAATGGCTGGGCAGGGTATTAATTCTTTGCTCCCTTTTGGACTGCACAGGAAGTGAGAAGGAGAAAGGCTCTTGCACCCACACTTGCTCCCTTGAGCAAAATAAAATTGCCCTAACTGGGCTTGCCTCCTTAGGAGACTATTTAGCAACTGTTGTCACTGGAGTGTGTCCATTTGGGGTCTCATGCCTCATCCCATTCTTAAGAAGAATATCAGTAAATGCATTTTTTTCTCTAATGCATTACATTTCCATTAATGTTTTAGCACCTATATATTGGATCTTCTGGCCCCCCACCCATTAATCTTGCTCTGAATATAATCTAGAGAGAAAACTTTCTGATGGCCCTGTATTCTACAGGTAAAATTCAGCATATCTCCTCCTTCAGGCAATCTTCCATAAGCATTTATTTCCTACAACAAGACTTACAGTAATAACTGAGATTGCATACAATTAACAACTAATAAGACTGGACAACTACCAGGATTTTAGTTATACATCCCATATCACCCTCAGCCATGGTTAAGAATTTACCATATCACCTGCATAGTTCTCAATTTTGACAAAGTCACCCCCTCTCCTTTTATTTGCTATACTTTCCATTGATGATAGTTCTTCATGGAAAATAAAGTATAATTTTTCTAACCCTTTCAGTATTTGCATTGTTCAACCTAATGCTCACTCACTGAATAAGCATTGGAAAGAGATACATTTTTAAACAGCTTTTGAACTAACCTTTAGGAAGATAAATTTTTGTGTGATTCTTTTGTACCTACTAGGATATGTTTATTCACACGAAGATAGCTAAGTCCCTCTGGCACCCTCAAATTTAAAACTTTAAAAGTAGACTTCTGTTTATACAGTATTAACTGCTCTTTTCCAGAAAACTTATTGAGTAATTTTTCTAAGTAATAAACTGCCTGTCTGCCTCTTATAGGCAAGTTATTATTATATTAGAAGTTCCACTATCTTCAATAAAGTCTAGAAATTCTTGGAATCAAAGTCTAGAACATGCCATGGTAGCTTAATAGCATCCATGCTAACATTTTTATTCCAGCCCAAAATAGATTACCATATATGAAATGAAGATTCAGTCAAAAACTATGACTTCACGAGTGTATCTACAGTTAGCACTGCTATAAAAATATATCTAACCAGCTCTTTTTATTTTTCATGACTTGCTAATTGTTAACTCTTTTTAAAAATGGAAAAATGTTTTTCTCAAACTTGATATGATGTGTAAACAATGATATCTGAAGTAATGAATGATGAATTCCTGTAAATAGAACTGTCACACATTTAGAAATAATTTTTGTGAGACTACATCATAGATGTTTGGGTTTTTCTTTTTTAAAGTTTTTTCAAATTTAGCAAACTTAGAAAAATCTGTACATTAAGAATGGAATTGTCAGTTTTTCAAAGCTTGTATTTTCTTCATGAGAAGTTCTTAGTCTCTGTGCCATATTTGAAAAATCACATAAAACAATAAAGATAGTTAACTTGTCAACTTGTATCTAAGAGTAAATCGATAGCCACTTGATCTTAATAGCTAACAACTGTGACTCATTCCTTTCCGTAGCCCCATCAGTATTCAGAAGCATAAGCTAACACTTCAGCTGACCTAGTGAAAAGCTCTCTCGTACATATTTATGTTATCTCATTATGCAGAGAACTAATTATATTCCTTGTTCAACTGACTTGAGTTTCTTAATGTTAGATTCATTGGGAGATGGCACAGAAATATAACATTCATAAGTGTTTTAGAAACTGGAAAATTGAAGATCCTGTTCAGTACAATGATTTTTAAATCTTTGCTTTCTAAACATCAACTATCCAATTAACTGTAATATTGGCATGTGGCACCAAACCTGCTCGCCCTCTACCTACTCCTCTCCTCCCTTCACTGTGTGCTCAAGTGAGGGATTGTCCTTCCGTATTTGAATCCTTAGTCCTTAGGAAACACGGAAAGCACCCGGGACATTTCTGTTAAGTAAATTTGAATGACTAGCGAAGAGCTACAAAGCTATTATCTCCAAAATTTTGAACTGCACCAGATAAGGCTCTCGGCTCTTACTTTCTCTTCCCACTTCCTGTCCTTTTGAATAGGTGTGAGCTGACATCTGTACACTTGGGGTGTGTGTGTGAGTGTGCACAGGTGTGATGTGTTTCAGTGTGCTGCTGCCTTTCCACACCGCCTGCTCCCCCCCAGAGCCTTGGGTCAGGAGTACTTGGGGGACAGCGGCCGCTCCCCCGCACTGCTGGGGAGAGGGGGGTCCTCATACTGGTCTCCTCTGCGAGCCCTGGGCTAAGTCTCCTGCCTCCCTCGGGCCCTGCTCCTCCTCGGTAAAGGCGGGGCTCGCTGGCCTTTGCAACTCCTCCCAGTCCTGTGGGTCTATGCTTGGAATGACTTGAGTAACAATATTGAATTTCCTATATTTCAGCATTGAGCCACTTTTTTTTCCCCACTCTATCTTGACTTTATGAGATAATTTATGAGCAAATTCCTTTATGAGATAAATGACAGTTTCTCAGGATTTCCACTTCTCCCATGGGAGCCAGAGCCCCGTGCTTCCCTGGCCCTGTGATGATGCCTGACCTCCTTCTCGGCTGCTCCCTTAGATGGTCATTTGTGTAGGAGGAGCACGAGCTTGTCTCTTTGGGGCAAAAGAGCTTATTCTTCAGCGCTATAGTGTTGGCCCAATCGCTCATTCCCAGCTTTTCCAACCAAATAGAGTCGAGCCATTTCACTTCTCAAATCCCCCCTCCCTGCCCCTCTATCTTAAACACAAGCAAATCAGTATTGGTGTCACAGTCTAGTTTATGTTTTGTTCATTTGTGAAGATGATATCAAAGTATAAGGAAAAGCGGTTGCCTAAGTATAAAGAAACAAGAGTTTCCCTTACAGGGGTGTGAGAGGTTCTTAGCTGTCTTTGCTCTGCCTTTGGAGACTAACTTCCAAGTTTTTGGTAGATGTAGGTCACAGATAAATGGAAGTGGAGTGAAACAAAGACTCAAATGTGCAACATGATGAAATTATAGGGATTCAGTTCTTGTTGCACAATTTAAGATCCATTCATTTCTTGGCAGAGGCACCGTGGAGGACTGGTTGGCAGTTCCTAAAGGAGTTGAGTAGAGACTTGCACGTGACCCTGCAGTACCACTACTGGGTATATACCCAGAAGAACCGAGAGCGTGACACGAACAGACATCTGGTCACCAGTGTTCACAGCGGCGTTATTCACCAGGGGCAAAAGATGGAAACAACCCAGGTGTCCATCAATAGATGAATGGATAAACAAACTGTGGTGTGTTCACACGATGGAATATTATGCAGTGGAAAGAAGAAATGAAGTTGTGAAGTATATGACAACAGGGATGAACCTGGAGGACATGAAGTTAAGTGAAGCAAGCCAGATGCTAAAGGACAAATACTGAATGGTTGCCCTATTATGAACTTAATACATTTTGTAAACTCATAAAGGTAATAACTAGAATATGGGTAACCAGAAAATGGAAGGAGTTTAGAGTATGGAAAGTTGAGGGTCAACCTGTGAAGCATTAGGAAAAAGGCTGTTAATCTTTGGAAATGAGTAGAAAAGGTGAAAGCACATCACAGCTTTTGTAATGAGCAGTGCTACTGTATGGGTATTACAATGGTTGAAAGGGAAAGTCTAAAGTTATGTATGTTACTAGGAGGAAAGCTAGAAAATTTAACGTGGGACCGTATAGCAAATTGAAGCCTCATGTGAAATATGAATATGGGTGATTTGCATATATAAGGCATTGTCTTTGAAACAAAAAATGTATGTTAATGTTACAAGATGTTACTATCAGGCAGAAGAAAAAAAATAACTGCTAAGTGAAAGAAACCAGACAGAAAGTACTACATATTGTATGACTCCACTTATATAAAATGTAAATATAAATCAATTTTCAAAGATGGAATTAGATTAGTGGTGATGTAGGGCTGGAAATGTAGAGGTATTGAGAGGTGACTGTTAGTGGGGTATGGAGTTTTCTTTTTGGAGTAATGAAATTGTTCTAAAATTTTTTGTGATGAATGCACAACACTTATTATATAAAGGCCATTGGCTGGGAAGCGGATGCGGCTCAGCTGATAGAGCGTCTGTCTACCACATGGAGGGTTGGGGGTTCGACCCCCAGGGCCTCCTGACCTGTGTGGTGAGCTGGCTCCTGTGCAGTGACTGTCCCCTGGTGGGCACAGGAGATGGATGAGCTCTTCCCAGTGGGAAAAGAGGTCTCCCTGGCATGGAAGGGAGGACACAGCTGCAGGAAGCAAGATCAGCCGGGGGCAAACTTCAGGTGCAGCTGCTGTTTCTGCCAGTCATGAACGGAGATCCTTACAAACGCCAAGGGCAGGAGCCTGGTGAGCTCCAAGTTCTCAGCAGCCTTGCGGCCTCTTCCCTGGGTGGCCTGGCCCTGTCCGACGTGGTCCTGGCAGCTGGTGGCCGGGCGGGACAGCAGCATGACATCGGGGAGCAGGAGGAGGGGCTGGTGCAGCGATGCCCAATGGTCGCCATCTGCACGTGGTTGTTGTGCATGTCAATCACCCCCCCCCTTTTTGGGGATCTGGATAAAGCCACTCTCAGATGGGCGAGTCCTTCAAGATGTCATATTCTCCCTTGCGCAGGTGGCTGCTGTCTTTTTGTTTTTTTGTATGGAGCTTCCCCGTGTTGAACATGCTCATGGCAGAGCCGCTCTGCGCCGTGAAATACGGTAACAGGAGCCACTGCCAGGGGCGAGCTGGGGTTGCGACAATGGCAGCGCTGGCCAGGCGGGGTCGCTGGAGCTGCCCTGGTCAGCTGGCAGGTGCGGGGCGGGCAGCAGTGCTGGGTCACCGCGGGTGGCTCCCCAGTGGGTCAGCACTGCTCACTCCACAAAGCCCCGTCTGCCTCAGAGCCCCCAGAGAGGAGGGTCTGGGCCAGCGGGGGGGTACGCCCTGTGGGAGTCGTCTGCACCGCACACCAGACCTCTTCCAAGTTGTAGGTTGAGCTCCTGACAGGCGCTCTCAGCAGTCCTGCAGGAGCAGTAACCGCCTCTCAAGCCCATACCGCCCCTGCGCAACGTATTTATCCTCTGCAGCCCTTTGTGAGCTGTCAGCTTCACAAACCCCTTTGTCATCCTTCCCAGCTGTCCCTTCAGGGCAGGGCCACCGTCCTCCTGCCCCCCTCCAGGCACCCCATTGCCTCCACAGAGGGGGGCAGGGCCCACCCTGCGGGGATATGTGCAGGTTGGGTGCCAAAAATAAAAATGGGAAAATTTTGTGCGAGGTGCTTTCTTTCTCCCTCCCAAATTCAAAAGATTCAGCAAACTAAACAAGGCTGTAGGAATGCAAGGTGAGGGGGACACATTTGAACCAGTTGAGCTCAAGATTTAATTTTCCTCACTATGTGTCCAAGCACGCAGGATCCTGCCCTTCGCTGGCTTCTTCTTTTTCCTCTGCTAACCAGGGCTAAGAGCAGCCATCCGATTTTCCCAGAGAGGTGGGGAGGAGCTGAACTAGCACGTGAGTGTGCTCTGGAAAGCCTCTGCCAACAGGAGGAGTGTTGTCACTGGCGCTCCCCAGGGATCTCTCCAGGTAGCGCCGCCTTCCCTGACACAGGCTGGGGGCTCCAGGCGGGAGGGTGGCCGGTCACCCTCTTTGATCTCCAGAGCTTCCAAAGAGAACGTCTGACCTCAAACTCCCCTTAAGATCTGAGATACACTGAGGGAGGCAAGAATCCCAGGCCAGTGAATGCCAGTGACCATTCAGGTAACCCAGAAAATACCTGCAGTTCTCTCCCCAAGCCTCTTGTTGAGTCAGTTGAAGTTCTTCTACCAGTTTAATCCTATAATCTTAGGATGCTGGGGGGGACACCCCTCCCTGCTAGGGTGGTAAATTCCTCCAAGAAACTAGCCTTCTAAAGGCCAGGGTCTTATGACTCTTCTCTGCTTTCATGTGTTCCTTCCCATCCCCACTTTATGAAAAACCAAAGAGTGCAGAGATGGAATTCAAGCCTACCACGGGGCTAGGCCTGTGCTTGGAGGCCTGGCTGGCTGCCTTCCACATGCGTAGCTTGAGCTCCCCTGCAGTCGAGTACAGTTCCATTTCTCCCAGCTAAGAGTCCTGAAACGCTATCTGGCCTTGGGGTTTACTATTTAGTATAGTTTCCCCCCTTCTCAGTGTAGTCTGTAGTCCTGATGAAAGAAAACTGAAGAATATCCACATATGCAATGTTTTTGTGAGAAGCATCTGGGTATGATTGCTTAGAGACAGAAATGGATTGTAAAACTGTTAAAAAGCCTATCAGAAAATAAAGCACTTTTTATCTAAGATTTGGGCTTTCTCTGCACTAGGCCAAAGTGTAGCCTCTTGGGGATACTTTCTAGTTACTTCTTTTCTCTTTAAAATATGAATCAGACCAAACTCAGATTATATCTTCACATGGAAAACAGGTTAAATATCCAGACAGTTTTTCAGAAAATTGAGGCCCTCCAACATCCCCCACATTGAAGAAAAAAAGCAATGTTTGGGAATCTTAGATTTTCTGAATTGACTTTTTTTTTTTTAAGGAATTGCAGGGAATGAAAAGGAAAATCAGCTAATATATCAAAACACTTATCCCACGTTCACACTGAAATTAGCTGTTCAAGAATTTCAACTACGCTGACTTTCTACATTGATCTTAAACGTTGCCTCAAACCTGCCACCAAGAATCTGCATTTACTTCCACTTCAATTATCTCCAATCAGAAATGGTGTCATATCATTGGCAGTTTCATCATTTTTAAGAAAGTGACACTTTACTCCTGCATTTCTTTAACTGGAAATCCAGCTCCCAAATTTTATTTCCTAGTGCTACAGCTACTTTGAATTTTCACTGTCAAATGCCCATCCCTTTCCACTAAGCGCCACATGAAACCTCTAACAGTTCTGGGAAGCGGGATGCTGGGCCTGCACACGCCCCGTAGCCCGTAGCCCGGCCCTTCTCCCAGGACCCTCCAGGAGGCTGAGAGGAGTAAGGCAGTCAGGACCAGAGATGCTGGAGGCGCCTCTCACCACCACGCAAACCCAGTGCCCACCCACATGGGGCTTCACCCCTCCTGGGCTCCTCAGTCTCCTCAAGTGTAAAACAGACCAGCTACCACCTGGCTCAGCTCCCTCCAGGCCGGCGTGAGGCTCATGTGAGATCTGTGAAGGTGGATTCACACCCGCACATTGATAGCCATTATTACTAGGGTTCTACTTTCCCCACTTACGGGAACACATTCCTTTGGTATCAATGCCATTTAGTCCCATTAGTCAAGAATTAACTGGGACCTTCAAGAAATCCTGGTCAGTTCACAGCCTCTTTTTGCTCTTCGATTTGTCCTCCGGGTTCCTGGCACACCAGGTTAATCCCACCCCACCTCCATCATCTGCACGTTTCCCTCGTGTTACCTACTTGAGAGAGAACCCCCTTTCTCACCCAGTTAAACCAGTTCTCCCTTGACAAATTTCTGGCGGTGGCGCCACGCTACATCCTTCCTCCCCTGGCCTGCTCCCCCGCCCAAGGCAGCACTTGAAGCCACTGACTCTGTAGCGGAGCTCAGCCCCTTGTAAAAGGAAGGAATCCTGGTGTCTATCCTACAGTCGTCTAGGTCAGATCCTAAGGCCCAGATCCAAAAACTGAGGCGCCTGAGGGCCGTAAAGCTGGTGAGTGGCCCAGCCCAGGCTGACCGGCTAACCTACAAGTCTTTCCTTTCACCCATAACAGGGGCCCACATGGTGAGGATCCACCAATGAGGCAACCGGGGAACAGAGCCCTTGGCCAGGTAGGTGAGGGGCCACAACCTCGTCACCTGTGCCCACCACAGGGGGAGACTTGGGCAGCACTAAGGACCATGGACAGCCAGGGAGGCTTAACAGAGGCTGCAAGGTGAGGGGGGGAGGGCAGACTCAGGACGGGAAGGGTCGAAGGCTCCCACAGCTGCACTTGGCCCTGGCTGTATCTTTGTGCCGTTGGGGGCCTGTGCCACCTTCCATGCTGTCTCTGAAACCATCCAGGTAACAAGTTGCAAGCCCCCCGCCAGATACCCCCCCACCCCCTCAGCCCCCCTCGGTCTAGGACAGCATCAAAGTAAGAGCCTATTAAGCGTAAGCATTACACTACAACAAGTGATAAATGCAAAACAAGGTGAGACAGTAATTCCAATTTCTCCTTCATTTCAAGTTGGGGAGACAGAAGCCCCAAACAGGTGAGGTGCCTTTCACCCACACTGAAATACGCTGCGTCGGGGACACTACACCAGATTTTCTAGCTCTCAGTTATGCTTTGTTTCTCTGGCTCCATCAGGGATTTATGCACTTCTTTATTCGTAAGAAAGCATATGTGATTTATGGCAATGAAATTAGGTAAAAGAAACCGGTTAAGGGGGAGGGAATTGAGTAGATGGGGGATGGAAATGGAGAGAGAGGTGGGGAAGGGAGAAAAGTAGCAGATGAGTGTGCAGAACCAGTCCAGTGGAAGAAAAAGTGAGAAGGGAAGAGATGCCCTACAGAGACGTCCCCTTTCCCCCCTGCCTGAGACTGACCCAGTGCCAGCAGATAGAGACCCCCAATTCTAGTCCCCTCACCGGGTCCCACTTTCCTTCCCTGACACCCCTCTGGAAACCTGAGCATCTTCGGGTAGAAAGGACCTGGATGAGAAGTGGCTATCGCTCCAACAGCACGTCGTACTGGCGACAGGCAGAGGGGGCGGCAGAGTGTTACTACCCACCTTTCCCAGCTGGAGATATGGGGCTTCGAGGACAGCAAATGCAGTGCAAGCTCGCAGGGTCGTGGCCACTGGACCATAAAGCCCTTCCCTCAATTATCTGAACAGCCAGCCCCACACAGTCGCTTCCCCGCTGTGGGCTCCATGGGAACACGGCCGAGAAATACGCGGACCCGGAGAGGAAAACCCAGAGCTGGGGCACCGGTACGAGGGAAGCGCGTGCGAGAGACTTGGGACAGGAAGTCCCCAGGCCCGGGAGCCCGACCCGAGCC